>NC_060268.1:42023275-42623275 GCF_021613505.1 Equus quagga
AAATAATTAAAAATATTTAAACTGTAAAATCTCATGTACTAGTGGTAGCTTCCTCCTTTTACTTACAAAGAGAGAGAACTTTAATGCTCTTTAAAATTGGTATTTAAAAAGTACCAATCCAGGGGTCGGCTGGTGGTGCAGCAGTTAAGTGCGCACGTTCCGGTTCAGTGGCCTGGGGTTTGCTGGTTCAGATCCTGGGTGCGGACATGGCACTGCTTGGCAAGCCATGCTGTGATAGGCGTCCCACATATAAATAGAGGATGATGGGTATGGATGTTAGCTCAGGGCCAATCTTCCTCAGCAAAAAGAGGAGGATTGGCAGCAGATGTTAGCTCAGGGCTAATCTTCCTCAAAAAAAGAAAAAAAAAGTACCAATCCTTCTCAAACTCTTCCAAAAAAACAAAGAACTTTAATCATGTGTCAAGGTTGAAGCTGGCAATTAGACCACCATAGTTTTAAGATGCCTTAGTCAAATTTTTAATATGAATTATGAAGCAATACACTTTCCATTTATAAAGATTCATAGCTATACAAGTTAATGACATGTTATTGCTTATAAAAGTCTAAAACCAATAATTAAAAATTCTTTCAAACCCACCTATAATTAGGTTGACCACACTTTCTAGTTTTCCCAGGATCGTCCCAATTTATGCCTGTTGTCCTAGCATAGTTATTAAAAGTGCCCCATTTCACTCTCAAAAGTGTCCTGGTTTGGATGATAAATTATACAGTTACCCTGTAAATCTGCCAGGTAAAATACTGGATGCTCAGTTCAATTTGCATTTCAGATAAACGACAAATAATATATATATATTTTTTGAGGGAGATTAGCCCTGAGCTAACATCCACCGCCAATCTTCCTCTTTTTGCTGAGGAAGATTGGCCCTGAGCTAACATCTGTGCCCATCTTCCTCTACTTTATAATGGGACACCTGCCACAGCATGGCTTGCCAAGCAGTGCACAGGTCCACACCCAGGATCTGAAGTGGCAAGCCCTGGGCCGCTGAAGCAGAGCACGCAAACTTAACTGCTCTGCCACGGGACCGGCCCCACAAATAATTTTTCAGTATATGTCCCATGCAATATTTCAGACATATTGGGCACCATGTAAGAGTGTGTGTGTATGTGTGTGCTACATGTGGCAACCCCACATCCCATGATAATTTTCCTAAACACTTAAAATTACCTTTTTGTGAACTCTTACATAAGGCAAAATCACATTCAAAATAAAATAAAATGAAAGTCAGTAAAGCATGAACAGAGTTGCTTGGCAGGGAGGATTCCCACCCTTGGAAGGCCGCCAGGCCCCTGAGGACTGCAGCTGGGAACTTGGTTTTCCACGCCACAGTTTTCACCCACGTGAGTAGCACAGAAGGGACCCCAATGCCTGCCCACAGCTAATAGTAATAGAATTCAGCTGATTGCTAGAAATTCCCAAAATGACATATTAGGACACAGCTATCAATGATACCCCTTTTCTAGCAATTAATAAGGAGTATGCCTCATATCTGGTTCCCTTGGTGAAAAGCAAAGACATTCATCTGTTATTTTTTATTTTAATCACTTGTCAAAATTTCTTCTCAACAGAATACTGATAAATGCAAAAGAAAAAAATCCCCAAAATTTTAAGTAGATTTTTAGGGCTGAGATTTATGATTGAAAAGTATAAGGCACAGATAATACTCTACAGCTAAAAATCCTTATAGTAATAACATCATTTAATCTGACAAAAAGAACAAAAAGTTCTTTCATTGTGAATAAATTAAACTTTGGTGAAATATCACGAATAGGACTAATTGGTGTTTCAAATATTTTTCTCATAGCGTTTTTAACATGATGGAATGCAGATAAACATAGGCAAGATGTTTTTTCCCCAGATGTTTAAGAGGGAGGGAAGCTTTCAATCAACACCAAATTATGATTTGCTCCAGTCTTCTCCTTCATACTCTGGGTTGGTCTCCAGTCACATACTAACATACAATAAAGGTTTTCGGGACAAAAGGAGTGTATAACATGGATTTTTCATTTCCTAAAGGAGACCCAGGAACTTTCACAATTGAAACTCTAGATTTCTGTGAGGGTTACTACCCCATTAGCTTTAGATAAACTTGACTAAATGGAAATTTAGCAAAATGAAAAACTCTTGAATGAGACTTTTATGGAAATTCTAGAAAACCTATCATGATAGTAGTTCTAACATATTGCTACTCTACACACAAATAACTAAATCACTCCACCTGGCTGAACTGTAGCATTAGAAGAGGGAGTAAGATGAGTGAATACGTGTTTTTGTTCTAACATCACTTGGGTCTTTTCATTCAGCTAAAATATAAACAAATGTTTATGGTCAATGATCTAATAAAGACCAAAACATACCCTGAATTTCACAAACAGGTAATAAACAGTTTTGGTCTGAATGGCTAATAAATGGTAAGAAAAAAAATTAAATGGGATAAAACATAGATGTTATCAAGTTTTGATAGCACTATAGGGGGCCGGCCCTGCGGTCGAGTGGTTAAGTTTGCACGCTCTGCTTCGGTGGCCCAGGGTTTTGCCAGTTAGAATCCTGGGTGCAGACATGGCACTGCTCATCAAGCCATGCTGAGGCGGCATCCCACATGCCACAACTAGAAGGACCCCACAACTAAAAATACATAACTATGTACTGGGGGGCTTTGGGAGAAAAATGAAAAAGATAGCACTATATAATATGAAAAATGTTTACAGCACATTTTAACACATCTATAAATTGCCAAAACTAGAGGTTTTCAGGGTTCATATGAAAAACACTGAGTCTTTCTCTGTCCTTCTTTATCCTCCATCATAGTACCTTATTCTTTCTTTTTGTAGCATTTAATATAGTTTATGATTATGTTGTGCCTGTATACATATTTACTGCCTGTCTCCCCACTCTACACTACTATTCATTCATTCAACAGGTAACTACTGAGCACCTATTCAGTGAATGAGTAGCAATTTGCTTCAACTATGTAAACCACACTCAACCCGAGTATACTTGCTTTTCATGAGTGCTGCCTAGACGTACTGGCCTATCATAACTGTTAACTTTGCTAATGCTATGATGCCAATAATGAGTATATTTCCCTTAAATTATGTAACACTTGTGTTTCTATTGCCTCAAAGAATTAGATAGCAAACATCTAAAGACAGGTTCAGAGGTCTATAAAAATGAACACGGAAGGAGAGTGGAGATACATTCTCTCTTCTACTTCCTTTCATGCTATTCCTCTTTTCCACCTTCTTCCAACAGAAGATAGGAAAGAAACAGAAAGAAAATCAGTGAGCTGTACTCGATGTTCCTAGGACTTCCAAACTAGTATTTGTATTTCAACTCAGCCACAGACAACCCTACTATACTCAGGCTAAAGACATCATACAAAGGAGAAAATAAACAAATTGGACTACGTCAAACTAAAAAACTTCTGCACAGCAAAGAAAACCATCAACAAAATGAAAAGACAACGTAACAATTGGAAAAAGATCTTTGCAAACCATATATCTGATAAGGGGTTAATATCCAAAATATACAAAGAACGCATACATCTTAACAACAACAAATCTAACCACCCAATTAAAAAATGGGCAAAAGATCTGAACAGACATTTTTCCAAAGAAGTTATACAGATGGCCAACAGGCACATGAAAATATGTTCAACATCACTAATTATTAGGGAAATGCAAGTCAAAACTACAATGAGATATCACTTCATGCTGGTCAGAATGGCTATAATTAACAAGACAAGAAATAACAAGATTTGGAGAGGATGTGGAGAAAAGGAAACTTTCATACAGTGCTGGTGGGAATATAAACGGGTGCAGCCACTTTGGAACACAGGCTGGAGACTCCTAAAAAAACTAAGAATAGAACTACCATATGGTCCAGGTATTCCACTGCTGGGTGTTTATCCAAAGAACACGAAAACATGAATGTGTAAAGATATATGCACCCCTATGTTCACTGCAGCTTTATTCACAATAGCCAAGACTTGGAAACAATCTAAGTGCCCATCAAAGGAAGAAGGGATAAAGAAGATGTGGTATATATACACAATGGAATAGTACTCAGCTATTAAAAAAAAAAGGTGAGGGCCGGCCCCATGGCCAAGTAGTTAAGTTTGCACACTCTGCTTTGGCGGCCCAGGGTTTCACTGGTTTGTTTCCTGGGCGCAGACCTAGCACCGTTCACCAAACCAGGATGAGTTGGCATCCCACATAGCAGAACTAGAAGGACCTATAACTAGAATATATAACTATGTACTGGAGGGCTTTTTGGAGAAGAAGGAAAAAAAAAGATGAAACCTTGCCATTTGTGACAACATGGATGGTCGTTGAGGGTATTATGCTAAGTGAAGTCAGTCAGACGGAGAAAGCTAAATAGCATATGATCTCACTTATAAGTAGAAGATAAAAACAACAAAAGACATAGATACAGAAATTAGATTGGTGCTTACCAGAGGTAAGGGGGAGGGAGGAGGGTGACAGGGCACATGTGTACAGTGATGGATGTAATTAGTCTTTGGGGGGTGAACATGATGTAGTCTACACAGAAATCAAAATATAATGATGTACACCTGAAATCTGTGTGTTCTAAACCAATGTTACCTCAAAAAAAAAAAGACATCATATAGGATTTTCAGTGGCCCACTGTTGCCACCAGAATGCCAAGCTAAACTGCAAAGTTTGTCTTGGATCCTCTCACCTCCTATTGTATAATCTCCTATTTCCTGCCTTCTTACCATTCCCCTACCCCATACCCAAGGTGCCCAGTACCCTCAAGCTGACTTTTGGCTATCTGTCTTTGACCACCTTCTCATGTCTTCCTTCTGCCTCAGTAAAAACTCCCATTTCTAGGAACTACCTATTCTTTTCCTATCGATGTTCATGTGATATGAATTAATTCTCACTAAGATGTGAATAATTAATAGGTATAACTCTTGTCGGGGTGGGAGGAAGTTGTTAAAATGAATCATTAACTAGGGAGAAGAGATTTTTTTGAGCTGCATGTATGGGGGAAGAGATTTTTTTAGCTGAATACTTTGTGCTCCTTTAGCATCAGGGGATAAAATAACAAACTACATAGAATTAGCATTATAACCATATACCTACCTCAGGACAACCATCATCTAGCCAGATCTGCCAAGGTCTTGGCTCAGTAGAACTACACACTGCTACGAAAGACTCCTGCACTGTCGCTTTGCCACTAACCTAGGCTGATGGTTTGCATTACTGAAGTGTACATCTTGCTTTTTATTTCAAACACAGACAACTCTGCTTAGTACAGTCCTTTCACATGATCACTATCTGTATCTAATCCATGCAGCCTCTTCAGCCCAAGAACTGGAAGAAAAGCCATATAAATAAAGTCAGTTATGCTCATAATCCACAGAGAAGGATAAAAGTAGGGAGTAAGCAGGGGGATGGGGCAGCACATCCCTTTCGTCTGGGATTTGTGGGCGTCCTCCAGGATTTGTGGGTGCCCTCCAGGATTTGTGGGTGTCCTCCTACAGTGTGGTTTCATTAAGCTCTAAATTTTATTAACTTCCAGAATAAGATGCCATACCCATAGTCAAATATATCCAGGCATTTAAAAATAACTCACATATGGTTCCTACCCTGCTTTCCCTTTTCCCACAAAAGAGCTGCCATTATGGCTCACTGCAAAGCAATGAAGAAAGAAAGAAAAGGAAAAGAAAAACCTGAATGATTTTACACAATTCGTGAGTTCCCACAGAGGAAAGGAAAGTACTAAGAGAATAGACCTGACCCCTGGGACAGCCATCTCGGCTCACCCCTCAAATCTAAAACCACCCTTCTCTTACCTTGACTGAATGATTTTTGCTAAAACAAATCTTGTTATATTGACAAAAATGTTACCAAAGACCTGAGTTAAAAAGCACATCTTTAGAAACTGTCATTTAATCATCAGGGTGAATCATCTTACCTTCCCCTACTACCTGGCTGAGAGAGTTATGCTGAGAGAGTAAGAATCTGCCTGCGGGAGAAGGGAAGGTAGGCAATTCTGGAGCATGGACCATTTTGAGAGCTATGAGAAGTCCAGGTAAGATGATATACTGGCAGGTAGAAGAGGGAAGGAAAAGAAGACCTGAACTAACTTTTACTGGGAACTTCCCCTGTGCCAGAGACCGTGTTAGGTACTTGTACCTTACCACCTTACCTCATGTATTTTTTACAATTCTGCAATACAAGTATTAACATCCCTGTTTTACAGAAGAAACTTGTACTTAGAGGGATTAAATCACTCTCCAAAAGGTCATATAGCTAGGAAAACTGCCGATCTCAGATCTGAACCTAAAACTAAAGTAGTAAGTACCAAAACAAACAAATAGGACCAGCCCGACAGAGAGAAGGAAGAAGAAACTCCCTTCTGACTAATTGCTTTCTGCACCCAAAGGACCTATCAGTCAGGTTGTACTGCCTGCTATGTTATGGATCAAATAAATTTTTATAGTCTAGACTGTGAACATGATCACAGTTTCAGAACAGAGATAAACGTTTTCAAGATTCAAATATTTAGTCCCAAAATTTCAAAAATACCCTTACTCCCAATTTGGTAATTGGTTTAATTTACCCCAAACACAAATGACTTGGGGATCATGAGCTATATTAAATTATCACAGTTTTCATATCCTTATTTACTCAGCATGAATATGCAACAATTCGATTAACAGTCTCTTATACAGCACTTATTAGTCCAGACACATAGATTTTAATATTACCTGTTCCTGTCCCTACCTAATTCATGGTCTAGAATGAGACAGAGTTTCATGAAAATAGCTATAGAAATGTGATAAATGGTATTAGGTATGTATAAAGTGTTATGAGAACACAAAAAGGAAATAAATTTAGGGAATGATACTAATGTCTGACTATCATTCACAGACACACCCCTCCAGGTTTAGAACCAGGTGTACACTATGCTGCCGTTGGCAGAAGAAAGGATAGCAGGGAGCCAGACATGAACATATAAATGTATTTGCTTATATTTTCAAAAGGAAATGCTGGAAGGATAGTCCAGAACCTAATTAAAATGGTTACTAATAGGGAGTGGGAGGGAGGATGGGTTGGAGGGGAGAGAATGACAGCAAGACTTCTCTGAGTAAATCATTTCTTTTAAAAAATATATATATATTTTTTACTTCTGCAGCCTATGTTTTACATATTTAAAAAATAAATCAACAAAGAAAAAAACCAACCCCCATCCCACTCCATATGCCATCAAAACAAAACAAAATTCAACAACAGTAACAAACCAGAAGTTTCTTAGGGGGATTCCTTCTGCAATGTTCTCTAGGACCTGAATCCCTAAGTCTCAGTATTAGAAGTCACAAGAGCTATACTATTTAAATGTGTCCAATGTAAACATACTTCCCCCCACAGAACTTTGAGAGATTACTCATGAAGCAGTGGTATTTTGTGGAACACAAGGACAGCCACCGCTTTGGTTTATAGCTCTATTCAATTCTACATATCTTTATTGTCTTTACAATCCTCCCCAAGTCACCATAAGTTTTTCGTCCATTATTTCCACTATTGCTTCAAAGAGCAGAATAAGTGAAATAAGTTCTATATCTAGAGATATCCTAACAAGATTTTTGAATACAAAAGAAGAAAAAGAAGATCGCCAAAGGCCTGTCTAGTATGAAGGCTTGATCCCCTCCTTAGCTCTAGAAAATACTCATCTATCTATATCTTAACAATTCTCTTCCTTTTATTTTTTGGATGACTTTTAAAAACTTTGGTAAAATCCATATAACATAAAATTCACCATTTTAACAATTTTAAAATGTACAATTCAGTGGCTTTAGGTATATGCATGAGGTTGTGCAACAACCACCACTCTCTAATTCCAACATGCTCATCACCCCCAAAAGAAACCCCATCCCCATTAAACAGTCATTCCCTTTTATTTTTTAAGTTCTCTTTTTCTGAGGGTCTTTTTTTTTTGAGGAAGATTAGCCCTGAGCTAACATTTGCTGGCAATCCTCCTCTTTTTGCTGAGGAAGACTGGCCCTGAGCTAACATCCGTGCCCATCTTCCTCTACTTTATATGTGGGACGCCTACCACAGCATGGCTTGCCAAGCGGTGCCATGTCCACACCCGGGATCCAAACCGGTGAATCCCAGGCTGCTGAATCAGAATGTGTGCACTTAACCGCTGTACCACCAGGCTGGTCCCCCTGAGGGTCTTAATAGTACAACTTTGGACCTCCTAGATTATTCTTTTATAGTTTTTAACTTTTTCCTCATGTTTTTATCTTTTTATACTATGTCCTGGGAGATTTTCTTGATTATATTCTCTAGTCCTTCTATTGAAAAAAATTTTTTTTAACTTCAGGAATATTTCAATTTCAAAGAGCTTTTTCTTGTAATTTTCTTTTAAAAAATATTTTACCATTTCATTATTCTGAATATGTTAATAAGATAATTTAAAGCATTTTCTTTTGTTCCTTAAGTCATCTCTTTTTTCCTCTAGGACTAATTTTTGTGTTAGTTTAGTTTTGGTCATTTTCTTTCATGCTGCTGGTTTTCCTAATTTGCTGAAAGATCCTTGGTTGTCCGTTCACATTTAGGGCAGAAGGACAGGGAAACTGTCCTTGGCAAAAAGGAAATGCCAGAAGGATACGCCATAAACTAGTTAAAATGGCTGGTGTATAAGGGGTGTAGGGCAGGGCAGATGAGGACATGTGCATTATTTAGGGTGAGTAGGTGGAGGACCAAGCCATAAGGCTGCAGAACCCTGAATTCTTGTATAAAGAAGACTTATTTTGGAGCATCAACACCCAGACTGGAAGCGTCAGCTTTCCCTAAACGTTTCGTTCAATTTCTTTCTGGAAGAACTATCTGGTGTTTTACATGGAGGAAAATGCAGGCTGCCTGAGTGGAGGTGGGGTGGGAGGAAGGTAGAGGCATAGTGGACTAGTGGGAGCAGTTTCCCATTTATAGTCACTCAATTAATCTTCCTTGTTTTTAGCGCCAATTCTCACTTCTGCTCATCTCTGTCCCTGAGTCTTCTTTGGAGATCTGTTGGGCGGATCCAGTTCCTAGCTCAGTGTACTCCAGGCTGCAGCATCTTGGCTTGTTTCTTCCTTCAACCCACTCCCATCTACTTTCCAACTTCCAGAAATTTCTAAAAATTTTTTGTTTATTGGTGACCTATTGTTTCCCTTTGCTGATTTGGTACTTTTCATTTCAATGGATTCTCAGGAGAGACAGGCCTCAAATGCTGATATCTAGACTTAGATATCTTGAACTTAGTACCTTTAAGGAAAGCGAGAGATCTGACTTTCTACAGAAACTTCCAGAGACCCAATAGGACCAGTCAGTTCTATATTCTCTCACCTTTTCATAGCGCTTGATATTTATGAAGAAACAAAGAACCCATCTAGATAAATACTAAGACTTGTTCAATATTTAACAGGATTTTCATGATTATGGGTTCTTAACTTATATGTAGGACTTTATATGTTCTGTTCTTTCACGTTTCTGGAGGGAGAGTTCCACTGTTTTCATTAGAGTTCAAACGGGCCTACAACCTAAAGGAGATTAAGAACCACAGGACTCAATGAAACGCACTCTTTCAAACAGTGTAAGAAGGTAAAATCTCCATTCCATGATGCTACGTTTGAGCTTTAGATCTTAAACTGCAGGTGTTTAAATCACAAAAAATTAAAGTTTGAAAACAATTTGGAAGTGGTTTAAAGAACCCCAAGGCAATCAGTAAACAAATGAATGTATAATAAGTTGTAAAGCAGTGGAGTTTCTTTCAGGAACACATCCAAATGTACTATGCAGTGGCTTAACAAATAATAGAAAAAACCTCACTTCAGGCTTTAGTTTTCTTGTGTAGCAGCCGAGAGTGCTGAGGGGTGGGGAGGCCAGATAGTTTCCCAACCTGATGACCTGGATAGCTACTTGGAATATAGCCAGCCATTCACGTACAATGTCAAGTTTTACACTAGAAGATCCAGTGACTAAATTTTGGAAGACCTAGATGCTGAGTTAAGATTAGGCTAAAAAGTAACAAAGAAGGGGAGAAACTAATTGATATATTAGCCAAGAATGTCAGTGTCTCTACAAAACAAAACAAGATGTTAATTCTGGTTAAGACAGGTTTTGCTGAAGCTGCCTAAATGTCAACTTTTGGGTTCTAAGCAAATGACAGCTGATCACATGGCACTTCATAAAATAGTTCAAGCCACTGTTTTATAGATATTTTAAAAATACGTAAAAAATTTAAAAACAATAACACACCAAGAAGCAGAGTTCTGTGGATAACGTATGATCTTAACCTCTCAATTAAATATTAATATTTGTTTAAAATAGGAAAATAAAAATATTGTTAGAGAAAAAAAATCAGTGACATGTTAAAACACGGCAAAGAAGACTTTATTCAAGGGGAAGAAGCTATCAAGGTAGGTATGGAGACCACTGCAATGGAATTTTCCAGTGGGAGATAGAGATTGGGTTCACCTCTGCATACTGTATAGGCAAGTGGGAATTTATAGACGAGGAGCAGGGTGGGGGTCAGTGATGGAAAACTACTAAGAGGAAACATCAAGGTAAGGGCGATTCTGGCTAAACTGACCTAACAGAATTCTCGCTGAAGATAGGTCAGGGTGATGAAACATCAGCTGGGGGATAACCCATCAGATACTGAGAGGAGGGGTTCTGTTCAATTGGCTTAGCAGAGTTCTTGTTAAAACTAGATTTTATAAGGAAACGCACACACAGGATTGGGAGAAGGTTCAGGAGACTGACTAAAGTTTGGTCAAGAAAGAATCTTTGTCAGCATTTACAGAATTATGTTGATACAATGGCCACAATGAAGGTGAGCGACATTGTATATATTATACATATTATAGGAATGCTTAAAATCTGGGCTACTGTAGGTTTGGGTGGAATACCTAAAGAAAGAAGTTAATGCTCATTAGCAAATTAAACCCATGTGATTTTGCTTGGTTCAATAAGCTGAAGGTAAACTTTTTTCTGATAAAGTCTTCAAAAAGACATAGGGAACAACATCTGAAGATTAATGATTACCATAAAATTTTATGTGTGCAAACTGGTTAGCTGACTGGCCTGAATGTACCCTGGAAGATAAGTATCTGAATAAACCTTGTTCATTTGTTTTCATTTGCTTTGTTCAAACAGGCTATCACCAGGAAGATTTCAGTTAATCAAAGGTTATAGTTCATTGTAGTTCTACTATAAAATTTTATAAACTGAAAGAAACTCCCAATTACTTACCTAAGCGATGAAATCCAAAGGTGAACCTTTTGGTTGGTGATTTTGAAGACAGCCACAAAGCAAGCAGGGTCAGTATGATGGCACTTAGGTCAGTTAACATATGGAGTGCATCAGTCATAATTGCTAGGCTATTTGCAATGTATCCACCTTAGGGTAGGGGTGAGAGGAAAGAAGAAATAACTTAATGAAAACAAAAATGTAAACAATCAAACCAAAAATATGTAACATCCTACAAAACATGAACTTCTAACTAAATCTTTATTGTATTACAATTAAATCAAGGTATCCTGAAATTTTATGCAAAACCCTAAATATGTGTATATTTTTCTGATGAGAATGTCCATTTCTATGATAGATTCTCTGAGGAGTCAATGACCTTAAGAAAGTTAAGAACAACTAAATGAGGGACTAACACATAAGGAGAAATTTTAGGTGTTAGTACTGCAGCTTTTACTCAACCTCCTAAATCTACTATTAGACAGTGAAATTAATAACCACACTATCTAAATATTACAATAAAGCTGAAGAAAACATAGGTATTCACTTGTTTGAGAGGATTTGAATATAAAACTGAAGAAACTCATAAAATGTAAATTAGCTCAAAACAAAAGATAAAAATTAACTTTTTCATTTGGATATAGATAGCAATGTTTCCCAATAGAGGGATAAAAGGTAGTATTTAGAATACAATTTTTTATATTGACTTTCATATATATATAGATATATTTCACACACATATATATAACATATATAAAACACATTTCATATGTGTGTGTATTGTTCCATTATACAACCAATTTTCCTAGCATCATTCATTGAATAAGCTTTTTATAACACAATTCAGAGTATTCAAGCTTTTTTTTGGGGGACGGTTTACCAATCTTCCTCCTTTTTTCTTCTTTTCCCCCTCAAAGCCCCAGTATATAGTTGTAAGTTCTTCTGGTTCTGCTATGTGAGCTGCCGATACAGCGCGGCTACTGACAGACGAGGGGTGTGGTTCTGTGCTGGGGGCACTGAACTCAGCCCCCAAAGCTGAGCATGCCAAACTTTAACCGCTAGGCCATCAGGGCTGGCTCCAGAGAATTCAAACTTTTATGTGTATCACAATCACCTGGAAGGTTTATTAAACTACAGATTGCTTGACCCCACTCCCAGAATTTCTTAAGTCAGTAGGTCTGGATGGGGTCTGAGAATTTACATTTTTAACATGTTCCTGGGTGATGCTGATGTTTCTGGTCTTGGAATCACACTCTGAGAATCACTGTTATAATGTAGAGCAGAACTTCATGATCACGGGATTGTGATACATAAGTGTGCTGAGCTCTTGATCCCCCATTCCTGGGATGGGTGTGCAGAGCCAAGAGCAGCAGCAGAACTGCGTCTGGTGATCTTGCAGTCACATCCATTTATTCCAGTGTGCTCTATACAAACATCATTTTTATGTATTCCCTGACATAAAAAAGCTGGAAATCACTGAGAGAAAATACAGCTTGGTGGTTAATAACGTGGGGCTTTGGAATCTTGGGACTCTGAGCAAGTTACCAAACATTTTTGAGCCTCAGTTTACTCATCTATAAATGATGATAATATCTTAAAGCCACACTGTCTGATAGAACTTTCTGAGATGATGGAAATGTTCTATCCGCACTATCCAATCAAGTAGCCACTAGTCCTACTGTGGCTTTGAGCATTTGAAATATGGCTAGTGCAAAGGAGGAATTTTGTTATTTTAATTAACTAAATTTAAAGAGCCACAGGATCAGCGAAAATAGCAGAGTAAGGACCTCTGAAAATCATGTCCTCCATAAAAGCAATGAGAACACAGCCAAAAACTGTTTAAATCAGGTTTTTTGGAACTCTGGAAATTAATCGGAGGCTGATAAAGGTAGCATTTTTTTGAGGAAAACAGTTGAATCTTGGTAAGAACAATGAGCTCTGTGGCATTTTAACTTGCCTTATAACCATCTCCCCCTCTCCAGCTCAGCAGTAGCCTTGAAAACCAACATGCAGCAATCACAATGAGAACCTCAGTCTGGCAGCCCTAGGGACAGACTGGCTGGGGTTGGAACTCTTTAAAAGCTCCATTCCCAGAGAATTGTCATTATTTGACCTGTCTGGTGGTTCCCTGGAAGAAAATACTTGCAAAGCTGTTTTTATTTGACTTGACTTGGAGCTCCACCCTGTGCAACCCCAGGAAGAGTTTGTCAAAAACAATCATAGGCAATTGTTTAACACTGCAGCTGCCTGAGGAAATAGATAACAATGTGTTCCCTGTGTTCTGAAATTTTACAATGATGTACCTTGGTGTGGATTTACTTTCACCCAACTTTCTAGGCTTTTGTTGACTCTCTTAACCTGTAAGTGTATAGCTTTCAGTTCTGGGGAAATTTCTTAAACTATGTTGTTGATGATTTCTTTCCTTCTGCTTTCTCTATTCCCTAAACTATTATTTGGAGTTTGAACTGACATACTAATTTTATTGCCTTTTTTCTCCTATTTTACATTTCTATCCTTTTGTCTAGTCTGTGAGAGATTACCTAATTCATCTTCTATCAAGTTTAAAGAAATTTTTTAATGTTTTTCTTGTTCAAAAGCTCTTTTATATACCTTGAATTTATTTTTTAAAGCAGCCTGTTTTTGTTTCATGGATAAATGATCTTCTCTTATCTCTGTGGATACCAATTATATTATTATACTATTATATCTGACTGGCTCTTAAAACCGTCTTAACTAGATTTCCTTATTTTAGCCTTCCTCTTTACTCATACTTCTAAGGATACCTGGTAGGACCAATTCTGGGCCTACTTAGGATTCTCTAGTACAGTAGTTCTCAATTGTAACCCCCAGATCAGCAGTATCTACAACTCCTTGGAACTTGTTAGAAATCCAATTCTCAGGCTGTATCCCAGACCTACTTAATTAGAAACTCTGGCCCAGAAATTTGTGTTTTAGTAAGTTCTCTAGGTGTTTCTGATCCATTCATGTAACCTGGGTTGGTTCCTGGCGTTCCCCACTGCTTGCTTAGGAGTTGGCTTTCTCGGGTCAGTTACCGCTTATATCTGTTTCCTTTCTAGTTTTCCAAGTTTGTTGTGCTATTGTCTCCTCTCCAGTTTTCCCATCTGTGTGGAGGAAGACTATAAATATATACATACACACTATAAGTATCTACTTACAGTATAAGTACCTTATAGTAGTAAGTATAAGTATCTACTTACAGTGTGTATGTATATACATATATATATAGTGTGTATATACACAAGAATACATACATATATGAGAATATATACATATATATATCCCTTTATGGTAGGTATGTATATATGTATGTATCCCTTTATTTTAGTTTAAGAGAGGCCTCAGGAGAGAATACAATTAGATGCATGAGTTCATTTACTATCTTTACCTGGAAGTCTGTTTGCATTCACTCTTCAAGCTTTTTCATTTCCAATAAAAATGCAGTTGTCAAAGGAATCAATAACTCTGTTACTAAATCCAAAGGATGTTTTTGTTCTCATCTTATTAAACTTCTCTGCAGCCTCAACGTATTTATTTCCACTTTGAAATACTCTCTTTTCTTGGATTCTGGGATACCTGTTTGCCTTCTGCCTGACTTCTAAAGTTGGAGATCCTCAAGACTTGGGCTCTCTGGGTAAATTTTTCCCATTCCTATAGCATTACATACTGTATTTCTCTCTACCTTGACCTCTCTTTTGAACTGCAGATTCATATGTAACAGCTCACTAGACATCTTTACATGGCTATTTCACATATGTATAAGATGTCTAAAACAACCCTTGAGTCCATTCCTAAATCGTGCTATTTTTCATAAATGACGTACATTTCCATACATTCAGCTGCTTAGGTGAGAAATTTCAGAATCACCCCTGACACTGCTCTCCGCTCAACCCCCACATTCCAACCATTAACCAATATTGTCAATGTTATGTCTAGAATGTTTCTCAATCAGTATATTTTTCTCCATCCACTCTAGTCCAAGCCATAATCATTTCTTGTCTGGACCTCTGCAATAGTTTACTTGCTTCCATTCTTTTTTTTTTTTTTGGTGAGGAAGATTTGCCCTGAGCTAACATCTGTGACAATCTTCCTCTACTTTGTATGTGGGATGCCTCCACAGCATAGCTGATGAGTGGAGTAGGTCTGTGCCCGGGATCCAAAGTGGTGAACCTGGGCAGCCAAAGCAGAGCGGATGGAACCTTAACCACTCAGCTACGGGGTCAGCCTCTACTTGCTTCCATTCTTGCACCCTCCAATTCACTGTCCACATAAGAGCCAATCTTTTAAAACGTAATCTTTGAAAATGGTAAAGCCCATCATGTCACTCTCTGCTTAAAAGCCTTCACTGCTTCCCATCATATTTAGAATAAAAACTACACTCATATAATGTGGTCTGCCTGATCTGCCTTTTTCCCTCTTCCTTACTACATTCCAGCCAAACTGGCCTTCTTTTTGGTTCCTTTTAAAGAACTAAAGGTTTTAGAATCTTTGTACATGCTGTTCTCTTCACTTGGAAAACTCCTCCTCCACTTCCTTTGCTCAATAACTCCTACTATCTTTTTTTGGTTTAACTCTACCTGGTTCATAAATAAACTTAGTCTCACTGGTCACTGTGTCTTATACTACCTTGTCCTTTTTCTTCACTGCACTTAAGACCATTTGAATTTTAAATTTACTTATGTTTATTTAACATCTGTTTCCTCCATTAGATTAAATGCTTCTGATATCAGGGGTCATAATAGTTTTGTTCTCCATTGTATATCCAGAACACGTAGCACAGTGCTTGGCATATAGTAAGTACTCAAAAAATACTTGCTGAATAGAAGGAAAAAAAGAATGGACCTTGTATAAGGTCTCAAAGCAAGTTCGTGGCAAAGCCAAAATTCAAAATCAAGTTTCCTCTTTCAGATCTTTAAATTACTTCATTTTTTTATTACTCTATACTTCCTACGTAAGACGCTTTATTTTTAGGTGCTTTTGACACACTTTAATAAATGCTCTACTGTATACAGTTTAACTCTATGGAACATTCTGAATAATACTGTTAATGCCTATCCTAAGTACTAACATCTCTGTATTGTTTAACAAAAGATTTTCATATTAGAAAGGAAATACTTATTGCGGCTTTCACAAAACAACATTTACCAAGTAAGAGTCTTCAAAAATGGTAAGTCAGGACAATTGTATTTAATAATTTTTACTTAGGTGAAATAAACTCTAAATTAATTTTAAGGGGGAAAATTGTGATCGCTGTGAGTTTTACTTCAAATATTAATTATTAACTGCAAGAATCACAAAGTCTGAATGACTATCTATTCTAGCTGTGTGAATTTAGGCAAGTCATTGACTCTTAGTATGCTGAGACCATGTCTTACCTGGCCACAGCTTTACTCCCATCTTTTAATTTGTTTACAGCTTAAGCATTTAAAAGTCTGTAACACAACGAAAATTAATTCCATAAAAATTTATTGAGTGTCCACTCTGTGCCAGTCATCATTCTAGGTGCTGGAAATTCAGATTAAATTTCAGTGGAGGAAAACAGATATTAAACAAGTAAATATACAAACAAGATAATCTCAGTGCTGACGGCTTTTAAAGTTGGGGCAGGAACAGGGGAGAAGAGGGTTTACTTTAGTCAGTCAGAAAAGGTCTCTCAGAGGTATCTTTTAAGATGAGACATGAACGACAAGAAACCAGTGAAGAGATTTGGGAAAAGGCAGTCCGTGTAAAGCAGTGCTTTTCAAACTGCAGGCCCTGATCTATTTGTGGACCATGAAATCAATTAAGTGGGCTGGGACTACAACTGAAAAAATATTAGAACACATCACATGAAATGAAACTTTCAGTTATATATATATTCATACAAATGTGTATATGTGTGTACATACATACATATGTATGCACGCATGCCTTCACGAGTCACAATCCTAAGTGTTTTTCTTGCTATTGTGAGGTCAAAAAAGTTTGAAAGCCATTGAGGAAGAGGGACTAGCCAGTTTGAATACGGGCAGGAAAGAGTTTTGTGGGTTGTAGGGAGAAAGCAGGCCAGCATGGCTGAAGGGAGTTCTGGGGAGGAGTGGTGTAAAATGAGGTAGGAAATGTACGTAATCTTCCTACATCTAACCTCCAGCCAGCATCTTAGATCTAGACTGCCACCTCTGTTCCCGTCATGGTTCATCATGGAGACAACATGGGAGACTAGCTCCCTGCTTTAATGTCACTTTGTAAACTAAGAGAAGTTAGCAGTTACGCTAATGTGACTGTGAAATTAATCTCTAAACTAAGAATGTATTTTATAGTGAGAATGTTCTACTTGAATAATTAAAAAATGAAAAATAAAACCAAGGTCATAAATCCTAGGGGAGCCCTCTGGTTCCTTTCAGATCCTCCCTATAATGAAAACCTTTCAGGTTAGTTGGTAGTATTTACTTTCGCAAATCTCTTGGATATAAATACACAAACAGTATAAAAAGACCACTTAAATCAGATGTAGAGAAAAAAAATCAAGAGACTGGGAAATGTAGATGCGGCTCTTCCATTAACCACCTAAAGGTCCTCACAACTTACTTAACCTCTTTGGGCCCTCAGATTCCTTAGGCGGGAAAAAGAAGGTGGAGCAGGTGTTCAATAAGGTCCCTTCATACTGCAAAATTTTATGATTCTAAGTAATTTTAGAATCATTGACTATTTTAAACGTTGCAAAAATTAACCTGGTGTTTTATCAGGTTTTTTTTTAAAAAGAGGAAGTTACGTGATATACAATGATGATAATGTCCTTAACTTTACGGGAGATGACACAGTGTTTGGAGAACTAGAAGAAGAAGTCAAAGTTATCTCTGGAAGTTTATGTTAGACTTAGGTTGATCTGCACTTTGAAACCATGTGGCCTTTTCATATCATGAGATCAGTATCTTGATAAATAGCAAGCTTCCTGAAAAGAAGGTTTAAACCTCAAATCATATGTAACAAAAGCTTGACAAAGACTCTCCAGGCAAGCTAAATGGAAAGTGAGTTGGCAACACAACTCACCTACAAGTTCTCCAATCATGAAAAGCAAGTAAAGAACGGCCGCAATGGTCAATCTGGTTTTCACCTTTCTCTGCTTCAGTAATTCTCTCTGTTTGCTGCAGTTGTCACAGGGGTCCACCTTCAAACTCAGCTGACTGTTGGTCAAAGGCAAGTCCTGGTCCAGCAAGGAGTCGTCGTCGGCCTGGAGGGCCGGGTGCGCCCCGTTAATAGGCCTTTCCGGGGTTTCAGAACCATCGTCGGCCACCACGACTCGAAGTTTGTTAAACCGAGAAAGCCCCTCGTTCCCCACCTCGTCCGAGAAGTCAAAGGCGCTGGTGTCATTTAAGAACAGCGGCGCATCATCCTTCCTCAGCAGAGATTTGAGGCGCTTCCACGCGCCGGATCCGGCCATGGCAGAGGCGGCGCGGAACGGCCGGCTGCAGGCGGGCTGCCGGCGGCTCCTACTTCACCGGGCCGCCAGTTCCCGGAGACACTGCCGCGCGTTCCTCCCCATCCTGGGGAACACGAAACACGTTATAAATTACAGGCGCCCCAACACTGCCCACAAGTTCCGAAGCCCCGGGCGGCGGGGGCGCAGGGCCGGCCCGGAGGCGCCCGGGCTCCGCGAGGGGGCGGCGCGTCTACCTGGGGCGCTGCCGCGGGGCCGCCGCTCATCTCCCCGCTGCCGGCCGGCTCGGCGGCCCGGCTCGCACAGCTCGGCCGGGGCAGACGGGGAGCTGGGCCGTCCTGGCGCCCGCCGCGCCGGCAGCTGCAGCCCGGCTCCCCGGATCTGACAGGTTCGGGGCCGGGCGCCCTAGGCTGCCGCCTCTCCCCGCCCTGCGCGAGGCCGCGCGCGTGCGCCGGAGCGGCCGCGGGCGAGGCGCGCGAGGGAGGGGTCGGCGCGAGGACACGCAGGCCCGCAGCGCGCGGCGGGGCGCCCGCGAGGGGCGGGGCAGGGGCGCGCCGCGACCCCCGCCTCATGCCCCGGGCCTGGCGTCGGGCCCTGTGCGCCCGCCGCTGCCCGAGGGATACTCACAGACCAAGCTGCAGTCTCCGGCGCGGCTCTGCCACTTCTCCCGGAGCCGGGTGTGCGGGGTGTGCGGGCCAAGTGTGTAGATTGGAACGATCCCGCCCGGGGCTGGGCCTTGCTGCCGGGAGTTTGCTCCACCGAAGGAGGGCCTCGGCGATCTCGGGGTGAGATCTTGGCTGCGGATGCTCGGCAGAAAACGAATTTAGCGCTTTCTTGCTAAGGGGGAAGCCTAGCAGTTGCTGCCTCTCTGGCAGGTTGGCCAAATTTGCTGCACAGTCAGGTCGACTTGGAGAGGGCAAGGCTTATGCCCAGCAGTTGTGTGTCCTACTTTATAATTACCATTGTTTTCCAGCAAATGTGTTTTCTCTGTGTGCTCACTGCCACGTTCCTTTTGCCTCTAAGGTATTTGCAATATGCTCTAACCCCAAGCACAGAAAATCTACTAGAGGTATCTGTTCTGGCCTTTGGTTCTGTATAACAGCAACAACCACCACAAAAAAATGAAAAAGAATTAAGTTCTCAGGAGTAGCTTCTGATTTGGATCTAAATTTTAATGGAAAAATGGAATGGCAATAAGCTTCCACCCCTTCTCCCTTGGAATCTTACGAGGTTCTTAATCCACATCCCCTGGATGGGTTTTAGGGGATTCGGGAAGCCTTAAATTTATGTGCAAAATTTTGTGGGTATATGTATTTTCTTGAGTAAGTCCCTTAGCTTTCATCATATTCTCAAATGGTTTTAAGACTCAAATAAGATTTAAAACAACAACAACCCTGTCAGAACTCATAGATCAAGCCCCTAGCTCCTACTTGGAGTTGAATTGCCTGCAACTCCTATCTATCCATTTATATAAATGTCCTATTTTGACAACAGTCTATATAGATTACCAAATTTCACGTTAAAAAACACAATAAAAAGTCGTATGAAACATCGTTTTCCTCTGAAGATGAACCTGTCACTTTAGAATCTTGCATACCTCAGGTGCAAGAGCGCCAGCTGCCTTTGGACTCCAGGGCAGTCCGTCACTTTTGAATGCCCACCGTTTTCCTGCAGAGCTGCAGCCATGGGAGTCAGGTTAGGAAACCTAGATCAGAGATCCCATAGTTCCCAAGACCCAGAATATTCAGTAGCCAGGGCACTCAGGTCATTATGAGCTGAAGGGAGACAGCTTACTGACGGTTGCTTTCCTACCCTCAAATATTTTAATCCACCCAGTTTGGGAGAAGGTTGTTATTTTTAATTTTGGTTTGTTTTATTGCCTGAAATTCTAATGAGAGATACTAATGAATAAAGCAAAGATTTCAGGAGTGTGATTACTCTCTCTTTAGTATAAATTCTTCAAATAAGATTCCATTTAAGGAAAGGGGATAGATGTTTTTCAAGAAAAGTTGAGGCAAGAGCATGGATTGTTTTGGGTCTTCACAGGAGACTTTGTTGAGAAGGGCTGCAGTTCTGAATCCCAATTTATTTTTATTATTTTGTATCACTGGGTGCCCGGAGAGAGGGATGGGGACAATGAAAGCTACATGGTGATTTTAAGATAGGTCTACAAATTCTGTGATATGCTTCCGATCAAGAGATTCCCCCTCCTATTGAGTGTGGGCTGCTCCTAAGGAATAGCATATGGCCTATAATGAATAGAATATGACAAAAGTGATAGTGTGTGACTTACAAGACCAGGTCATAAAAGGCATTGAACTGCCTTCTTGTTGTCACTCTTGGGTCACTTGCACTGGGGAAAGCCAGAGCTACCGTGTCATGAGGAACTGAAGCAGCGCCATGGAAAGGCCCGTGTGATGAGGAGCTGAGGCCTCCTGCCAATGGCCATGTGAGTGAGCCATATTGGAAGGGGATCTCCAGCCCTAGTTAAGCCTTCAAATGACTGCAGCCGAGGTGAGTTGACCTTAACCTCTTGAGACATCCTGAGCAGAACCACCCAGCTAAGCCACTCCCAGGTGGCCCACATAGACTGTGAGGTAATGATGTTTATTGTCTTAATATGGTAAGTTTTGGCATAATTTGTTACACAGAAATAGATAATGAATATCTCTATATCAACGTTCCTCTGTACCAGGAAAGACACTTTTCTTATTCTTTTATCACATGAGCCTAGGCTTGCCCTTGGGCTAATGGCATGATTTCTATCATTGAGCTTTAAAATGGGCTAAATAGACTTCTGTGAATAGTCTTGGAATGTAACCACCATTTACAACCTTATTTCTATGTATTCAGAGTTTATAACAATAGACAAATGAACTTGTGAAACAATCCATTTATAATCTGGGTGCTTCCTACAGTTCTGCTAGCTGTTGCTCAGTATGCCATTCTTTTATAAGAGACTTCATACTTCTTTCCAGTATGAAGAACTTTTTTTGCATGGGCAACTTACCAACCATTTAGTCCGTCTCTTAACCGGGTAGCCCATAACACACAGATTGTTTAGGTAATAGCAGAGGCCTGTCAGTTCAATTGCAAAACACATACGTTGGGGCAGTTAACTGGAATAGACACAAAATTTCTTATGTCAAAACCTATTTTCTGGCCCAGATATCTCGTGGAACAAATGACAACACTAAAAATAATACTGCAGCTAACATTTATCTAAGGCTTGTTGAAGAACCAGCACTATGCAGGGGACCTGACTTTTATGAGCTCGTTTAATCTTTACAACATCACTGTGAAGAAGGTAGCGATTCAAAGCGTGGGTCTTAGAGGAAGACTGCTTGTTTTGAATTCTGTTTTTGTTTACAGTCATATAATCTCTGGCAAACTATTTAACCTCTTTGTGCTTTAATTTTCTTACCTATAAAATGGGGATGATAATAGTCACCACTTCACAGGGTTGTGCTAAGGATTAAATGAGATAATGCATGTAATGCATGTAAAAGTAGCATAGATAGTTCCTAGCACATAGTATGTGCTCAATCAATGCTAGCTATTATTAATTTTAAAGATTATAATTAATTTTTAAGTAGATGAAGACATGGGGTCTCAGGGAGGGTAACTGACTTGGCCAGGGTCATGCAGCCAGCAAAGAGAGCAGGAACTCTGTTCCAGAGCAATTTGATTTCAGAGGTCCAGCTCTTAACCATTACTCTACACTGTCCCCCTTCCTTTCTTTCTGCACACAAATGGAATGATTTGCACAAAAGCATGTAGACTCCTTGAGGTGGGCGAGGGAAGACCCCTGTTTCATATATCAAAGATTTGTCAGCACCTTAGGACCTCAGCATCAGCCTGTGAAATCTTGCTTGGAAATGGAGGGGAGAAAGTGGGAAAGTTTTTTTAAATCAAAATGTGGGAAAAGGTGCCACTCAGCTGACAGATTCAAGTGCTGCATATTCCTCATCCTGAGAACTCCTTTCTCCATTGGAGTATGTGGTTTAGGAGGTTCCCGTAGGATATTTTTGGAATGTTTTCCCTTATTTTTTCACGAAGGGATGAAAGCTGTTGGATGTGGATAGACGAGGGTTGGTCATGTGATACACGACTCTGGTGAATCACTTCTTCCTTCCATGGATTACTCTGCTGGCAGAGAGGCTGGAGATTCAGTTTAACCCTCCTCCAGAGGAGGAGAAGAAAGACCCGAAATGGATAAGAGAATTGCCTAAGGAGCCCATCTGCTCTGTTGGGAAAAACAAACTGTGAACTGAAACCTGCACTCAATTAAGTATGTTGTTTTCACATCTCTGTATTTGTCTTCCCTTCCTTTTTTTTTTTTTTTTGAGGAAGATTAGCCCTGAGCTAACTACTGCCAATCTTCCTCTTTTTTTTTTTTTTTTTTGCTGCGGAAGACTGGCCCTGAGCTAACATCCCTGCCCATCTTCCTCTGTTTTACATGTGGGACGCCTACCACAGCATGGCTTTTGCCAAGCGGTGCCATGTCCGCACTCGGGATCCGAACCGGCGAACCCCAGGCTGAGGCAAAGCGGAACATGCAAACTTAACCATTGCACCACTGGGCTGGCCCCTTCCCTTCCTTTTTAAAATAAACGTTCCTGTAGATTTCTCTAACCATGTCTGGCTGAAATGCAAGGGAGTAGGAGGTCCCAGATGGGACAGGGTTTAAGGAATAAGCGCTCCAGCGCTGGAGTCTGGAGGTGGTGGCTGGGCTGGGGGAGCTTGAGGGTGAGGATGGAAGGCCAACTTTGGAAGTGCTTTGGGAAGGCTTCATTTAGACGAGAACACACATGAGAACTTGGGGAACCCGCTTCAGCTTCTAATTTTGCCATCCATTCATTGTGATCCCCAGCAGCTTTACTATTGTGGAGCTCATTTTCTTGTCTGTAATCGGTGGGAAATAATATATGTCCTACCTATTTTGTACCCAATGAGACTTTTGTATGTGAAAATATTCCCTTAACTAGTCTACTAGGGAGAACTATTAAAGACCATGCCATCTGAACCAAATGCAAAGCAAGGGTGGGCAAATGCTGGCGGTCAAGAATCCTCCTCTTGTATCTGTCCCTTCTTAGGACTGCTGAACTCCAGTCCCTGCTTTAGTAATGAGATGTTCTGACTCACTTAGACCTCGAGGTCACCACCACACACATTACTATTACGATTACTTCACTTCTATCCTAAGCTGTCTTTCTGTCCATAGCACCTAATGTTGTACTCATAGCAGGAGCCCTATAAATATGTGTGGATTAATATACGAAAATATTTTAATCATAAACAGTTCACCCATAACTTTGAATTCCCCTCTAATAAACATCTCTATTTCTTTAAGGCGGTGTGTAAAGTCATTTCTAAGAAATTCTTAGTGATGAGATCAATTTGTCTCATAATGAATGGAGATTATTAATACACTAATAGTTTATGTTTATACTAGACTTATTTCAAAGAACATTATAACATTTATGAATTAAGTCAGGACAAGAGAGGCAACTGCAGACAAAGTGACTCTTTTGTGGCCTCTAACAAGATGGCTTTAAACAATGAAGGCCATTGTGTAAGAACTCCCTCCTGGGATTAGTGTGAGGATTAATTAGATTAAAATCTGCAAAGTTCTTTGAGTTTTTCTGAGAATTCCTTTATAAATAAAGATGGGGTTAATTTTTTTTTAAAGTATCTTTATATTCATCCTTCCAGGACCAAATGTAACAAGTTCACCTGCTGTTTAACTCTATGCCCTGCCACAAAAAAAACCCAAGACTAGGCCAACCTGAATTACCTTTAATGGTTTTACACTAAATACCGGAGCACACATGACTGAGCAGAATTTAGTACCCTAATCACAGAGATCTTAGTGTATGATTTACTCGACACAATAATGCCTCATAATCACTATTCCACATGGTAATTAGATATAAATTACTGCAGTTATTACAGCTGTTTTATACCAACCAACAAAGTTTTACTCTGCTCTTTATTATCTATATTTTAATAACTCACATTCTGCTTACTTGAAAATAGGGTTTAAAGTAACCTTCCTTTTAGCAGTTCTTATCTCCAAACATTGTAAATGTTGAAAGTTTTTCCTGCTACCAGGTACTGTTTAATCCTCATTAATAATTCTGAACATAATTCTATATGCTCAGGAACACATACAGGATCTAGATAAAAGAGAAATCTTTGATCCAACTCTCTAACAACAGCTGAGTTTCTTTAGGAACCCCTTGTCCTCATCACCTGGTCTCCTCTCATCCTAACCCTGTCCCCATGGGCCCACCCATCCCATGCTGTGTTCTCCCCTGACCCAGAAGGAGCCAAGCTGAATATTCTGAGCGGTGGACTTCACGCAGCAGAAACTCTGGAGCAGGCCCCCGTGAGGTCTGGGGAACAGTAGGATAAGAGGCCCATTGTAAATGAGGAACCTGTCTGTCAGGTAACCAACTGTCCTGGTTTGCTTGGAACAGAGGGAGTTCTCAGGACATGGGATTTTCAGTTTACTAGGAGGAGTTTACCTCGCAGCAAAAATAGATTCTGGAAGCCTGATATTGGCTGAGTCTTTGCTGGGCAGGGAGAGAATCTTATCTGGGAAAGACACCTTGTTCCTTTTGAGCCCTGCAACACATTGGGCTGGGTGTTCTCAGGGAATTCTCTGGACTTGACTTCTGTTACATTGAAATAGAAAAGGTCAGAGGTGTCCAAGACCGAGGCCAGCCATACCCAGGTAGGGTCCCCAAAGCACCATGACCCAAGGTGCCAAGGTTTCAGGTCAGTTCTGTCACTTTGCAGGTGTGGAAACTACACCTGAGGATCCGGCTGGGGAAATCAGTGTATGCTAAACAACTGCCCTGAGGGACTGAGCAAATTACTGAGTGGTTGATGCTGTAATTATCCTTGGGAATTCGCCTTTCCTGTTGCCCTAGATGGCCCCTTGACAGGACCAGCGATATTGAGAAACCAAGTTAGCTTAGCTGGAGCAAAGGTGACTGGGAGATTGAAATTACATTATTTCTGGGCCTCACAGCATCTTCTGCCCTCTTGTGCTCCTGTTTCTCTACTGGAGTGCTCTTCCTCATCAGCATCTGGCTGACACCTGTTCAGCCTTCAAACCCTGTAGATTCTACCCCATCTCCCTTCTCCCCTCCTTTCTTCTTCCTGTTTCCTCCTCCTTCCCTCTCTCTTTCTTCCTCTTCTTTTCTCCCTCCCTCCTTTCCTTCCTTCCTTCTGAAGGAGAGCAGAGTATGCCACCCCAAAATATACCACTTTGGCATATTGATTATTTTAAATTAAAGTTAATTGAGAAACAGCCAGTACAAGATGGATACTCTGACCCTCCTTTGTCTCCCTGAAAGCCAGAAATAAGTCTCCCATGTGAAGATATCTTCCCTATGACAGGAGGGGAGAAGGACCCTTATCACCGGAGACGGGGCATTCAAGGCCAAGAAGTCTGTATAAACAAACCTTGTTACTTCCTCATTAATTTACTACCCCAAGCCCAAACTTCTTTGTCTTATCAATTCTTCACAAATTTATTGTTTCTTTAAGGTATAAAAGCTACCTGCTTTGGTCACTGCTTTGAGTCTCATATCTTTGGGGCTCTTACACATATGAAATTAAATGTTTTTCTCCTGTTAATCTGTCTTATGTCAATTTAATTATTAATTTAATTATTCCTTGCCAAGGAACCCAGAAGGGAAGAAGGGAAAAGTTTCACTCCCCTCCCCTCTCCTTTCTTCCTTCTTTCTTTTCTTCAACAAATATTATTTGAATGCTTATCATATGCCAGTCAACTAGGCACGGGAGCTATAGTGTTGAATAAGACAAAGTCTGGATGATATCCCATCTCCCAATAGTCCTGTATACACATCACAAATTCTAAATCTTTATCACTAATTTTCCCCTAGATTACATGAGGGCTGTTGATATCTGTATCGATACATAATTTTTAAGTGAAAGTGCAAAATAATATAGCCTTTCTTCTCAGCTGAATTTTAGTCTAGTCTTCCTGAAATCATTCCCCAGGCCCCTATCAGGTGAAGTCTGCAGAGAACCAACTCCATCCAGTGTGTACTGATTTTTATAGTCTAGGGCAGGAAATTCACTTAATATTACTCTCACTGCCTTTAGTCCTCCCAGTTGTGCTTAGGACTGAGTGGTGATCTCACAGCTCAGAGCCCTATCTTCATTTTATAAACAATTTGGGTATTTTCATCCCAAAGTGTATTACTTTGCACTTTCTCCTACTAAGACTCATTTGTCAGTTGTCTGACCACATGGTGAGCTATCTAGGCTCTTCTGACTAGCCCCAGGATTGGCAAGCTTTTTCTATAAAGGGCCAGGTAATAAATAATTTCAGCTTTGCAGTCAGCCCCCAGTGTCAGTCACAGTCACTTAACCCTGCCATTGTGTTGTGATGGCAGCCATAGACAATAGTAAATGAACAAGTATTGCTGTGTTCCCATAACACGTGACTTATGGACACTGAAATGTGAATTCCATATAATTTTCATGTGTCACAAAATATCAGTCTCCTTTGGACTTTTTTTCCTAACCATTTAAAAATGTAAAAACTATTCTTAGCTCACTGGCTGCATAACATAGTCACAGGCTGAATTTGGCTTGTGGGCTGTAGTTTGCTGACCCTGATCTAGACCCATCACTGGTTGAAAGTGTTGTCAGAGATTTTACTGTCTACTCCCTCCTCCAGGTCATTTACACACGTCCCAGTAAGCCCCTTCCTAGCACAGATGCTTGAGGCTCTTTACTTGGTTCCATTAATCCCCACTTCCCAACGTACTATTAAGGCAGCAACATTTAAACAGCCTAACTGTCCTCATATAGCTGGAGTGTAGCTGGGGTCCCAGAACCCATCACAATGCTCTTCTTGTGGCTGCCCAAGCCTCCCAGTGGCTCCTGTTAAAATACCTTGGACTTTTCAGAATGGAAATCTGACCATGTCTCCACCCTCTTCCGCATCCTCAGCTCAGCTACTCTGAGCTGTAGCCGCTCTGAACTTGCATTGTTTGGGGCTCTGACCACAGCCATTGTCCGAGAATGGAATCACTCTGCTCCTGTGATCTGAGCCAATTAATCACAACGAGTTAGCGATGGAGAAAGGAACTTTAATTAGATTAGCTGGCCAATTGGAAGACGGGTGACTAATGTCTCAAGATCCTGTCTTCAAGGATTACAGAATCTTAAGGAAGTTATATAGGGAAAATGGGCGGTAAGGAGGGGGTTTCCTTCAGGCATGACAGACTCCAGAGTCTTTTATTGTTCCATTCTTCTGTCAGCTGTGATGGATACCTTATAGGTGTGTTTCCCGCCTGTAGTCAGCCTGTTCCTGGAGAGAAAGTTATAGAACAATGTTTTAATTTATCAAGCTGTCGGGGATTAGTACACACATCATAAGTTAGGAGAGCATGTGAATTTTTTAGAGTACGTGCAGAGCAGCGAGTAGTCACACAGAGGAGGGGCTGGGGCCATTTAGCAAAACAAGATGGCCTCACTTTTGTTCACTTAAAATTGTAGGGCTGTTGCCTTATTTGAAATGCTTTTCTTCACTCCTTTTCCTTCACACATGGCTTGCCCTAGTCACCTAGATTAATGGTAGTCCCCTTCCCCACTTCCTATCATCGATGTCAATTCCATGGTTGCCTGACGCCTAAGTACCACTTGGCCAGATTCCCCAAGTGCACAGGACTCCACCTTCCTGTTTCCTCTCTGAGAAATCCAAAATTAGATACGTGATGACCACGCCCTTCATGGATCTGCTGCCTTCCCAGGAGCTGTCACTTGGGCCCTCGAGTGCCCTCCCCTGACTGGAATCAATAGGCTCCACCCATTGTTTTTGCTTCTGAGCTAGTTCCTTATTGCCTCACAAAACATCCCAATCTCCTGCAACTGTTATGTCAGCCTCTCCTTTGGAAATTTGTCCAAAGTTTTCTTAACGTCTCAAGGTAGATAAGATTAAGTAGCTCCCTTTTATCTACATGCTATTTACTTCCTCTAAAATTAAATAAATTAATTTGTCAAGTTTTCTCCTTAAAGATTCCATCTTGCTATCCTTCTCTGAAGTAAATCTTAAGTGTTTAGCCTATTTCACAAATAAACCATAACTTCCCAGGTTCCCTCCAGGGATTTCTTAATGATTATAAATAACATTATGTAATAAAAATTATAATATTTTGTGCCCAGTATGTGTCAAGCACTGTGCTAGGAACTTTACATACGTTATTTAATTTAATTCTTATAACAACCCCGCATAGTAGACAGTATTATCCCCATTTGTACGTGGGACAAATGAAATTTTTAAAATAATTTGTTCAAAGTCACACAATTAGAAAACGGTAGAGTCAAGATTTGCATTCAGGTTTTTCTCAGGTAAGTGCTCATCATCTTTCCACTCTGACATTTTCCTCCCTTCTTATGCTTGGTGGTTGGTGATGGTGGTGGAGGGCAGGTATCTGTGTCCCATTCTCACTTTTCTAATCTCCTGGGTGAGCAGCTAGTTGTTAGGACTGGCTACCCATTTTGGCGAATGGCCCCTCAAGGTCATAATAGAGTTGCATCAGAACTCAGGTAGGTCTTAAAGTATTATCCTTTCATTTAAACCACTTATCATCCATCCATCCATCCAACCAATATTTCTTAATAGGATGTCTTAGCCCGTTTGGACTGCTATAACAAAATGCCATAGACTGGGTGGCATGTAAACAACAGAAATTTATTTCTCACAGTTATGATTGTGTTCTGGTGGAGATTCTCCTCCTGGTGCATAGCTGTCACCTTTTCACTGTGTCCTCACATGGTGGAATGAGTCTCCTTTATAAGAGCACTAATTCCACTCATGAGGGCTCCACCCTCATGATCTAATTACCTCCCAAAGCCCCCACCTCCTAACACTATCACATTGGGCATTAGGATTCCAACATGTGGATTTCGGAGGGACACAAACATTCAGACTATAGCAGAGGTTGTATACCAGACACTGTGCTACATGCTGAACATGACTTAGGCCAAAGAAATGTGTCCCTAGTTTTAAAAATTAGGACATCGGGGAGTTAGGTTTGGGGAAAGGGTGTGGAGGTAGAGAAGATGGAAAGAAAGGAAGAGAAAGAGGACTTCCTGTGAAGTCAGTGCCCTGGCCCCGTGGGTTGGGAGGAGACAACTGAGTATGATGGGGAAGATTAATGAGATTCTTACACACCAAGATGGAAGTGGAACCAGCAAAATTTTGTCCTGGCATGAAATACTACCTCTGTTGGTGGTGCCTTATGGTTTTCAGTTCCCTTCCCAACAAGCCGGTACTTTCCTAGGTCTCTGCTGTTCTCATTTACTCTTTTCCAAGCAAACATAGATGTTACTTTTGCGTTTTGTGTTCTCTCTATAGATAGCATCCCTACCTATCTGGATAGCCTACCAGAATTGCTACAGTGACCGACTATTTTACTGTGCAGAAGGGGTTTACTTCATTTTGCCCTTAGTTTTGTGTGTGTGTATTTGTGTGAGCACAATGATGCGTTCATGTGTACACAAGTGTGTGTAGATTTGTGCATGTGAGAAGTGAGGGGACCTGGATTGTTGTAGTTCAATCATTAAAGTCATGTTCAGACAGAGGGATCTTAGTGACCAGAAGAGTCGTCCCAGTGGCATTTACCATAGTGTGTTCGCTGTGCATCAGAGTCAGAAAGTTGATTTTGTGGGCTCCCTGAGAATGCATTCACCTCCCATTAACCTGGCTCACAGAGACTAATAAATGCAAAGCAGAATATTGTGGGTATGTAAGAAAGTGTCCATGTGTTTTAGAGATCCGTACTGATGTAAGTGGGGATGAAGTGACTTGGGTCTAGAATTTGCTTTAAAATATTTTAACTTTTAAAAGTGCAAGAAAGGGAAGCAAGTGTGGGAAAATCTTGATAATGATTGATCTGGTCAATGGGTATTTTATACTATTCATCATATATTATGTATGTTATATATATTCATTATACTATTTTCTCTACTTCCGTGTGTTTGAAGTTTTTCTTAATATAAAATTTAAAAATATAAAGGAAATGACAATAATTTACAGAGAGAAGTAAAATAGGTTACCTGGATGTTCACGTTACCTGAACAAGAAATACAACATGGAAAGCTAATTTTTGCTTGGTACACCTGGAATCCAAGCAAGGGGAGTTATAGGGAGTTATAGCAATAGGGAGTTAGAGCAATAGGATCCAAGCTAATAATGGCTCCATGCTCTGAGGTCATTTTCACCAAGGAGATCCACCCCTGTTGGGTCCTGGCAGGGCTCCCATCCCTTAGACTTGCTTGAAAAGACATTGCTTTCTCTGCGCTGCCCTAAGCTGGATAGAAGCTCCATCTTCTACCTTCTTGTCCAGTACTCTTGTAGGACTCTGTCTACATCAAGAGCATCACCTCACCACTATATTGCTATAATTACTATCATTTTTGTAACATGCCAATGTGTACCACAAAAGATTACTGCCCTATTAACCATACAAAGTGACTGAACCATCTGTTTCTGTTTCCACAACTTTCTGCAAAAACAATTGATTTGATCTTTGCTTACAAAATTACAACTACAATACAATTCCCTCTCCCTAAGAATACTCCCAGAGCATCTTTGAGCGCCCCTGAATTCTTTTTTTTTTTTTAAAGATTTTATTTTTCCTTTTTCTCCCCAGAGCGCCCTGGTACATAGTTGTATATTTTTACTTGTGGGTCCTTCTAGCTGTGGCATGTGGGATGTTGCTTCAGCATGGCTTGATGAGTGGTGCGATGTCCACACCCAGGATCCAAACTGGTGAAACCCTGGGCCATCAAAGCAGAGTGCACAAACTTAACCACTTGGCCACGGGGCCGGCCCCCGCCCCTAAATTCTTTATTTACTCATTTATGGCTTCCTACTTTACTCCAATAGATAATGATTCCCTCCTTTGCATTTAACTTTTTCTAGAATAACCTTAGGGATGGCTTATTCTCTCATTTCAAATCTTGAGGGGCAGTCACAGTTGTTCCCTCCCCATCTCAACCATGTCTCAGATAGAGCTGTCCATTATCCAGCACAAAGCACAGTTAAAGCCTATCCAGCCCCAAAACACCAGGAACAAACCTCTAGTCTGACGAAACCAGACTTACTGGCTCACAGCGAGGGGGTGCGCTCCAGAACTGTGAAGTGCCGTCCTTGACAAGAAAGTTCTAGCTGCTGTATTCTTATGGAAATGTTTAGATTAATTACAGAACACACTTTCCTCATGAGTCTACGAATGAGCTAGCGCAAGAAAGATCATTTTTAGAGAATGAAAGCTGAATTCAAGAGAGCAGAGTGAGGGCTCCAGAGGCTTCTGGGTCTGAGCTCTCCCATGTGACTCTTGTACCCTGGGACTGTGGTAGTAACCCATGGCAATGATATATTCCTGTCTGCAGCCAGGATCCGTTCTCTCCCCTTCTGCCCTTTTGTCTCAGGATCTGCTTCCACGGACTGTCTCAAAGACTTAGATATCTGATGCCTACACCCATGGGCTTCTCCCATCGCACTCCGCATCCCCATGTCAGGCACTTCAATCCTATTCTGAGGGCGTTGGTGCCTCCATTGCTACCACCAATGGCAACAGGCATCTATTTCTCCTGCTTCCACCTTTTGGTTTTGCTTTAGGACCTCTTATCCTTGATAGACCCTGCTAATTTAACTGCTGGTTCAGCTTCCGCTCTGGCTGGCACCACCATTCCATCAGATCTCTTAGGGGCTGAAACCTGAGAAGCACCAGGGCGCGGTGAGGATTCCTGACCTGGCGGCCTGACCTGTCTGCCCTGTTTGCCTGGCACTGGCTCAGGAATGACAGAGATGGCCAAAGGGAAAGGTGCTAATGATACCTCTGTGGTTTACAAAGCTCTTTCAAAGGTGTGATTTAATTTGATCCTCTTTCAGATCTGTGAGATAGTTATTACTCCTATTTGAAGAGATAAGAAACTAGGGCACCGAGAGGTTAAGTACTGTGTTTACAGTCACAAAGTTAATTCGCAGCAGGACCATGATGTGAACTGAGACATTCCGTATCCTGGAGGAGTTTATCTATAGCTAAATCCAAGTTATTACTAAATTACTATATTTCTATAATTAAAATATTACTTGTAGCAACCAAGTTGTGTTGCCACAAAAGATGACTCATTATTAGCAGCAGGCTGAGACTGTTCCCTAACCAAATGCCATATTTCGTTTTCCTCTATGTCTGAATTTACTAATTTAAACCAGACGTTCCTAATTTTTCATCATGAAGAGTCAATAGATAATACTTATAGTTGATAAATCAAGAAAAAGAAGTAGAAATGTATTACATACAGTTTCAGTAGTAACCAGCAGTAGAACTTAAATCAGAAACTGGTAATAAAACCTGTGAATAAAGGGTGTGGGAGTGGTGGCGTCGGTGGGGACGGGAGGTGGGAGATTTTTGTTTCTCATTTCAGACTCTTCTTACAGTCTGAATTTTTAAAACTGTGGAAGTATTACTTCTATAAATAACAATGTTTAAAAATAGAAAAAAGAAATGAAATAAAATGAAAAGTATCCCATCAATGAGTGATTGTTTAAATAGTCATATGTAATACTGTGCAGCCAATAGAAAAAATCAGGTACATGTGTACAATTTTAAGTGAGGAAAAAAATTGCAGAATGATATGGTTAGGATAATACCATTTATTCCAAATATTATATGTGTGCACGTGTGCATACACGTGTGTGTGTGTGTAGGTATATGTGTGCACCAAACTGGGAGGGTGCATATCAAAGTGATATCAACGTATAGGGATACATATCAAAGTGATATCAAAGTGGGGAGGAGAGAACAACTTTCATTATTTACATTCTAGACTTCTATGTACTGTTTGATTTTTTTTCGAGGAGCATGCACTGAATATGGAGGTATATGGAATATTCTGCAGCTTCAAAGCTACAGTGATTCTGACCGTTGCCCTTTTCTTTTTTGCCTTGGAAGAGGCAGGTGTGATTGGACTGTGTTGTGTACACTGACTTGTAGTGAGGAAATTCATGGGCTCTCTGCTCCTTAGTATTGTTACAAAAGGGAAGTTTGTGAACTGAGTTGTTCCACTCTCATGCTTTAGCGTCACCACAGAGCTGACCAAAAGTCCTGATTCATGTTTCTTTTTATATTGTTAGATTTCCTTCCTCTGCTTAGTTTTGAGCAAATGTCACCAAGTGTGTGGGATTTAAGTCCCCAAATCCAGTATCTGATGATTGTAACAAGCTATCCGTCCCACACTTTGGAGTCCTGGACTTGGGGTCTTGACTAACCCTGATACTTGTTAGAATCCTCTTGGCAATTCAGTTATTTTTGTGGTTTTTTTTATTGTGGAAAGAACACAACGTAAAATTATCCTCTTAAATTTTTAAGCGTTCAATATATTATTATTGACTATAGGTACAATGTTGTACAGCAGATCTCTAGAAATTATTCACCTTTTTTTTAAAATAAAAGAAGTTAAATTTATAAACACCTTAAGAGAACTTGGGAAATATGTAGTAAAAAAAAATTAATCCCACAAATTACAAAGCTTTTGTTAATTGCAAACTGCCAGCCCATCTAAATTTGGCCTGTGCAATCTAACCACTTAAATGATTTAAGTGGTAATTTTTCTAAGAAAATTTGGTTGGAGGATGAGTAGATATTTATGCCCTTGACAAAGATGACAAGTGTGGTATTGTTGTGACTAAGAAAGGAGAATATAATTCCTGGCTATCTTACTGTTTTGGCCCATCAAAGCTCACAGAATGTATGAGATTCTGCCATGTCCAATGAGGTTAGGCAAATGTAATAGTAGGTGCGCTGGGCTGACACATCATATAAATCTTCTGGTTTTTCCTCTTTATCTCCCTCAGGAAAATGTATAGAGAATGGTAGATTTTTACAGAAAACCTCATATGCACGCAGTTTAGAATCTCTGATTGTTAGTGAGCAATTTTTATGTCCAGGTATGATTTCAGTCTAATTAAACTTGTTAAGACTTGTTTTGTGACCTAACGTATGATTTATCCTGGAGAAAGATCCATGCGCCCTTGAGAAGAATATGTATTCTGCTGCTGTTGGGTGGAATGTTCTGTATGTGTCTGTTAGGTCCATTTGGTCTATAGTGTTATTCAAGTTGTCTGTTTCCTTATTGATCTTCTATCTGGATGTTTTTTCATTATTGAAAGTGAGGTATCGAAGCCTTCTAATGTTATTGTATTGCTGTCTATTTCTCCCTTCAGTTTTGTCAGTTTGCTTTGATATATTTAGGTGCTCTGATGTTGGGTGCATATATATTTATAACTGTTATATCTTTTTGGTGTATTGACTCCTTTCTCATTATATAATGTCCTTCTTTGTCTCTTGTGACAGTTTTTTATTTAAAGTCTATTTTATCTGATATAAGTATAGCTACCCTCACTCCCCAGGAATCCTGCTGTTATGTAAGAAGTCCAACTACCCTGAGGCCACTGTTTTAGAGAAGCCATGTGTAGATGCTCAAGTCAACAGTCCCCACTGAGCCTGTCTTCTAGCAAGATGCTAGAAATATGAGAGAACCCATCTTGGGCCCTCTAGACCACTCCACCTCCCAGATTAATGCCAAGTGTCTTCCATCAATGCTTAGTGAAACAGATTTCTCCCGCTGAGTCTTGCTTAAATTCATGACCTATAAAATTGTTTTGGGGTAGTTTGTTACACAGCGATCAGTGGCCAGAACAGGGACCATTGACCCCTGTTATCTCCATTTAGCCCAACTTCTGGGCAGATTAAGCACAATTATGGAGTCAGTTTACCTTCCTTTACTCCTTTTTTTTTTTCTTTCTTTGCACTAAACTTTAGATATAAAAGAATTCTGATTCTTTTGATTATTAACAATGAATATACATATATTTTTACCTGGTTGTGATCCATTTATACCTATTTTCTTCTTCTTTATAATTTAATTTTATTTGACATTTTCATTATATAAATAGTTATCTGTTTTAAACAGCCATATCATATTCTAGATGTCATAGTAGGCTTAACATCCCTTTTTGTTGCGTTTCAAAAGTTTTCTCCCCCCAGTTTGGGGTGTTTCTCCACAGACTGCTCATTCTTGTCAGCATCCATGTCAATATCCTTGTTCTCTTCTTCCTTGGGGCATATAGCTTGCAGTTAGTTGGGGCCTTCTGTCTGAGTTCTGGCTAATAAAACATAATAAAAGTGATATGTGCCAGTTCCATGCCCACCCCATAAAAAGTTCAAGTAATCCTCACTTTCCCAGTCTCTAAGGTAAATAGAGAGAACTCTGAGTATCTAGAGGAAGGCACAGACTACGATGAAGGAGTCTGGGTCCGTGAATGACTATGTGGAGCAGAGCCTCCACAACCTACTGACCTCCACAGAACTATATGGTGAAGGAGAAATAAACTTTTATTTGGTTAAGACTGGGAGATTCCAGGGTGCATCTGTTACAGCAGCTAGTATTATTTATTTTAACTAATATGGGTATTGTAAGTGCCTCTGCTACCAACATGTGCATTTACCCACCTGATAGAGTAGGACAGTAATTACTACTGACTTCTTTAAGTAATTACTACATATTTTTTGTTTTATTTCCAGTAAGTTAATTTTAGGGACCCTGCTAGCCTTTTAGAATTTTGAAAAAAAAATTTCACTGGCTTGTCAAAGCTAAAGCTCTACAGCGTCTATATGTAAAACAAAACAAAAACTTGAATTATAAAATTGTCTTAGAAATAGAGCTGTTAGTTGGAGTTAGTGTAGAATAGAGATTCTCATGTGTTCTCTGAGGTCAGACAGTCAAGTGTTTACATCATTTGTTAGTTCGTTCATTCATTCATTTATACAATCAATATGTGCTAGACACTGGAAACCCAAAGATAAACAGATTTACTTCTTTTAACCATGGCATGTACAATCACGTATTTACATAGGTGACCAAGGGCAAGCTGCTAACTTCTCTGAACTTTAGTTACTTTATTTGGAAAATGAAGGCAATATTATCGTTATATTCACTTCTAGGGTTCTGGTGAGGCCTAAATGGGATTAACCACGTAACACAGTGCCTGTCATATCCTAGTACTCAGTAAATATCACTTTGTCTTTTTGTAAAGGTTTATTAATGATTCTTGGTAGCTGGGTAGTTAAAGATTTCCAAAGAGGGACCCTTAGCTTTAACTCTGCCCCCAAATAGGCAGCACCAGAACTTCCTTGCTGTCATCTTGCTGAGGAACTTCCTTGCACTGGGGCTACTGAGTCAACAACATCCTCCACAAAAAGAATTTCATGAGAATCTTCATAGTTATCCATCATTTCTCTTAGGTAACACCTAGGAGTGGAATTGCTGGGATAGATATATCTTTAACTTGGTAAGAAACTGCCAGTTATACAAAGTGCTTATGCCATTTTATACCTCCATTAGGAAAGTATGAAGGATCACTTGTTATCCTCACCAACACTTGGTATTGTCCATCTTTTTCATTTAATTTTGTTGAATTCCAATTTATCTATTTTTCTTTTTTTGCTTGTGGTTTTGGTGTCGTATCTAAGAAATCATTGCCTAATCCAAAGTCATAGAATATTTATACCTGTATTTCCTTCTAAGAGTTTTATTGCTTTAGCTCTTATGTATAGGTCTATAACCAGCTTTGATTTAATTTTTGTATATGGTGTGAGGTAAGGGTCCAAACAGATTCTTTTGCATGTGGATATCCACATGTCCCAGGATCACTTGTTAAAAAGGCTATTATTTTCCTATTGAATTGTGTTGGTCCTTTTGTGGAAAAGTAATTGACCACAAATGTATGGTTTTATTTCTGAACTTTCAGTTCTATTCCATTGATTTATATGCCTATTCTTGGGCATACTTTTTTTCTTTTAAAGATTGACATCTGAGCTAACAACTGTTGCCAATCTTCTTCTTCCTTTTTTTTTTTCTTCTTCTTCCCCGCAAGTCCCCCCCCCCCCCCCCCCAGCACATAGTTGTATTATCTAGGTGTGAGTGCCTCTGGTTGTGCTATGTGGGATGCTGCCTGAGCATGGCCTGATGAGCGATGCCATGTCCGTGCCCAGGATCCAAACCAGTGAAATCCTGGGCCGCCAAAGCGGAGCGCATGAACTTAACCACTCAGCCATGGGCTGTCCCTTGGGCATAGTTTTCGTTGGAGTGATTCATCATAGTTCTAACTTGCATTTAATTTCTTTTTTCCTGATGACTAATAATTGCCCTAGGAAGTTTCTTTTCGCTCATTCTAGTCAGTCAATCCCTTTCCTTACCCCCTAGAACTAACCACTGTTTTGATTAGTTTCCACCATAGATCAGTATTTCCTGTTTCAGAACTCTGTGTAAAAGGAATCACACAGGATACGCTCTTCAGCGTAGGCTTCTTTCACTCAGCGTAATCTTTTTAAGATTTATCCGTATTGTTGTGTGTATCAGCAGTTTGTTTCCTTCAGAAGAAACTTTTACTACAAAGATTTTCTAATTTATTTCAACTTACTTCTTTTTCATGTAATTTCTATGTGAAAAATTCTAGCCTACTAGCTTATTTTTTTATATTTCTCATCCAATTGCTGACTCCTTTAATTTTTGGTACAGTTTTAAGCCTGTCCAGTTTTGGTCTCTAACTTTTCACTTATTCCTGGTTTTTATCACGCCCATGTAGTTGCCTTCTTAGAGTTCCTTGAAGGCTGTACCATAGTCAAGGGTCATTTTCTTATTTCTTTCAAAGCTCATATACATTGCCATCTTTTTTACTAACTTGCTTATGTAAGTGTGTATTTATCCACACATCCTATTTTTCCTACTTTAAATTATATTCTTGATGTTGAGTTATTCAAATACATACTTAGTTTAGAATACCTACTAGTTTCTGGAAAATTTGCCAGAGTTATTCATGGTATTTGGGGAAAATACTTTAGATATAGAAAGAACCCAATTCCCTCTCTGTTCTTTTTTTCCCAGGTGCCTTTAACTTTGTAGATGAGTCTGGAAGCATTAACCACAAAGGTATGCATTTGGCTCTCTGGTTACACAAAAAAAGAGAAATTCACAAAGAAGCCAAAGTGAGCTTGTGCTGTTCTAAGGAATAACTTTCACAAAATCTGCAGATACCAGGTTCCATTAGAAAGTCCATACGCCCTCTCCTTCCCACTGCAGCCAGTAACTAAAGCTGCTGAAGAAGAGTGAGAATGCGGTGCAATCTCCCCATCTTTTCAACCTTTCTTTACTCTGAACTCTCAGTGTGCTCTGGCTCCTGTCTTTTCTGGCCTTTCTTTTTATTTTCCCAAATAGAGCCTGCCTTGGGCAGAACTGTCAAATCATCTCCTCTGTCAGCACCCCGTTTGCTGCCTGCTCCTCTTCCTTTACTCCTCAGTGCACAAGCCTCTCCCAGGCCAACCCTCAGTCAGGGTTCAACCAGAGAAACAGATCCAAGAAGAGATATATAATAAGAGATTTATTGCAGGGAATTGGCTTACACTATTGTGGTGGCTGGCAAGGCACACTGATAGAGTAGGCCATCAGGAAGGGCAGACTGGGACTCTTGGGCACGAGCCAAAGCTGTTATCCACACAGAAATTTCTTTTTCTTCAGAGGGTCTTTAGTTCTGCTCTTAAAACCTTTTAACTGATTGAATGAGGCCCACCCAGATTATCTAGGATAATCTCTCTTACTTCGGGTCAATGATTATGGATTTAATTCACATCTACAAAATACCTTCACTGTAACACCTAAATTAGTGTTTGATTTGACAAATAGAAATGGCAAGCAACAGGATATATTGGAGTACATGAGGAAGCCATTTGGTGTAAACCTAATTTGGCATGACTTTGTTTTTCCAAAAGGGCCTGACAAGGCTATCGAGCATGCATTGTGTATCAGCTTTAAGCATTTCCCATGGCAAGAACAAACGCCCTTAAGATAAAGGTACAATTTCCCCCTACATTGGCATTTCCTTAAGGATAGGCATCTTTCCCTAGGCTGGGAACTGATTGCTGCGCTCACCTGTGACCACGCAGCTTGAGAATACAGACCTGCCACCCTGCTGTGTCCATCAATTGCTGTGCTGACAGAGCAGTCTCGTGACTATCATAAAAGGGACTTTTCAATCATATGTGAAACATCCTCTTTGAGGGTATATAACCACTCTGTACACCCCACTTCTTTGATACCCTTCCTTCCTTCAGGACAGATTGAATAACTGGGAACTATAGTCTAGCCAAGCTGATATATAAAACTGACCACCACACCCTATTTTCTTTAAGATTTGGCTTTTACATACTGGCTTAATTGGTAACTAAATTGTTAATTGATGGGAGCTGAATGCTTCCCAGGGGTATTTTCATTTTATGAAGAAATCTTCAAGAAGCAAAGGAATGAAACAATAATGAGATAAAAATAGCTAAAGTATGTGTTAGTTAAGGTGGAGTAGGGATGGGAATGAAAACCCCTGCTTATTCAAAAGGCCAGGACTGCCCACAGGTATAGTCATTCTTTCTCATTGTCCCACATCTCCCCCTCAATCTCCTCATATATAAACCATTCCTAATCTTTTCTTTTATTTGCCTATGTTCCTCCACCACCCCCACCAACATAACTGCTCAACATCTCTCCATGAGCATCTCTAGGTTTCCTTCCAAGAACATACCTTGAGATCTACACCTAATATATCTACATTTGGGCTTCACACACCCCCATGGCCCCATACATATATTTATGGACCACACCTTTCTCTCATGTTTAATCTGTTTTCTATAAAGCTATAAGAGCTTTATGAAGTTATAAGAGTCCTATAAAATTCTAGGAGTATCCTATAATTTGAAGACCAAATTATTCATTCATTCATCTGTCAAATTTATCTAGGGCACTGGCAGGTGATACATGTAAAATAAACAAACTCAATTCCTAGGCCAAAGGACTTTGGCATCTAGTACAGGGGATAGAATGAAACAAGCACAGAACAGAGGAAGGAGCAGTTATTCTGACTGGGAGATTTGGGAAAGCTTAACGGAGCCCTTCAGCTGGGACTTGAAAGTTAAGAAGGATTTTGATGGATGGAGAAGTGTATTTCAGGTTGAGCGAGCTGCATGAGCAAATGTGAGGCCTGAAGATGCAGGAATAATTCAGAGCCTGCTCGTGGGTTTGGATGTAGGATGTAGATGGTTGGATAGTCACATTTGGGGCACTATGTCATTACTTTCATTTGAGTGAGGCTGAAGCCTACTGACAATTAGGAGAAGACAATAAGGCTTAGGACAGGCTTAGAAGAGGTAGTTGAAAAGACAGAAGAAGGTCAGAGAATACAATATCCAAAAAATCAAGGGAGGATGTAAATTATGTTGGTTCTGTAGGAAGAGGCCTAAAGGCCTGTGGCCCAAGGTTACTGTTCAGTTTTCTGTCTTGTTAGGCTGCTCCTTTCTGGGTGCTTTGTCTAGAGAGAAAAGGCTTTTCTTGGGGCTTTTTTTTTTCTTTTTTTTCGCTTGTGTCCATTGGCACAGATTTCTCCAGCACCCAGTCTATGGGTATCTTTTAAAAGTTTTTAATCAATTTATTGAGGTGTAATTTACATGCAATAAAACATATTCATTTTAAGTATACAGCACTATGAATTTTGAAACAAGGTATATACTCGTGAGTATCATCACAATCAAGATATAGAACTTTTCCATCATCAGAAAATTTCCTTGTTTAAGATGTTAACACTACCCAAAGTGATCTATGGATTCAATATGATCCCTATCAAAATCTCAACATCTTTGGCAGAAATAGAAAGATCCATCCTAAAATTCATGTGGAATCCCAAGAGACCTTGAATAGGCAAAACAATCTTGAAAAAGAAGAACAAAGTTGGAGGTCTCACAATTCCCAATTTCGAAACTTGCTACAAACCTAGGGTAATCAAAACAGTGTGGTTCTGGCATGAAGACAGACATTCAGACCAAAGGAATAGAATAGAGAGCCCAGAAATAAACCCTCATTTATATGGTCAAATGATTTTCAACAAGGGTATCAAGACCATTCAATGGAGAAAGGGCAGTCTTGTTAATAAGTGGTGTTAGGAAAACTGGATCAAAAAAATGCAAAAAAATGAAGTTGGACCCTTACCTTACACCATATACAAAAAACAAGTCAATACGGATCAAAGACCTAAATGTAAGAGCTAAAATTATGAAACTCATAGATAAAAACATAGGGGAAAAGTTTCATTGTACTGGATTTGGAAGACTTTTTGGATATGGTACAAAAAGCACAGGCAACAGAAGAAAAAATAGCTAAGTTCTACTTCATCAAAATTTAAAACTTGTGTGCATCAAATGACACTGTCAAAAAAGTGAAAAAGCAACCCATGGTAAGGCAGAAAATATTTGCAAATCATACATCTGATAAGGGATTGATATCCAGAATATATAAAGAACTCCTACAACTCAACAATAAAAAAACAAACAACCCAACTGAAAAATGGACAAAAGACTTGAATAAGCATTTCTCTGAAGGAGATACACAAATATCCAATAAGCAAATGAAAATATGCTGAACATCATTAATCATTAGGAAAATGCAAGTCAAAAACACAATGAGATAACACTTCACATCCGTTAGGATGTCTATTATTAAAAAAAAAAACCAATGACAAACAAACACATAGAAACAGAGATTATATTAGTGGCTACCAAGGGGAAGGGGGAGGCAGGAGGGTGAAAGGGGTGATTAGGCACATAAGTGTGGCGATGGATTGTAATTAGTCTTTGGGTGGTGAACATGATGTAATCTACACAGAAATTGAAATATATTACTATGTACACCTGAAATTTATGTAATGTTATAAACCAACGTTACCGCAATGAACACACACACACACACACACACACACACACACACAAACACAAAAACCCCAGAAAATAACAAGTGTTGGCAAGGATGTGGAGAAATTGGAGCCCTTGTGCATTGCTGGTGAGAATGTAAAATGGTGCAGCTGTTGTGGAAAATGCTGTGACAATTCCTCAAAAAATTAAACATAGAATTACCATATGATCCAGCTATTCCACTTCTAAATACACACCAAAAAGAAGTGAAAGCAGGGACTTGAACGAATATTTGTACACCCATGTTCATAGTAGCATTATTCACAATAGCCAAAAGGTGGAAGCAACACATGTCTATTGATGGATGAATGGATAAACAAAATGTGGGATATACATGCAATGGCATGTTATTCAGCCTTAAAAAGGAAGGAAATTCTGACACATGTTACAACATGAATGGACTTTGAAGACATTGTGCTAAGTGAAATAAGCCAGTCACAAATGAACAAATTTTGTGTGATTCCTTTACATGAGGTACCTGGAGTAGCCAAATTCATGGAGATAGAAAGGAGAATGGTAGTTATTGGGTTAAGGAGAGGGGGGATGTTAGTGTTTAATAGGTACAGAGTTTCAGTTGGGGAAGATGAAAACATTCTGAAGATAGAAGGTAGTGATGGTTGCACAACAATGTGAATGTACTTAATGCCACAAATCTGTACACTTACAAATGATTTAAATGGTAAATTTTATGTTATGTGTATTTTACCACAATGAAAAATAAAAATAAAAGCCAAAAAATTTCCTTATGCCTCTAATTAGTCAACCCCCTTCCCTTCAGGCCCAGGGAACCACATTTTTGCTTTCCATTACTATAGATTAGTTTTGCCAGTTCTATTATTTATTTATTTATTATTAGTTTTTATATTTGTTAGTTTTATATATTTATTTATATATTTATTATATATTTATATATTTATTATACATATATTATTAGTTTTATATATTTATTTATTATTAGTTTTTCCAGTGTAAATGGAATCATACAAAATGTACTCTTTTGTGTCTGTCTTCTTTGTTTAGCATGATGAATTTGAGATTTTCCCACATTGTGTGCACCAGTAATTTGATCCTTGTTATGTTGCATACTATTCCATTGTGTGAACTCCAGTTTGTTTATCTGTTCTCTTCTTGGTGAATATTTGAGTTGTTTTGAGTTTTGGGATATGCCTCCTTTTAAGAAATATGTATGACTTTTATAACAATTAGGGCTACTGAGTTATTTATAGCACAATAGAGGTGGAGGGAGGGAGAAAGAGAAAGAGAAAGAGAGAGAATAAATAAATTATGGAAAGGACATTGGACAAACCCTAGTCCCACTAATAAATCAAGCCCTTAAAATTTGGTTAATACAGAGAATACGGTATAAGCAGAGGACTGGAAATTTCTCCTCAAGTCTTTCCTGTGGGTCTATCTTCCCATTCCCTGTCCTCTTCCTCCCTTAAATAGAAGGGAAAACACAGCTATTCTAGAAAGTTTGGGGTAAACAGTATTTGAAGGAGAAAGAGCTCTTAATAGGTGAGGTACCTAATTACTTGGAATCATCATTGGCTGTGACCATCCTGAGTTGTTTCTTATTTCTGACACAAATCAGAAATGCGAATCCCATTGTGAGGCCCAAGTGACTTTGAAGAAGTCCTTGCTGAGAGAGGAAAGGCCATCTTATTGAGAGAGAACTGGACCCCAGCCAGCCAGGGGCATCTAGTGGTAAGGCCAACTGAGGAGGAGGGCACACGGATGCCCTCTCATTCTCTCTTCTCTTTCCCACTCAGCAAGTATCTTGTTGCAGTCGTCCCTCCTCTTTTCTTTTCTGCCTTTCCTCTTTCCCAATCTGCTACATGCTTCTGTGAGTGAAGTGAATGTGTTTGTTATTTTTAAAAGCAGGCATCCATTGATTCTGTGGCAAAACTGCTAGTTGCTTTCCAACATCCATTCTCCCCATCTTCCCAATGTTTCACCTGTGTACGTGGCTGTTCGGTGAAAGGCTCCATCTCCCAGCCTCTCCCACATCTAAGTGTGCCACATGGCTGAATTCTGTCCAATGGGATGTGAGTGGAAGTGTCTACACGATTCCAGATCATGGCATGGAGAGGGTGTGTCCCTTCTCTCCAACCCTTCTTCTCCATTCTGCTGCCTGACATGTGGACATGGTGGGGCTCTCTGGGACATATAGATGAGGCCAACATTCAAGTGATGACTGAGCTACAAGCTACAAGGAGCCTGTGTCCCTTTGTGAGAGAGATAGACTTCTATCTTGTTTGAGCCACTATTACCTTAGTCTTTGTTACAGCTGCTAAAGATGTACCCTAACTAATATAAATCCTACCATGGGTAGCAGACTGAGCTAGGTAATGAATGTCTAAAGATGAGTGAAACAACTTGACCTTCAAGTCCTGAGAGAGTTCACAACCTAGTGAGAGAGACAGATACAAATTTAGTAACTAGAATACAGGGTCGACTATGGTAACTGCTTTATTGGAGGTATAAACAAAGTGAAGAGATTAATTCTGATAGTGGTATTAAGAAAGACTTCTTAAATAAGGTAATATGAAACTTGGGATTTGGACAATGCATTGAATTCTGATAAATGGAAAAGGATAAATAGGGCATCCCAGGCAGAAGGAACAGTATGTGTAAAGGTACAAAGACACAAAAAAAGCACACGTATCTAGAAAATAACCAGCAGAAAAGGCAGAATGTCAGTGAATGTAGAGGAGGAATATCTCAATTAGATAGGGGCCAGATTGTGATGGCCTTTGAATGTTATATTAAGGAATTTGGTTTTGAATGTGCTGGATTTGAGGTGGGATGGAAGGGATGGCCAGCAGGTAGCAGGAAATTAGATTCTGGAGCTCAGAAGTGAGGTGAGAACTGGCAGTGTAGATCTGGATATCATTCACATCTAAGGGATAAAATGAAATAGACAAGGAATAAAGTACAGAGTGAAAAGAGGGCTGAAGAGGAAACACAGGCCACATCTTTAGGGGTGCGGGGAGGCAGAAGACAGCAGAAAAGGAGTCAGTGAAGGGAACTGGGAGTGATCAGTTAGGTAGGAAGAGTCTCACAGAAAGGCGTGATCATGGATGTCAAGGAAGTTATAAACGGTCTCAGTTTTCTTCTTTATAAATGTCAAAAGTATTCTTTCATCATTAACCCATCATTTCCCCAGGATTCCTGTCTTAGAAGCAAACCCCTTCAAGAATGTGATAGTTATCTCATCTCTTTTGGATGGCTTCAATATATCTCTTTTTCTCTTGGCTTGTAAATCTGTCTGGTTTTAGCAGAAACTAATTATAGTAGATGTTGTGGTTTGCTGCCCAGATTCCTCCTTCAGGACAGAGGTGCTAATTCTCCCACAAGCTGGATATGCTGCCGCTGATGGCTCACACAGCTGAGCTCCTTGCTGAAGGGCATTGACTTGCCTAAGTTTACACCTCTTCCCAGGATGCCTGTATCCAATGATTAATTGCTGAAGGTGTACAAAGACTTGGCCCCTTGCCTCTATTTAAGACAACTTGAAGGGTCATTTGTACCTCCAGAGCTCCCCACAGATCAACTAACACCGCTGATGCAACTTCTAAGCAGTTCAACTCATCTCCTTCTTCCCAATCCTACCTCCTTCACTTCCTTACAGTTATCGTTCCTGAAAGAACCTTCCCATAAGCCTCTTACATGCAAATCTCTGCCTCAGAATCTGTTTCCTGAGGAATCCCTTCTAGGAAAGTTGGTGCCCATGCTGTCCTAGCACTGACAGCTCACTGGCTGGCTAGCAATGGATCCCATCACCCATAGTAGGTGGAGTATTGATAGTGCCTGGCATGCTGCAGCTGTGCAATGGTTACAATTTTCACTGATGGTGAACTGGGATAGGGCTCTAGTGGAAAGAGTGCACCGCAAGGTGTAATAACTCAGGTCTTTGAGATGTTTAGGGGAAGTAGTAATTATAAGGACTCTGGAATTAAATGGCTCTTGCTGTATACTATTGAAGCATTGGAGAAAAAGTAATGCAATATGGAGGGCAATTAACCTCCAATTCAAGATGAATGTGAAAGCCAAGGGCCTTCTTGGCAGCATATAAGTAGACTTTCAAATCCTGTAGCCGATGGTAGCAAAAGTTGAAGATCAGGCTCAGGAGTTTACAATAGTAGCAAAACTCCATAGAAGAGTGAATTCTCAGCCACACCAAGTCTGTTACATCAAGGTTAGGGTCTTGAACAGGAAGGAGTGGGACCCTGAAACTGGAGATGGGGGTATCTCATCTGGGTTGATGAACTTGAAAATCTTCATCCTTGGATTCCCCTGGATCCTCTGGGCTTGAAGAAGTAGCCCTTTCCTTCCCGTTAAATGCTAGTGATCCTCCTCCTCTTGAAGATGATAGAGGTCCTTACCTTGTAAGACAATGTGTACCCACTCCCCATAATCAACCCCCATCTCCCCTGCTGGTACCAGACTAATTACTAGGGTCAAAACAATATAACCTAGCACTTTGTTTAGCTGCTAGGGGAGGAAATGGACCATATGCTAGTGGAGCCCCAGGATTTAGCCATAGCTCCTGTACTGGCAGGAGCTCAGAGGGTATATATGGGACTGGACCCTAAGGATGCTGGATTAATGGGGGTGAGATGTAACATTGGATAAAGAAGAATTTACGGATATAGACACATTCTTCTCTAACCTAGGGTTTAACACCCTGGGAAATAGTGTTAACTTGCTGCATGGATGGTTTTGAGGAAGCTTTGAAAAAGTGAAGTAGAAAATTCAGACTGCTTTGGAAAACAGTAAAGGATTAAAAGGCACAGAGATACGTGCATTCTAGAGTAGATATGTAAGTCCGAAAAACCCACCTGAAGTCCAAAAAACCCGAAGATTCGAGACGATACTCCACTTACTAAAGTGATGAGGAATGTGCTGATACAAGGGGCACCAGAATCATTGAGAAACTCAGTGGTGACTATCTTCTGTAGGCCAGGGCTACAGAAGTAAGCTATGCTGTTTGTTAGAAGACTGAGCTCCCTGATAGCTATGGGGATGATAGGGTCCTAAAGATACAGAGGCCAGGTGGTAGCACCTAAGCAACAGAAGCAAAGCAGACGCAGTTATCATAATAAGCAGAAAGGGTGGAGTGGTCCTCAGGGAGTCTGACACAGAGAGAGCTATGGAGATGGCTAAGAGATTGTGTGTCTAGGGGCAAGGTGAATGGATGACCAATAAAGAGTTTTGAGTATTGCTCAATCTGTAGAAGAAAAAATCAAGGATGATTAGGAGGCTGAGAGCAGCCAGCCAAATAGAAAGTCATGATTCCTTGCCCAGTTTCTGTATCTGAGTCAGTTTTCAGATCCAGGGCCCATGGGGTGAAGTCTGTTACGTCAGATGTATCCCTGCTAGAGAAGATTAATATGATCTCAGATACAGACTGTTGATATGATGAATGCATTTTTTTCCCACCCTGGTAAGAAAGGAGAATAAGAAGCAGTTTGCGCACAGCTGGACACAGCAGTATACATTTATGTTCTTGTCCTAGGGCTATGTTAACTTTCCATCCTCTGACACAATATAGTACAAATGGACCTGGACCCCCTGGAGATGCAGACTATCACATTGGTCTATTATATTTATGGCTTCATTAGGCTGGGTAAGCAAGAAGTCACAAGTATGCGGTTGGCCTTGGAAAGATACCTGTTCTCCAGTGGGTGGGAGATGAACCTGATGAAGATTCAGTGGCCCGCGACATCAGTGAAGATTTAGAGGTCCAGCGGTCTGAGTGTGCCAGGATATCCCCTCTAAAGTAAAGGACAAACTAGTGTGACTGTACCTCCCACCACGAAGAAGGAAGCCCAACACCTGGTAGACTTCTTTGGGTTCTGGAGGCAGCATATTCCACATTCTAACCTGCTTACTGAGTAACATGGAAGACTTCCTAGAGCCCAAGGTGCAAGCAGCACTGTTGGTTGGAACTTAAGATCTGGAAGACCCTATGATGTTGGAGGGATTAGCGGTGCAGTTTATGGCAAGCCCCACATAGACTAGGTTCTGGAACAAGGCCCATCATATACATAAAACCTATAGACCTTTTGAAAATCAGCTCCTAGTGTGCTACTGGGCCTTGACAGAAACAGAGCATGTGATTATGCAACCATGTATCCTTGTGGACAGAACCGACCACTATGAGCTGGATTCTGTAAGACCCACCAAGTCATAAGGTCAGATGGGCCTAACAGCAACCCACTGTAATACAGAAGTGCTGTATCTGGACTGCGTATGAGCAGGGTGAGAGGACACAAGTAAATTGCACACGCAGATAGTCCAGACCTCAGTTGCTTGTATAAACTTTGCCACTTTTATGGTTTTACCCAAAGTTGCCTGGGTGAAAAGATACCAGAAAAACTTTGTCTTAATAAGGGTATAACTAGAAAAAGAGAAATTATTCTGAGTATTTCAAACAAAGAATTTGGTACAGGGTATTGTAAAATATAGGTGATAGAAGAACCGAAAAATAACAGGGGACGGCGAGGCAATCCAGAGATTAGCAAGGGTAGGCAGCCACTTTCCCCTCGGATGGAGAGGAGGTGGTGTTTCTGGAACCCAGGGGTTGGGGTTACCTGGTGTTCCAGTTGTCAATTTATTGCCTCTCTACTCCAAATCCACTCTTCATTGCCTGTAGGCAAAATTTTGGGATGGCCCTCAAGATTCCCACCTCCCTGGTGTACATGTCCTATGTAATTGCTTCCTCTTAATGTGGGTGGGACTGTGAATATGATGGATTTTTCTCCCATGATTAGATTGTATCAGATGATAAAGGTGAAGGACTTTTGCAAATGTAATTGAAGTTCCACAGCAAGTGACTCTGAGTTAATCAAAAGGGTGATTTTTCCTTGTGGGCCTGGCCCAATCAGGTGATCCCTTAAAAGGGACTGGACTCTTCCTGAGAGAAGAGATTCAAAGTTTAAGAAGGCCTATGCAGGGGGGCCGGCCTGGTGGTGCAGCGGTTAAGTTCACACATTCTGCTTCGGTGGCCCGGGGTTCGCTGGTCTGGATCCCAGGTGCGGACCTACACACCGCTTGTTAAGCCATGCTGTGTCAGGCGTGCCACATATAGAGTAGAGGAAGATGGACACAGATGTTAGCTCAGGGCCAATCTTCCTCAGAAAAAAAGAGGATTGGCGGCAGATGTTAGCTTAGGGCTAATCTTCCTAAAAAAAAATTAATTTCTTAAAAAAAAGAAGGCCTATGGAGGAAGCCACATGTCAAGAGCAGCCTCTAGTTGTTGAGAGTGGTCCCCAGTTGACAGCCAACAAGAAAACTGGGTCGTCACTCCTACATCTGCAAGGAATTGAATTCCGCCAGCCACCTGAACGAGCTTGGAAGTGGATCATTTCCTCATTGAGCCTCCAGATGAGCATGCAGCCAGCTGATATCTTGAGTTCAGCCTTGTGAGGTTCTGGGCAGAGGACCCAGACAAAATGTGCCAGACTCCTAACTCACAGAAGCTATGAGATAATAAATCTGTGTTGTTTAAGTTACTGGGTTGGTGGTAATATATTACGCATCAATAGCAAGCTAATATAGGCCCTGTAAATATTTCTCCAAGTATTTCTCCTTCATCAGTTGGCATGATCAACTTTGTCAGTAGAAGGTGCTGGTGAGACACTGCAGGAAGAAAGTTTTGTTTTGTTTGTTCCTCTCCCTGACTCTCTGTTTTTCTTTCACCAGTGTGGCTAAGTATGTGCTGCTTCTGCAATGCCCAGCTCCTGCAGCATGCACGGTCTCTGCAGCGTCCAGCTCTGGCAGTGCATGCAGCTTCTGCAGTATCCCCTAGCCAGTAGCACACAGTATCTCCTGTAGGCACTTTCCCCAGCATCCCCTAGAGTGGCTTTGCAGTGAGTTACAAGGTGAGGCTTCTCCCTGTAGCTGGCTTCTTCAGTACCTCAGCAAGTTCTGCTGGGGTGGCCCTGCAGCAAATGTCTCTACCATCCGGTGAGCCAAGGCTATTCTGTCTCCAACAAGATCTCGACCTTCATCTTGCTGGGGCTGGGGAGGATCGTACTCAGACGCTGTATCTGCGCCTTGGGGTTGTGACTGCTCTTTATATTTGCTGAGCTTGTATTCTTTAGTTTTCTCTTTATTTCTTACTGACTAAATCCTGCATTATCCCAATGTCTGTTATAGTGAATAATTCTTTATTTTAAACTTTCCCTATTCACATTATTGTGTGGGTTCTCTTTCCTGACTGGACCCTGACTGTTGACTGACATACCAGCAAAGCTGGAATCATGGTGGGACTCTCCAGTGGGGAGCTAGCACCAGACACGAGAGCCAGTCACTGCTCTAGTTGCCTCCTGAGGCAGAGAGGAAGGAGGGACAAAGACCCTGATTTCTCCTTTACTCTCTCCTTTCAGTCTCCCAATCGCCCAGCCTGCAGTCTCCACAAGTGCCCTGAATTGGCCAAACCCAACTGGGAGCCAGCTGACACAGGGACCGGGGAACACAGGCCCTTGTAATACAGAGCAGAAAGGGGAAAGGTGAGGAATGGATCTGAGGGCAACAAAGACTGGCAGAATCCTGCCTAGTCACTAAGGAATTAGTTCTACTAGGTTTATGTTGAAATATAGACAGATTATATTTATCTCATTAAGTAAATTAGAGTCTATTTTTTCCTCTGGGAAGACATAATGGAGACTTCCTGAAAACTTAAAAGGAAAAATGACACATTGAAATCTTTACTTGTTAATAAAAAAAGCTTTTAAATGTGCTCTTTCATTTAGTAAATTAAATGAGCAGTTTAGAAAAAATACTTTAAGATGAAGGTAAGTGAATAATTAACTTTAAAGATAGCACTTTCATAAAATAATTCAAAAGGTTTTGACAAGAAAGTTACAGGAAAGTCAAAGACTAGGACAACAATTTTTTTTTTTGAGGAAGATTAGCCCTGAGCTAATTACTGCCAATCCTCCTCTTTTTGCTGAGGAAGACTGGCCCTGAGCTAACATCCCTGCCCATCTTCCTCTATTTTATACTGGGACGCCTACCACAGCATGGCTTTTGCCAAGCCGTGCCATATCTGCAACCGGGATGTGAACCGGCGAACCACGGGCCGCCAAGAATCGGAACGTGTGAACATAACCGCTGCGCCACTGGGCTGGCCCCTAGGACAACAATTTAAAAATAACTTGATCCACTGGAATTTTTAAATTAAAAAAGGAACTGGAGACTGTATTATTGACCTCACCACATTACCAAAAAATTGAATTATTATATATCTTCTCACCAGCTGGTCTGGAGAATCTCTGGAAATTAGTTATAGTTAGCAACAGAAACACTTTGAAGAGCACACTTTAAATAAGAAATAGGGCTATTTTGGAAAGCTAATGTGTGTATTACTTTTAGCAATTTTGAATGAAGCATGATTAATATGTCCTAGCTAATTTAAATAAATCTATCTTAAAAGAAAAGCTGAGTCCTGGAACAATATATGCTGGCTATAGTCATTAAAATCCCACTTTCTGCATCACACAGGAAGAAAATAAAGCAATAATGGTTGGTGGTCACTTTGATATCTATACACTAAGATTAACAAGTGGATTTTGTGAAAACCCAAAGTGGAAGAACCATTGTCTTTTGAACCAATATAAGCACATGAAAAGAGAATTTTAAGACAAAGTTTTTCCAATGAATAAAATTTTTGCCACTAGTTTTACTAATCGTCCAAAAATGCTGACAATATTTCAAATTGTTACCGCTCAATACTATGAATATTCATTTACTCATGAATAATGTCATGTCAGACATCATAAGGCTAAAAAGAAGAAATAGAAAACAAGACACCTCACCCCCCAATAAAAGCAAAACATTGAAAGTGGTGTTGATGGTAAAGAAAGCCTTGGTGTTGCTGGTGGTCCCTATACTTCAAGACTTGATCTTCTAACTCCGCAAGTCTGGAACTTTAGTTGCCAGCTTAGCCATGGAGATTTACCCCTAAAAAACTACCCTATCGTATGACATTGATTTGTACAAAATAAGTGAGTTTGTAACAAAACATATAATTGCCAAGTTCCCAGGTATTCATTTAAATCATTTAGTCTCTCTCATCTCACCAGGGAAGTCTACTTAAGACACCAAATTAAGCTTGAAAGTTTACTTAAGAAACCTAAAGCCTATCTTAGAAACCAAATTAAGGTGGGTGAATACATATAACGATAAAGTTAATTTGTATATCTGAACCCACAAAATGGACACCACCCCAGTGGCCCAGCCCACATCATACATCTAAACCTAAGTCAGCCTGCACTTACAGGAAACACCTGTCAAAGAACCCTGACATCCGCCAATCACTATACTGCAACTCCGCTGTAGCTAGCGTACCTCACCCTAGAAAACAGGACCCGCAGCCTTCTAAGGAAATCCCCGACCTCCTAGCCAGTCATACCCTGTCCCTGCTATGTCTCTTCTACCGCCCTATAAAACTCGCTCTTGCCCCCAATGCTTGTGAGGCACTGGACTCCCCCATTCCAGAGACTATTTTCCCCTTGAATAAAGGACATCAAACTCATTACTAAATTGTTTAGTTTTGTCATTTGACATAACCAAGGCACGGATAACAGAAATGATAATATTTCTTCTGGCACATAGTAAGTACTTAGTTAGCAGCTGCTATTATTTGTGACAGTGCTTTACAGCTCACAGGTCCTTTTCGTATGTCTTATCAAGTGTTTGATTCTCACAAGAAATGTCAAGTAATGGGTCTGGTATTATCATCTCCCTACATCTTCTACTGATGAAAAAAACAGAGGCTCAAAGAGATTAAGTGACTTGACTAAAATCTTGTAACTGACATAGTTGACATCTGTCGCTTTGGTTGGGCCAATTTCCTTCCTCCTTTTGGTAACAGGACTCTGATTTTCTTTTAAGGAACTACCCTTGCGCCTTTCTATGACTCTTAGAAGGACTGTCAATCATAGGGCTCTGCCTCTTTCTGTTACATGTGACCCACACTGGCAATCAGGACCCTCTATTTCCCCCTGGATGTAGAGGCTGGTGTACAGACAGGCATGTGATCCAAATAATTTGTTTTTTTTTTTAAAGATTTTACTTTTTTCCTTTTTCTCCCCAAAGCCCCCAGGTACATAGTTGTATATTCTTCGTTGTGGGTCCTTCTAGTTGTGGCTTGTGTGATGCTGCCTCAGTGTGGTTTGATGAGCAGTGCCATGTCCATGCCCAGGATTCGAACCAATGAAACACTGGGCCGCCTGCAGCAGAGCGCGCGAAGTTAACCACTAGGCCACGGGGCCGGCCCCTGAGTTTATTTTTTTAAAATAAATTGAAATAAACGAATTCTAGGAGAGAGCTGGCTTCACTTGGGAGCTGTAGGGACCATGAAACCTGGAGCTGTTTTCCTACCACACTGAGAGCTGCTGGAGTGAAGCCAACAGAGAGGAGAGCTGTGTGGATAATCAAAGAGAAAGAAGGAAAGACTCCTGATTTCATTTGAGGAAATGGATACAGCTGTCCCTGAAGCCAGATCAACTCCTGGATTTTCAAGTGCAGTGAGTCAATAAATTCCTTGTTTTACTTAGGCAGGTTTGGACTTCTTCACTTGCAACCAAAAAATCCTGACTAATACAGCTAATAAATGTCTTAGCTATGACTGAAACATCCTTTGACATCAAATCCTTTGCTATTTCCACTGCTGCATCCTTCAGTAATAAATGCCAAAACTGATCAAGTGCCTTTGTGGGAGATTTGAGAACTTGCCCTCTTTTCATGGAGACACACTGTCCTAGGTTCCCTTCAAGTTTCCATTTTTAAAATTCTCTCGAGAATGAGAAGACAAGCCAGAGACTGGAAAAAAATATTTGCAAAAGACATTTCTAATAAAGGGCTGTTATCCAAAACATACAAAGAAGTTTAAAAGTCAAAAATAAGAAAATAAACAACTTGATTTAAAAACGGGCAAAAGATCTGAACAGACATCTCACCAAAGAAGATATACAGATGACACATAAGCTATGAAGAGATGCTCCACATAATATGTCATCAGGAAATACAAAATACAAAAAAGCAAATGTGAGATAGGACTACACACCTATTAGAATGGCCAAAATCCAGAACACTGACTACACCAAATGCTTTTGAGGATGTGGAGCAACAGGAAGTCTCATTCATTGCTGGTAGCGATGCAAAATAGTACAGTCACTTTGGAAGAGAGTTTGGTGGTTTCTTATGAAACTAAACATACTCTTACCATACGATCTAGAAATCATGCTCCTTGGTATTTACCCAAAGGAGCTGAAAACTTATGTCTGACCAAAAATCTGTACATTGACGTGTATAGCACTCTTATTCATAATTGCCAAGACTTGGAAACAACCAAGATGTCCTTCAGTAGTGACAGGATAAATAAACTGGTATATCCAGACAGTGGAATATGACTTGGCACCAAAAAGAAAGAAGCCATCAAGCCATGAAAAGACATGGAGGACCCTTAAGTGCATATTACTAGGTGAAAGAAGCCAGTCTAAAAAGGCTATGTATTGTATGGTTCCAAATATATGACATTCTGGAAAAAGTAAAACTATGGAGTAAAAAGATCAGTGGTTGCCATGGATTAGGGGTGAGAGAGGGATGAATAGGTAGAGCACAGAGGATTTTTAGGGCAGCGACACTAGCTGTAGGATTCTGTACTGGTGGATACACGTTATTATACATTTGTCCAGTCCCATAGAATGTACAATATGAAGATGAACTCTAATCTGTGGCCTCTAGGTCATAATGATGTGTCACTGTAGGTTCATCAATTGTAACAAATGTTCCACTCCAGTGCACATGTTGATAATGGGGGAGGCTATGCATGTGTGGGGACAGAAGGTATATAGGAAATCTCTGTACCTTCTTTTCAATTCTGCTGTGAACCTAAAACTGTTCTAAAAAAGTCTATTTAAAAAACCCTCAAAAGCCATGGCTTTTGACCTCTGCACATATTTTACAAACTTTTTGGTGGCAAGTTAGGAGAATGTGTTGGTGAAATAATCTGTATAAAATATGGTTTTTACGTAATCCAAGGAAGTTACGATGGAGAGTGTAGCAGAGCTGCATTGGGTGGAAGTGGTTTAGCACTTTGCTAATGTGAAAGAACATTTCTCATGTAAATATATGAAGAGAAAAGTGGTGAAAATTGCTTGATAAAATATTATTTTCTCAGATTGGTTACCCATAGGCAAAATGGTAAACTGTTTTTATTTTTAGTATCTCAACTTCTCTGATTTTGTACCTTTAGTTCCCTTATTTCCTTTTTATTTTGCAAACACATCACCCTATATGAGTTTTTTCAAATTTTCAACACTTTAATCCGCTGGAATCATAAGGTCATAGGCGGTAACATCTTTCTCCTGTGTATGTTCCCTTTTTCCATCCCTTTTCTCTGTAGCTCCTGGTCCCTATATCTTTCTCACTCAAAGCCTTTTGCCCCCCGCCCCCCACCATTCTTTCTTCTATTTTTGGAAAAGGATGGAGAGAGATAAAGGTGAGAGGGGAAGCAAATCCTGTGAGAGAAGTAGGTCAAACTGGGAGTAGATTTTATCAAATCCTAGTACATTCTAAATATAAGTCATCCTGATCAATAAAACAAATAGAAAATATTCACGTATTAATGTTTGTTTTTATTTACTTGAAATTCCTACCAACCTAATCCCTTTTGGTTAGGAAAAAAAGGATATAGGAAAATTTAAGGAAAACAGCAAAACTGAAAGGTGGATAAACAGTTTTGACGTATTTATTGCATTATATTTGCTCTCCTTCTTTTGGATTTCAAGGTCCTTGAAATCCAATGGACTTATTTTCCTTTTGCATGAATATATACAGTGTTTAACTCTATCTGGATATCGTTTCTTTGGACTAACCTCTTCAGAGCTATATGACTACATTTTGTGTTATCTTTTGTTTTCTTAAAAGTTCTTTTAGTCTAAAAGACTATACAATACCTTTCTCCATTAGGTTCTTTTACTAACCATTTAATCTGCACTACTCTTGTCTCCTCCAAAAGACAGTTAGCACCTTAAGGTCAAAACCGAGAACGAATGAGTTAAAAGAGAGAAAAAATTTGAGATAAGTTCTGCTGACTGCAGCTGTGCATACTCAACATAATTAACTGTTGTTTAAACCTAACCAGGTCTTTCTGTCCCTCCTTAGCATATGAGGGGGCTGTTTTTCCCAGGAAGTCAAGGTCCAGACATCAAGAGGAAAGAAAAATATTCAGTCTCATAAGGCGAAATGAAGGCTGAGCATGAAAACCAACCAGAAAAGTCCAGACTGTCAAGGAAAAAAGAGATTCAATCTTCAAGACAAAACACAGGCTGAAGATACCAGCCAAAGTCACATGCTTCCCCTCCCCTACCTAAAAACCCAGCACATGCTCTCTCTCCCCTACCTAAAACCCCAGATAAAAACTCTTACCTTTTTCCCTTCTGGGAATTAGATTTGAGTTTTAACTCCCATCTCCTCGTCTGGTTGCCTTTCCATGATAAACCTCTTTCCTTATCACAGGCCTGATGTTTCAGTGATTTGGCCTTCCTCACCTTGGGTAACGAACCTGTGTTTGTGGTCAGTAGTAAGGTCCTTGACTCTGAAGTATACTTTTGCTAACTATGGTGTTTTTTCCTGTTGGTAGGTTTTATTAGCTTTTCTCTGCATATTACACCTGACCTGTCCTTCAAGGTATGGCTTACATTCATTTCCTTTAAGTTTTTAAAATTTCTTTAGTTACTTCCAAATTGTACACTCCACAACTGCGCATCTGTGGTAGGCTGAGTAATGGCCTCCCCAAAGATGTCCACTTTTGATTCCCCAGAATCTGTGAATGTTACCTTACATGGCAAAAGGAACTATGCAGATGTGGTTAAATTAAGGACATTGAGATGGGGAGATTATCCTGGGTTATGCAGGTGGACTCAATGTCCTTACATGAGGTAGATGGAGGATCAGAGTAGGAGAGAAGGTGATGTGACAATGGTAGTAGAGGGAGAAAAGGTAATGTGATGTGGGCCATGAGCCAAGCAAATGTGGGCAGCCTCTGGAAGCTGCAAAAGGCAAGGAAGTGGATTATCCTCAGAGCTTCCAGAAATAACTAGCCCTGCTGACACCTTGACATTAGCCCACTGAGAGTGATTTTGGACTTCTGACCTCCAGAACTGTGAGATAATAAAGCTGTGCTGTTTTAAGCTACCAAGTTTGTGGTAATTTGTTACAGCAGTCATAGGAAACTAGTACAGTATCATTACATCCTTTACAATCCTCTAGGTCTGTTCCACATAAGTTAGCACTTTACTGTCATGCTCACTAATGCTATGTATAAATGGTAGAACATAAATTCCTGATGGATGGGAACCAAAATCTTACCTCTTTTTTTACACCCTAAAGTGCCTGGTCCAATTTTTGGTACTCAGCCATTTGGACTAGATTATAACTTTGGTTCATAAAAGAGAATGGCCACTACCAGTGGAGAAATAACAGGCATTTTGAAAGACATATGTAACTCAATGAACTGTATTTACTTCCTTGGCATCAATTTCCAACCTTTGGATTTTGAACTCTGTGTTACATGTAGTATAGGGGCCCAGTACCTGCTTAATGGAGACAGGAACACAGAGCGTCCTCAACAACCACTTGATCCCTTAGCTGAAATCTGTAGGGGTAAAGAAGGAAAAGGAGAAAGAGAAAAGCAAGATGGGTTTGGTAGAAAGTCCTTATTGTCTGTCTGATTCATTTTTGTCACATTAAGTGAAGTTACAATGCTGAAAAGGAACACTCATCAAAATTTCTAATGTGAATTTTCCCTTAAAGACAAATAGAAGGAAAAGATGATAAAAATAGGCAGAGTGTTAGTTTAATTTCATCCATTAAATTAAAAAAACCAACATTTAAAAATCCACGTATTATGCTTAATTCTGTGCTAAGAGATAAAGAGGTTACAGACAACCCATAGAACATGGGTCTTTTCTGAAGGGCCTCAGTAACTAGTTGGGAGATAATACTAAGAATCAGCTAAGGTTACCAGGCAGTTTACCAAGTGCCATCTTGTGTGATGCAGACTTTGGAGATTATAGATATTTGGGATTTGAGGCTGGAATTAATACTTCATTCATTCACCAAATATTTATTAAGAACCTATTATGGTTCCCTGTGAATAAGAGTTTCTGTTTGGAGTTTGCAATCTAATATAGGAAGTCAAGGGAAATAACTGACTAATACAAGAATAGATTAAGTGCTAAATAGCAGGAGGATGCTTTGTAGATGAGAAAAGGTTATTACTGTAACTTCTGAATGAAAGGGGAGGTAACATCGTGAATGATTTTAAAGTAAAGGTATTATTTAGGACAAGCCTTGAAAGATGAGTAGGACTTTGAAAAGAATAGAATATTCCAGGCTGAAGCATGAGCAAGAGCATGACAGACGTGAAAGGGCTTAGTTTTAGGAGTATGCTCAGATGGGACAAAGGATGTTTGAAGGTAGTGTATTACTTTCTGTTGCCAAGGTTAACAAATTACCATAAACTTAAAGCCATACAAATTTAGTTTCCTACAGCTCTGTAGGTCAAAAGTCCAACAAAGGTGTCACTGGGATGAAATTTAGGAGCTGGAGGGCTGAGTTCCATTCCAGGGGCTCCAGGGGTGAATCTGTTTCCTTGGCTTTTCCAGTTTCTAGAGGTCACCACAATCCTGGTGGGTGGCCCCCTTCCTCTCTTTTCAAAGCCAGCAGTGTTACATCTCTCTAATCATTCTTCATAGTCCCATCTCCCTCCTCACTCAACTCTCTTGCCTCCCCTTTTCCAGTTTTGAAGGCCCTGGTGACTACATTGGGCCCACTCAATAATCCAGGATAATCTATTTTAAGATCAGGTGACTAGAAACCTTAATTCCTCTTTGTCATGAAATTTATATTCATAAATTATGGGGATTAAGACTGGATATCTTTGGGCAGCCATTATTCTGCCTACCACAGGTAGTAAGGAGGAGCTAAACTTGAGAAGAAAGGAGGCCAAAAGAGGAAGGAGTGTGAATGCACTGGTAAGGTGCAAATTTCTGAGGCTTGACATAAATTCTCATTTTTTTGAAGACAGCTTTGACTGCAGCGTAGAAAATTGGACAGGCAATTTTGAGGAGCAACATTAGAAGGTCACAACTACAGGCGAGGTAAAGAGTTTAAGGTAGGAGGGCAGAGCTGATTGTTTTGTTGGTGTGAGGTTGCCTCTGCCAATTTGTTTTCCATCAAAATTCATGACATCATCCCACAGGATCTGAGCAAGTACAATTTCCAGTAATTTGGCTGAATTCATTCAGTAGATGCTGCCACTCGGGCCTCAAATCATCCACTTAACAATCAACAAGAGGAAACCAGAATGCTGGAAAATCTCCCAATCATTAGCAAGGCCGAAGCTCACACAGAGCTAAACACGGAATTTTTTTAATAGTCCAACTCGCAGGCAAAGCACGCAGTCCTCGTTCTAAGGTGTTGCTTTAACACGGACACAGAATTGAAAAGCTGGGCATGGCCTCAGTGAACAAATTGAAAGCTCATCCACCATCAACACAAAGCTCTGGCCGTCTTCCAGACCCACCCGGAGCAGGCCCTTCCGCCCACCGCCCTCTTGTCCCCCGCCCCCTACAACAGGGCAGCAGGGACTGGAAGCCAGCATCGGTGAGTCTACTGACACCACCTCCTCCATCCAACTAGGACGTCAGCGCCCAGTCACGGGAGCGCCCAGCGGGGGGGGGTGGGGGGGGATTAAGGGGGGGGGGGGGGTGGTGGTGGTGGTGGAGGCGGTCACGTGCCCCGAGGCTGCCAGCTTCCGGCTTCGTCACTTCCGGTGCGACCGTTGCTTCTGTCCGGCCGGGCGCTGGATGCGTTCGGTTCCTCCTTCCTGCATCTGACAGTCTACACAGCTGCCCCTTGCCTGTTACCAGCGGAAGGGACATGAGCGTCCCTGGGCCGTCCCCCCCGGACGGGGTCCTGACAGCGCCGCCGGACTGTCTGGGGGCCGCGGAGCCTACGCTGGGTACGTGCTGCGGGGCGGGGCGGGCGGCCGGGACCGAGTGGCTGGGTCTCCCGGGCCGCCCCGCGGGAGTAAGCAGTTTTTGGCAGCTGCGGCCCCGAGGCTCTGGCCCGCGTGCAGAAGTGGGGAAGCGCGCCGAGCCCCCTGCCCGGTGGAGTGGGCGGGACGGGAGGCCTGGAGGGGAAGCGGTGTATGGGGTGCAGTGGGAGGCGATTGGTGGTGAAGTCGTTCTGAGTTTGTGCGCTGACTCCAGCACATCGGTTCTTTGTTAGGCGTAAGTGGTTGAGGATGAATTTGTCAGAAGGATGATCGGTTTGAAATTCAGAGAATTGATGTATCCAGTATTATTGACCGCTCAATCATGGAATGCCCTGTCTTGCTGGTTGACATTACTGTGTCCCTGTTCCTCCAGCAGTCTTTCTCATCTGGAGTTCCAGGAGAGGTTTAAGTCCTAATGCTCTAAGGCATGCATTGAATGTAATGAGTTGACTTGCTTTGCATCCAGAATGGTACTATTTATGTACCATCTTTGGGAGAATTGAGAAAATAGTTGCTCAAAGCAGTTTCTGTGTTACGGATAGGGAACCCTAGATGAGAAAGGCCGCAGGACTTTGGATGTGCCTTTTGTTTTACCTCCTGTTTCAGAAATATAGGGATTATCCCAAAATAGTGCTCTCATCCCTTTCTTGGTCTTGCTTGTCCTCAGTGATCTCCCCCTCTCTTCACTCCTTAATAAGTTGCTTTTATAAATATGACTTCCCTATATGTATGTGAAGCTGGGGTCCCTTTCCTAACTCTTGCCTGCTTCTCCATCTGCTTGCATACTTTGACGTGGTTGTTTTGCACTAACCTTACATACAGCATGTACATAAATAAAAGCAGATGTCTGATCCTATTAATGGTGCCAAGTCACTCTCACTTGATACTTTGACATTACTGTTGACTTTTTCCTCTCACTTGCCTCCAGCCTCTCTTAGGTCTAGGGGGTTCTACTATACAACTTCCACCTCCTCTTTGTATTTTCACCCTTAGCACAACAATTGTAATACTAGTCCACCTCCAGTCTATCTATCCCTCTCCTGCCCATCGGTGCCCCAAGATAAAGCTCCACTTGTGTCATTTCCTTGCTTGGAAGCCTTAAGTGGCTCCTTGCTACTCACTAAACATACGTCCAGCCCATTAGCTTGGCGCTCAAGGGTTCTTATAGGCTGGCCACGTGATCTTATAGCTCACTGCGCTATATGCCACATACTCCAGACATCCCAAACTACCTTTTCTTTCCAGAGCAATCCCATATTCCCTCCTTCCCTTGTACTGCTTTCTTTACTCATATTGACTCCCTTCTCCTCTTTAGAATTCGTACCCATGTGGAAATAGTAGTCCTCTTCTTAGATTGTTGGTAGGAGTATAAATTGGTGCCGTTTCTTAGGAAGGCAGTTCTGCACTGTGTACTTTAACAATTCATAAACCCTTTGTCCTGTCAATCTAAGAATTTCTTGTACAGAAAGACTGACACATTGTTTGAAATAGCAAAAAGTGAAAATAACCTCAGTACCCATTCATAGATGTCTGAGTCTTCTTGGGCTGCTCTGACAACATGCCGTAGTAGGCTGGGTGGCTTAAACAGCAGCCATTTATCCTTGGAAATTCCGAAGGCTGGAAAGTCCACAATCTAGGTGTTGGCAGATTAGTTTCCTGGTGAGGACCCTCTTGCTATCTTGCGCATGGCTGCCTTCTCACTGTGTCCTCACGTGGTGGGGGGAGAGAGCTCTGGTCTCTCTTCCTCTTCTTTTAAGGACACCAGTCCCGTCGTGGGGGCCTCACTCTCATGACCTCCTCTAAACCTAATTACTTCCCAAAGGCCCCACCTCCTATTACCATTACGTTGGAGGTTAGGGCTTAAATGTAAATTTTGGGGGAACACAAACATTTAGTCCCAAACAATAGGGAACTGATTAAACAAATATGGTAGAATTCTATTTTGTTAAAAAGAAGGTAGTAGATCTGTATATATTGATATGGAAAAAATACCTAAGATATATATTTAAAAGTTTAGAACAATATGAGTAATAGTTCTTTTGTGATAAAAACGCTCTATGTGTGCGTATGCAAAGACAGTTTCTTGAAGGCTGTCTAAGAAACTCCGGAGTGACTCTGTCTGGAGTAAGGAGTGAAAAGGAATATTTTTACTTTTCAGTTTATGCCCCCTTTTCTTGTGTTTTAAATTTTTACTATGAGTAACACTTGAAATGAAAATTCCATCCAGTTTTAAAACTTCTTCAGCCTCAAATGCCCACACTTCCTTTAGGAATTGTTCCCAGACTTCCCTGATGAGAGTGATCTTTCTCTCCTCTGAATTCCCCTGACAGTCTCTGTCTCTCTAATGGCCCTTCTCGCGTTCTAAGATTCCTTTGGATTGAGCTCTTTCAGGGAAGGGGATTTGCCTAGTTTATTGTTGTAACCTCAGAACCTAGTACATAATATAGATTTGCTGTATGAATACGGTGAAGACCCTTTTTTCTTTGATCTCTCATAATGAAGTACCTTGAACTTAGTAACTAAATGTATACAGAAACTTGAGTGACTTAGACTCTTCCAATAATTCACCAGAAGACTGGGGCAGGGGCAAGGCGGGGGGAGGGATGTCCTAAGAGTTAAATGTATATATATTGTAAGGGAAGTATATTAGTTGTTATACCTTAAAGTTGAAATATCCTTATTTGGGTGTTTCTCTTTATCTGTAATACTTATGTTTTCTGTATTTTCTTAAAGTTGCTGCTGTTTGCACTGTTATTGTAATCAAGCCTTAAGCCATGGTGTTAATTCTCGTGTATAATTTATTCACATCCCATCTGATGGTACAGCAATGGCAGTATTCATTAATGAGCCACTTTTCCCATTATATTTTTATTTCACTTATGGAGTGCTTCAGTTTCTAGTTAGCTCTTACTTGTTTGAATATTGCCTTGCAACTTTGAGAATTCCTAAGTTTGTTCATGTTTCTCAGGATCAAAATAAAAATCACACTATTTTATTCTCATCTCTGAAAGCTTATTTTGAACATGGCAGCATATTGTTTTTCTCAATCTTGCCAAAATTTAAATCTGTGGTAAAAACTATGCTTGGAAATGGTCTAAAAGCAATGTGTCATGATAAATGTATTCTATATAATTTTCTAATTTGATGTCACCAGTTATTAACACATTATGATTGAAGAGAGATGTTCAGAGTTTAATAGTTTAAAAATGCTTTTAGAGTTCAATTTTGGTAATGTGACCATCTCACTTTTTTTTTTTCTCTCACTCTAAACTAGTGATTCTAAAATCTCACAAACCATTAATAGAACCTGGTTTAGAAATTGTTTTGTACTTTTCTTGGAAGGAGTAGTGATTGATGGGTATTCCTTTTAGACATTTTTGAATGCCTGGCACAGGGCTTACACTGCTATTATTCAAAGGAAGAGTATGAGGCATAGTACCTGGCATCACGTCTAGATCGATGACGCTAGACAGTCATACACTATTTTCTATGAGAAGTTAAGGTGCTGAATCTCAAGAGAAGAGAAATTCTTAGAAAATCTCTCCTCTTCTCTCTAACAAATGATAAAACAACCCCCTCCCCCCTTTACATGTAAATAATATATCAAGCAATAGGCAAAGTAAATATTGACCCATGTTTTTACTTGCGTAGAATTGAAAAAAAATATTTTTAGGCATTGCATTTTTTAAAATATAATTTCTGTATGCTTCTGAAAGTGGGAATTTCTTACTTTAATTTAGTGACTGTTTCCCATTTTTAGAACTCAGACTCCTTTAATAATCCATTGAAAACTAAATCCTTTACTTGAAAAATATGCAAATATACAGAATTTTGCTTGTGTTAGTATTCTTTTAACTTGAACTTTACCTTATACTAGTAGCTTAAAAACAATTTTTGAGTGCTTATAACCCACTTTTTACAGGCAGCTCAGAAGGTAAATGTTAAAAAAACAGAAAAGCAGGACGCTGTAGTATCGTGTCTCTGTGCTCTGAACCCGCTGCCAGCCTCCTCTCCTTCCCCTCCCTCCCTCCCACTCTCTGTGTCAGTGTAAAAGTTTCCTAAATTCGATTTTTGCTTGGGAACAGGTTTAAGTGACACTTCTCCAGACGAAGGGTTAGTAGAGGACCTGATGGTAGACGACAAAGCTGTGGAGCAGCTGGCGGAAGGATTGCTTTCTCACTACCTGCCCGATCTGCAGAGATCCAAACAGGCCCTCCAGGAACTCACGTGAGCTAACAGAAACCACAGAAGCGCTCCTTTCCCCTCGGGCGTAGTCGTAATTTACTGTATGAGTGTATTCTGTGTGAAGGTATATTTTGTAACCTTTAATACAATCAAGTATTTCTATATCTTTAGTGATAGCAAATGGAAGTGGACGGGTACAAATGTAAAAAAATACGAAATGAATACTCCTAGAGTGTATGATCTCTTCTGAGAAGTACCCCTAAATCTTACCTAGACTCTGATTAGTTTGGTGTTTTACCATTATTTTATGAAAGTATTGTGTGTCGGAGTGTTGCAGGATGGGTATAAAACTGTTTCTGAGTACAGTTGAAAGATTGCCTCTGTAAAAGTCACACTTTTTTCAGTTGTCCGTTCACATGAGTTTCCAGAAATCGTTAAGTATCTTTTTTTGAGATGACCCATTTCATTCCTGGTAGCTAACTCTACTAGCTAAATAAAGAGTTGGAGGATATGCTAAGAGAGGAATAGGATAAGGAAGAACAGAACCCACAGAGTGGGATCAGTATGCAAAAATATACACTCTGACTTTATCAGCTCCCACCCAGAAATAGCAGACTTAACTTCTGCTTCCTCCTGCGTCAGGACCTCTCTGGATTGCCCAGGCTGGCGTGTCATTTCTTTTTGTGGTGGTCAGCTTTCAACTGGCTGTGAAGTGCTGCTGCCCTAAGACCTACCCTTTGAAAATTTATCTCACAAGCCTTTATGAGGGCAAAAGGAGAGGAATAATCAACTGTGTCCATTTAATAAATGTTAGTAAGTAATGTTGTAATCCTTGGATTTGAAAGTGATAAATGAGTATCAAAGTAGTACTATGTTCTAGCACATGTGGGACATTACTTTAGTTAAAGAGTTGGCAACATTCTCAGTTTTCTTCTAGTTCCAAGTGAGATTTTTTTTATCCCTAGTGTGTGGTATGCCTTGTATTTTGATGCCAGTCAATGCTTAGGGCAAAAAAGTCATAAAGATTTTGTGGGGGAGTTTGGATAAGGTAAGATAGACTGAAGGAAGGTGAGAAACTCTGCAAGCAAAGCATATCTGGATCACACTTTACTTACAAGAAGCTGGGAATCCATGTTTATTTGCAGAGTTTAGTTGATGAAGACATTGGCTAAAATTTAGTGTTTTGAATAACCCCATTTATCTTCCTAGGCAGCCAGCCAATGATGATGATGATGATAATGATGATGATGATAAAATCAGCTACTGTCTATATGTACTACATGCCCAGCACTTTATATACCATATCTCAATTAATCCTGACACCCCCTTTATGAAGTATCTAACACCCCCTTTATGAAGTATCTAACATTATTCCCATTGACAGTTGAGGAAACTGAAGTCAGCGAGGTTAAGTAACTTGAAAAAGATTACACAGGTAGTGGCAGAATTAACAATTGAATGTGATGGATAAGCACTTACTATACCTCTTGAGTATTAAGGAAATATAAGCAAATTTCAGAGAAAGGAAATAGAGACGTGTTTCGTAGTAGCTGCTTCTTTCATCCATCTCTCCAGCAATTTCACTGCAGATGAAGATGTAGGGGAAAGACTGCTGGGCTGAGAGAGGCACCTGGGTTCTAGTCCTGGCTCTGTCATCACACAGTTTAATCTTCATTAAGCCACTTTACCATTATAGAAAGAGGCCTACAGAGGTGAGGGAGCAGATAGTAGTAGATACAAATTAAGTTTACTTTATAGCTAACAATGGATAAGGGAGGCCAAGAAAGAAATTTAGTTTTATATATAAGAAAGGCTATGAATATTCTTTTGTATGTATTTGTCATTTTAAGAGCATTGGAAAGAAAGAAAGAAGAGGTTCTTGGATCCAGGTCCCTGAAAGTAGCTGGGGAGGTGCAGTTGTAAGTTGCCTCCTTTGAGATAATTCAGGCTTGGACCTTCCAAGGAAATACCTTTTCCTCAGAAGATCACTCCTCAGATACTGCATCAAGGCCTCATGATCACTCCCAGCATATTTACCTTAGATTGTACAAAACTTCAAGGCAAAGGAAGTTCAATCATTTCTGCCCCACTACATTATAGCTAAATATTCTCTGGAACCTTCTTCTACAGTGTCTAGACTTATGGATCATGAAAGCACTGTACTTACAATTGTAGTTTTATTATGAAGGATACAGGTCAGGACCATCTAAATGAGGAGACAGAGCGAGGTCTGGGAGCATCCCAAACACAGAGCTTCTGTGCCCTCTCCTGGTGAAATTAGGGCACGTCACCCTCCCAGCACATCAGTCTGTTCGCCAACCAGGAAGCTCCACTGAGCATGGGTCTCCAGAGTTTTTATTGGGGCTGCATTGCGTAGGTGTAATTGATCGAATCATTGGCCAAATAATTGAACTCAGTCTCCAGTCACCCTCCCTTCCTTGGAGAATGGGCTGATACCACATGGCTCAAAGCCCCAACCCTCTAACCACATAATTAATCTTTCTGACTTGTCCAGTCCTCATCCTGAAGCTCTGGGGGGCCCACCATAAGTCACCTCAGTAACATAAACTTAGGCTCATGAATAATAAATTCCTATCATTTGGAAAGTTCAAAGGGTTTTAGAATTGCCATGCAAGAAACCTGGGACAAAGATCAGACAAATTCATGATTATATAACAGGTGTCTTTTCAGATCTTTTGCCCATTTTTAAATTGGATTGTTTATCATCTTATTGTTGAGTTTTAAGAGTTCTTTGTATGGGCTGGCCCTGTGGCCTAGTAGTTAGGTTCACCGTGCTCTGCTTTGGCGGCCAGGGTTTGATTCCTGGACGTGGACCTATATCACTTGTCAGTGGCCATGCTGTGCTGGTGACCCACATACAAAATAAAGGAAGATTGGCATAGATGTAAGCTTAGAGTGAATCTGCCTGAAGCAAAAAGAGGAAGAGTGGCAACAGATGTTAGCTCAGGGCAAATCTTCCTCAGCAAAAAAAAAAAAAAGAAAGAAAAAAAAAGAAAAAAGAGAAAAGAGTTCTTTGTATATTTTTGATACGAGTCCTTTATGTGTTTTACAAATATTTTCTCCAAGTGTGTGGCTTGTCTTTTCATTCTCTTAACAGTGTCTTTTGCAGAAGTTTTAGATTTTACATTTAGATCTGTGACCCATTTTAAGTCAATTCTTATGAAAGGTATAAGGTCTGCATCTCGATTAATTTCTTTGCATATGAGTGTCCAACTGCTCCCTCACCCATTTGTTGAAAAGACTATCCTTTCTCTATTGCCTTGCCTTTGCTTCTGTCAAAGAGCTATTGACTATATTTGTGTGGGTTTAGTTAAGAGCTTTCTATACTGTTCCATTGATCAATGTGTCTGTTCTTTTGCCAATACCAGCCTGTCTTGATTTCTGTAGTTTTATTGAAATTGGGCAGTGTGAGTGTTCTAACTTTGTTCTTCTTCAGTATGTGTTCCGTGTTCTAGGTCCTTGCCTTTCCATGTGAGTTTTAGAATCAGTTTGTTGATATCTATGAAATAACTTGCTGGGGTTTTGCTTGGGATTGCATTGAATCTATAGATCAAGTTGGAAAGAATTGATATCTTAACAATATTGAGTCTTTTATTCCATATGCTTGGACTATCTCTCCATTGTTTAGATCTTCTTTGAGTTCTTTCATTTGAGTTTTATAGTTTTTGCATATAGACTCTGTAGATATTTTGTGAGATTTATACCAAAGTGTTTCATTTGAGGGGAGCTATTGTAAATGGTATTGATTTTTAATTTCAAATTGTAATTGTTCACTGCTAGTATATAGGAAAGCAACGGACTTTTGTATATTAACCTTGTATCCTGAAACCTTGCTGTACTCACATATTAGTTCCTGGAGGTTTTTTGTTGATTCTTTGGGATTTTCCACATAGGCAATCATGTCATCTGTGAACAAAGACAGTTTTATTTCTTCCTTCCCAATCTGTATACCTTTTATTTCCTTTTCTTGGCTTATTGCATTAGCTATGACTTCTAGTATGCTGGTGAATAGGAGTAGTGAGAGTGGACATCCTTTCCTTGCTCCTGATCTTAGGGAGAAAGCATCTAGTATCTCACCACAAGTGTAATGTTAGCCGTAGGGTTTTTTGGATGTTCTTTATCAAGTTGAGGAAGATCCTCTCTCTTCTTGGTTTATTGAAAGTGTTTTTAATCACGAATGGGTGTTGGACTTTGTCAAATGCTTTTTTTGCATCAACTGATATGACGGTGCAGATTTTCTTTAGCCAGTTGATGTGGTGGATTATGTTGATTGGTTTTTGAATGTTGAAGCAGCTTTGCATAGTTGGAGTGAATCCCACTTAGTCATGGTGTATAATTCTTTTTATACATTGTTGGATTTGATTTGTTAATATTTTGGTGAGGATTTTTGCATCTTTGTTCGTGAAAAATATTGGTGTATAGTTTTCCCTTCTTGTACTGTCTTTATCTAGTTTGGTTTTATGGTAATGCTGGCCTCATAGAATGAGTTAGGAAGTGCTCCCTTTGCTCTGTTTTCTGGACGAGATCATGGAGAATTGGTATAATTGCTTCCTTAAGTGTCTGGTAGAAATCACCAGTGAAGCCATCTTGTCCTAGTACTTTCTGGAAGGCTATTACTTATTGATTCAATTTTTCTAATAAATATAGGCCTATTTAGAGTATCTGTTTCTCCTTGTGTGAGTTTTGGTTTTTGGTGTCTTTCAAGGAATTAGTAATTTCCATCTAAGTTGTCAAATTTGTGGACATAGAGTTGTTGAAAGTATTCCTTTATTATCCTTTTAATGTTTGTGGGATCAGTAGTGATCACTTCTCTTCCATTAATTATATTAGTAATTTGTGTCTTCTCTCTTTTTTTCTTTGTTAGTCTGCCTAGACATTTATCAATTTTATTGATCTTCTGAAGAACAGCTTTTGGTTTTGTTGACTTTTCTCTATTGTTTTCCGGTTGTAACAGCCTGTTTTTGCTGTCCTGCTTATCTCACATCGTTGTCTGCCTGGGTTCTCCTCTCATCCATTCTGTATTTCACCTTCTGTGATCTCTAGTCAGAGCTGAATGTGACGTGTGGGATATGACAAACTCCTTACGGGGTGGTGATGTTGTAACTGCCCTTCAGGCTCTTCATTGCTGTTTCTTTTTTTCAGCTCTGTTCTGTTTAACATAGTTTTGCAAGGAAATCACGTCATATTTTTGTTTGTCTGTAGTTTTCTTTAAAATCTTCAATTAGGTGACCCCTCAGGGTCACTTTTTCCTGTGATCCATTGGTTGATCTGAGAGGAATATTAGGGAAGTTGGCATCTCTTCCTCAACAGGTTTTGAGTCAGAATTTTAATGTGGAACCTTAAAAGTTATCTAGTCTGACCTTCTCACTTTATAAATGAAGAAATTTAGGCCCAGAGAAAGAAACTAAATTTCCAAGATCGCACAACTAGTTATTGGCAGGGGATCTTGTGATTCCTAGTCCTATGCTTTTTCCATCTTGTTTCTTTCTTTCTTTTTTTTTTTGAGGAAGATTAGCCCTGAGCTAACATCTGCTGCCAATCCTCCTCTTTTTGCTGAGGAAGACTGGCCCTGAGCTAACATCCGTGCCCATCTTCCTCTACTTCATATGTGGGACGCCTACCACAGCATGGCTTGCCAAGCGGTGCCATGTCTGCACCCGGGATCCGAACCAGTGAACCCCAGGCCGCCGAAGCGGAACGTGTGCATTTAACCGCTGCGCCATGGGGGCCAGCCCCTCATCTTGTTTCTTATTTATCGCTTGATACTGCATTTTTTCCAGCTCTAATCTGAAAAGTCATTGCTCCTCATTTCCTTTATGGGAATGTTGCAATTTTAATATATATAAAACATCAAGTTTCTTGGGCAAGATAGTATAAACTTTTTTGGGATAATGCCAAGAGTTGCTAGAAATAACATTATAAAAATAATTTAAAATGATTTGATGATTTTAGTTATTAGAGTCTGAAATTGAGGCAAAACTAAAAGGCACATTTAGTTATCAGAATGTGGCTTGGAATATTATTTTGAAAAAAGTTATGCTAAACCAAATAAGCCTTGAAGAGTCAATAAATTTCCAACCTTATTTCCACCTTTAATATTAACCAAGATGAATGTAACTCCTTTTAATGGACCAGAACTTACAGTATGTAAAGTTTATTTTGGCTGTGTGCTTTTGTTTCAGACAGAACCAAGTTGTCTTATTAGACACACTGGAACAAGAAATTTCAAAATTTAAAGAATGTCATTCCATGTTGGATATTAATGCTTTGGTAAGTATGATTTAGTTGACCTAGCTTAATGACATCTTATTTGAGAAATAAGATTTATTCTCCCAACTATGTATTTATGTATGTTTAGGATCTTCTAATTTTTAAAGTTTAGAATTTATCTTTTAACAAGAAACCTGGATTTATTTTACTAGAACTTCCATTGTCTTCAATTGTTATCTTTCAAATGTTGAACTTTTGATAGGAAATTAAACTTATGTATGGAAGTCTGAAATAGATCTCATAATTAAAGACTTAGAGAAGTAAAAGTAAGGAATGTGCATCTCTAGCAATTACATGGTTTTTAAAATTAGCATTTTATTTAATTGTATGGCATTTTCATAATGCCATAACAAATCAATGCTGAAACAGACCCTTTGAGGGTCCTTTTCGGACCCTTTATATCTATTCCAAAGCCACATTCTGACAGTAAATGACAATTGTTGAATTTCGTCAGAAGCTCTAGCTTTTTGATAAGAGGAACTGATACTCTTTATTTTAAGAGACGGAATTAACAAGAATAAGAAACTTGTGGCTACCTTCCTTTTTACCTCGAATATTAGAAATAGCTTGGTTTGCATGATTTTGCGGACTTTCATACGCATCTCAAAAAATGGACTTTTCTTTGGACAAATGTGGCTTATTAATGTTTTCTGTTTACAACAATCAAAAACAAAGTCCGTCTTCTCTAGCATTAGGCAGGGGCCTGTGGTAGTAAATACAAAGTCTTCTACTCAGTAGTCCTGACTTCTTGTGAAGGAAGTGGGCTGGGCTCAACTGACCTACTTTTGTCTTCCCCACTGAGTTCATGGTGCAGCAGAACCAGTAATTGTTGAATGAATGAATGATAAATGAATGAACGAAGCAGATGTAATACTGTTGCTTCAGTCTGAAGGGGCAGAAACTAAGTCTAACTCGTTTTTCTTCTCTCAGCCCAAGAGTGGTTTTGATTCTCATTTAGGAACTGAAAACTGGAAGGCCCAGAGAGAGAGGAAGAGGGTCTGTAAGCTCTAGAGCTCATCAGACTGTGCCGTGACTTGTAGCTACGTGAAGGTGGCTAATCTCCACTGACACTTCTCTCATTTTTGTTAGCTGGTCTTCTCTTTCTGTTACCTTGCCTCAGAGTGAGGTGCTTTTTTCCTTCTGTCCCCTCTCTGGCTGAGATAGAAAGTCTATACTTATCACTCCTTGGGAAGAAAAATGTCCTCACAGAGGTTCTTCTGCTTGGTCTGACTTCAGAAGCCCAAGGACATGACGCAACTTGTCCACAGCCCTCTCAGGGCTCCCTGGGCACGGCTTGATTTTCCCTGATGGGCAGACGCTTCACTTGAACTGGCCCACGTTCCGCGGCTCGCTCTCTCCCCTGTGAAGCCAGTGGAGAGGGCTTGACTTTTCTAAAGTGAAACCGGTAGCGTTATTGGATAGTCTTCCTGGAATTTTATATATTGCCTGTTTTTAAAGCAAAATTTTATGTGTACACAGTATAAATACCTATTTCATGTTTAGTACCTCTTTTTTATCTGTCTGAACTGAATCAGGTGTTTTCAAAATCTGACTAATGGTTTAAATGAAATTTGAATTTTGGAATTAAAATGTGGAAAGGACTAAGGCTTTAAAAAATTTGACCAACTTAAAAGAATGAACTGTAATTTAGGCATTGACTTATTTATGCATTTTGATATTTCAGTCTGTTTTAACTTGACTTTTCATTTCCTTTTCCGTTAAGTTCACTGAAGCGAAACACTATCATGCCAAGTTGGTGAATATAAGAAAAGAGATGCTGATGCTTCATGAAAAGACATCAAAGTTAAAAGTGAGTTGAAAATTCTTTCACATTTGTTATAAAAGCAGAGATTCACTGTCTTTCTTCAGTATTCATTTTCTGACATATATACAGTAACATACTTAATTCATGGTACATTGTTTTCTTTTAAAACATAGAGCCTTGAACCCCACTCTGGGCTTGTCTCCTAGTAGCTGGGCTAGTAGGCTCATATTCTCTGAATATGTCACTGCAATTCTCATTGAACAGGAGTTTGGAGTAACATTTTTTTTTTGTATCAAAGTAGACCTTAAATTACCCAGAACAAATTTAAACGTTAAACATGAAATTTATTAATATGTATTGTTTACCTCAATTCAAAGCAATATTACTTTTAAATTAGGCTATAACCTATAACCCTTGAGTGTTCTCTTGGCTTTTAAATTTTTTAGAAAAGAGCACTTAAGCTGCAGCAGAAGAGGCAAAAAGAAGAGTTGGAAAGGGAACAGCAACGAGAGAAGGAATTTGAAAGAGAAAAGCAGTTAACTGCCAAACCAGCTAAACGGACGTGAGGAGTTGGCCGTGTGTGTGTGTTCCTTCCACTGTCCCGTGTTCTTTGGATGTAAGATGACTTAAGTGGTGCCTGAAGTTAAAGTGGTGCCTTATGCCCGTGTGTCACATTTTGAAATCCTTTTCCCAGAAGCCCTGTCTGCATATCTTCATTTCAGCCTTTAAAGAAGCTTGTTTTCTAAGTAGAAGACATAATGTGTGTTGGTTTGGATATTTATATGTAACTTTTTCAACTTCTCTTTTGCTTAATTTTAAAATTCCTTCTTTTGGCTTTGAATCATTTATAAACTGGAGAATGGTTTGATTGTTTTAATAGTCTAGACTCTAAGTGGTTAAAAATTAGTGTGAATTTTTTAGGTTCTTAATAAGTGTGGATTTAAAAGTTACAGTTTCTTATTTTATGAAACGACTTGCCTTTCTGGTGGTACATTGCTGGATTTTGGCAATTGCCTTTTCATTACTTGGTTAAGAAGAAATGTCAACTGGTTAATCACGTAGGCCACTGGAAAAGAGGTGGTGTAAGCCCTTGTGCAGAACATGCTAGAAAGTGTGCACACAGGAAATAATAGCGTCTTAGACGTGGGATAGGTGAGCAAGATGCCAGATAGATTCGGCTAACTGTATGCTCTGTCTGCTTCTTAGCATTGTTGTTGCTGTTTAGTTCTTACAGAACTTCTGGGTTCAAAGGAGGTTATATCTGTTCCTAAAGTGTGGCAGTGGTGGTGGAACTGTCACACACAAATGCTTAAATATTTGTAATACTTAGTAACTGAGTTGTCACACACTGAGATATAGTTGTCAGGTTTATCAGAGGAGCAGCCCATCTTTCCAAATGGGAGGTCTCATCGCTGGTTCTGTCTATCCTCTGATTGGCTGTGTTGCCTTAATGTGGTTACTTTTTTGTGCTTTTAAAAAATTCTTGAAGTAGAATGGTATATATCAACAGCCCATTCTGTAGATAATGACAGGAATGGTGAAAAATTAGTAAATAATTTCTACACAAAAGAGGCAGCATGATACCTTTAGTGTTTTCTAGATTTTTCCGTCCAGTATTATATGTAGAAACTTATTATGTGAGGGAAATATTATGAAGTTTCATTGTTTAATATTGAGAGTATATTATTCACTGTTTTAGTATTATTTAATACCCAACTGGTCTTCAATCTCTGTTCCATAGAGACTGTACAGAACCTGTAAGGCTGTATGATTAGAATGTGTATCTTTTATGATCTGCATTACATTTTTAGTAAGCTGGAATCACTACCTCTGATCACCTCTCAGGCTAGTTAATGATGGAGAGGGCCTTGGATTTAAGTTGAGTGCTAAGAACTGGTCTGTTTAAAGGTTTAGTTTGTTTGAAAGCCTTTGCCTTCTTTATGAATGAATTATGATCTCACACTTCACTTGACTTTGACCTTATATTTAAGAATATAGATATATTTTACTTAAAAAGGCTATGTGTTGTCCTCAAACACTAGCTGAAACTCCTAGGGCAGGATTCATTAGAACTTGCAGGACAATGTCACCTAAATTGCTGAATGTACTCATTTATAATCTAACAAAGGCTGTGCGTTGTTTCTCAGAGTGGTTTGTGGACCAACTGCAATGATTATTTAAAATGCTGCCTCCTGGACACCACTCTCAATCCACCGAAGCAAATGTTTGTTTTGCCTTTTTTTTTTTTAAAAGTTTCCCCAAGTGATTCTGATGTACCTTAAAAGTTGAGAACCACTGCACTGGTCTGGCTTTTCTAGGTCAGAGGTTCCCACACTAAACTGCATATCATTATCACCTGGGAACTTTAAAAAAAATACCGACATTCTGGAAGATTCTTACTCATTAGTTTGGTAGGGGAGACTCATGTAAATTTTAAAGAGCTCCGTGGATAATTCTGATGCAAAGAACCACCAGTCTAGACTATCTAGTGTTATATTTGTAAGTAGTGAAATAGTTTAAAAGCTACCCAGTAACTCTTGGGATTAATCTTATGAAATAAATTCTGAATTGCTGCTTTTGATATAAAGTCGGATTTGAGACTGAAATAGATAGCAGGCAGGACATAGATATAGAATTCTGGTTAATTAATTGAACTTTGGTGACCTGTATTAAAATCACGTTTATCAGACGAATGGGAAGGCACATAGATACTTTTAGAATTGTATTATTTGGGTTTTGAAGATGTTTTAAAGTGTCAAGAATGTATGTTAGCATCTACTTTTTTAGGTCAATTGTAAGTGAGAAGTACTGTTACTCTAGTAATTAAAACCTAAAACTGTAGCTGTATTTTAGGAGCATAGAAACATATCTTACTGACTAAACCTGAGTGGAGCCCTTATAATTAGTCCTGCTGTATTTTTGCACAAAATAATGAATTGGTACTTGGGAGGATTCTGTTTTTTGGCTGAAAAAATTACCTTTATTTTGAAACTATATCATATCTGTACTGAACTAAAATGATAGGCGTTAATTTTGTATTTCCATTGCACTGGGTGTCATGTAAATATGCAGATGCTGAATGTAATATGGATTGTGTCCGCAGTGAGCGTTTGGGTGGATACAGTTTGTAAATATGCCAATTATACACCTCATACATTTGTCTGATATTGAGCTTGTGAAATGAGGATTACTTTTTACACATTTAATAAAAAAAAGTCTCTGAATTATCCAGTGTCATTTATCCAGCACTGTTGTGTGCCCAGCACTGTGTAGTTCCCTTTAGGTACATTATTTCAAACATTCCACTGCTTTGCTTTCCTCTCCTGTCATTTTCCTCTTAATGTTCTCTGTAAATTGTGTGAGGAACTGGCTGGTCCACTCACGAAATCCTTTTCAGATCCTAGCACTGTTGCTGCTGCGTATGTATATAATTTCCTCCAAAGCCATGATTCTTAATCATAAAACCTCCAGACCTCACTGTGCATGTATTTACTTAGGTACTTACTTTATAGCTTTTCCTTTTGGATGAAGATAGTTCCTGTATTACAAGTTTGTTCATGTTAACCAGATATTTAAGGTTTGTTGTGTGGCTAGCTTGTTCATACTGTTTTAGCTTTGTTTGCATGTGTGAGGCCAGATGCCATGTAGTCTTCAGGTTAGCATTTGGGTGCTAGCATTTGAGACTAGGTTTATTTTCAAAGCCGTTAAGAGAGTAAAGGGAGTACTTAAGGGAGACAGTTCCAATGACTAGTTTGAAAAGCTCTTAAAGCACACAAACACAACATGAAGGAAGGGAGGCAAAGAGAAGGCAGGTCAAATTTTGGGTGGGATGGGTGTGGTAATGGAGAAAGAGGAAAGGAAAGGCCAGCACAGATGTAGATGGGAAAGGCAATGTATCCTTCGTGTACCCTGAATAAGGGAGGCTTATAGGATGATAAATTATTAAAATATCCACGTATTTTAGGATAAAAGTAGTGAAAGGTCGCCCCCTACTGTCAGTTCATTGTAAACGGAAGAGAAGGTTGTAGCTGCTCCTTCTGGTTTAGATCATAAATATCATAAATACACTCCTCACGTGCTTCAGGAGGCCTGCAGTGCTCAAATGTGCACGAGGACGGGGCTGAAGGCCACTCTGAGCATGTATGGGTGCTGCTTACTCCTATTCTAGGCTGGACTTTTATTAGAACTTTGGAAAAGACAGTCAAAAAGTATATTGAACACTTGGTGCAAGGGAGTACTAAGAAACAAAAATGTGTATATAGACCTGAAGGTTCCTGGCCTCTGCTTTGATCATGAAGTTCTACATTTTAAAGTATGTAACATCTTAGTAATATAGTGGTTAGGATTGTGGACTCTGAAGTCACACTGCTGTGGTTTATATGCCTGCTTGATTTGGGGCCTTGGACTTGCTGAAACCCTGTGTACCTCAGATTCCTAAATTGTGAAGTTGGGATAATAAGTGTTTCTAGCTTCATAAGGTTATAAGGTTTCATGATTTACGCATAAAAACCCTTAACAGAATAGTAGGAGCTGAAGAAACGTTGAGTGTTATACATAGTATCTGGAAGTCAGATATCCATGTGGGGTGGGAGGAACTTAGTTTGCCCCTTTTTGCACGTCTGTTTTTGCTTACAGGGTTTCCTCTGCCTGGGATCCTTTATCCTATAATGTCTGCCTTTTGGACACTTATTCTTTGCAACTCAAATGTCACTTTATGGTTTTTCAGACCACTTTCCAAAGAATTTCTTTTTCTCTGTTCCCATACTACCTCATAATACATTTGACTTCATATGTACAGCATTAGTTATGTGTTCATGTGGCTCTCAAGATGAGGATATTTCTTAATCACCTTTTTATTCCATGCAGTAGAGCCTGGCCTATAGTTGGTGTGTTAATCAGGGTTCTCCAGAGAAACAGTACTAATAGGATGTGTGTGTGTGTGTATAGATACTGGGTTTAAGGAATTGGCTTACATGATTGTAGGGGCTGGCAGTTCCAAAATTTGCAGGGCAGGCTGGCAGGCTGGAGACATAGGGAAGAGTTGATGTTGAAGCTTGAGTCCAAAGGCAGTCTAGAGGCAGAATTCCTTCTTCCTCAGGTGACCTCAGTCTTCAACTGATTGATCGAGGTCCACCACATTATGGATGGTAATCTGTATTACTTAAGGTCCACTGATTTAAATGTTAGTCTCATCTAAAAAATACCTTCACAGCAACATCTAGAGTGGTATTTGACCAATTATCTAGATACTGTGGTCTAGCCAAGTTGCCACATAGAAATAATCATCAGAGTTGAGATTGAATTGAATCTAGTGTGAGATTATGCAGACATTAAAAATAGCTATAATAAAAAACTGCATTACATAAATGCCAAATAAGGAATGTTACAATAAAAAGATTTAATTCCTGCAAATCAAACATGGACAAGGAGACTGTAATCCTTGGATACCTAAGGCGCTGCTTCTATGATTAATTCCGTATTCAATTAGACTGAAAAATAATGATAGCCAGACCCAAGATCTTGGGAATCAAAGGAGTTCAGAGATCATGGGTGTACTGGACTGTAGAGGAGCTAGGGCCTGTCCAGAACTCTTAAGAATGGCTTCAGGGAAGAGCTGGGCAGTTTTAGAGCAGGCTCAACAGATGAGCGTGTCTTAGACTTGCCGCCTGGTAAAGCACAGATGGGATAATGCTGCCATCTTGTGGTAGGTCCTCGTAGCTCACCTCGTTCTACAAAGTCTGTTGTCTCAAATGGTTCGATGAAGCAGTTTGGCCTAAGCATTTTTAATTATAGCTTTTTAAGTAAATCAAGATTTTCTGTATGCTTTGAACTTTAAACAGTGAGGTGTTTGAAACTGATCTGTGTGAAACATTTGATAGGATTTAACACTATATTTTCCTAGCTTTTTGAGTCTCCTAGTTTGATGTTGGGCATGAGTTTTTTGTTTTGTTTTTTTTCTTTTTTTCCCTTCTCCAGTGATAATCAATTAATATATCATCGTCAACCATGCTCAGAATCCTCTTCTAGGAAAAGCATTCCAGGCCAAAGACCTTGCTGTGGGCGAAAGCCCCAGGAGTTCCCTGTTTTTGTTTCCCTGACGCTCCACATTGGGCCTCAGCTGGTAGGATCTGGGGTGGGGACCTGGCCCAAGGGCAGCCAACCCGTGGGCTAATTGGTGAAAAATTAGCCTGGCAGGAAAAACTCTGCCTGCATGGGGACTTCAGAGACTCTCCTTGGCTTAGCCAATTACCGTCTGGGAATATGTGTTAGAGTCCTCATTCAGAGATCATCAGCCGTTTAGGAGAAGAAGGAGCAAGGAGAAGACACACAGAGGCTGACAGAGAGCAGCTGAGTGTTAACTGGGGAGGCGTAGGGATCCATGAACTACTTCTGAAAGGGGACAAGATCATCAAACCGCTCAAAATGCCTTGGATCCTGAGCAGTTTTCCTGTACAAGGCTCTGTGTGACCTGAGTGCTGAGCTTTTCTTGGGTTCCTATGGGATTTGATTACTGGTAAAATTCCTGTTTTCCATGGATATTTTACAATACCATCTTCTGGTCCCCTGCTTCCTCCATTTATGAGAGAACCTTAACAAATCTCTATTTATTGCAACTATAAGCATCTGACATCATTGTCTTTTAGGTTGCTCTAGCATATTATATTTTTTAAAGTGTTTTAGTATACATTAATTTAATAAGGATGCTGCTTAGGAGTGTGTGCATTTCGATGCCTACTGATCCAGGAATTCAAGGAAGAAGATATCGGTGACCAGCACTCAGGTGCAGTCCTGCTGTCAGACACATGCCTGCTCTCATTGCTTGCTGGGTTTTTTCCCCTTGTTGTGTCCAATTTCTTTCTTATTCTCATCTTGGTTGAATTTCTAATCCAAGATCTACTTCCAGCTTACTCCCAAGCCTAAATTCAGAGCCCCAGCTCTCTTGAGTGTCTGATATATGCCAAGGGCTTGACACATGTTAATTCGGAACAACAGCCTTTGGAGGTTATCACCATACCACAGTATTGTTATCACCGTTTTGCAGATGAGGAGATTTTGCAGATGAGGACAGCTGAGATTCATTGAGTCTGAGTAACTGCACAGGATCACACAGCTGTAAGTGGTGGAGCTGGGATTTGATTCTGGAAAAACCCCAAAGCTACTGCATTGCAGGGGAATTGTCTCCTGCTGGAGATCCTAGAAACAGAGATAGAAATAGATTTCTGGAGTTTACTTTAAATCTTTTGATAAAACTATAGTGATGATGGGGAATTATATGGATACACAATTTCATCTGCTAATTCTCTTAGTCCGGTCTGATAATATTGGAAGAACAGATGTGGAGGAGGCGTGAATTTCCCCCTTAGGGAGAGCCTAGTGGTAAGAATACACAGAACTCTTCTTTGATTCTCCTGCAAGGCTGTTTTAATTCTAGACTGACCCTGAAGCTTCACACCTCTGTGATAGGAAGAAGCAACAGTGAGACGAACTGGGTCAGATGTGGCTCAGGAGCTATCCCTTGAGATGATACTGATGCTGTAATAGACAGAAGAAGGGCGAAGCTGCCAGGAGAAATGGGCAACTCCAGAACGGCCAAGACATGCCCATCATGGCTATTTTGAGACATTTCACCGCCAACGTCACCGCCTTGAGAAAGCTATCTTTGATGTGGCCCTACTGGGCCAACATTTCTGAATCTCCAGCCTACCACTCAGCTCCATCTCTTTTGCACCCTTATGGTTTTGAGGGAAGAGCATGGCTAGGGTTAGAAGCCAGGTTTTCTCACTGGAGGGCCCTGAGCAATTCAGTTTCCCTCAGGGGTAAATATGCACACAGGAGGTGACCCCTAATACTCTGCCAGCACTAACATTCTGAGACACCTTGTGTCCCCTGGCTCCCAAGAAGAGTTGACTTATGGGCTCTTATTTTCACTTAATGATAGCACCAAACCTTCTGCTTGGTGCAGTGGCAGGATCCAGTCAAATGCACTCACCTCAGTTGAGATGCTTCTGGCCTTTCCCTCACAGCCTGGCCTCAGACAAATCCTGAGGTCTGTGAATTTACCCTCTCAGAATGGGGGAGCAGGGAAGAGGTTGCTTCTGAATGAGGGCAGGTGTTCTTTCCTGTCTGGATTGGAAGAATAATGGCAAGGAGAGAGGCGGTGAGGCACATGTGAGTCACCTTGCCCCTTGGCGGTCTGCCCTGGAGCCGCCTTCTCCTGACTCAGCCTCCTCTCCCCCAGAGAAGCGTCATCCTGAGCAGCAGCTTGTGCTACCTTACAAGTCAGACCTGTTAAAGATGCAGACTGGCATTTAAAGCAGGCTGTGTCACACCCACCCAAATCTTCGTTCTGGGCTCCTATCTGGTCATGGGAACATGCCTCACACACCTCTAACTGCAGGGACCACAGCTGACCAAGGGCCGCAGCTGCTGTGCTCTGAGACCTACCTGCATCTGCACCAAGGCACGCTTTCTACAGGCTGCTCCTAGCCAATGTCTGCTCCTGGGAGACATGGGACTTCTCTGATGGTCAGCTGTGGCTCAAAGACTCTCCATTGGCTTTACTGAAGCTCTGCTTGGCAGTTTAGGATGCTTCCTCCCAACCTTCCTTTCTCCTCTTCTTCAGTCTGGCAGACAGTTCAGGAAGGAACAAAGAGGCCGAGGGAAGTGGGCATGCTGGAAGGGCTCCATTATGTAAGGCCAAAAGACCCACCAGAGGATATGTCTCATGAGAAGGCACACAGGACACACCATTCACCCAGCCATCAAAACATGCTGGTGAGAGGGGCACCAACATGAGTGAGAAGTCCTGCAGGCCAGGGGTGATGGAAGCAGAGGAGGTTACAAACCGAGCTTGTTTGCATCTGAGGGATGATAGAAGCCGGAGGCGGCACTTAACTGTCCACACCCGGGAGGCCATAATCACCTTATTCAGCGAAAGGCCAAGTTGGAGGGCAGTCAGTGGGCTTTACCAGCAGGGGTTGTGGGGATGGTTAATGGTGCATGGCATCAATTTTGCACCTAGGGACAAAATAAGCAGACAGTCGACAAGGGTGCAGCTTAGCCTCTCTAACAGGGGTCAGCACGCTTTCAGGTAAAGGGCTTGGTAGTAAGTATTTTAGCCTTTGCAGGTCACATGTTCTCTGTCACAGCTGCTCGACTCAGCCGTTGTAGCACAAAAGCAGCCAGAGATGATACGTAAACAAATGAGTGTAGCTGTGTTTCAATAAAACTTCATTTATGAAAACAGGTGGTTGGTTGGATTTGGTTCACGGGCCATTGTTTGCTGATCCCTTATCTATTAACAAAAAAGAAAACTTGGAGGAGCAAGAGGCTGAGGGCGGTCACTCCAATAAAAAGTCATATCTCTTGCTTGGTTCCCAGAATTGAGTCAATTTTCAGATCTAGAGCCCACGGACTGAAGAGGTGCCTGGAGGAAGGACCCTGCAACCTTATGGCAAGTACATACCGTGACGATTCCCTCAGTCCTTCCTCAAAGGAACCTGTGGCCATTTACTTGGGTGACTGTACATGGGGAAGGGGAAGTAATCAGACATTTCTAGGACTATTGGACAAAGGGTCTGTGTGGACACTGATGCCTAAAGACCCAGAGAAGCATCATAGCCCTCTTGTGGGAATGGGAGCCTATGAGGACCATGTGAAAAATGAGGTCCTGGAGAAAGTCCAGCTTACAATGGGCCCACTGGATCCACAGATGCATCTACTCATACTGCATCTTTTCCCACCACTGACACCTCCAACCCGATGGGGGTCAGCTGGCAGGGCTGCCTGCACTGTGGCTTGCTGTTGCAACACCCTTTCCTGCTCCAGCCTCACTCAAAGTTGGCAGCCTCCGCGTCACACAGTATATGGGCCAGAGAAATATCCCTGGGGTAGAATGTGTTGCCTCCAGAACACAAAGGTCTACAAGGCACTGTGCTTCCTTCTTTGTGACAGAATTGTAAGATACAGAAATTTGTCTTTTATTTTAGAAGGGGATATCCAGAATACCCCTGACTACTGGGTTTCTAAAAACATCATTGAAACGTCCTGTTTCTGACGCTTCATAGGGTTTATTTCCCATCCCCTGAAGTACAAGCATCTCCTCGAGGCCTGTAGCATACTAGCCCCCTCTTGCTCATCCTGTCCAATCAGCTGGACATCATCTGTGTGAAATGATTAGTGTGATTTTTCTCTTGGAAGCTAAGAGTTCAGATATCTCAGACTATACTATCATAGGAGATGGAAGAGTTAACATAACCCCGAGGCAAACTGTAAATGAATATTGTCTGTTTTCTTGCCCTCAGAGCTTCAGGCAGCACTTCTATCTGGAGGCATAAGGAATGTCTGATCCACAGGTATGGAATTGCATCTAGCAGTGCATCCAATCAGGGGATCTACTTCAGGCGGAGGTGTGGGAGTGGGTCACGACCATGGGATCCTCTGGTTGTGTCATCCATTGCCCTACCCAGAAGCGACTGGCCTTACAGAGTGTTAGAATGGCCTTCTAAAGTTTCAGCTTAAGTGCCAGCTCTGAGAAAGCACTCTGAAAGGATGGAGTGCCATCCTTCAGGACACGGCGTATTTGTTAAATCAGAGACCTCTGTGGTGCTGTGTTTTCATTAGGAAGGATGTAAGGGTCTGGAAACCAAGGGGTGAAAGCAGGAATGGCTTCATTTACCATCATTCCTAATGACCCACTGAGGGATGTTGGGCTTCCTTTCCTTGCAGTTCTGGGCTCTGCGTGGTTGGAGGCCCTGGTCTCCAAAGGGAGCACACTCTTGCCAGGGGCACAGTGAAGGTTCCATTGAATTATCAGTTATGTCTGCTGACAGGGACCAGCAGGCAAGAGAGAAGTTGCCATACTGGCAGGAGTAACTGATCCTGGTCATCAGGAGGAGGAAGGCTGCTTTTACATAGTGGGGACAAGGAGGAATTTGTGTGGGACTCAGGTGATTCACGTTGCACCCCTGTATAGCTGAATAGACACGCGCAGCATCCCAGCTGAGGAGGGTATGATTATCAACTGTTCAAAGCCGCAGGAATAAAGGTTTGGGTCACACCACCAGGTAAGCCACCAAGACCTGCCAAGGTGAGAGCTGAGAGGTGAAGGGAATTTAGAATGGATGGTAGAGAAGGGAGAGGGTGAGTACTAATTGTGGTCCTGGGCTTGACTGTGGTGATCTCAGGAAACTAATTCATCCAATAAGCTCCGTCTTCTGAGTTGCCCCTTAAGGGGAAGGCCAAAAGGCCCATGGAAGGGCTGCTCCCTGCACTTGTGTGGAGAAGTAGACCTACGCGGCACAAGGGGTGGACTATGGCAGCCAGGAGACCGTGGCTCCTGGCCTTCCACTGCAGTGACCCCAATTGACCAAAGGCCCCAGCTACTTCATTCTGAAATCCACCGTCACATTTGTGCTGAGGCACACTTCTCCCAGGCTGCTCCTAGCCGGTGACTGAACTCAGCAGGGTTATTAAGGCAGGCCCCTTCCTGGGAGCTGGGCTACCTACGTAATTTTCAGGACCCAGTGCAAAATGAAAATGCAGGGCCTCTTGTTCAAATTTTATTAAGAACTTCAAGATGGCAGCAGCAGAGCATTAAACCAAGAGTGGGCCCTGTGTGACTATAGGTCACTTTCCTGTTAAGCAGGCTCTGCCTGGGGACAATGGGACTCCTCTAATGACTGACTTTGGCTCGAGGACTCCCCAACAGCTTTGCTGAACCTTCCTTAAACTACACAGCTGGCTAGGAAGCTTCCGCTCAACCTTTCATCACTCTCTTCTTTTAGGATCAGACTTGCATCGTAGTCTGATGGCTATCCCAGCCATTTCCATCCCCCCCCCGCCCCCCATTTTCTCTCTCAAGAGTTTCCAAATAAAATCCTTTAATTCTATGTTGGTGTCTGCTTCTCAGAATGCCTAGGCTAAAGCAGCCCCTTAATCCTGTGATCCTATCACACATGTATGTAACAAACACTTCAACATAACTTTGAGGTTTTTCTTCCCAACAATAAAAACAATTTAGACTCCCTGTCTCCTGGATCCTAGCTGGATACTTCTTATCCGTAAAATGACCTGATTTCAAATGTGCATGCTGGTTCTACAGAGGTTAAACTTTTGTATCCCATTTTCATCATGACTTGTGTCCTGACTGACAAGGCTGACTGTATTTGGGGCGTGGGGTTGTATTAGAGGTTAGAACTCCTGGGAGAGGAAGAGATATCTGAGAATGGTGAGAAATCATTGAGAGGAAAGAGAACGGGAGTAAGACAGAAGGAGAAAAGTAGAGCACAGCTGAGAGAAAACAAGGAGGCCTAAAGTGGTGTTTCCTGGAGAAGGAACCTGGGCAGGGCCCCTTTGGATCTTCCATGTTGGCAGCCCAGGACTGATGCTATTGACTGATGGAAAGAGACTAGTTGCTTTCACTCACTGCTCTCTTTGGGCCCCCAGCTATTTTTTGGGGGTTGTGTCAATTGTCCAAGTGTAACAGAGTTACCCCAAAGCAGGCCCAAGCTCCCTCCATTCTTAATGCTCCGCTCCAGGTCCTCCAGGGAAATGCTCGCTGCCCAGACCTCAGCTTTGCAATGTCATAGCCTTCCAGAGCTCCCTTCTAGATAGACTTTTCCTGTTTTTTCAAAACATGTCTAGAAAAGAGATGGATGAACTAGTAGAAGAGTTGCTACCTGCTCCATGGGTCAGGAAGGCCTTCAGCCCCCATATTCTCCCCAACTCCTGAGGTTTTCATTGAATACTAGCCCTCCAGGTGCTGATCAGATGTGAGTGATAAATTTACCGGATTTTTTAGCAGACCTTTGAGGCAGCCTGTTTTAGCTTCTTTCTGGGGCTTATACTCGTACGTAGGAACCATTCTTAGAAACCAACACACTTATTGAGTAAAAGACATAGTGCTAAGCCCTGGGGATGAGAAGATGGAGAAGACAGTTCCTGTTTTCAGTGGGTTTCTATTTTTCTTGGGGAGACACAGTTTGTCCCTCTATACGTAACTTTATTAAAGGGAGCAGTAAGTAACCACGCCGTGAAGTACCATAGGGACGGAGACTAGGAAGGAAGGGACTTGCTGCTGGCACTAAGGCAGGTTTGGGAAGAAGCGTCTTGAAGGAACTGACACTGACAAGGAGCCAACCATCAGCTACAAAGGAGCCCCTCCCGCTCACCAGCTGTTGCTCTTGCAGCAGAAGGAACACCCACAAGCATTCATCTGCCCTGGAGGATGGACTGGGCCTCCCCCACTTCTGGCTTCCTCTCTTGGGAGCATCACTCCCACTCTCAGTGTAATGTTATGTTTAAGGGGCACTTTGCAGTGCAGTCCATCTGCCTATGCAGTAAATAGTTAGCTTTTCCACATCTCAAATAATCCCCATCTTTAGGAACTAAGTCTAACAATCGTACACCAGGCCCAATATTCGTGCTGTTCCATTTGTCTTAGGGTGGGCATGCTGCACTTCTTTCTCTTCAGTATCTAGTATAACATCTGCCTGAACATTGGATAAAACAGAAATTATGATACTATAGTTTACTGCCTACCATTCACGGAAAACTTATTCTATGTCAATCACTTTATATGTGTGTATATGTATTAACTCATTTAATTTTCATAAGGATCCTATGAGGTAGGTACTTAGAAAAATACCCATTTTACTGATGCAGTTAACTGAGGCATAATAATACACTCTTTTTGAGAGTAGTAGTGTACAAACACAAATATAACCTTTGGTCTTCATAGTCCCACATACTCTGAGGTCTTCATGGCCCAAGGGACATAGTGTTTATTCTTCCAGCATATCCTTGAGGTAGTAGGACATATTTTATCTCTGTTTTACACATGAGGAGATTCAGGCAAAAAGAATTGTCCAAAACTGAGTTTTGGGTTAAGTTTCTGAGAAAGACTGGATTCCAGATTCAGTATTTTTCTTACATCCTAGGAGACCCCTCTTGATGGAGTCTGAGCTTGCCTGAGCCACACCCTTGTTCTACGGCACTCTAATATATATGTATTTAGCAGAAGCCTTTTTTCCTCTAAAACTGAAGATTTTCACTATTGTACTACCTTGCTTATGTATGTAGAAACAATATATAATAAGATCTTATATTTATGGAGTTTATAGTAGACGTCTTCCTTTTTATCCCATTGCCAAATCAACTCCTTTCTCCGTAAGGGAGAAATACCCATCCTACAAGTCCTGGTGGAAGTCACAGGGGCCAAGTATGCCCTCTTTCTGCTTCAACAGCTACCGTCTGGCCTTTGACATGGATTTGGTCAATGGACACTCCCACGGAGCATTTGAATTCTCACTCCCTTGGTACTTGTGTCATTCACTCCAGAGTCATTTGGGAAGGCAATGGGAGTATTCTTGGGGTGGCCAGACTGTTTCTGCTGAAAGATAATGTTATTCTTTCTGCTTTTTGATTCTACAGAGCTGTCCTGATTCCCGTCCACTTTTCCTGCCATCATTACTCCATCATTTTGAAGGTTCTGTGAACTGAGAGCCTTTAGTATCTGTTTTCTACATAAGGTATCCAGAGCTGGTTTCTTGTTTGCAACAGAGAATGCTGATTAAGAGAGAACTCTTTGTATTTGTGAAGCATCTCCAGACACATTAGTCTTTCTGGTCTGAGAAACAACTTGATCTTTTATGTAACAGATGAGGAAACTCTAGCTACCCTGTAGCCTGGTAGCAATATTAGTTATTATTTGATATGCAGGATGGCTGTGGGAAAAAAAGCATGTTTGGGAGGTGTTGGGGCTGCCTTTTAAAAACTTGGCATAATTCAGTCCACAGTCATTCTGCTCTGTTTGTCTGCCTAGCCCTCTCTGTTTCTGAGACTGCCTGTGGCCTGGCGGGATGAACAGTGTCTGTGCTGCTCCTCCATCCCTGTAGTGGGGACATAGGAGGAACTCATCCCCACTCCCCCCCAGTCTCACAGCAGCTCCTGAGAAGCTGGTGTCACCTCTGCTGAACTGCTCTCTCAGCTAGGGAGGGGTGAGCCTTTTCTCTAGCCACTCACTCACCCAGGGAAGAATTTGCTACAGAGCAGGCATGAAGGTGGGGTGTCCTGAGCGGCACAGCCAAGGGTCCCACTATTTAAAGCTGCATTCCTGCAGGAACAGCCTCTCTACCGTGCTCTTCCTTCTGCACCTGCCCTTTCCCGTACTCCAGAGGCTCCCTTTCCCTCGTCCAGTCCCTATTTCCGCCCAGTCCTGTTGCCAGCCCTTCCTGCTCTTGAGCCTGCGTGTGTTCCCAGAGCCCCGTTGGTTTGCTTTTCCTTCTCTTGGATGTTTTTGAATTGAGATGTGTTCCTCTCAGTGCCAGCCCCTCCTCTGCCCCCCTTTTAATGATGCTTCTCCTAGATTCCCGTCTCCCCAGGCGCACTTTCACTATTTTGCAAGCCCCACGTGGGTAGGAATGGAGTCTGATTTTATCAACACTGTCATCCAACCGGGGAGCAGGCACAGGCCTTGCTTGACACGTGGGTGGCAGGGACTTGGGGAGTATCCATCAGATGAAAGCATGACTGCATGAGTGAGTGAGTAACTCTCAGCCCCCTTGCTGGCTGTCTGATGTTACAACCCTGCTCTTCTTCGAAGGACAAGGAGGAATTTTAGGTGAGAGAATGAATACACGTACAAGCCTTCAGCATGTGGGATCTGCTCAGGACACATTCCTTACCTCTGAATTTGATTCCACACCTGCCGACCACGAACCACCCAGCAAGCAGCACATCTCCTGTGATTTTTTCCTGCCTATATCCTTCCCATCGAAACCACGGCTTCTTAACTGGGGCTGAGAGGTTGGGTGGAGCATTTTGGAAATATGGGGGGGTATTTTTATTTGCAAGATGATTTGGACCTAATTTATTGGGATTTAGAGGCTGGGAGCCAGGGATAGCAACATCCTGTGCAGTGTGGGCAGTGCCATCCGACAGTTAACCGTCACAAGTCCTGCGTGATTTCTGGTGTCTGTCCCCTCTTGCCTCAACATTCAAGTATGCAGAAACTACATTATTTTGGGGGTAAAATAAATTAGGTTCTAGTTCAGATAATTACAAATATCATGCATTTTTGCATGGTTTTAATACACTGGAATTTCCAGGAATGCATCTATTGGAAAAACTGAGATTATACTTATTTTGTTCAGAGATTTTTATACCACAGTTGTTCACCATTTCAGCAAATCATGTCACAGAAGCAATGCTGCAGGTGGAATTGAGTTGCCAATAAAAGTTCACAGTCTGCCTTTGTAGCTGCAGTGTTCACAGTGATTTTACCAGAGATGCAATCAGTCCTTCTAACTGAGGGTGAAAAATGTTGATTGAAACAAAAAAAATTTTTAAATTATTTAAAATTCACAAAATGAAATAAATGTAAAAAAATATAAATAATTATACTTTCAAGGATTTTTTTTGGAGGGAAAGTTTGTAATACATCTGAAGTTATTAAAGCTTCTAAATTATTCTTTTTTTTTAAAGATTTTATTTTTCCTTTTTCTCTCAAAGCCCCCTGGTACATAGTTGTATATTTTTAGTTGTGGGTCCTTCTAGTTGTGGCATGTGGGATGCCGCCTCAGCGTGGCCTGATGAGTGGTGCCATGTCCATGCCCAGGATTCGAACTGAAGAAACCCCGGGCTGCCAAAGTGGAGCGAGCGAACTTAACCACTCGGCCACAGGGCCAGCCCCTAAATTATTGAGCCCCTTTTTATTGAGGAATAATTGACAGAAAACATTATATTAGTTTCAGGTTACAACATAATGATTTGATATTTATATATATTGCAAAACGATCACCACAATGTCTAGTTAACATCCATCACCATTCATAGTTACAGAATTTTTTGTGTGTAACGAGAACTTTTACGATTTACTCTCTTAGCAACTTTCAGATATGCAATACAGTATTATTAGCTATAGTCTATGCTGTACCTTATGTCCCCATGATTTATTTATTTTATAACTGGAAGTTTGTACCTTTTGACCCTCTTCATCCATTTCACCCACCTTTCTATCTCCTGCCTTTGGCAACCACCAGTCTGTTCTCTGTATCTATGAGGTTGGGTTTTTTGTTTTTGTTTTTTTTTAGATTCCACATGTAAGTGAGGTCATATGGTGTTTAGCTTTCTGTGTCTGTCTTATTTCACTTAGCATAATGCCCTCAAGGTCCAGCCATGTTGTTGCAAATGGCAAGATTTCATTTTTATTTGTGTCTGAATAATATTCCATTGTGTGTGTGTATATATATCTCTATATATACACCACATTTACCATTGATGGACACTTATATTGTTTCAATATCTTGCCTATTGTAAATAATGCTGCAGTGAACATGTCTTTCATGTATCTTTTAGAGTTAGTGTTTTCATTTTCTTTGACTAGATACCCAGAAGTGGAATTTCTGGATCATATGGTGGTTCTATTTTTAATTTTTCGCGGAACATACATACTGTTTTCCATAGTGGCTGCACCAATTTACATTTCTACACAGTGCACAAAGTTTCCTTTTTCTCCACATCCTTGCCAACAGATGTTATTTCTTGTCTTTTTGATGACAGCCATTCTATCAGGTCTGAGATGACATCCCATTGTGGTTTTAATTTGCATTTCCTTGATGGTCAGTGATGTAGAGTCTCTTTTCATGTACCTGTTGGCCATCTGTAGGTCTTTCTATGGAAAAATGTCTATTCAGATCCTCTGCCCATTTTTTAATTGGATTGTTTGTTTGCTATTGAGTTATATGAGTTCTTTACATATTTTAGATATTAACGCCTTATCAGATGTATGATTTGCTTTATATTTATAAAATAAATATATTTTATATTTTGTATATAAAATATACTTTATATTTTGCTAATATTTTTGCTCATTTGGTAGGTTGCCTTTTTCATTTTGTTAATGGTTTCCCTTGCTGTGCTTTTGGTTTGATGGAGTCCCACTTGTTTATTTTTGCTATTGTTGCCTTTGCTTTTGGTGTCAAATCCAAAAAATCATTGCCAAGACCAATGTCAAGGAGCTTATACCTATGTTTTCTTCTAGGAGTTCTATGGTTTCAGGTCTTACATTCAAGTCTTTAATCTATTTTGAGTTAATTTTTGTGTGTGGTGTAAGATAGTGGTCCGGTTTCATTCTTTTGCGCGTGGCTGTCCAGTTTTCCCAGCAACATTTGTTGAAGAGACTATCCTTTCCCCATTGTATATTCTTGGCTCCTTTATCATAAATTAATTGGCCATGTATGAACGGGTTTATTTCTGGGCTCTCTGTTCTGTTCCATCCATCTACATGTTTGTTTTTATGCCAATACCATACTGTTTTGATTACTATAGATTTGTAATATATAATTTGAAATCAGGAAGCATGATGCCTCTACCTTTGTTCTTTTTTCTCGAGATAGCTTTGGTTATTGGGGTTTTGTGGTTCCATACAAATTTTAGGATGGTGTGCTCTATTTCTGTGAAAAACGTCACTGGAATTTTGATAGGGATTGCATTGAATCTGTAGATTGCTTTGGGTAGTTTGGACATTTTAACAATATTAATTCTTCCAATCCATGAGCACGAACTATCTTTCCATTTATTTGTGTCTTCTGTCTTTTCTTTCGTCAGTGTCTTACAGTCTTCAATGTCTCACAGCTTAAAATTGCGTAAGACTTTCACGGCACCCGTATTTATTCTAAAAAGGAGCTACTAAATCTGATATGGTGGAGAACCCCTCGTCTACACTTTGCAACCCCCTAGAAAGAGCAGCCAGTTGAAAATGTCTAGTCATGAAAGTAGGACGGAACACGGTGCGGAGGCCAGTGGCTGGAAGCCAGCTGACCCGGGCCTGCGCCCTGAGGGAAAAGCACGGCTCCAGCGTTCACCAAGGCAAGTCCTGGGTCTTCTCTGGGCCTCTGCTGCCGCATCTGTGAAATGAGCGCAGGCGCAGCTGTCTCTCTGGGCAGTCGTGGGAACCAGGTGAGAAGCACAGGAGGCCCTGGAGGACCCCGCCAAACTACCCTGGCCGCCATCCACAGCCCCACCTCCACCTTTGTCCCTCCCAGTTACGCAATGCTATTGGCACTGGCGGAGGAGGGGTGAAAAGAGAGGGGAAGGGAGAGGGCAGAGGAGGGGGATCATTTTTTGTGCCATGTACCCCTTTGACAGTTTTGGAAGGACTAAGGACACCTTCTCAGAACAATGCTTTTAAAGATATAAAATAAAAGCGGGGGGGGGGGGGGGGGGGGGGCAGGGGGAGGGGTAGGTGTAGGGGTAGGGGTAGGGGTAGGGGCGGAAGGGGAAGAGGTGAGGCGGGGCAGGGTAGGGGCCGGGACACGGGGCGGGGGTGGTATAGTGACAGGTGGCCTCCTTGCCCTCCGCTGTGGCGCACGAGGGCGCTGGCCGCGCTCCGGAGTGCGCTAGGGGTAGGGGCGAGTCTGCTCCCGGGCAGCGCCCCGGGCCAGTTGTACCCGCGTCCCCGGCCCTGTCCTCTGTGCGGCTCAAAGCCGGGCGCAGTCTGCGCTTGGCGTCGGTGCCCAGGCTGTGGCGCCGGGCGGGGCTGCGGCGGGACCTTTCCGGAACTCTCTGGGGGAGACTCGCTCTCCCCGCCTCCAGCCTCCCGCGGGGGGGCCAGCCCGGCAGGGAGCGGCAGCTTTTGCTGCGCCAACGCTGTGGCCGGAGGCTCCGCTCGCCGCTGGGTAAGAAGCACACGGCGGCTGATCAGGGGAGGGGTCCGGGCGGGGACAGAGGTCCCCGCTGAGGCTGGTTGTTGGTCCAACTCTGCTCCCGCAGCTGGGACTCGGCGGACCGGCGCCGCGCGTTCCAGCCCGCTTCACGCTCTCCTTCCCCGGCCCGCGACACCCTGGGCCCGCGCGGTCCTTGTCCGGATCCCGGGTCCTGGGACTCTTGCTTCCTTCCAGGAGTGTTGGGCCTCGGGGGCGCCCAGAGGTCGAACTGCGAGGGGCGGTTAAAACCCGAAGTATCCGTGGTCTCGGGGTGTGAGAATTTCTCGGCGTTTTACTGTGTGGGAATTTCTGGCCCTTCACTTGTTGAATGTGTTCCTCAGCGCCGTCCCCGGGGCGCGAGTGGGTGCTCAGCCTCGGGGGTCAGAGATTGACGTCAGCCCATCTGCCTGCAGCGGGGACACATTTATCCCCCGACATTGCGCGTGGGACAGGGGGACGCTCGAGGAGTCTGCTGCGGCTGGAACGAGCGGAGGAGAGCGTTTAGGGCACGTGCGGAGCAGGACTTGGTGGAAATGGCAGAAAGGGTCCTCTAGTGGGACTGCAGTGGGGTTCCTTGCCCTTCCTCTTCTGTCTCTTTTAATTATAAAAACCCCAACCTAGTTTCTTGCTCAAAGACATGATGAGCAGAGCCCCTGGATTTGCCTGCGCTGCCCATTGCTATAGTGTAGGGTTCTGACCCACTTTCATGCCATGTACCCCTTTGGCAGTTCTGAGTGGACTAAGGACCCCTCTCAGAACAATGTTTTTAAAGGTGTAAAATAAAAGGCAGAGTATTAGAAAGGAAACTGTTTCCAAAACACGTGTCAAAATATTAAAAGCGTTTATGTTGTAGTCATACATGTGCCTTAAAAAAAAAATTGTGTTAAATAACAAGAGCTAGCAGTGGATCCAATAGATACGATAATTTTGAAGCAGTAATGAGCATAAACAATATTTCAAGATATAGGCAACACCTGTAGTATAAGAACATATCTGTGATTTCTATTGGTGACAAAGTCATCCTGCTAATGGTTTATTGCCTACGTATACAATGGAAGAAAATGTTAAATTTCAGTTAGAGATGAGTGAAAATAAAGATGTAAATTTTTTTTTTTCCATTCAAGTTCATGAGCCCCAGGTTAAGATCCCTTGATAGTGGAAATGGCACTGCCCAGGAGGTCAAGGGACATGGCTTCTGGTCTTGACACTTCCGTTGACTAGCAACATGACCTTGGCTTTTGAACTTCTTTGTGCCTTAGCTCTTCCGTGTATGGGGGAGATAATTGCGCCTTCCCATGAGTTTAAGGTGCCCAGCACTGCACCTGGTCCAGTCTGTCCCTGGGCTGCAGGCTTCTGGCCATCACCAGTGTATTCCCAATCCTGGAACATGGAATGTACTAAATAAATATTTATTGAATGAATAAGAGGATTGGAGAGGGTTGTTTGTGATTACGTCTAGAAAACCAAAATTCATCAAGGAGGCAACTGGTGGTTTGAGAAATGACTTTATTTAAAATTTGGGCTTTTTATACTGACTGAACAAATATATAAACACATCTGGAGCTGGAATGCTTGAAATGTCAGGGCCCATGGGTGTGTGTGTGGGGGTCTGTGTGGCTTGTGTTCTGCTAGAGAAAATGAAATCGAGTGTGGATAGGAAACTAGGATTTCTTTGCAGAACAGTCTCCTCCATCTTGACTGTGTCTAGGCTTGTTAGTCTGATGTGTTGTAACACAGGAAATGTCATATAGGGAATGAAGACAGATCCATGATGAAGCAATTCTGGGCATAGATTCTCTTTCCTCTTTTCTTTTCACCTTTCCTTGCCCCACCACCCAGTACATAACTCCTCTCTGATTCTGAAGATTTGGTAAATAGGAGCAGTGGGAGTAAGTTGCTAGAAGCTGCCCAGACTAGACCTGAAGTCAATTAGTTGCTTCTTAATTCCCAACCTTAGAAGTCTACATAATCCAACAAATGTGGATGGTAATAGGAAGAAGAAAAGTAGGTCTTGCTAGCCATCCCTCTGATGTAGTTTGTGAAAGTGCTAAATTGGGGCAGGAAGATGGGGAGAGAACTTTGTAAAGAACAGGAAATTTGGAACACACTGGAGCTGTCTATGCCTATAACTTTGGGAAGGGCAAATACTAGTGTTGTGGACTAAATTGTGTCCCCTCAAAATTCATGTATTGAAGCCTGAACCCCCAGTACCTCGGAATGTCATTGTATGTATTTGGAGGTAGAGCCTTTAAAAAGGTAGTTAAGGTTAAATGAGATCATAAGGGTGGGGCCCTAAGCCAATATGACTGGTATCCTTATAAGAAGAGGAAGAGACAGCAGGGACATGTGTACACAGAGGGACAACCGTATAAGGACACAATAAGAAGGTGGCTACCTGTGAGCCAAGGAGAGAGGCTTCAGGAGAAACCAAACCTGCCAACACCTTGACCTTGGACTTCCAGCCTCCAGAACTGTGAGATATACATTTCTGTTCTTTGAGCCACCTGGTCAGAGGTATTTTGTTTTGGCTGCCTGAGCAGACTAATATACAGGCTGGGGAATTTAAAATTGAGTGTGAGCTCCCCATTCTCTCTCTTCCTCTGCTCCACTGACCTTTCAGGCCGTGTATTGCAGATGATGATGCTAAAAGGTGGAAGAGGAAAGCCCAACCCAAATAAGTTTTTTGTACCAAGCTGCTGGTGTTTCTGCTTCAATTTTGCTGTAGGATGGCCTAATGCTAATACAGGCAGACTAATTCTACCTGGACCTTGCCTTTTGAAAACAAAAGCATCTGACCCTTTGGTTCTGCAGTTCCATGGGATCAATTCTTGAGGCAATGGATGCCTCATGTTTGAATGCATAAATGGTTCACAGGGTAACTGGAAATATGGAGGTGAAAAGAGTTGGTTAATACATCAAAAGATTATATTGATTCAATTACATAGAGGCCCAAGAGACCTTGATCTTAGACTTCCAGCCTCTAGAACTGTGAGAAAATAAATTCCGTTGTTTAAGCCACCCAGTCTGTAGCATTTTGTTATGACAGCTGTAGCAAATTAATACAGCTCAGCACCCTCTATTCTAAGTCATGATCCCAACATATCCGTCACTTGCTCTTGGGACCCCTCTCCCCACCTACCCAGGAGAATCTCATACTCTCTTTCTACAGACACTCTGTATGGTCCCTGGGATCCTGTCGGCCTTATTCACCTTCCTGATTCTGACTGTTAGGAAAAGCAGAACTTGGCATCTTCAACAAGTGACCAGGCCTCGTCAATGACCGGGCCATGTTGTGCCTTACATGTAGTAGGTGCTTTATAAATGCACGGTGGATGATAGGGTGATGGTGTTGATGATCATCCTTAGGTACCACGGGGTGACTCTCTTCTATTCATAATGAATTTGCAAGTTTTGGCCCTAACCCAGCATTCAGGGAGCTTTCATTCTGTCCAGCTGGGAACCAGCAGCTCCAGCCCTACGTACAGTAGTGGAGAAGGAATATCTGTGTTTATATCCTGGGACCAATCCCTGACTTCTGGAAGGGAGGCCTCAATAGTGGGGCCTGTAGTGCTTTCATTCCATGATACTTTCCCTGGCAGTTTGCTTTAAGGCAAACCATGATATCTCCATAGGAAAATGATATGTTTTAACAACCACCTCATTTATAGTGTAGATTGTGGGAGTATCCCAAGGAGGTTCTGGGTCTAGTAAATGTGGTTTTGTGTCTCTGTGAGCATGTGAGTGGTGCTTGAGATGGGGAGAGGCCATACCATTTTATGGCCATCTGGGTTTGCTTGATGATCGTGAGCCTTTCAAGGTCTAGGTGATCAAATCGAAGTTTGTTTTGAGTCATAGAGTAGGAAGGACCTTTAAAGTCAATTTATTTTATACTCAAAGAATGGGCTTAACTTGGCTAAGTGACTTGCCCATGGCTCCACAACCTCTGTCCTGGTTATAAACCCTTGTCAGTCTTTGCTGCAATAATTTACAGCTCTGATCAATCTAAGGCATTAGTAGAACATGTAGGAAGGGGCCTTTGAAGACAGCCAGTCCAATCCTGTGTTTCATTGATGGAGAAAGCATGGCTCAGAATGGTTAAGGACGAGCCCTACCTGGCACAGCCTGCAATGAGGACCTGAGTCTCCTGACTCCTGACACGCCCTCAGGCAAGGCTTCACTAGGATGGGGAACTGTGTCGTTTGGTTAGACATAGGAAGGACATGAGCTTAGGGAACCTGGCACACCTGTTACCTATCCTACCCCTCATTCTGTCCGAACCATTAAAGGATTGAGTTTGGCGTCCCTTCAATCATGTTCAAACAATAGATGTATAACTTGTAATTAAAGAGTCTTTCTTGATACGTTAAGACCTCACATGCTGGATTCCAGGCAGTAATAGATCTGACTAATTGGCCAGTCCTATTTGTAATGAAACTCTACCCTTCAGAGTCTTCTGTCTGTGAAACTGAGTGGCAATCCCAGCGCTCCTGAGGCTAATGAGTAATTTTACTGTGATCATTTAACAGATTCTGCAGGCCAAGGCATGAGCTGATCCCTGCTGTGTGGCTGGGAGCAAGTTAATTCCACATCAGGCCTCCCTCTCCACTGTGTCATGTTCTGCAGTCTGGGGATGGACACACACAGGCATACGCAGATGTGGAAAGCAGACCTTCAATAGACTTGACTAGAGGCCAGCTGCGAATGATAGAGGGGAACGGGAACTAGATTATGATTATTTATACACCAAAACCCGAGTGGCCAAGCTCCCACTGGCTAAAGGAAGCAGAAAAACAAGGCATTTTCTCCCTGTGTAATTCATTCAAAACCTTTGACTTTCAGTTGAAATAATCCAATTGACTGACTTATTGTTTTCTTTTCTGGAGTCAGAATGCAAGAGTTTTCCTTCTGCAAATGTAATTTTTGTTTTCTGCTTGGCAAATGGATGGCTTGGTGAAATTGTCATTGCCTCCCCACTATAATGCTTTCTAATTGTAGAATGGGTGGAGGCTGGGGAAACTTGTAGGAAATTTCTGAGCAGCAAAGGAAGCCACTGTTTTATTGCCAAGTCCTCATTAGTAATTCTTAGTAACTCTTTAAAGAAAATTCCTACAGTTTGCCCCTGAAGAGCTGGGAGCCTAAAGAACCCCAATGGGGCTTAGACCCTGAATTGTCAAGGAGCTGTATACTCTTGTTCTTTTTCCCCGATGATTCGCTCCTGGTCCACTATCGGAGAACTTGCTTCCCAGCTTAATGTTTAAACAAATGTTTGGCCTTATAACAGCTCTGAAATAGAGTTCCAGTGTGGCCCAGCAGGTCTAAATGAAGATTGCTCAATTTTCTGTGTCTGTTAACAATATAGTAATCCAGTTCCTGAACACACAGGCGATGATAAAGCTGCCGTTACTCAAGAGGAGCTGTGCCAAAAGGAAGGGCGCAGCCCGTATAATCTCTCTGTAGAACACCACCCATTCAGTTGTCAAGGGGGGTGGTTTCCTTCTCACTCACCTGCTTTGGACCTTTACTGCACTTTGAGTAATACAATACTGTTACTTACAGTATCTTTAGATACCCTCTACATAGCCACCTGTACAATGTCATAGTTCACGTTCTTCCTTCTTTATCCTCTATAGCTGACTTGTCACAAAAATGCCTGCAGCATGTGTTTTGCTTCATCTCTGTTCTCATTGTCTGTTCCAAGCCCTCGCTGGTGCCTGAATTTCTGAAACAGCCACTTGCCAGATCTTCATAATCCTGGTCTTTCTTGTTACAATAGACAGACTCTTCTCATTCAGCATAGTCTCCACAATGCCTCGCCCGATGCCTGGCACATGCAAACACTCAAAAATGCTGAATTCAACTGAATTGCTCCACTTCATCTTCTCAGCCTCCACCAGGGGGTCTTCTAAGATGTCAGTTTCCTTAAGAACTTCCAAGGACTCTCACTTCCATTAGCGGGAACTACGAGCTCAAATGCACGCCAGGGCTGAGCAGGTGACATAAATGACTAACAGATGCTGAGTGGGGCTGGGGTCACCTGGAACCTCATGCAGGGTCTAGATGGGCAATGACTACTCAGCTCCAGCCAAGTCTTGACATGTGAGAACGTGGACTCAGTGTTGTCAGAGGCCAACCACCTGGAATTTTTTGGGTGAGATGTCCCAAATTTTTAATGTTGGCACTAATTCAAAATTTAAGAAAACACTGTGTCAAATAAAACACAGCTCAGGTCTGTATTTGGCAAGCAGGTTGCCACTTTGTGATCTAAGGATGGAATTACAGTTGTCTAGGATTAAGCTCCCAAACCAGAACTTTACGCACATGTGCCTATCCCATCTTCTCTCTCCCTCTTCCCTTGGACATCTGCCCTAGGCTGCCTGCCTCCTTCTCCACAGTTACGGCTATGCTCATTCTAGGAGATTCTGCTTCCCAAACCTCAAACCCAACTGTCCCAAACTTGCCCTTGCCTTGACTGCCTGGTTTTTGCCCACATAATTCCTCTCTCCTCAGCTGCCTGGATGTCAGCTTTGACATTTTTTCCTCCCAGGATCCCCTCCTACCTCTCATCCAATTATTCTCTTCCTCCCACCTTGGTCTTATCTGAATCTTCCTAGTATATTTGATGCTAGCACCTATTCAGGCCCTTATCACTCACACCTAGACTACTCCTAACTGACTTTCACAACTGGTTTTGTCCCTCCAATTTAATTTGCTTCCTGACACTAGAGTCATTTTCTCAAAGCTGCCCCCTCTGTTCTATCACTTCTTAAAACTTTGATTTTCAATATAAAACCTCAGTTTCCTAGCATGGCCCTTTATAATTGGGCTATCATATTTCTTCCTTGTCTCTTCTCAACATCAGTCAAGTCTGGTTGGCTTTCCATTGCCCAGACACGCTCTAGGCCTTCCTACCTTATCAGTCAGGGTCTCTGGGAAACAGATGGCATATTTGAACAGCATTATTAAGAAGGGTTTAGTAAAATAACCATTTATAAAGGTATGGGCGGGGTTAAGGGGAGCCAGTAAGAGTGGTGAAGCAATTAGATTGATTTGGGGCCTGAAGAAGCAAGTAGAGGGAGTGATTACTAGAACCTTGAGAAAGAACTGTGGTTGAGGGCTACCCCACAGGAGCCAAGGCCTTCAGCTGAGGCATACAGCCGTTGCTGAGCTGAGGCATCCTCTAGTCTACTGGTGCCTCCCATTGGCTGAACCCAACTGGAAGCCAGAGGACAAAGGAGGCCAGTTGATGCCTCTCTTACAGGTCAGCTCTCAGGACTCAGAGCAGGGCACAGAAGGCTGGAGAGAGATCTGGAGGGCAGCCACCATCTCTCTGATTCATTTACTGATGCTGTTCTTCCTCTGGGTGTCCCTTCCCATAGCATTTCCATTTGTCAACATGCTGCCAGTCTTTAACCTCCTGCTCAGATTCTATCTGTTTCACCAAGCTTTCACTTTCCTTCCACTAATCCAGAGATGATATAGGTGTTGGAAAATAAAGATACTTCACTTTTTGGTAACTGTTCCTGAGGACGTGGCTGTGCTCACACTTGGTAGACTGCAGAGGTTTTCTGCTTGCTGCCACCAACTGTCTGGACCATCCCAGGGGATGACAAGAAGGGCCCAGACACTCTATGAGTGTCAGTGGGGACAGATGGGACCAGAGTCTGGAAGCAGAATCAAGCTGGGCTGGACTTTGGGCCATGGGTAAGATGAGGAAAAAAGAAAGGGCATTTCGGGAGGGTGTAATGGGAGGACGAGGGGCTGACATGTGCTCCATCCCACTAGAACAGAAGCTCTGTCTGCACAAGGACCTGATGTGACACATTCCTTGCTTTTCTCCCAGCACCTATCACGGGGCCTGGCACGATGAAGGATCTCAGTAATTGTCTTAGTCCGTTCGAGCTGCTATAACAAAATATCACAGACTGGGTAGCTTACAAACCACAGAAGTTTGTTTCTCACAGTTCTGGATGCTGGAAGTCCAACATCAAGGTGCCAGCATAGTCGAGTGAGGGCCTTTTTCCCAGTTCATAGCCGATGCCTTTTCACTGTTTCCTTACATGGTAGAAGGGGCTTGGGATCTCTCTGGACCCTCTTTTATGAGGGCACTAATCCCATTCAGGAGGGCTCCATCCTCATGACCTAATCATCTCCCAAAGACCCCACCGACTAATACCATCACCACTGGGGGTTAGGATGTCAACATATGCATTTTAGGGGGACACAATCATTCAGACCATAGAATGAACTAATGAAATAAGTGGATTTATTTAATACCTTTACATGTCAGATGTGTACACAATGAATGAAAGTGGAACTTAGTTCATTCAAAAAAACTGTATTGAGTTTGGAGGAAAACCCAAAGCTCTGGGACATACCTACTCAAGCTCAAAAGAGAAGGATGTGCACTTTCTAACTACCCTTAACATGCCGATATTTAAATGAGACCTTCTAACATTAAAAATACTTTCCCCTCAAATTTGGCTCACCTTATTCTTGGCTTACATTTTCAGTAGCTGGCAAGCTCTGCTGTTCTTCTCTTAGCATCTAAAGCTAGTGCACTGGGACTGGGACCAGGACTGAGGTGGGGAAATTTCTGTTCATCAGTGCAGTCTTTGTATGTAGCAGATACTCAATGAACACTTGTGGAAACATTCTTAGATATGGCAGAATTGTGACCATGCAGATTTCATGTAACTCTATTGTTTCCATAAAGATATACTTACACATTTAGCATAGCTAAATGTAATTTAATTTGCATACCTTTTGTGCAGGCAATAAATCTGTAAATAAAAATATAACCTTGATTATGTTTCCTGATTTTTGGTTCTGCATATTTAGCCATGCTATGATTGAGACAAGTTCAGAAGAAGTATACACCTGGATTTGTACATATATTTATAGCCTGTAGAAGACTCTTCCTTAGACACCTTTCTGAGCACTTCTGGCTGAGGACACTTCCCCTTTGTTTTTTATTTTTATTTTTTGAGGAAGATTAGCCCTGAGCTAACATCTGCCGCCAATCCTCCTCTTTTAGCTGAGGCAGACTGGCCCTGAGCTAACATCTGTGCCCATCTTCCTCTACTTTATATGTGGGACCCCTGCCACAGCATGGCTTGTCGAGTGGTGGGTAGATCCCCACCCAGGATCTGAACCGGCGAACCCCGGGCCGCCGAAGCAGAAGGTGCGAACTTAACCACTGTGCCACTGGTTGGCCCCAACACTTCCACTTCATCAAGGTTAAATGGATAAAAGAGATGTGAGAACTTTCCTTCGTGGAGAAGATAGCTCAGGTTTCAGTACAGCAGCTGATAGAGTGTGTGACAAAGGAAAGGCAGGCCTGATGCTGTATTCTTCCAGAGTCATCATCGCATTAAAAAATCATACTGTAGCTATGTTATTTAGTTGCAAAAATTTGGACTACTCACCCACATAATTATAACATTCGAAAGTAATATGTAATTAAATCGCTTTTTAAATGCCGCCTGACAGTTCAGCGGATATGTAAGGAGAAGGAGCAGAGCCAAAATTTGTTAAACATGTAAAATCTTCCATCTGACTCAACAGTTGGTGAATGCTTTTAAATGTAGGTGTATTAGAACCTGCCTGGGATTTGCTTTAATCAGGGATGGTGAGGCCAGCACATCAGGAGGTGACTCCTGTGGAGGAAGGTTTAACTCTGAGTTCCTCAGGAACATAAGGTGTGGGGCCACACAGGGAAGCACCCAGGTTGGTCGGGAGGCAGAAAAATTGAGGGGAAAGCGTGACAAACCTGCATTGTGGTTTCATGAGGTAGGGGGAACAGGCTGACCAGGTTTGGGATTGGCCAATTTGAGTAATTTTACTGGGCTCTGTGGTGTAAGGACTGCCTTAGTTGTCTGATGTCTGGCCCCAGGAGGAGGGGGTTCAAGTATGGGCTCTCGGTTGGTTGGATGACTTTTCAAGGGTATAGTCTCAGACAAGTTGTTTACTATCTTTAGCAGTTAGCTAACCCTGGGAAAGGCCATCTCTTTAGGATTAACAAAGCCCCCAAATGTCAAATCATAAAATCAGAAAACTGAAAACATGATCAGTACAACAGGACTCGAAAAATCTCCAGGAAGCTTCCATGAAGTGTCTAATCCAGTGCCATTGATAAGTGTCACGAATATGACCACATCCTTTACCTGCATGTACTTCAGCTTAAGATGAGATCATCTCAGGAACCATAGCATTTATGGGGCAAGGCTTGGCATTTTCTTGGCATCCAAAGTGGTACTAATCTGATCAGAGTAACAGTTCCCTTCCTGAGATTTTTCCAGATTTGGACCTGCCCTTTTATAGTTTAAGGCAGAGGGTGTGAAGGTTAATTTTACGTGTCAACGTGACTGAGTCACGAGGTTCCCAGATATTTGGTCAAACATTATTCTGGGTGTGTCTATACGGATGTTTCCAGAGGAATCGGTAAAGCAGATGGCCCTCCCCAGTGTGGGCAGCCTCATCCCATCAGTTGAAGGTCTGAACAGAACAAAAAGCCTGACTGTCCCGTGACTGAGAGAGAATCCGTCTGCCTGACTGCCTTGAGCTGGGACATTGGTTTTCTCCTGCCTTTATACTCGAACTGAAACATCAGCCCTTCCTGGGTCTTGAACCCGCTGAGCTTTCATGGAAACTGCACCTCTGACTCTCCCAGGTCTCCAGCTTGCTGACTGCAGATCTCGGGACTTGTCAGCCTCCATAACTGTGTGAGCCAATTCCCGGGAGTGTCCGCCATGTAACAGAGAAGTGATGATGTTTGCTTCGGTTCCCTCCCTCATCTTTTTCTATCTCCTCCACCTGGTTTTGTCCTTTACTGGCAGTGTGGCCTTGAGGATGTAACCAGTGTCCTTGCAGCCTTACTTTTTTCAGTTGTAAAATGGGGATGGTATGTACCTGAAGCATCTAGCACGGGGCTTGGAACATGGGAGTCTGGGGTGGGGCAGCGATGAGCCAGTTTTACAGTTAGGATCAGGATCCAGCTTCGGATTGTCCAAAGTAGCCATTTATGTTGGGGAGGGATGGAGGGGATTGGCAAAGCTCAGGACTGGTAGAAGGAGGGGCCGGCAAGTTCAGCAAGTCCCAGAGGGGTGGGAGGGCACTAAGGGGGATTTACCCAGAAACAAATGAAGTTTAAGCTTCCTGGCCTCTCTCGCACAGGCCCCTGTGGGTGCGGGGATTCCAGGCGGGGAGGGGTAGCCAGATTGTGACCAGGAAGCAATTCTGTGCTTGTATTTCTGATAAACTGCCTAAAGGAGACCTCAGGATCCAGACATTTACTGTGATTTATTTTCTCACTGAAAATTGATATTAACTATTGTATCTAATTTTATGTTTGTAATTTTGGGTCCTCAAATTGTATAGACTTCAGTGCTCATAAAACCTGGATCTGCCCCTGCCTGGAGGCCTGCCCCTCTGGGAGATGACGTGTGGGGCCACTTGGGGTTGCAGAACTCTTGCGCGGTGCCCAGCCTAGCAATGAGGCTGTCCTGAGATGCGGAGTTGGGAGAAAGTCCAGACCAGAAGATTTTTTCCTCCTTGAATTGCTGCTTCAAAGAGCATTCAGAAAAAGTTGCTGTTCACAGAAAGGACTCATTGTAGCTCTGGCCCTACTGCTGACTCATTGTGTGACCTTTGGAAGATCACTTTGCCTCTCTGAGCCTCAGTTTCCCCATTTGTAAAGTGGTATCAAGACCTCCAGTGTGGCTCAGGTGTGGGCCTTGTTAAGTGTAAAGCTCTCTGCACATGGGAGGGAAGTATTGAAATTGTGCTGCTGTTGCTTGTACTTCTATTATCTTGCTGTTACTTGACATAATTGTGCCCAGAGCTTAACATTTCAGTGACTGAAGAGCAAAGCCAATGCCCACTCTGACACCCTGGTTTTTGGTTTTTTCTTTTGCCATTTCATTCATTCGTTTTAACTTTTTATTGGGGAAACGTTTCAGTATATACAAAAATACACTACCACAAGGAATGCCCATATAAATCCATCAGTTGGCTTCAAATTATTATCAACTCGTGGCCAATCTTGTGTCATCTACATTTCCCACCTACTCCACTTCCTGTAAGATTTTCAATCAAATTCCAAATCATTTCGACTGTAAGAATCCCAGCATTTCTAAAAGATAAAGGTTCTTAAAAAATTATATCATTGGGGCTGCCTGGTGGTGTAGTGGTTAAGTTTGCTTGCTGTGCTTCGGTGGCCCAGAGTTCGAGGGTTCAGATCCTGGGCTTGGACCTGCACTGCTCATCAAGCCATGCTGTGGTGGTGACCCACATACAAAATAGAGGAAGATTGGCACAGATGTTAGCTTATGGCCAGTCTTCCTCACCAAAGGGGAAAAAATTGTATATCAATACTATTATTTTACCTTGCCTCTCCCTCAAAAAACCTAAAATCTTTTCTTTTAATTTGCTTATAAACTAAAATTTAATACCATACCCTTCCACCCCACTCCATGTGGCATAAACTATTTTAAATTTGAATGTAGGGGTCAGTCCCATGGCCAAGTGATTAAGTTTATGTGCTCTGCTTTGGTGGCCCAGGGTTTTGCAGGTTCGGATCCTGGCACAGACCTAGCACTGCTCTTCAAGCCATGCCAAGGCAGTGTCCCACATAGCAGAACTAGAAGGACCCATCACTAGAATATACAACTATGTACTGGGGGGCTTTGGGGAGAAAGAAAAAAAAGAAAGATTGGCAATAGATGTTAGCTGAGAGCCAATCTTAAAAAAAAAAAAGGAATGTAGATAAAATTTAGCTGGTAGGCATTTTTCCTGAATTATTTCTTAGGTCTAATGCTGTGAGAACTCAATTGAGGAGTCAGTTTGAATTAAATTCTGCTGCTTAAATTAGTGATGTGGGCTTAGGCAAGTTCTCTAACCTTATGTTAAACCTCAATTTTCCCATCTGTACAATGGGGATACTAACACCCCTTTTTACAAAGTTATTGTAAGGAGTCTCTGAGACAGCATAAGTAAAGTACAATGAGTCACACTCTGTAAATGTTAGCTATTATTATTATGACAGGTTCTCCCTACTTTTTCCTATCAAGTTCTGCCTTCTGGTAATTTGGCTGAGAGCTGTAACTGATGAAGCCTTACACCTGATTTAATTTAATAGGCCCAGAAAGGGGAGGAGCTAGTGGAGGGGCCTTCCAGCAGTCTCACCACCTGGGCACTAGGTGAAAGCCCAGCCTGTACTGTGTAGTCAAGACTCACTTGTGTCTCTGAGGTTGGAGCCCACAGGGATCCAGACCATCAAGACAGAACAGCTCAGAGTAACCTTGGTCCAGGGAAACGGGAGGCAGAGAGGTTAGGTAGGAGGAAGGGAGTGGGTGGTGAGAGCTGGAGGCTCTTGGTTGTCTGTTTTCCTCTTTGATGTTGGAAGTGTTCTACGAAGGTAATATGTTAAAAGTTGGCTTTGTGGTTATTGAAACCGAAAGCAAAGAGGGCCCTGCCTGGTGTAGGCTTGAGAGAAAACAACTGCGAACCATACAAAGGCCCACTGTTTCCTCAAGAGCAAAATAGCTGAGAGGTTGACTACAGGTCTTGCTGGCCTGATGGATCTTTCATTAAAAATGCTCTGAATAATCCTTGCTTATGGGCCAGCTCTCTTTGAACTCTGCCAGGTGTCCTAGCTGACACCCAGTGAGTAGCATGTCACATTACCCAAGATTAAGGAGATTTTGACACGGGCGATCTGGACTGCCTGTCCAGGAAGAGCCTGCTGTGGGAAAGTGTGGGGCCTCTAAGACTTGTCTGGACCAGGGCCTGGAGCCAGCAGCCAGTGATGTGAGTAGGAGATGCCTGGGAGGCTGTCTTATCTTTCAGTCAGCATGGATTTTACTTCTCCAGTTAGATCACAGGGAGAGCAAAGCATTTGTTTTGATCCTTTGAAGGAGGCACTCAATTGATTTAGGATTAATTGAGGACTTTTCATCCAATTTAGGGGCATAGTATTATGTAATTATAAAATGTATTGCATGGCCACTTGTTAAATGAAAGTTAAATTTGCCTTATTTATTGATTTTAAAAGTATGTGTGTTTCACCTTGTAAGAATGTGGAGAGAAAGTGGCTGCCTTCTTTGGAATTATTGATAGTTAATTCTTCTTTCTTAACCTATCAAGTACATATGTTTCAGGCTAGCTTCTAGGGAAACTACAAAGTCATATTAGATTTATACTCCTTAGTTATTTTGTTGGTTTTCTGTTCTAATCTGCTGACTGCAGGGTCAAGTTTGGCCTTTGTTTTCTTTCTTTTCGTCTTGTGGTTCAGATTGTGTGACCGTTGCTTCCTTCAATTTGTCTGTTTTTTCGGTTGTTGCTATAGACTTGATTTAGGTCAGTGTCAGAAATTCTGATTGGTTCCTTGAGTGATATTTTCTGATACTACTCGTGTCACCAAATGTATGATTTTTCCGACACAACCAGTTCTCCGACACCAACTGGATGACCAATAATTCAATTTAATACTGACGATAACCCCCAGCAGTAACTAGACCCCACAGATTAAGTGCTCAGACACACAAGAATGCCTCCACTTCAGATGCCAGCTGCAAATCGGGTCCCAGGTGACCCATATTTCTGTCTGGTTGACTGCAAATTTGGGGGTTCCTAGGATTCTCCCTCAGGTCTGATAATTTGCTAGAATGACTCATAGAACTCAGGAAAACACTTTGCTATAACAGTTTGTTATAAAGGATCAGGAACTGCCAAATGGAAGAGACACATAGAGCGGTGTATGAGGGGTGAGGTGGCACAGAACTTTCATGCCCTTGGTGAGTATGCGGTGCCACCCTCCCAGCACTTCAGTGTGCTCACCAACTCGGAAGTTTTCAGAATCTTGCTGTTCAAGAGTTTTTATAGAATTCAATCTCCAGTAAGGCTGAAAGTTCCAACCCTCTAATCACATGTTTGGTCTTTCTGGTGACCAGTCTCCATCCTGAAGCTATCTAGGGTCCCACTCTGAGTCACTTCATTAACATAAACTCCAGTATGGTTGAACGGGGCTCAAAATTATTATATGTTATTGAATAACAAATAACTCCTATCATTTAGGAAATTCCAAAGGTATTACAGAGAGCTTTGTGCTAGGAGCAGGGGACAAAGACCAAATTTCTCTCTCTATATATGTATTTTATTGTACTGCAGTTCCAAAGTGGGATATTACAAAATTATGATTATGCATTATTGCCCTGGCTTGTTTCTATCTTTGGCTTTGTATCATGCCCCACCTTCTCCACAAATAGCATTAGATTATGGTTCTGGTTTTTTCTGATCTGGATGTTTAGATGCTGTTACATTGTTAGAATGAGAGTGTCATTGAGATTTTCAGGTGTTTTGACACTTGGAACTTTTCTTCTAACAGTCTTTTGTGTTTTTGAAATTATTGTTTATAGTTCACAGCTGACGACTCCAAGGGCAAGACATTCTGCTTGATGACTGTTATTAATGAAGTTGATGAAACTGATTCAAAGGACTTTGTGTTTGTAAATATTGAATCCAGAAATAGGCCTGAAGCAAACAGAACTAACCTCCTTGGCTGAATGTGGGAAATATTTGCAAAAATTCTTCCTCTTTCTTTTTATTTATTAACTATTTTTTATTTTTATTATTTATTTTTTTTGAGGAAGATTAGCCCTGATAACACCTGTGCCCATCTTCCTCTATTTTATATATGGGACGCCTGCCACAGCATGGCTTGATGAGCAGTGGTTACGTCTGCGCATGGGATCCGAACCCGCAAACCACAGGCCACTGAAGTAGAGCATGTGAACATAACTATTATGCCACAAGGCCAGCCCCAATGCTTCCTCTTTCAAGAGAGGGATCATGGGGTCTTAGGCTGAAAGGGAACTCAGGGGTGAAGTAGACTCGATGGAGTGGCAGGAAACCGGAAGCTTAGCCAGGCCTCCTTCTAGATCCTTGTTTTTTAACTCTTTCCATGGGCTTAAGATGTAGTGTCGGGACCATGAAAAAGTGGGCTCCCTTTTCTGGGAAGTGAGGAGTTTTGCTGTGATTCTGTCATTCTGTGGACGTTTAGAAAGGCAGGATGTGATGGCTTTCTATCCACCATAAAATATCTTCTTCCTTCCCTACCATCCTGCTTGGTGATTTCCTCTGCTCCTCAACCATAAAAAAAAAACAAAAAAAATCAAACTGAGTGGTTTTTAAAATTTAAAATGTAGAATTCATTAAAGAAAACTTGAGAAAAGCACACACAAAGAAGAGGAAAAAAATCAATTATAGTTATAGCAAAACATTGCTAATATTTAAGTGTTAGTACCATGAAAAATGGTTTCCCTTTTCTGGGAAGTGTGGAGAAAAAGAATATATATTTTCCATTTAACATTAACATATTAGCATTGTTCTGTTGTTGATAAAGATCACAGAGATAGTAGAGTGTAGTGGTTTAATATAGAGCCTCTGGCACCAGAATGCCTGGGTTCAAATCAGTCTACAGCTTACAGGATGTATGACCTTGAGGGAGTCATTTGACTGCTCCTTGCCTTGGTTTTATTGTCTGTAAAATGGGAATGATAATGGCAGCCAACTTGCAAATTAAATACTATGTAAAAGACTTAATATATGTTAGTGATTATGATCAAAATAGATTTTATTATAATATTAATATATATGTATATAGTAGAAATTTAATAAAATACAGAAAAGCAGAAGAAATCAAGATCACCTCTTATTCTAAAACCCAGAGAAAACCACGTACCCAGTGTCAGCATTTTGCTATCTGTTTTTAAATGCATTTTCTCTGACATAGTTGAGTTCATATTGTATTTAGTGATCATAACACAAAAAATTTATAGGCTTTTTGTAAACATAATTTTAAAAGACTTATATAGTCTTTTATATAGTTGTTCTGCCACATGCCCAGCTGGGTGAGCAGTGCACAATAGGTTGCTGAGAGACCAAAGAAAAGACCCAGAGACAGCAAATGAGACATATGGGTTTATTGGGAGTTACTTACAGGGAAGATCCAGTGGTGGCCAGCTGGACAGGAAATGTGCACCTGCTACTGCCCTCTGAGAGAAGCTGGCTTAAGTAGGCAGAGGAACAAAGGCTGCCCGCTTGCCAAGGGAGACTGTCCCTGTCTCACCTGCATTCCAAGGACCAGAGCCCCCCTGGAGGGCCTCCATGTTCCCTCAGACCATGAGGATCTTTGTGCTAACTAGCCCACAAGAAAGTGGCTGGGTTAACCAACCCCAGGACTATTATCCTGAGTGCTGGCACGTAGCCCAGACAAGGAGCCTCAAGGACACATGGTTTTAAAGGGGGGCATGCTGCCTAGTGCCCCTACAATAGTCTTTATATAATTTTGTGTAACCATATTTTACTTAACCTTTCCCCAAAGTTTCAACATTCAGACTGCTATCTCTGCCCCTCCCCCAATATTCAGTTGAAGTAATCATAAATTAAGCTTGGTTAAAACACTCTGGAACTTGAGCCTTCCTTGGCCAGTGTGGAGCCTACATTTTTCTGTAACCAGGCTGTAATCAGATCCAATCCTCAAACCAGTTAGCTGAGGGCTGACTATATTATGACTGAATATATGAGAAATATCTTTGCAAAGGTTTGTCTTCTTGAGTCTTAAAAGACAAGAGTCCCAGAAGTGGAAATGCAGGGTCAAAGGATGAGAAATGTTCTTTTCTAGAAGATTCATATTGATTTTAAACTTGTGGCAACAATGTACAAGCTTGTCCTGCTTACTGGGGGCCCCCATGTTCCCTCCCCACAGTTCAGGGTCGCTTCTCAGATCTGAAATATTGAGGAGGTTGTCGGGGTGCCAAAACACTGGAATAGAGTTAATCCTGATTGAAATCAGCACTCTGGCTCCTCCTCCTCCTCCCAGTCATTTCTCCCTCCCCCAGGACCTTTCCTTCTTCCTTTCATAGCCTTTTTCCCCTCTCAGCTTCCTCTAATCCCCTCATGTAGGCTTCCTCTCCTCTAGTAGGGGGAAATGCATGTAATTAAATCATTCCTGTTAAGAAGTGAGTGACCTTAGCAGCAAGAAGTGTTATCCTTCAGCTGGGTACTTGCATTTCAATAAAGGGTTGCTGGAGCTTTGTTGAACCCAAAGGACTGAACTTGATGGTGGAATCTGGACGCTGTAATACCCAGAGAGGGAGATATTTTGCATCTGGGCCCTCCAAATTATGCAAGTAGATGGTATATCCAAGATATAAAGCCAGTTCTATGGATGGGGTGAGCCAAGGCCAGTTTCTGAGAAGCCTTTATTTCCTCATTGCCAAAGCACTGAGTGCTCAGAGCAGAAACCCGTTTTCCTAGAGGTAAAGTGTCTCTCTCAGAGGAACTATTAAGGGAAGATTGTTTACTGAATTGGATATAATAAAAGACTGGTTAGCAGCATGTGCATATTCTTTACATAAAATATAACTTAATGATACCAGGTAGGGCTCCTTTTATGGCTTTTTTATCATCTGGTTGAAATTGTCAAAGGTGTGGAGGGCCTTTGCTTGTATTTCTGTCACCAGTGATTTGATCAAATTGAGTGTCCCTGGGCAAGCAAAGCTAGGAGACTCTGGGCCCTGATTACCTTGGTCTGAACTCTGGGTTGCAGAATGTGGGTTTCTTGCTGGACTATTTCTGTTTCAGCAAAGTCTTAGGAGCCCTTGATGGCAAGAGATTGTACAGGTCTCTATCTGCAGACTCGTACATCTTTGATGGATTGAAAAGCCAAAGATAGAGTGTGCCTGAGAGGAGAATGGGTGACAGCTGGATACAACCACATGATGCCCTAGAGTTTTTGGGTGGACAAGGATGGTATAGAGAAATAAATAGAAAGAACTTAAAAAGTAAGGCTTACTTCGTTCAAAGAAAGTCCTAGATGTCCTGAAAGGCGGAAAGGGAGAAATGGAGAAAGGGAGAGCTTAGCCGATTGTTAGTTATCAACTGAACACTCTCAGGACACTTTGGAACCACAGCCAGATGGGAAGGTGGTCTTGAAGTGAGATGGTGGGCACCAACTGGAGCTGGCCAGATGCCAGCCTCCCCTTCCTCCCAAAAAGAAAATGCTTTGGTCTCATAGTGGTCCCTTCCTGACTCATAGCCTTATCTGTTCCTTTCTAGTCTGATCCAGCCTGAAGATGACCCCCCTGGTCTCTGTGGTGTCAGGCCCCCGTGCTCGGCTCTTTGCTTGCTTCCTCAGGCTGGGCACTCAGCAGGCCAGCTCACTTCAGCTGCACACAGGAGCCAGTCTGGCAGCCAAGAACTACTATGAGGTGCTGGTGCTGGGTGGCGGCAGCGGTGGGATCTCCATGGCTGCCCGCATGAAGAGGAGAGTGGGTGCAGACAACGTGGCCATCGTTGAGCCCAGTGAGGTAAGTCTCCTCTTTTTGAGTGTATGAGTGTGTGCGCATGTGTGTGTCTGTGTTAGGGGTGTGCTGTCATGTTCCCAGGTTAGTGCTTCTCCTTCTGGGCACAAAAAACAGGCCCTCAAAGGGATTGGGGGAGGGTAGAGGGAGGGAGAGAGAGGACAGATCTCTTGGCTTTCTCTGTTCTTCTCTGGATTAGTTTCTTAGGGCTGCCATAACAAATTACCAGAAACTGGGTGGTTTAAGATAGATTTTCATTCTCTCACAGTTATGGAGGCGAGAAGTCCAAAACCAAGGAGTCAGCAGGGCCATGGTGGAGGGGAGGGGGAATCTGTCTCGTGCCTCTCTTCGAGCTTCTTGTGGTTGTGGGCAGTCCTTGAGGTTCCGTGGCTTGGAGTGGCATCACTCCAATGTCTGCCTCCATCTTGACATGCTGTTCTCTCTGTGTGTTTCTAGTATCTTCAGGTGACCTTCTTATAAGGACGCCAGTCATTGGGTGTAGGGCTCATCTGATCCTCATTTTGAGCAAGAGTATGAGTAAAATGAGCATGACCTCGTTTTAACTTGATTACATCTGCAAGGACCCTACTTCCAAATAAAGTCACATTCACAGGTACTGGGGTTAGGACTTCAACATTTCTTTTTGGGGAGAGACAATTCAACTCACAAAATCCTCTACCTCCCACCTCATGTCCAGAGAAAAATCAGTGGCCATTGTACTTTCCTATGGCTGTCCCAGTCTGGAGAAAGGATGATGCATTGAGGAGGCCTCTGGAAAAGTGTCAGTGGGTTTGAGAAATTTAAGTACAGGGGATTATAAACAGATTATAAGGAAGAAAAAGGCAGCAGACACCTGGGGGGAAGTTGGGAAGTGTTGGTAAGGCACTATTTCATGAAAAACATTTTAGGATTATCCAAAAGCTTCAGAAAAATATTCAAGATCTTTGGTGGGTTGCCTAATGTTTCCCGAGGAACCAGATGTGCACCAGCTGGGAGTTGTATCCTTGGGAGGGAAAAGTAAAATGGACCTGGTGCCTGTTTGGTGGGGAGGAGAGGGCAAGAAAGGCACAATCCTTTTCCAGAAGTCTCCCCAGTACCAAATGAGGCTGCCCAGGGCTATGTTGCAATCTCTGATTGTTATGCTGTGATCTGAGAGGACAGTAGAGGGCTCTCTCTCTCACTTTCCTTTTTAAAGTGACTTTAATTCAGGGACATTTTAAACGACAATGGTCTGAGAGCTGTATCAGGAGGCCTGTGGTGTGTTGTAGCTAACCCATGGGGAGGTCTCCCAGAGGGGCTACTCTTTGTCATCAGACGAGAGCTCCTCTGAGGCACTGGATTTAACTCAGGAGGCCAGAATCCCATTTGTCCTGCCCCATGAGGAGATGCAGGACAGGAATCTTGAAGGAACTGCCAGTGGCTCAGGCATTTGGCATTTTCCCTCCTGCGTCTGGTTTAGCGATTGCTGGAGCTGATGCTTGTTCGTAGTCTGAAAAAATCCTCGCCTGTATTTTCATTCCTTTTTCTGTTCAAGATGGACTTGAAATCATTGAGCTCTCACAACTGGAGACCTCTGCCCCCTCTCCTCTTTGAGCACATCCATCACTGGCTCTAGGGACATTGCAAGGCCATTCCTCTGTTCTCTTCACCTCTCTGTGGGTATTGGCAATTCTGTCCAGCTGATTCGAGGCGTTTTGGCAATGTTGAGAGCTCTTGGTCCCGCAGTCTACTCCATGAGTCAACTGGAATTCGCAGAGGCCATTAAACCAATCTAGTTTTTGCTCTTGAGTCTAGAACTTTCACAACTAACTTAGATCAAGAGTGGCCCATCTGAAGCAAGAGAACTCCAGAAAATAGTGGAGGTTTGGACATTTGTTGCATTATGGGATAGGATATGGTGCCCACTGGCTTTGGATGTAAAAGCTCCGAGAATGGAGAAGAGGGCCTGGTAGCATTGATAGGGAGTGCCCGCGGTCTGCCGTGGGCCTGGGAAACCCAGCTGGAAGTTAGTGAAGTCTCAAGGATCCCCAGAAGTGGCTGTAAATTTTTCAGACTTACCATAGTCCCACAAACTTCTGAGGAACCATATTTAGGCTGCTGGGCTTAATTTTTCTTTATATCTGTGGACATAAACGTATCCGTAATGTGTGTGTATATGTATAATATGTACACGTTAAACACTAAGTCAACTTTCAGCAATAAATAATACAATGGTTACTAAGGATAGTTTATGGCTTTTTTGGATGATCTCGGCAAAATTCTTGTGTCGGTGACTGCCCTTCAGAGCTTAACGCAGTAGGAGACATCACTGGGCGGGGGATGGGAGGGAGTTGGGGAGGGCTAACCTGGAGACTTTGCTGTGCAATGCGCCAAGAGGTAGGAGGTAGTAATTGAGAGTCTAGCTCATGAAGCTTTAGCTATGACCCTTTTGATCAGCATCAAATTGAAATGAATCTCCAAATACTTTGATTCTCAGAGACATTTCTACCAGCCAATCTGGACGCTGGTGGGTGCTGGTGCCAAACAGTTGTCCTCATCCTTCCGTCCCACCGTGAGTGTGATTCCATCCGGTGTAGAATGGATCAAAGCTAGAGTGGTTGAGCTGAACCCAGACAAGAACTGCATCCACACAGACAACGGCAAGGAGGTAACACCAGGTTCCTTTGGGTTCTGTTAATCTGAGGGCTTGTATTAAATGCACAGTGGTTATCAAACTGGACAGCTTCATGGTGGGAGGGTGGTATATATGTGTGTGTGTGCATGTTGAATACCACATGGGACGGGAGGGTGTGTGGTGGATGGAGGATGGGATAGATGGAAGGACTGAGTGATGTTGAATTAATAAATGAACGACTAGGAAGTTGTGGTTGAACACCCACCATCTGCCCTATTGCTTGAGGTACAGTGTCTTGCACCTGAATGTTTATTAAACAAATACTACTGCTACATGTTCAAATAGCAGGCATCTCTTTCCTTTTTCCTTTGAAGCAGTCAAGCTTCTCTACCTGAAGGGGCTGTTGGAAAATATCCACCCCAGTCACACTAGGGGGCACTCTGCCAGAGTTGTAAGGGAACCGAGTGACTCTCAGGTTTGTGCCAGGGCTGAGAATTGCTGCTGCCGGAGCTGGAGGCTCATAATTGCTCAGCACCCTCTAGAAGTCTCCTCCCACAATCACCACTCAGGGATCAAAGTTTTTCAGCAACTGCTGCCTCTTGTGTTTGACTGAGGGGATGAGAGCAGGATGGTGAGACAGGCTTAGAAGCCATCTGCCACGTCCTGCCTCCTCAGCGGCTGCTGAGCCCAGGACAGTGGCCCGCAGCGCAGCCATCATGCAACACCTGGCCTGTTCCAGGCTCTCGTGGTTCTTGGGCCTCCAGGGTGTTATTAACCTTAATACCCTTCCTCCTCTCTCTCCAAATTGGGCACTCTGGCATCTTCACAGAATTTTAGAATCTGAGAGTTGGTGGAAATCTGAAAGGTTTTCAAGGCCAGCTCCTTCCTCAAGGCAGGGACTCATTGGCTGTGGGCATTCTCAACCTTTCCTTGGGTCACGGCTCTTTCTGAGCACCCGATAAAAACCGCTCTAGAAAAATGCATACATGTACCACATTTTGCATCTAATTTCAAGGAGTTCAGTGACTGTTTGTAGTCTGTCCCTGAACCCTGATCAAGATTACCTTCCTTCCTTCCTCTTTTCTACAAATATTTATTAAGCATCAACTGTAAGCTAGGTACAGTTTTAGGGATATATGAGTGAGCAAAAACAGACAAAAATCCTTACCATGCTGGGTTTTATGTTCTAGTGGAGGAGGACATACAATAAACAATAGACATCGTAAGTAAATTATATAGTGTGTTAGAAGGTGATATATATTAAAGAGAAAAAAATAGAGCTGAGTAATTAGGATTGGGGCACATGGGCGTCGAGAGTGGAGTTTAAGATGGATTGGTATTCAGTTTAAGATGGATTGGTATTCACACATCCCCAGTCCAGGAGGTCTCAGACAACATGATTCCTCTGGATTTTTTTTAGACAGACAGGTTATATGGCAGTTCCGCCTCTGCCGAGTCAGAACCCACCTTCCTGTAGTCTCTTTCTTGTTCTCTCTTGGGCCCCAGGGCGTTAGTGGCCCTAATACCTTTCTTATTCCTTGTCCTTCCTCTGGTGTAGGAGAGAATGTCTTCTCTCTTTTCCGTGGAGAAACCCTTCAGCTATTTGAAGATGGCTCTTATCGTCTGTGTAAATCTATTCTTCAGGTAGATTGTCCCCCTGTCCCCACTTTCCTCAACTCTTCCTCATATTTCATGGTCTCCAGTCCCCTCACTGCCCTGCTTTAGATGTCATCTGGCTTGTTAGTGCCCCCATGAAAGAGGCCCTGGAAGAGTAGGCAACTCTACAGAACAGCCCAGAAGAGAGTGGGACCGTTCTCTCCCACCGTGGGATATAGTGAAGTTAGCATGTACCACAGTGCTGATTCGTGCTGGGCTTGAGGTCAGTTCAAACCTCGGGGGCTTTTTTTTCACATGATCCACTGTCAAGTCAGACTTCTTTCATCCTAAAATACATACATACATACATATTTAGTTATTTTAATTAAATAAAAAATTTTATATATTATTTCCCTCCTGTTGGTGAGCTTCCTTATTTTCCCCAGCGTACCCAGGAGAGCAGACTGAATTAAACACAAGATTGTTCTCAATTCACAAGATTGAGCTTCGTGGCTCATTTCCCTTGCTGGTGTGCTGCCGGCTCAGGGGGCCAGGAGCCTTGTGCCTTATGACACCCATCCCCCCTTTGGTACTGCAGGGCCTGCCTCCTTGATTAGACCCTTTTGCATGGCAGGAATAGCTCAGACCCTCTGTGGTTGAGTTCCTGCTCGTCTTAAGGAGCATAAACTTGTCTTATCTCTCAAGGTGAGAGGCACTGCTGGGTGTTCTCACTTCTGAGCCCTGTTTAGACAGCTAGGGCTTAGACCCTTGGGAAAGGTGTAGTGTCTTGTTTTAGGCTTGGGGAAGAAGTCGGTGTGAGCTGGTGGGACTCTCTTCCAAGATTTTTTAAGTGAAATTATTCCACAGACAGATATCAGAAGTCTGCGTATAACATCTCGTGGGAGATATCATCTTGTTGGTTTTAGTTCCTCCTCCCAACTTGCCTGGATCTTTTGGATTCACAATTCTGTCATCCAGTTAGCTTTTTTCCCCTATCCATTATTCAGGATGGTTTCATTTAAGTTCTAGGTTTTAATTCTGTAACACATCCCTAGAGAGCTTTTCCTAGCTTACATAAATCAACATTCTTTAGCAAATATTTTTAAATTGACCAAATCATTCCATTCTTAGTTTACACTTTTCTATCCTATTCACAAGGTGAAAGACTAAGTTGAAGGTACTGCTGAATCCAGACTTTAGTATGTTTATGCCTCTTCCCTGACCCAGAGATATGTCTAGCATGTGTCCCATAGGCTCTGTGGAGACTGGTCCTTGCTCCTTCTCCAGACCTGATCTGGATCTGCTCTCTCCCTTGTTCCTGCTCCAGCACACTTTCCTCTTATTTCCTCCAATGCCTCAGGCTCCTTCTTCCCCAGGACATTTTTACGTGCTGTGCTCACCTCTTCCCCTAGCTAACCCCTACTCATCTTTAGCTTAGATGTGACTCCTTCAGGCAAGCCTCCCCTGTCCTCCTAGACTAGGTCAGGTTCCCCCTAGACATGCTATCACAGCATTCTGTGATTTAGTAACTATTTGTGTGGTTATCTGGTAATGCCCATCTCGCCCACTAGACTGAGTTCCTGAAGGGGTAGGAATTGTGTCTTCCTTTGATGTTGTATGTCCATGACCTAGCATAATATCTGTCACATAGAAGTGCTCAGTAAATATTTGTGAGCAAATTGTGTCTCAGTTTCTTTATCTGGAAAATGGGATTAGTAATAATACCTACCTCCTTAGGTTGTTGTGAGGATTAAATGAATTAAAACATGTAAAGCACTTAGAGCAGTGCCTTGAACAAGGTGAAAACTCAAGAAATGTTGCTGTTATTACCTTTAAAAGAAGATATGAAAAAAGGGAGAGGACCCACTGTGAGCCAGCATAGTTCTTGACTGCTGACTGACTGAAAGCAGGTTTGCAGTCTGTGAACACATATTGGTGTTCTTCTTTTCCTAAATTACTAAGAGACATCTATTTACTAGATGAGACTAGAATTTTGCAATAGAGGAACATCCCATTTACTAAGTTGTTAGTGTCAGAATTTACCTCCCCCATGCCCTGTATAAAATGGGAATACTTGCCCATATTTAGCCTTCTGGCAAGGTCTGCACTGTTCTCTGTTTTGCTCAAATTGCTCAAGAGGCTTGTCTACAAGCTTTTGCAATTCCTTAGAGTTTAGATCATCTGGCCTGGAAACTGGAGCTCATTCAAGAAGCTTGAGGCTTTCTTTTTGTTCTTTGCTACCTTAGGGTTTATTCTCCCTTCATGATTGTTTTCATAATCTTAAACTTGTCTGTTACTAGTCCTTAAAAATAATCAATATTGTGCTCTAATAAAACATTCAAGGCACGAACAAACCAAAGGCGTTTTTCATTGACAGTGTTCATATGTTTGCCTGTGGATCATCACCCCCAGACCCCATGCCACCTCTGACCTCACATACCTTGAAGACCCAGCACAGTTCAGTCAGCCATTTAATGGGCCCAATACAATTTCCCGCAGAATAAGGAATTTCAGGGCACCAGCTCTCTATGGATAGGCAAATCCCACAGAGGAAGATGTGTATGTTACCTATCCACTTTGATAAATGGTGTATTTCACAAACAACTGAAAGCATCCATCCATCCATCCATCCATCCAACAAACATTACTGAGTTCCTCCCTTTAATTTAGTGACTGCGTTAGATTCTAGGGATATGAGGAATAAGACCTAACCTCCATCCTCTGGAGTGTTCAATGTAGTGCGGAAGACATTACTCCTATAGACAAGTGCTATAGAGCATCAAGTACACTGTGCTGAGGGAGCTCCTGGGAAGGCCCAGCAGGGAGGGGGATAGAGTCATAGGACGGCCTCACTGAGGAGGTGACTTTGGAGCTGGTCTCCTGGATCCCAGGACAGGACCTCTCCAGTAGCTTGCTCCCCTTAGCCCCCCAGCCTGAGCCAAGCACTCTTGGGTCTTGGAGTCCTCACTCTTCAACTGTGATCTGCTCAGCCTGCTGCTCCATTTAGTACAAGATTGTGGCAGTCACCACCTGTTGCTTCTTTCTGAGCTCCTGACCTTCACCACAATCATTCTCCACCTCCAGTTTTCTAGGCAAGTCCTTCTCATTCACATCCTTCTTGCTTACGCTTTCTGACCTCAACTTGTCTTCCTTCTGATCCTAAACCCACATTTCCATCATGATAAATACGGGTGCTTTTGCCCTCAGCATGAATAATCACAATACCCATATTTAAAGAGGGAAATTTTAAGTTCCAAACAGATCATTAAATAAGGTCAGGTACATTATGTCACATCCTTTTCAATAACCCTCAAAGGAGCAGTTTCTCAGTTATGATATTGATCCAGTCCATATGACAGGTCAGATTTGCTTGGGATTCACACATGGCCCCATACATTTTAAAGAAAGTTGATTGTCTTTTAAGGTTAGGAAGTCATTCTCCCACGCTTCAAGATGAAAAAGTGTTAACACAAGCACCACACAAATAATTGCGCTTTCTTTGCTATCGCTCTCCACTGTGTAAAAGCACAGGAGGCTCAAGCTCTCAGGGGCCACGCACGTTATACAATATTTGGAAAGCAGTGCGATGTGAGGCAACAGAGAATGGTGGGCACGATGGCAAACTAGACCATGCATTCCTCCCTCCCACCCTGCCCTCCACCCACAGCCCCACGCCATTCACATTCAGAAATGGAAACATGGTGGTGGCCGCACATGTCTGGGGCCTGAGTCAACCCTTGGGTGGCCACTTTTGGGATCTTGGTCTAAAATCACATTGTTTTGTGTTGCAGATCTCCTACAAATATCTTATCATTGCTCTCGGAATCCAGCTGGACTATGAGAAGGTACCATTTTAAACTACTTCTCTATTACACTGGCCTACTTAGGCCAAGATCAAACACTGCATTAAGCTGCTTTATATTCATTTTGACAAGAAAAGAGTCCTAAGAAACCCTCTTCTAGTTTTATTTCTCAGCAGTCTTTTTATGGTTTAAAAAAAAATCTTCTCTAATATTCTGTCAATGATAATATGTTTTAGCTCTAAGCTTCAGTCAGAGTTCAGCATGTCCATGCCCTCATAGAGATTCTTGCAAAACAGCAGCCTTTTCCACACTTACAAGAAAACTGCTTTTCTATGTAGGGCTGAGTTGGCTGTATTACAGATGAGATTCTCCTTTGAAAGTAAGATTTCGATTGTGAAAGCTTAAGCAGACTTTGAGGGTAGAAAACCAGCCGTTCGTTCATCAGGGACTGGGAGGACGTCTGGGTTTTGTTGTGTAGAAGCTGGGTTTTTTGGTACAAAGTGACTGATGCAATGCTCGATGCCATATAAAGCTACCTTAGAAGTTCCTTAGCTCTCCCTTTTCACTGAGCTAGGAAGTTGGATGCTATCAGACAATTGTGAGATTCAAATTTATTTTTCTAAAATATCACAGAGTAAGTCAGTAATTACAATTTCCAGAAGCTTGTTGGGCACTGTGGATAACACAAACAGTTGGAGCACGTAAAGTGTAGTGGTACCCAGGTCACAAACTGCAGGACTGTGGTCCAGGCAAGGGCCCCAGGGGAGCTGGCTCAGTAAGGGTCCTTGAAGTGTATTTCTGTCTAAAAAACTCTAATCATGCCATGTGCAGGGTGAGGGTGGTAAAAATGTCCTGGTATGTGTTCTGTGAATGTTCAAAGAAGCCATTCATTGGTGTGAACATTGTGATGAGGTTGAGTCTTGGTGCCATGGGTCATGAATCTCACAGAACGACCAACTGTGGAGTAGGCAATATAGAGAAAGGTGCCAGTTACAACTTCTGGGAGATCCATGCCTCTAAGAAAAGCCCCACCAGGGTTGCCTCAGCAAAGACAGCGCATCTCCATGGTACTGTCTCCCCGCAGCCCCAGTACCATGTGAGGAGGCCTGTTGGAAGAGACCAGTGCTGAGAATTATTTGCAACCTCTTGCAGCAAACCAAGAAACAACAATATTTAAAAGTAGCTATTATTATGGAGTCTCTACTGCGTGCCAGAGACCATGCTAGGAATCTAATATTGATTCCTCACAACTGCTTGTGAGGTAGATGTTCTTATTTCCACTCCACAGATGAGGAAACTGAGGCTAAGAGGATGTAGGTAATGTTACCAGGGCTACTGTATTACTTGGTGCTCTTTGACTGCAGATCCTAAAGTACTACTCAGGCTAGTGTACAAAAAGGGGGATTTATTTGATGGGGATACCAAGGTGTCTGGATCTCCAGGGTAGGAGTGTAGATGGGCCTCCAGAAGGGCTGGATTTCCGATCTGAGTTCTCTTGGACCCCAGGCAGCCTCTCTGCCCACCTGTCTCTGTCTGTCTGTTCCACTGGCTCCATGGAGTCTCTGCAGCATGATGACCTGCTCGCTGCCTGCTCAGCAAAGGGGGAGGCAGATCTCATCTCTTTCTCTGACCCTCACTGCCTCCTTCTGCTTCAGAGTTCCCCAGGAGGCCACTTGCTTTGGATGAGGGCCCATAAACTGCCCTTTATGACCAGCTGTCCCTAAAATGACTTGGTTACTACTTTATGGCACCTTTTCCCTTAGCAATGACTTCTTCAAACTAGAGAAAAACAATGAAGGCCATAAGAGATCAGCTGTTTATTTATCTTTTGAATAGTGAGTTGAATAGTGAGGAGATATGGAGGTCCTGTGGGAAGAGCCCTAGGTGGAGATCGGGGCATCTGGCATCTAGTTCTATAAGATTCTAGGTGGGTCTCTCAAACTTGCTTTATTTCAGTTTCCTCATCTATGTCTATGGGCTGATAATATTTCCCTACCCCATTCATAGGAGCATAGTGAATATCCAAGTTATCATAGGTGTGAAACTGCAGAAACATTAAAAGGCAAGGTGATTTTATAATAATAAATAATTGTTGTTGAGGTTGCTAATATAATTACTTGAACTTAGTGGGAGATATGATCAGTAATCAGGGGGATAGTTGCTCTTAACGTTGAATGTTACAGACACGATCACAGGACTCTGTTTCCTTGGGACCTGAGGGATAGGTGTCCATGACTCCAGAGATGGTCAGTCTGAAGTCTGGAGAACAGCCTGGGAGGTTCTGAAGGACCAGCCTGTCTTGATGACTGAGTTTTGATGGTTCCCTGCTCTTGCTGGAAGAACTGGTGCTCAAGTCTCTTAACTCAATCTGTGCCATCTTCACTGCACTCTGTGAACCTTCTAACATTTAAGACAAGTGTCCAGTTAATCTTCCTGGCAGGAGTGCACTAACACTCATGGAGCTCTTACCATGTGCATGTCATTTTTCTAAGCACTTTACATGCATGGTCTCATTTATTCCTGGCAACAGCCCTATGCAGCAGTTACTCCTATCCCCATTTCACAGATGATGAACAAAAGCTTCTCATGTGTGTCAGAATCACATGGAGAGCCTCTTAAAACATTTCTGGGCTTGCCTCCACCTTTCTGATTCAGTAGGTCTGTGGTGGGGCCTGATAATTTGCATTTCTAACAAGTTCCCAGGTGGTACTGGTCTGGGGACCACATTGTGACCCACTGGTTTAGAGATATAAGGTAATTTGCATTAGGTATTAGCGTTAGGTCACAATGCTCATAAGTGGAAAATCCAGAACTCAAGCAAGGTCTGGGGGTTCACAAGTCCGTATTTTTAATTACCTGCCTTTACCAAGAGTTTGATCTTGTCCAACCTAATAAAGGGGAATTTAAGTTTGCAATTACAGACAACGTGGCTCTCGGTTCTGCTTATCATGCTGCTTCTTCCCAGTAAGGCAGCTGGTTCTCCAAAAAGGAGGTATGGCTGGCTTCTTGTCCTCACTCTCGTGGTGGAAAGAGATATGTTCAATCATGGTCTTAAGGCCAGGGAGGCAGAGGGGTTCCCCTGGGCCAAGCCCTTTCTGCAGCTTGACAGGTGACTCCAGGCACCACAGCTCTGGTCTTAGCAGATTTCCCACCCCCCTGCCTGCTCCATTGTGTGTGAGTACTGGGGGCTAATAACTGTACTGAGACATGGTACAATACTTGAGAGCTTGTAGAAATGGCCGAGAACAAGGCCTATAAACAAGAACTCCATTTGCACTTTTGTTAAAAAATAATTTCTTCGTGTGCTTTGTTGCAGATTAAAGGCCTACCTGAAGGTTTTGACCATCCCAAAATAGGGTCCAATTATTCAGTTAGGACAGTAGAGAAGACATGGAAAGCCCTGCAGGACTTCGAGGAGGGCAATGCCATCTTCACCTTCCCAAATACTCCGGTCAAGTGTGCTGGAGCCCCACAGAAGATCATGTATTTATCGGAAGCCTATTTCAGGAAGGTATGCTTCCTTCCCAGGGACAGAGGCAAGGAGGCAGACGGTGCTAATTCAATGACTGCCAAAATTCCATTTTTATTCGTGTCAAATTACCTTTTCTAAACTTTTATTATATATGTACAAAATTATATAACTGGAAGTTTTATAAAATGGAAAATGGAAGAAATCACTCATAATCCAATTGCTTTAATATAGCTGCTGTCATCAATTTGACATGTCCTTCCATTATTTCCCTATACCTGTTTTTTTTTTTTTTAACATGGTTACAAGCATACTATGTATACAAATTTAGGTGTACTGCATGTTATTAAATAGTCTTTGTAACATACTTTTTATTGTGTATATAGAAGTCTACTGGAGCAATATGTTAAAGATTGTTTAAATATTTCCATATAGTTAGACAATTAGTTGCATATTGTTTAGTTTTATACATAATGACCTCAACTGCTCCACCTTAAGTTCAAGGTTATGAATATTTTCTGGCTCTTGATATATATTTTTGGAAATATAATAGGCAAAATGCCAATTCTAAAGGCAATAAAAAGTTCATGTAGAACTTCAAACCTTAGTGGATGGGGCCGCCTTGTGGCCTAGTGGTTAAGTTTGGTGCTTTCCACTTTGGTGGCCCAGGTTTGGTTCTCGGTTGCAAACATACACTACTCATGGGTGGCCATGCTGTGGTGGTGACCCACGTATGAAATAGAGGAAGATTGGCGCAGATGTTAGCTCAGGGCAAATCTTCCTCAAGCAAATAAGAGGAAGATTGGCAGTGGATCTTAGCTCAGGGCCAATCTTTCTTGTCAAAAAAAAAAAAAAAAAAAGAAACAAAACTTAGTCAAAAGAGATATTTGGTTGGGCTGCTTTCTCAGCATTCTTCAAACACCCTGTGTCAGAGCCAGTGTCTGCAGCTCCAGTACACCTGGTGTGAAGCTGTGGGGAATCTGCTCTCGCCCTCCTGCCTTTGTGTGAGATCTCACATTTGGTTTACCAAAGTGTGATTTGACTCGAGATGGTGGCAGGATTCAAAGCAGCCTGTGGTTCTGTAAAGGCACAGGTGGGGAGAAGGGGAGGGAAGATGGGACTGAAGAGGTGTTGCATGTGTGCCTGGAACCAGCACTGGGAAGCCCTCACCTGAGTTCTGTAAACCTGCACCAACCCTGTGGGGTGCAGAATGAAGGAACAGTTCCAGTCATCGTTTCTGTTTCTAAGAGAGGCCATTCTGGCTCATGAGAACTCTGGGTTGGCACAACCTGGAGTTTTTTTGAGGTTCTTACCCACCTAACTTCTTTCAAATAGTGTGATCCAGGTGAGCAAATCCTGAAAGGAGCTGAACAGAGGAGAAGAGGAAGAGACTAGCTCTTTCTTCCCTCCCAGAATACTCTGTGCATAACTCTTTTCTCCCAAGTCTTGGATGGCCCGAGAGGAAGTTTCCCTTCCAGCTGCCATAAGATCTTAGGCCTTCAGGAGAATACTAGCCTCTCTGAAACATGTGAACAGTCCTGTAGCGTACGAGCCAAGGGGATGGAACTTTGTGTTGTTCACTGTTGCCTCCTCAGCACCTAGAACAGGACCTGGCCAACCCTGGGACCTCATTGAATATTTACTGAGTGAATGAACAAATGAGTATATGAATAAACAATTCAGCTCCAACTTTCCCTGGACTTGACCTTCATCTCTGGCCCTTAACTGAACAGTGTCCACCTCAACCCCTGGTTCCAGTGTACACTTAGTTGCTGTGTCGCTGACAGAAAATAAGGAGGAGGCAGTGGATTGGTCCACACCTCACCCTGCCAGTAAATAGTGACAGAGAAAGCCAATAAGTTCTCTTCTGAGGGTTTCAGTTTTTGTCTAGGTTAAAAAAAGGTAGCTGGAGCAATGCTTTGGTGTTGGTTGTTTCTATTCTTTCCTTTTTCCCAGACAGGGAAGCGATCCAAGGCCAATATCATTTTCAACACTTCTCTGGGAACAATTTTTGGGGTTAAGAAGTATGCAGATGCCCTGAAGGAGATCATCCAGGAGAGGAACCTCGCCGTTAACTACAAGCAAAACCTCATTGAAGTCCGAGCTGATAAACAAGAGGCTGTTTTTGAGAATCTGGACAAACCTGGAGAGACCCAAGTGATTTCAGTGAGTGGCGAGGTTAAGCGGTCAGCTGAACAATGCCATCGACGCAGGTGACACCATGGCTCCCACCTTCCTGTCTGCCATCATCATGTGCTGCAGGAGGCTGGTAACAATGAGCATCTTAGGGCAGTGATGGGGGGGAAGGTGGACCAAAATGGGTGGAGAAGAGAGAGAGGTAAGAGGCTGTGTCCATGGGAGGTGAGGAGGGTTTATCTAGGGGTATTTAGGGAATTTTTATCCTATTTTGTGTCTCTACTTTTCTTGGCATTGAGTCACTTGAAGCAGCCAAAAAATATTTCACAACTTCATGATTACCCAGCGTTCAGGAAGCGCTTCCTTAAATGCAGGATTTGGTGACTGTCTCACCTTACGTGAGAAATAGCCCTGCTGTGGGTAGTTCAAGAATGACAGGGGTGTCTTCTACCTGTGGAAGAGGCTGTCTTTAAACATCTTTCACCTGAGCCTAAAAGGAAGCACTTAAAATCCTTGAAGATCTGGTGGAGACACACCCTACGTGGAAAGAGCTAGCCTTTGTGTATGGGCTTGGCCTCTATGTCTGTTTCTTCTGGGAAGTGGGAATAGTACTTTTGTAGAGGTGTATGAGGATTAAGAACAAGCTGTAAAGGCATCTGGAGATGCACACATGGAAGAGTCATTTGTTTATGTCATTCTGGAAAGATGTTAGCAATGAGAAAACTGCACAGTCACATTTTATTCATTTAGCATTTTTTAGAAGGATGAAGGATTCCATAAAAAGAAATTTTGAGGTGAGCCAAAGATTAATCTTCCAAATATTAAAACTTCACATTTTAAGCTTTTTAGTGCAAGCTCTTTCTAAAATGTATTACATACATCGTTCCTTTCTTAAATGGTGTGTATTAATTATCATTTAAAATGTCTCTGATGACTCAAAGTCATAATTTTTTAAAACTTTTATTTGGAAGTAATCTCAAACTTAGAGAAAGTTGCAAAAATAAAAATAGTGCAAAGAAAACTGTATGTAACCTTTGCTTAGATTCACTTATTACAGAGTTTTATCCCATTTGCTTTATCATTTGATCTCTTTCTCTTTCTCTTTGTGTATATAATATAATATAATATAATATAATTTAATATAATTTTGCCAAAGCTTTACAGATAAGTTATGTCCATCATACATCATGGTCTTTTATCCTGAAAAACTTCAATAAATTTCCTAAGAGTTATGGATATTCTCTTACATAACCACAGCATAGGTAATTCAGTAAATTTAGCATGGATACAATATTTTAATCTACCATTTGTACTCCAGTTTTGTTGGTTGACTCAATAGCATTTATAGCACAGTCATGTGCCACATAATGATGTTTTAGTTAGTGACAGACTGTATATACGACGGTGGTCCCTAAGATTAGCCTAGGTGTGTAGCAGGCTGTACCATCTAGATTTGTGTAAGTGCACTCTGTGGTGTTCGCACAGTGACAGAATCGCCTAACGATGCGTTTCTCAGAATGTATCCCTGGCGGTAAGTGACGCACGACTGTATTTCCCCCTCCAGGACAAGACCCAGTCTACATACAGTCGGGTGTTGGATTTAATTGATGTCTCTCTGTAGCCTCCTTTAATCTGGAACATCCCCACAGCCTTTCTTTGTCTTCTATGACGCTGACATTTTGGAATAATACAGCCCCCGTCCCACCGCTTTTATCTTTTCATTGAATGTTCCTCATTTTGGGTTCGTCTATGTTTTCTTATGACTAGTTTCAGGCTATGCTTTTTAGACTGAAATACTGCATAAGTGACGTTGTGTCTTTCTTGGGTACCACATTTGAAAGCACACTATGTTCATCTGCCCCTCATTGATTATGTTCATTTTGATCACCTGTCAAGATATGGTCTAGTTTCTCCACTGTATAATTATTATTCTTTTTCTCCCTTGTTACTAATAAGAAGTCTGTGGGGAGACACTGTTGACCATGCAAACACCCTACTCCCTACTCATTAAAGTTTCCCACTAGATTTAGCATCCATTGATGATTTTTGCCTAAACCAGTCTTTACTGTGGTGGTTGCAAAATGAAGATTTTCCAATCCGGCATTCCTTCTGCCTTTACTGGTAGGCTTCTTGGCATTCTGTTAGCAAAAGCCCTCCCTTCTCTCTTAATTAATTAATTATTGGTATGAACTCATGAATTCCTTTTTTCCCCTCAATGGTTTATAATTCATTACCATCCTTAATTATTTTGGTGCTGTAACTGTCCCAGATTTGGTCTTTTATGAGCAAAGTGTATGAGCTTGAGTGCATGAGCTTAATTTTGTTATTTAGTCTTTTTTACTTCGGTTCCTGCTGTGCTGTGGATAGCTGAGGTTGCAGACAGGGACTGAGATAAATAAATGATTATTGTTTTCCTAAAGGGTTATAAGGAAAGAATATATTTGTGCCTCCTTGGAATTATAAGATTTCAGATGAGATTTTCTTTCTGGACCCAATTTCACTCTTAAAATATGAATTTCAAAAAATCTATGAAAAGGCTTAAAAGCAGTAGGTCTCAGCCCTGGCTGCACATTGGAATCACCTGAGGAGCTTTAATTATGCTGATACTTGGGTCTAACCCCCAGAAATTCTGATTCATTAGACTGGGATGTGGACTGAGAATTGAGAGTTTCAAAAGTTCCGCTATTGATTCTCATGTACAACCAGGATTGAGAATCACCACTGTAAAAGAATTAAATGCACCCGGTGATCACTTGTAGACAGCTTGTGAACGGCTCCAAATCTCCTAGATTTGTAAAAATCTAGGCCTGTTTTATATCGTGGAGTCCTAGAACGAGAAGGGATTCTGGAGATTATCTGGTAGAATGCCTTTCTTTATAGACAAGCAAGTGCAAGATGAAGTCATTTGTCCGAGTAATAGCATTCTATTTTTCATTGTAAATGAACCTGTTCCTTCAACCAGAGCTTCTAAGACTGTCATCTACAGGTTCCATGTGTCAGAATCACTACAGGATTTTGTTAAAGTGCAGATTCCTGTACTGTACCCAGACCTGCTGGATTGGCAGCTCGGGGGGGTGGGGCCCAGCAGCCTGCATTTTCCACAAGTCTTCCAAATGCTGCTTATAAACATTAAAGTTTGAAAACCACTACTCTGAATAGATTATTTACGTTAATGAAGGAAAACCGTTATTTATCTTATACAGTTTATGGAAAGAATGGATAAAGAACAACATACAACTAAATGCTCAATGTTAATTTTCAATAAATCTATAAAGCAGACTCTAGTATTTCTCTTGTGTAGAATATTAGCTCAAGTAAAACTTCATGTCTCCACGATGATGATGTGGAAATATTTAACTTTCCTTCTAGAAAAGATCTATGGAACTCATGTGTACTTGTGTAACTCAAGCCAATTAACTCAGATAGAGATGACTCTAACAAGATTTAGCTCTCAACTAAAAAAGTGGTTCTAGTTAACTGCAGAATTACAGACATGGCCTTAATAATTTAGCGGATGATGGTTGTTGACCAGTCCATCCATTATTTTGCAGACATGTGCTCAGTCTCCATGTTCGTTAACAGACCCAGCTTCAGGGACCCATGCCCGTAAATATTACCTTGCAGAGGAGCACTGACCATTTGCAGCACATTTTCTACCTGAAGGTTAATTAAGCTTATAATTATCTGAGAGTGGGAATAAATAGAGGTCACTTCCTAACTCCCCCTGCCATCAATGATTGCCAAGCCCTGATGAAGGCATGGACCTCCTTATGGAAACCAGGGGCTATTGACTATCACAAGGTTGGGACTATCTTAAGATGCTAAAGTTTTCACCATAATGAAATGTTCTGTGCACGTTTAAATCAATTTGAAATTGTTATATGGAGTTTATTAAAACTAAATAAAAAGAATAAAAATGCAAAAATATTACATAAACAAAAAAGAATATTTCATAAACAAAAAAGTTAAATGAGCCATCAAAATCAATCAGGATGGGTCAGTGCACTATTGCCAAGGGTAACCTTGGTATAGATATTTGGGAAAAAATCCACTCTGCCCACTACACTGTTCAGTAAACCAGTATTCAATCAGACCCCTCTCTCCTTCTCCAAAGTGCTAGCCAATATTCTCACCACCCTTTATTCCATCTTAAATTGGTGTTTCGATGGTTTTCCTTATGTGTTTTGAGAGTTGACCCTATTTTGGAATGATGCTCATTTACCAGCTCCTAACGTGGCCTTTCCAAATTTCAGGGACTCTGAGCACCTCTTTGCAGAATAAAACTGAAGTACCCGACTTCACGAGGCGACAGCTGAGAGTCAGGGAGAGAGCGGCTGAGTTACAGCACCCCCTTTGTTTTAGTAATAGTAGAACATCGATGGATTCTTTCAGAATGTTAGTGAGGTATTTTGGATTACCAGTATTTCAGATTCCCCCATGCTTACTGCCAAAGGGATCACATGGAGACCATGTCAACCGAGAGAATGGTTGTTTTGTCACCACACTGCATGGGAGCACGTAAGATCTTGGAGAGAGTGCGGATCAGTATCAGCACTAATTGTATAGTGCTCTGTGCAGCCATAGTACAGCGTAAGGGAGATGGCAGGAGAGCTTGTGGGGCTGTAGAAATATGGAAAAAAACACAAATTTGGAAGTTCTTCTCTTTTTTAGTATGAAATGCTTCATGTTACACCACCCATGAGCTCACCAGATGTCCTCAAGACGAGTCCTGTGGCTGATGCTGCTGGCTGGGTGGATGTAGATAAAGAAACTCTGCAGCACAGGAGATACCCAAATGTGTTCGGGATTGGGGACTGCACCAATCTTCCGACATCAAAGACAGCTGCTGCAGTAGGTAAGATGACAGCTATGTTTCTTTCCCATTCAAGGTTATGTCACCCTAAGTCACCATCATAACCAAAACAAAAGTTTGGCACAAACAGCATTGCATTAATAATGAGGACACTTCTGTGGCCTAAAAATGACTTTGACCCCCCGACACAGATGCAAGTTGTCAATGAACCTAGTGTTGTGTGAAGAAGAAAGTATCTGTTGAGTGCTTTGCACCAGAATACATGACCTCATCTGCCTTTTCTAGGTCAGAGAGGCTGTTTACAGGGGAGGAGGCATTAGAGAGAGGGTACCACTTTTCCAGCTCTCTGGAATTCTGTTACTTCTCATACTGCCGCGCTTGCATCTCTGGCCTTCTTTGCCCTTTACACCAGACAAGTTGGCAATTTTTCTTCTGCTTGAAACATCGCAGAGCTGGGGAAGCATTTGTTTCCCCAGAAAACACATGCAAGTCAATGAAAGCTTGCAGACCAGAAAATTGTTCTGTTAGGACAAATACAGTGGAGCGTGCCCTGATTGGTTTAAGGCCTCAGCCTGGAAAACTAAATTCTTCACTTCGATGTTCTGCACCAGCAGTGATGGGGAGAACTGCCTTTTAGATTCTGGCCTCGGTAGATAGGAACTGTCTTCTCTAGCTGCTATAAAACATAGACCTCCCTGCTGATGGGAGTGGTGGTGTTTTGTGTGAATTAAACACCTGCAGAACATGTGTTACTTTCACTGACTATGTCAACCCGAGAAAGACTTTCTAGGAAATCCACTGAACATCTTTCTCATTATTAGTGGTAATTATCCCTAAGCTTTTAATCTCGAAAATGTCAAACCTATGAAAAATTTGAAAGAAAGTACAATCAATACCCATATACCCTCCACATATTAACCAGTTATTAATATTTTGTGACATTTGCTTTATCACTCTATGTACGTTTTCTTGCTGAGTCATTTGAAAGTAAGTTTTGACATTGTGATACTTTACCCTCAAATACTTCAACCTGCATCTCCTAAGAAAAAGGACTTTCTCCTCTCTGTCCACAACACCATTATCATGCCCAAGAAATTGAACATTGTATTATAAAATCATCTCATATACAATCCAGTTCAAATTTCTCCAGTTTTCCTAAAAATATCCTTTTATCTCCCTTCTGCTCCCTACACTCCCCTTAAATCCATGAGCTGGTCAAGGGCCACACACTGTATTGGATGTTGTGTTTCTTTGGTTTCCTTTAATCTAGAACAGACCTTCTGACATTTGTTACTTTATTTTCATAACATTGGAATTTTTGAAGAGTCCAGGCCAGTTATGTTGTAGAATATTTCACAATTTAGAATCATCTAGTTGTTTCCTTAAGATTAGGTTCAGGTCATATGTGCCCCGTGGTTCTCTCCACTGTACAAATGTCTTTTCTCTTTGTGATTTATGGGTAGCCGGTGGGGTGACCCTTTGAATTTACATTTCTCTTAATGTGAGTCTGCTGATTTTATGTGTGGAAAATATATAATTCCTGTGATGTGCGTGAGGCCCAGATTACCCAGCTTTTGGCCTACTTCAAATAAACATACATTTAGTTCAATGTTCCAAATGGATAATATTAAATATGGTAACAAAAAGTTGTGGGTGAAAAGTCTTGCTCCCAGCCTGCCTTCCGTCTGCTCAGCTCCTACATTCCCCCTGACCATGTGGAGAGTGTCTTTGTTGTTTTTACATGTTTTTTTTTTTTTTACAATTTGTATTCTGTTATATGGTTGCTCCAGAATTTATTAAGAAGTCCACACTTAATTTATATTTGTGCTGTTTCCAACTCATTTTTATTTCCAACAGTCCTGCAGTGAATGCTCTTCCTTGTATGTCATTTCACAGGTGTGAAAGTCTCTTTGCTCTTCTCTGTAGTGTCTACAGAACAATAGTCCTGGCTCTCCCCAAGCCAAGTGGATCTGCATTTCTCACTAGGTTCTTCTCCCCAAGTCCCCCGAGTATCCCAAGGCCATGCTTGCATTTGTTCCACAAATCCATCCTTACTTGCCACCAGCCAGGTGTCTTACCTCAATCCGGACCACTATGCTTTTGTGAGCCAGACCGCATCTTACCACACTGAATCAGACTTTTCTGCAGCTCATGCCTCTTCCTCTGCTTTTCCCTGCCCTGAGATTCTGCCTTCATTCCCCACAGCACAGCCAAGACCAGGATGTGGCATTTAACAAAAGTTGACGAAGGCTTGGGCATAACAGAAGGGGATTAAAACAGAAACAAAACCAACTCACATACGCCTCCACACACGCACGCCTTCAGCCTGGGCAGTGTGAGTGCCTAACCTCTCGGAAGCAGGTGGCACCCACTGGCCAACTTCTCTCCTTTTCTGTGGGCCTTGATGCCCTGCTGCAGCGGCCCCTGGGGTCTTCTGAGTCCAGATTCCAAACTCTTTATGGTCCTCAAAGAGGAACAAAGTTTTCCAAAAGGAAAATATGATCATTAGGGCATATTACCTGGGCCACAGTGAAGACAACTAGTTATATTTTTAAACAGAGTTATTTACTCCTCAGTTTTTGAACTCCCTCATTCCAAAAAAAAAAAATTCATTTCTCTTTTGATTTGGGTGTGAGAAAACCACAGCCTGCTGGGCAGATGCACCTGCTGCCTGCTTTTGTACAGCTGGCTGAGGACGTTTTCTACCAATGAACATTTATAATCGATTTGATGGTAGGAAACAATAACTCCTTTTCTTATCCTAAGAAAAAGAAGTCCATTCTTCTCATTAGTAGACCTGTATTACAAAAATTATTATATTTTGAATTTTTGTTAATATAATTTTTTATTTTCTCTCTTGTTACATAATATCTTTGATTTTTGCCTCTCGGCCTGCAAGGTCTAAATTTTTCTTTACAGAAAAAATTTGCTGACCTCTGATTTCAGGGATTGCAAAATAACCACTTTACTGATCATTTTACAGTATAAAGGTAACCTATTTTTCCTCAAAAGTAAATCCAGTCTTCCACCTCTGGAGACACAAACTGCTTGTATTTGTAAAAGGGCAGGTTTAAGTATTCAAAATTGAGCACAGCCTAGGATTAGATGATATTAAGGAATTATTGTAGTATTTTGCATGTAAAAATGCTATAGTGTTTGTGTCTAAAAAATTCCTCATCTGTTAGAGATATACGCAGACATATTTATGGGTGAATTGTTATGATTTGCTCTAAAAATACTCTAAGAAAAAAGAAAACTCATGTATGATGGGATAGATGAAACAAGAACTGCAGAGTTTGAAAATTTTCATAAGGAAAAAGGCAGTCTCCCACTCTTGCCATCAAAGACTAAAAACATCCATCTGTCCGTCTGTCTATATCTGGTCCAGCCTCAGACAGAGCAGTCCAGTAGAGAGGAAAGCTCAGTGTGTTGCCTAATTGGATATACCTGGGGCTACCAAGCTAGGCTGTCTGAATAGGGACACAGGGACATCCCAGATGGCTAGGGCATGCTGGGCACACAGTCCAAGCTGACACCATCGACCCCTAGGAGGAGGCAGGGTAGGGTTGGGGAGGACCACCCTTCTAGTCCCCTCGTTCAAAATTGCCAGAGGGAGCTGGCTTTTCAGTTTCAAACTTAAGGAGACATCTGTGAGGGCCTTTGGTGTACTGAAGAACCCCTTCGGGCAGCCAGAACTTTGAGTGGTAAGAAGGGTCATGGTCTAGTTAAATCTAAAGGGATGGGGAATGGAGCTTTCTTAACTGGTTCCTGTGAAAGTTATTTGCAAATTAGTTTTCATGGAAAATCTGGATGCTTATATTTTTCTGACTTTTCCATTTCTCTTATAGCTGCCCAGTCAGGAATACTTGACAGAACAATTTCTCTGATTATGAAGAATCAAACCCCAAGGAAGAAGGTTTGTGTGCCTTGGAAGAATCACTGTGCTAATTATTGTCTTCCATTCTGCATGGAAACAGGGTTTTGCCACTTTCTTAGTTTCTGTACTACAGGCAGTGATTTTTGCCATTAGTATATTTTTTGTTATATAATTTCCATTTTTCATTGTACAAAATATTAGAATATGCAAAAAGAAAAAACTTGCAACTTCTCAGAGTAAATAATAAGTTCTAAAGTGTCTATATGATACTATGAAAAAAGCCACTTTCTAACTCAGTCCCATTACAATTTTAGTATGATGGCTACACATCGTGTCCCCTCGTGACTGGCTACAACCGTGTGATTCTTGCTGAGTTTGATTACAACGGTCAGCCACTGGAAACCTTTCCCTTTGACCAGAGCAAAGAGCGACTTACCATGTACTTCATGAAGGCCGACATGATGCCATTCCTGTACTGGAACATGATGCTAAGGTAAGTGCATCGCCTGGGGTAGAGGATGCCTTTTAGCATATTGCACCCACTTGTGCAGGGTGGTTGTTTTGAGGGCGCCTTCCAGCTTTGGGAGAAACCATGACCCAAAGCAGGACTGACAAACGGGATCCACCTTGCTGTCCCATTTCTCACGGATTAGTAAGGGCAGCCTGCGAAGGATTCTGAAGCCTCAGCCAGACTTGGTGGGAAGAGGCTGCCTGGGTGAGGGAAGGGCTGTGGCACATCTACCACCCACAGGGGACGCGGCCTCTTCTCTACATTATTGGCAGTGACCATGCCTTTTGTCTTCCATGTTCTGGCTCTCTCTAGCTACTGGATAAATAATAATAATAATCATAGTAAATCACTTTCACATGTCACATACTTTTTCATCTGCTACCTTACTTTTGTTTTTATTATAAGAAAAATAAAACAGTGATTAAAAGCATAAGCTTTGCAGTCAGACCTGTGTTTGACTCATGTGTCTGCCATTTACTAGCTGTGTGTTCTAGGGCAAGTTGCTTAAACTCTCTGTGCTTAGGTTTATTATCTATAAAATGAAAGTTACATTGCCTACCTCACAGGATGGGGATTAATGAGATAACACATAAAACACAGCTACATAGTAGGCATTCAATAAGCAAATAGAGTAATAAAAATTAATAATTCCTCTTCTTTGTTCCAAAAAATAAAGCTCTCATTTGACTTCTCCAAACCCCTGTGAGATAGGTAATTCATGATATCTACACTACTGGTTTTCAACCAGGGTGATTTTGCCCCCCAGGGGGCATTTGGCAATATCTGGAGACATATTTGGTTGTCACGCTGGAGGGGATGCTACTAGCTCCTAGTGAGCAGAGGCTAGGGATGCTGCTAAACATCCTACAAGGCAAGGACAGTCCCTACAACAAAAATATCTAGTCCAAATTGTCAGTAGAGCTGAGGTTGAGAAACCCTGACATATACTTAACTTCTGAGCAAATGAGCGTAGAGAAGATTGCAGTTTGCATGTATTAGAGGCTTCATACAGGTTTTTGAACTGAGTCAGCTTATCCAGGCTCACATATCAAGTCAGTGTCAAAGCCAGGACCCAAAGCAGGATGTCCCTTCCTTGTCACGGGATCTTTCTACCTCACTAAAGAAATCTTGCTTTATGTGCTAATAATCATGCTCTGTGAGCAGTCTGCCTTCCCTTTCAACATCCTGCTGGCTGAAGTCACCCCCACCTTTTCTGAGGCAAATCTCTTTTCCATGTCATTTCTTGCAGGGGTTACTGGGGAGGACCAGCCTTCCTGCGGAAGTTGTTCCATCTGGGTATGAGTTAAGCATGGTTCAACGCTTGCTCTCCTTGGATGGCGTCTGGATAAAAATCACAGTCACTGATTGACCAGGAGCAGCATTAAGAACTCAAAACCTAACCCATGAAGAGTTTACTGCTGGATCATGGTGACCAAATGCCTCCCTTTTGAGTACCTGGATAGCCACCCTGCGGGTTGCCCAGGATGAGCTCGGTTCTTCAGAAATATCCAAATGAAAGGATGGACTTCTATTTTTTAAATAAAAACTTGTCATTGATTGAGAGTCTATGAGAAAACTTTATCTTGACTAGTGGAATGAAAAGTTACAGCACTTGGGGGGGAAAAGATGGTGGCAGTGGGATAGTGTGCCTATTACCTCCTATAAGTATTCAAGTGATAGCTGGCATAATTTCACCAGAGCCTGCTTGGATTCACAGAAAACAAGAGTCATTCCAGGGAGAATATTATTTCAAACAGTGTGTGAGAGCCCTGAGCACACACTGCTTAGAGCTCCTGCTGGGGAGGTACCACAGACTGAGATCCCGCTGCTGGCCCTCTGCTCCACCACTGTGTTTGTGCTGAGCTCGTGCTTTCTCCAATCAGTGATGACGCAGTGGGGTGCTAGTGCTGGCCCACTCCTGTAGGATGTGGGACTCCTCTATCCAGCGACTGGCTCCAGGATTCCCCATCAGCCTGGCTGAAACTCTCTTAGAACTGCGTCACCTCTGAGGTTCTCTTTCCCCAAGCCTCCCTTCTCCCAGCTCCTCCCTCCTCCCCCCTCCTCCTTTCCCAGGTGTCTCACCTGCATCTGGTCTGAAGCGCTCCCTGCCTTCTCCTGTTCCTTCTTCTTCAGCCTTCACAGACATTTCCCCCACTAAATCTCTTGCAAATCTAATTCTCTCATTGCACCTGCTTCTCAGAGGACAAACATACGGTGAGAATGGGGTTAGAGGAATTCTGATATATGTGGCAAACGTTTGCTTGATTCAGTCCCAATTTTGGCCAATAACATTTTGAATGAGTTCACACTGGAAATATTGCAGAAAATAGTTTCCATTTATTTGAAGTTCAGCAGTGGCTTCGAAATCATTTGTTCCCAATCAGCTTATTTGTAGAAGCTTACAGTTTCAGTTCAATCTGGTGTTTTAAAGCTTCATACATTTCATGTCAATTTATAAACTCCACCAAAGGGAAATGGATGGCAGTCTACGCAATGCCTTCAATTTTTATAACGGTTTGGAGTTCAAGAAACCTAAATTGTTATGGAGTTTAGGTAACAGTGTTGCCTAGGATTGCCAAGTCTTGCCAAGTTTCTTCTTGCCAAGAAACCAATTCTCTGGTTTCCTGGAGTTCTGATGACTTGAGAGACTCTGCTCAGGCGTTCATTCATTAATTCAACACATACTTACTACCTTCCAAGAACTATCCTGAACCAGGAGGTGCCGTGGTGAACCAGACAGACAAGGACCTGCCCACGTTTTGTGGTTCCTGGGATCATTTCCTCTCCTTCTTTTCCTGGGATGCCAGGGAGCTTGCTGGAGCAGGCCTTGGTTTGATTTGGAAAGTAGAGTTTCTTTAGTGGCATACATTCTGGGAAAGAACAGGGTACCACCCTAGCAGCACGCCCCTAACCTGGCAATAGGAGTGGAAGATGTTTTCCAGGTGACCATATATCCTGGTTTGTCGGGGATATTCCTATTTAACATCGGTTATCGTGGCATAGCTATTAATAGCGCCCCCTTTCACTCTCCGAAATGCCCTCTTTGGAAAATAGATGATACTGACCACTCTAGCGATCACACTCACCCCCCTCCCCCCTCCCCAGTCCTAGAATGGGAGAGCAGTGCTACAAAAGCTGCTCATCATCTTGTTTGCTTTCCTGCGATGCTCATGAAACAAGCAGAGGTGGGATGATTCCGCCCTGTTCTCTGGGTCCCTCTGCCTTTACCGAGTTCCTGTCTGAGCCACTGTAGCCTGGCTCCTGGTGGGCTGCTCACTCTCACAGGCATGTGAGTCAGGGAGAGCTAGGGGCTATTTGCCCCATTGATCTTCCTCTGCAAGGTCCAAGAAGTCCTGGGAATAACTAGCCATGAATCTCTCCGTAGATGTGGACAAAAGTGCCCACAAGGTGGGTTTCTGCATTTTCAGAGAATGGGGCTGTGATTCTGGGAATAGCTGAGGCTCCGGGTCGAGACTTTAAAATCCCTCATGGGGTGAACCAGAGCCTCCTGGGTCTGTTTATGATCATGCATTCTGAACAAAACTTCAAGCATCAGGGAATCGCTTCTGGGTTCACGTGACGCTGGGCAGAATTGATTGCCAAGGCTGGAGGGAGCAGTAACCACTATTGGCCAGTACATTGGTCTCCAGCTTTCATTCCTCTGAGCTGGGGAAGATCAGAAATGTGCTGGAATTCCAGAAAAGCTTGGCTTTTGAAGCTTATCCCCTTAACCACAAATGTGAGGTTGGCCAAGGGAGAGGTCTTCCCTTGGGACTGCCTCCTTATTAGGAGCTGGCAGCAGGAAGAGGGGGTAAACCAGGATAGGGACAAGGGTGGGTGGTTTCTCCAAGGGTGGAGCCTCGGGGTGGGTGAAGCTGTGGGTCCCACCCTGCGGAGGGCTCAGACTTGGAGGCTGATGCCTTCAGAGTCCAGAAGTGACACTGGGCTAGGACTGCTGACTTGGGAAATCCCTCCCCAGTCCCCGCCCCTTGTCCTCTGAGCTGCTTCCCAGAAATTGACATCCTGCCTTGGTGTCAGCCCTGGGTGAGCTGGGGGGTGTAATAACAGAGTTGGCGTGGCAGCTTAGGGACACTGGGGTACAGGGAGAGAAGTGAGGCTTAAGTCAGCAGGGGGAACACTGGGTTTCAGAGTTAGCAGATTTTTTTTGGTATTGAAAACATTTTTAGTGTGTTTTTTTAATGTCTAACTTTTGTAGAAAATTTAGAGAACAGAGATAAACAAAAGGAATACAAATCACTCCAAATCCATCACCGAGTTATAACAACTAAAACATCTTGGTGTCTCTTTCTCTATCGACCCAACATTATTACATGTAAAGTTCCTGAAAACAAATAAGATCATACTGTAAGTCGTGTTTTGTGGTTTATACTTAATATGTGTTGAAGACACGGTGGTTGGTCGTAGAGAGGAGAAGGAGATGGGTGAGTAATTACTCAAGGAGCGCAGACCACTAATTAATTAATGTAACAAATGTGTGCCATGTGCCTAGTCGGTTATTGGGATACGGTTGGCACCGGATGCTTTTCTCACATAATCCTACAGTGATCCTATGACTAAAATTATCAAAGACGTGGAATCTTATTCTTTTTGAGGAAGGTGTCTTTTTGTAATGCAACGTTTAAGAGTAGCTCCTCTGATTGTTTCAGTGCTCTGGATAACTCCAGTCTCATTTTAAAACAAAATCCTCTCTTCACACCGAGAGCACAGATGGAGCTTCTATTCGGGATGGGCTCCTTGCGATCGTTTCTGGCAGGGAAGGAACAGGAGACATGCTTTGGGTAAGATGAGGCTTTCTGAATGGAATGATAAAAACCAGGGCTCTCTGGTTAGGTTAACTGCCAACTAGCTAAGGAGATTGCTTTTCCCCCTGCTGCAGAAAGTCAAGGTTAACACTTTGAGCAGACAGGGAGAAAGGTCACAAGAGACAGTTGAGAAAGACAGATGGTGAAATACGGAAGAGTTTTCTCCCCCAATATTGATTTTTAAAAAGTACCTTCCTCGGAGTAGAGCGTGCTGTGAAGAACCCTGAATTAAGCTATGACTTTCCATATTGGCACACAGTAGAGCTCCTGCGATTGCATCCCTCAGGTACAATTCGGGGCCATTCCCACACCCACAGGGGGACAGAGGTGCCGAAAGGCAGGAACTCTGGCGCCATGCTGGCATGAGCTGGGTTTGGATCCTCTTGAGGGACAGCCCAACGGAACACAGGATGTGGAGCCACAGACCTGGATTCGGGTCCTGGCTCTCCCACCGACAGCGCCTCATACCATCCAACTCAAGCATTTTCATCACCACTTTCTCCCTGTAGAGTGGGTAATAATACCTATGCCACGGAGTCGATGTAAGCTTTAAATGAAACGAGGTACAGCTTTTAGCAGTTTGGCACCTAGCCTGTAGCTATCATTGTTGTTGTTAACTCCAGCAGTCGAATGAAGCACTCAGAAAATACAACTTCTCCTTAGACAAGAAATTCCTGCCTGTCTGGGAGAAATGGGGTCACGACAGGAGCCTCCAACATGCTTGTTCTAACTGGAAGGCATGTGGATTCTATTACTTGGTCCCACCCCATCTTCCTGCCTCATTTCAACAGACTTGGAGACTTGGGAAACTGCCAGCATTACAGATTAACCAATGTGGGGTAGTGGCTAAGAGTCCGGATCTGGATCCAGCCTGCCTGGGCTAGAATCTCAGATCTGCCTCTCGCTGGCTGTGTGACCTAGGGGAAGTCACTGAAACTCTCTGGGTCCCTGCTTTCTTATCTATAAAATTGAGATTATAATAATGTTTACCTTAGTGGGTTATTGTGAGGGTTCTTACCTAGTGCCCACTGAATACCAAGCATTGTTCTAAGTATAAGCTAAAATTAATTGCCCAAGTCAATTGAAAATCGACTGGCTGCTTCCTTGTTAACTTGTAATGAAGTATCTCATAGAAACCGAGGGGCTCCTTTATGGGAGGGGTCCTGTGGGCAGCTGGTCTGACCCAAGGTGTGTGGATTCTGGTTAGTTGAGATCACAGAAGGCCCCTTGTAGTCAAGCTTTCTTGATCTCAATCAATCTCTCTCTCTCCAGGGTATATAAATACATATGATAGACACATACTTTGGATATACTATTGGTTATAGGGGCCCAATGACTGTAAGAATTCCATATCAATTGCTCCCACAAACATTTTTAGGGCATCTAATATACACAAGGCCCTGGGGATTCAGAGAGGCAAGCCCCTGTCCTCAGTGAGCTCTGTTCGATTACTTATGTGAAGTCTCACGATAGATGTGCCACCTCTGTGTGGTTGTAGCATTCAGAATATGCCACTGACTTACACCAGGCATTCAGGGAAAACATCTAGAAGAAGGTAAAGTTCGAGTTGAGTCCCTGTATTACCCAGGACTCATTTGGTTCCAAGCGACAGAAATTTAACCCTAATAAGCCTGAGCAGAAAAGGAGAACTTACTGACTCCTGTGACTGGGAAATTTGGGGGTAGACTTCAGGCTTGGCTAGATCTAGGAGTCAAATAATATAATCAAGATGCTCTCTCTTTTCATCTCAGTCTCAATTCTTTTCCCTCTGAGTCACTCTTCTATGACAGACAGGCTTTCTCACTATGGCCTGGGGAGAGGGCTCCCTGCATGTCCTCCTGGCTTGGCCTCCCTGGAAGAAAAAAAAGAACTTTGCTTTCTAAATGTCCATAGACCAGTTCTGGGGAGGATTATGATTATCACCCAGTATACAAATAAATGTGAGTCCCTGGTCTGAATGAGCACAGGGATTGGTCTTCTTTTGTTCAGTGCTGTATTAGTAGTACCTAGAACAGCACGTGTAATCTAGAACAGCACATAGTGAGTTCTCAGTGAATATTTGTTAACGGAACTAACCAGCTAAATTTTGGCCATATGCCCATTTCATATCTGGGGGAGTGGGGTTTGTACCAAAAGAAGGAGATTGGTAGAAAAATGTTCTGAGCAGCCCAAACCATTATTACCTCTGTGGTCCTGAAACACGAGCAAGACTTGGCCAGGAGCAGAAGAATGGAAGCTTTCTAGGCATAGGGAACAGTATGTGCAAAGGGACGGAGGTGGGAAGATGCTGGAACTATGGGTAATTTGGTATGGATAGAATATTGGACCACAGCAAGACAGGGTAGGAAAGGGGCTTACGGAGGATTGTGGGTTGGGATTTCTTACGTTGCTCTTTGTTCCTCCAGGTCCGCCTTCCACCTTCTGTACCCTGTGCTCTGCCCTGGGAAGCTGACCGGCGTGGGTGGTGTGAATCATTTCTCTTCCTTTCTGGTTTCTGGTTGGGTCTGGCCAGTGGAGGCTGTTAGTAGGAGATGGGAGAGAGGAAGGAGAAAGGTGGGGCCTTTAACTCCTCTGGCTCCCTCCCTGCAGGGCTGTCTTGGCTACATGATGAGATAAGAACAGAAATGGAGAGTAAGAGTTTATGCACTTTCATAGCAGTGTGACAGATATTTTATATCTGTTGAATCTAATAAAAAAAAACTTGGGCTTGTATTATGTGTGTGTTTTCAAATTTCATTTTTTTCTAATAATTTTTTATTGTATTTTACAAAAGTACTAGTCTGAGAAGAATTAGATTTCCAAAAAAAAAAATCAAACAAAATGAAAACAAAACCCCCCAACAGGGCCCTTCAGCACAGATGGTTGGTGGAGCCCCACTCCGCACGTCGTCTCCTTAGGGCTCTGACGACCGCTGCCTGCTCCCACCCCGGTGCGCCGCAGGGTGCAAACAGCTCCAGGGCTCCCAACCCCGATGGCCGGCTCTGTGCCTGCGGGTCCTCTGACCCGGCCCACCATAAAAAAATATATATATTTTATATATATATTTCACACATATATATTTTAATATACATATTTAGATTAGATTTTATTTAGATATATCTAATTTATTTGATTAAAAAGGAATTAAATATTGTAGAGGTCAGCAAACCATGACCTGTGAGCCAAATCAGCCCACTGGCTGTTTTAATTAATAAAGTTTTATTGGCACACAGCCACGCTCCTCCGTTTACGTATTTTTCAGGGCTGCTTTTGCACTGCGATGGCAGAGTTGAGCCGTTGTGACAGAGACTGCACATGGCCCTCAAAGCCTAAAACATTCCCTAGCTGGCCCTTTACGAAGTAAGTCTGCTGACTCCTGGAAGTTTGGGGAGTGGGTACGGCTAGAACTCTAGGAACGCTGGGGAGATTGACATCATGGAAAGCTAGTGCTGGTTTTCAGGAGATCAGGATGCTGCAGAAACTGCAGGAAGACTGGCCCATGGATCTCAGCTGCCTGCCACATCCAAGTAGGTGTTTGCCTGCAAGCCTCTGCCAGCTCGCGTCTGCAGACATGTGTGACCCCTGCTGCCAGAGCGGAAAGGACCGCTGCTTCTCTTCTGCCTTCAATCCGGGGCAAGAGCCCTTCCCTCACTGGCAGACTCTAAAGGAAACTGGTCGTTTTTTCTCAGCTTTCCTCCTCGATACAGAGGTAAGTAGAGAAGGGACAGAGATACACAAGCCCAGGGCTTTGGGATGACTCGTAAGTGGTGAGGGACGTGGAAGCTGGGTTGACTCCTAGGCTTGGGTGACGGTGATGGATGACAGTGCCACTTATGGAGAGGGAGAGGAGCAGGAGAGAAGATTCTGGACAGGAAGAGAGGCACTGCCAGGAGGTTAGATTCCCAAACCCCTGCGGACTGTGGAGTCGCAGCCATCTGCCCCCATGAGGTTTTACTCAGACTCCTTCACTCCGTGATATTCTTGGAGTAAAACCATCAAGTACTTTTGACATAAAAAAATTGGTATTCCAAGCCTGGGATGAACAGATCTCTGCATGGCTGGTGGATATCAGCTAAAGCAGGCTAAAGCAGGTGTAAATCCTCCTTTGGTGGGTTTAAAGGAGACCTTCCACGAATTGGAAAACGTTGGCAATCACTTTGGCCCAAGAGCCCTGCTGGCATGCATTGTCCTGGGAATGGCAGAGAGATCCCTGGAGGAAAGCAATGAAGCGAGGAGAGCAGACTGGAGGGAGAGGTGGTGAGAGGCAGAGTGGAGAGAGGAGAGAAAGGGGTGCACCTGGGGACGGGCCTCATTAAGAAGAGGAGAGGTCACCTAATCCTGTACCAGGGCAATGGGAGGATGTGAGGAAAGGGCATTGAGACAACTGCTGACCAGCCCGAGGCCTCCTTCCCTACCTTGTTTACTGTCTCAGCGGTCTGTAAGGGCCCTTCCTCCCACAGTAGATGCCCTACCGCAGACTGGGGACCATGCCCTGAAATTTAACAAGATGGTGGCAGAAAACTCTCCCATACCTGACACTTTCCTTATTTGAACAAAGAGAGACAATGAGACTCAAAGACCTTGGTCGTGTGCCTTTTCACTCCAGCAAAGCTGATTTTATTAGCTTACTTCTTCCAAATTGGTAACAGTCCTGCTTGTAAATCCATCCTTACATCCTGCTAATCCACCTTATGTCTGACTAATTAGTAGTTGTCTTCTAAGCAAGGAATGCCTTCTTATGGTTTTTATGTGTGAATACAATACTGTAGGTACTTAAACATTAATAACTGTAAAAACAATACAGTAATTTAAATGATTGTGGTTAAAATGAAACTTTTCTAGAATCCAATTTATAAATCTAGAAAAGGGCCATCATTTGTGAGTGGGAACTATATGTTCACTGTCAAAAGCCATGAAAGATTTTCAAGATCACGTAGCAATGAGAAGCAGAACAAGGATTTGAACCTCAGTCTGTTCTCATAGTGTTGTGGAAAAACTATTGACATCAGGATTACTTTGGAAGGCTACCTTCAGTTCAGTGCTGTGGTGTTTCTGCTCTGGAGAAAAAGGAGGAATGTATTAGTCCAAATTGTCTCATTTTTTCCAAGTAGCAAAAAAGCAATATCTTGGCTTATGTATCTGGAAGTCTGGGAAGGAGATCAGGCATAGTTGGATCCAGAGGCTTAATTTCTTTCTCTTTGGTTTTGATCTGCTTTTCTCTGTGTTGGTTTCTTCCTCAGGTACACTACCTCACGAGTTGACAAAGTGGCCCTAGGCAGGGTTAGGCTTACCTGGTCCTTAGAGCCCACATTCCCTCTTTTCTGATTGTTAAAATGGTAGAAATCTGGGAAGAGAACTGATGGTCCAAGCTGGATTTGTGACTTTTCTTGAACCAATCACGTGCCCACTCTTGGGGGAGAGGATTGGGTCAGCCCTAAGTGAGCCACATGGACTGAGAGTGGGGGGCTGGTGATTCTCCAATGAGATGTTGGGGTTAAAAACCTATTTTTACTACAAGGATAGGAAGGTGGACACACCCTGTCTTCTCCACTATTAACATTAATCTACTTATTCATTCTACAAGTATGTATGCACCGGGCCTGGCCGGCTGCTGGGCGTCCTCAGGCGAGTAAGGTGGGTTCCAGCCTTAGAAGAGCTTAGAGTCAAAGGGAGCTTGAATTCTCAGGAGGGGCCTCTTGGACAGTTGCAAAGCATCCTGCGTAGGAAGGGGAACTGCAGCTTCTCCAGGATGCCTGCTGACACCAGGGATACCTGCCAGCACCTGCCAACAACAGCCTTTTCAGCTTCACAGAGTCTGTCATTGGGCTCTGTGACAGAAGCAACGAAGTGACCGCCTGCGGAGGGGGAGCCCGTAGAGGAGCGCGCCTGGCTCTTTCTTGAACTCGGTGCTGCGGGCGCCCCCTGCAGGAGAACTGGAGGGCCGGCGCGCCGCGGAAACCTGCCGGGTCCCTGCTGGGTCCCAGACCTCCCTGATCATTTACGGGCTCTTCCTAGAAACCTTGGTTTGAAGTAATGCTAGGCTGTGCGTGTTTACCGCCTGCGCCTGATTAACTGGCAGCGCCTAAGCGCTCAGTAAAGGAGCCCCCAACTCCGCGCCCCGGGGAGCCCCGGGCCTCTCTCCAGCCACCTTCCCCGCCACCCCACGCCACACCGGGACCGCGCCGCGCTCCCTCGCCTTCCCATTTCCTGCAAGGCGAATCTGCTCAGCCATAATCATAATCATAAACACAATCATAATCAAAATCATATTAATTCCTACAACTTTGAGTTCTTGGAGGCAGACACCTGGCTAGGCACTTTGTATCCAATTTCTTATTTAATCTTCACGATTACCGTATGGGAGGGCATTTTCCTGTTACTGCAGCTTAAAGAGAAGCAACTTGCTCAGCTCGCGTGGCTAGGAGGAGACAAAGTCGGTCCAGAGCCACAAGAGGGCGCTCCTCCCTTTTCTATATTGTCATGTGGGCCAGGCTTTCCTTTGGGGAAAACTCAGGCTGTATTTTGACAATTGTAAAAAGCCACATAAACACCTTATGCATGCATGCATGCATGTATGTATTTTTTTGAAGAGACAGGCGGCATTGGGAATATAAGCTGTACGTAGGAAGAGCACATTTCTGGAACTGGAAATTATGCTACATCTGGTGTGACGAGGCAGAATTTTTGAATTAGGAGTCTTATACAATCAGGATGTTGGTCATCAATACCATATGGGGTGAAACTGGACAGCTGTGAGAGGCCTTTGTACAGCAAGCCATATCGTGTGTGTATGTGTGCAAGCTTGCACACTTACCAAGAGCTTCCTCTCTTACCCTGATAACACTTAGGATTAAAGTCTGGAGCAGCTGCTCTCCTTTGCCTAAGATAATCTAAAGGCACCGGTCTTCCTCTTTTTCCATTTTCCTCCCTAGTTTCCCCTTGCTCCCAACTCTTGGTCTGTCGCAGGGTTCTGCAAGAAAGCTCAAAAGCTCTTGAGGTAAGTTGAGTGCTCTGCCAGGTTTGGGAGGGTGGAAAGAGGATGGAACATAGAGCAGAAGGAGGCAGGCATGAGCCCTGGCTCCACGACTTGCCCGAGGTGACTCCCCTTCCTCATGGAGAGTTACTGGCTTGCTTGTTTATACTCTTCTCTCATTTATAATATTGGGCTCATGATATCAAATGGGATAATCGTATGTGAGTCATTAGAAAATGTGTTAATATATGTAAGGTGTGTAAAACCGTGCCTGAGAAGCACAGGAGCATCGGCTCTTTTAGTGTAAATTATTGTCATTGTTCACAAAGGTGGGGTACAGAAAAGGTGCCAAGGACACACCCGAATTCTTCCTGTCCGTTTGCTCTTCCAGAACCGGGCAGTGGGAGCCAGCACTACCAATTTTTTTCTTTTTCTTTCCCCCAATTTTTATTTGGAAATAACTTCAAACTTACAAAAAGTTGCAAACATAAAATAATGCAAGTAGCAGCTGTATCCCCTTTGCTGAGATTCACCTATTGGAGCATTTTACTCCCTTTACTTTATCGTTCATGATCTTTGTCTTTCTTCCTCTCTCTCTAAATGGGAGAAATATTGGAATATTTGTACATACATATTTATATAGACATATGTACATTTATATACATGTATATATACACATATATTTATAAATATTATATATATGTGTGTATGTACAGTTTTTCCTGAATACTTTAACACTAAGTTACAGGCACCATGGCCTTTAACCCTAAATACCACATTATGCTAAATACTAAACTACGATAGTAGGTGTGCTAAATACTGCAAGAGGGATCGTCTGTTCCATAACCACAGTACAGTTGTCAACCTTGCAAATTTACACTGATGCAATATTTTATCTAACCTACCGTCCATATTCCAATTTTATCAGTTGCTCTAATGATGTCCTCTATAGCATTTTCCCCTCTAGGACAGGATCCAGTCTAGGGTCAGGTATTGCATTTAGTTGTCATGTCTCTTTAGCTTTCTTTAATCTAGAACATTTCCACAGCCTTTCTTTGTCTTTTGTAACATTGACTTTTTTTTCCAGCTTTATTGTGATATAATTGACATATAACATTGTGTAAGTTCAAGGTGTACAACTGTGTTGATTTGATACACTTATGTGTTGTGAAATGTCACCACCATCGCTTTAGCTAACACCTGTGTCACCTCACATAATTATTATTTCATTTTTGTGGTGAGAATATTTAAGACCTATTCTCTTAGCAACTTTCAAATCTATAATACAGTATTGTTAACTGTAATCACCATGCTGTACGTTAAATCCCAAGGACCGGTTTATCTTCTAACTGGAAGTCTGTCCCCTTTGGGCAACGTCTTTCCTTTTCCCCCACCTCCCAGCCCCTGGTAACCACCATTCTACTCTTTGTTTCTATGAGTTCTGTTTTTTTAGATTCCACATAGAAGTGATATCATACAGTGTCTGACAATTTTCTTGATTCTTTTATTTGTGCCCCTTCTGGTCTCTGTAGACGCATTCTCCCAACCTCAGCTCAGGACTAAAGGCCTTGAACGAGCAGCTGTGTTGGAGAAGGGTCTGCGCAGAGGGATGGTGTGAGCGAAGGTGCAGAGGTAGAAACCAGAGAGATGTGGAGCTATAGATATATAGGATCCTAGAACCCATTCTCAGGAACATGAAGGTCAGGCTGGACCGGCTCCACAGTGAGGCCAAGTACACAATCATAGCATTTTCCTTTGGGTCCTGAGAGATGCCTCTGGGGTCCAGAGAATATTAGGCTTGTGGTTGTGTATGTGTGTGCATGCAAATTACGAGTACAATCTTGCTTCTCTCCCTGAAAAGGTAAACCATCATTTTAATTATTATTTATTTATCCCTACTCTGAGGTCTCTGAACTGCAATTTCTTCATAATAGTAACTGTAATAATAATATATAAAATACAGCAACAATAATGATAATTGCCTGTCTCCCTGGGGTACTGTGAGGATAAAATGAGATAATGAACTCAAAAGTGCTTTGTAATCCAAAAAGATCTCTCCTTATTCTGGCACATTGCTGTATACCTGGTATTTTCACTGCTCTTGTTGTGTGGCCTTGCCTCAGACGCTGAAGAGAGAGTTTCTGTGATGTCAGTCTTTATTTTGGACAGAGCGCGTAGACACACCCTTAACACTTCCTCCCTTTCTTGGGAGAGACAATTAGCTTGTAATGAGGATTCACCATGTGCCAGGGGCTTTACATTTACCATCTGAGGTAATTGAAATGGAAACCTTGTTATTATAAGCAGTCATTATTATTATGTTTTATTTGGTTTTTTTTTTGAGGAATATTAGCCCTGAGCTAACAACCATGCCCATCTCCCTCTACTTTATATGTGGGACGGCTGCCACAGCATGGCTTAAGAGGCAGTGCATAGGTCTGTGCCTGGGATCCGAACCAGTAAATCCCGGGCTGCCTAAAGGAGTGTGTGAACTTAACCGCTGTGCCACTGGGCTAGCCCCAGTCTGTTTTCCCTTAACTATTTAAGAGCAAGCTGTAGATATGATTCCTCAACACCTCCAGATATTACAGTGGGTCTTTCCCCCGCAAAAACTACTCTCCCAAATAACCACCATACAATCCTCCAAATGAGAAAAATCAATATTGATACATTTCCATCCAAGTTTTTCCAACTGTCCCAACACCACTATGTTTTCGTTTCTGGTCTAGGGTCTAGCCCAGGATCACACTGAATTTAGTTGTCATGGCTCCTTAGTCTCCTCAGTCTGAAACAGTTCCTCAGTATCTCCCGGTCTTGCATGACCTAGAAAGATTTGCAGAGTACTGACTTCTCATTCTGAAGGCTGATCTTCAACCTGGGTCTGTCCAGTGTGTCCTCATGACCACACTCCCGCCCTGCATTCTTGGCAGAAATCCCACAGATATGAAGCTGTCCTTTTCTTGTACGGTCACATTAGCAGTCACCTGATGATAATTCTTCCCACCACTGGTTATAACCTCGATCACTGTGTCAAGTTGGTTTCTGTCAGATTTCTCCATCATAAAGCCACCATTTTCCCCATTGTGATTAGTAAGTATGTTGTGGGGAGATATTCTGAAATTACACCAATATCCTGTTCCTCATCGAACCTCGACTCACCAGTCTTAGCAATTATTGATGACTCCCTCCGTGGTGGACATCAAATGGTGATTTTCTATTCCATCATTCCATTTACACTTATTAGTTAGCATTCTACTTTAAGGAAGAGCTTTCTCTTCTTCCCCACTTATTTATTCATTACTTTATTTATATCTTTAAGGTCTCATAACTTCTCATTTTATCTAATGGTTTTAACCCATCACTAGCATTATTTATTTTAATGTAGCTGCTTCTTTCACCTCCAATCTCTCTCCCCTCAAATTCCTCCTGTACTTTCACCAGATTAACCTCTTAAAATCTTAGTTTAGCTACTGTCATTATCTTTTGATCAAGCTGGTAGCTTTGAAGAAGCAGGACAAAATCCAAGCTTCTCAGCTGGCATTCAAGACACCCACACTCTTCCTCCCTGGCCGTCTAGTTTCCTGTGACTCCCTCATTTGTTTCTCAGTAGATGCCCTCAGCACTGCCTCTCCTCCCTCCCTTCCTCCTTCCCTCCTTTCCTCTCTCTCTCCTTCCCTTCCTTTCTCCCCTCCTTCCCTGCCTCCTTACTTATCTAGAAGCTACAACGTGTCAGACACTGAACTAGGCACCGAGAATACAGCAATGAATGAAACAAAGTTCTTGCTGTCTTGTGGCTTGTCATGGGGAGAGACTGAAAGTAATTACAGGAATACATAGCAATCAGGTGATAATAAATGTTGTGAGAAAGAACAGAGCAGGATAAGGAGACAGAGTGGGGTTTTGTGTGAGTGTGTGTGTGTGTGTGTGTGTGTAGTTGTGTGTGCTATTTTACGTAGGGAACATCTAGCACTTTCCTACCTCCATGCCTTCGCTCATGTCATTCCTTCTGTTTGACATGCCATTCCCTGTTGACATTTGAGCTTGAATTTGAAGAAGTAAGATTTTTTCTCCTTCTCATGAAGTCCTCCTTGATTTCCCGAGACCCAGTGATCCTTTCCTTCTCTGAACAAATAAAACTCAGTAGAAAACATGGATCTGTAGATAACAGCACATTATATTAAAGTGATAAAATAATGCTAGGCATTATACATGGCCCAAGTTTTTGAGGTTAAGGGCTAATCTCGTCTTTATTTTTGTTTCTCCCCTTCTATCTTTTCTCTGCTTGTACCACATGGTAGATGCTTGATCAGTTCAAATTAAAACATAAATAAAAGAACCAGTGAAGATGGACTCAAGAGAGAGGTAAGACGGTGGACTTTCAGGAGTTAGCAGAAGAAGGCTGCAGCAGCCCTTCCAGAACCCTCAGTGGGATCACACCCAGTGCCAGCTTCTGGAGCCCCTTCTGCTAGGGTTTCATTTTCCAAATTTCAGAGATGGCAGATGATCGACTGACTGTTTCACGTCAGATTTCAATGTCAACTGCTCTTGACAGTTATTTCTGATTGATTTTACTCCTTGGTGAGTTCTTGCAACAAATATTGGAGAAAAAAATCATGTCAGAATTCAATGGTGGTAGCCTAATGCAAGCAAGAAAGAAAACAGACACGCCTATAACCAATCAGCCCAACCACCTCCCTGTTATAGGGCTTTTCTTTCTTTCCACCCCCAAATAAACATACTATCTGCCAAGTTTAAAGCTGAGGTTAGATGCTTTCCGCCCTGTGCGTGCTCTCCCGCTTGGTTTCCGCTTTTCCGAGGCTGCCTTGGACGAGGGCTGTGATGAACTGCACCACGGGTGCTGCAGGTGGCGCTGTGTCCTCGGTGCGCGGTGGTCAGCGTGTCTTCAAGATTTCCGTTTGGAGAAGGGACGGCGCCTGGCATCTTTTTAGTTAAATTTGATCTATCTGCTCGGCTTCTGTGGAGCTGGTCTGAGAAACAGATTAGCCGATTTCTGACCCTAAACGGAAGGTCAGCCGTTCTGTGCTCAAATGTAGCATTCGCCGTAAGCTGGATCATGTGCCGGGCCGTACTTTGGAATTAGGCCCACAGGCTGTGAAAATGACCCTGAGGTGTTTCTTCCGAGCCTTTGCCTGCGGAGTCTTTTTTGGGTTTTGTACTTGGAAGCAGACGACAGTAGAGTCACATTCTAGGCCTGTGAGGGTGGGGAAGTTGGGTTGGATGTAACTCATCAGCCTCCTTTTAAACAGCGAGCTGCTTGGTGTTTTAGCTGAGGTAGCTCAGTTTCTAAATCCAACACTGCCCTTAGTAGTGGGCACCTTCTTGAATGAGGCCTTTATTGCCCCCAGCCTGTCCCCAAGTCTTTGGAGCTCTGTTTTGTTAAAAACCTTCATGAGCATTCAGGAGAATGGTCCCACCACGTTATGGAGGCTGTGTGATGGTGTACTGCCAGCACCTCATAGCAGGGCGCTCGGTGTATCATTTAGTCAGCTGAGCTGCAGGATTGCAAACTCCTTCATTAAACAGAATTTGAATATGTAAAATTGAGAGCATTGAAAAGCACCTTAGAACCCTGTGCTAGATGACCTTTTAGTCTCTTAGAATTCTAATTCCCTAAACACATGTCTAACTTCCGGTGTCTCCTAAAATCTTCTTGCTTTGAAGGGAATGAGATGACACTTCCCATCACATTTCTATAATGAAGTTATTAAAGTTGAGTTTGTTTTATTTTTTTCCTGTTTATTGTTTTCAGATGACTTCACTTTTTACTTGTGACCAGTAGATGGCTCTCTGGCTCTCCTTGATTTGACACACAGCAGTTCGGTGCCAGTGGGGAAATACTGAGCTGTTTCATTCTGTCCTGAAGCGAGGAGAACGGCAGATGCAGGTTCTTCCAGTTCCTACCACCTCTTCCCCATCCCCCATCACCATCTCCACCCTCGGCGTCTGGATCTTTGAGAAGCTCAGGGTGTGTGTGAGTGTGTGTGGAGGGGAGGTTGTCCACTGGAGTAGTCGGATGATGGAGTAGTTTATATACCAAGCCTGGACACATGGGCAGCAGTGCTTCTGGAGGGTCAGTGGGCAGTGGACTGGCTATTGTTGACAAAAGATCTTCCCCAGATGCCAGAAGGAAGGATGACTAGCATGGCTTCTCCACTCTGGGGGTGCAGAGAGCCCACTCGAATGGATGGAGTCTGGCCCATCTGTGAGCATGCACTCAGCTTCCATTTGTCTTTCTGCTGCTGGGGGTTGTTGCTTGAATGCAGACAGGGTGTGGGGCATATCTTTGGATGCTGCCTGTGCTTCTGTCCATGTGGTCTCTCCGGTCCTTCCTCCCTTTCCTTTTGTCACCCTTCCCTCCTCCTTCCACATCACTCACTCCAGGGGTGGGGAAGACTCTTTGTGCCCAATGGCATATTTTCTAAATCTTTTTGTCTTATCCTGTGGGGTAGAGATTTCTAGTGCTCACCCATATCTGGTTCTCCTTGCCTTCTTGGGTGCATGTGAAGATGAAGCTTTCCAGCCCCTCTTGTAGTTAGCTGGGGCCATGTGACCTGTTCTAGCCAGTAAATGTGAATGGAAGTGGCACTTACTGATTCTAGGCAGTTATGGACTGCCCCTCCAAATCCATATGCTGAAGCCCTAACCCCCAATGTGACTGTATTTGGAGAGCGGGCCTTTAGGGAGGTAGTGAAGGTCAGGTGAGGTCAAAAGTGTGGGGCCCTAATCCAATATGACTGATGTCTTTTTCAAAAGAGGAAGAAACATGAGGTATGTGTGTGCACAGAAGAAAGGGCATGTGAGGACACAGAAGGCAACCATCTGTGAGCCAAGAAGAGAGGCCTCAGGAGAAACCAAACTGGCTAACACCTTGACCTTGGACTTCTAGCCTCCAGAACTGTGAGATCTACATTGCTGTTGTTTGAGCCACCTGGCCTGTGGAACTCTGTTATGGCAGCCTGAGCAGACTAATCCATAGGCTGGGGAACTTAAAGTTGAGTGTGAGCTCTCCATTCTCTCTCTTCCTTGCTGTGCTGACCTTTTAGGTCATGTGTTCCAGATGATGTTGCTAAAAGATGGAGGAGGAAGGCCCGACCCAAGTTGGTTTTCTTGTGCCAAGCCCCTGGTATTTCTGGTTCAATTTTTGCTGTAGGATAGCCTAATGCTAATCTGACTAATTCCACCTGGACCTTGCCTTTTGAAAACAAAATCAAGCATCTGACCCTTTGGTCCTGCAGCTCCGTGAGATCAATCCTCCTTGAGACAATGGACGCCTCATGTCTGAATGCATGAATGGGGCTGGCTCAGGGCATAACTGGGAATATGGAGGTGAAAAGAGTTGGTTAATACATCAAAATATTATATGGCTACAGTTCCATGGGACCCCCAAGACACCTAAGAGGCTTCCTCTTAGTGTTCGTGCTGTGTCCCCCAGGTCTCAGAGATCTGCTAAGATGTTTCAGGTGGGGGTCAAAGGCCAAGTATGCCTCTGGCTTTTCTCTCTTTAATCAGAGAAACTCTACTTTTATCTGTTTAGGGTTCTGTGTGAAATTTAATTTAAATGAAGAGTTCTGTTGCTGAAGAAATTTTAAAAATCAATGTTATAGTTCCACAGTCAAGGAAATACAAATTTTGTGAATATATGAAGTCCATATAGCTTGAAGTTTAGTTAGATTCAGTCAGAGTTCTATATTGATAGGTTCAAAGGTCATAGGCCCCAGTTCAGCTTGGTTCTTTGATCCTCAAGGTGACTTGAAAAAAAATCTCTGACTCATGGAAATAGATTTGTACAAAGTACAGGATTTACTTATTGTGGGTTTTCACATATTAATTTATTTTTTAAAAATGTATTTATGGACGACACTAATGACATACAATGATGTAGTGGTGATACTAAAATCACGGCCTGAAATGGCATCTATGTGTTTCACACATTGCCACTCCCCATCCTGCACTCACAGCAGACATTATTAACTGATCACAGTACTCATTCCTACAGAGCCTAGATATAGCCCTACAATTTTCAATACAGTGCTCTAGGCAACCTCTTCCAACTAATTGGGGTTAGCATGTGAACTGAGACTTCTTTTATCATGTTTATGTATAATCAGTAATAATTGGGGTTCGTTTATCTATGTCTTTGAATGCTAGGTTTTAGAGCTGTGGTGAAGTTGGTAACTCAGTGGTTAGTATTTCTGGAAGCCCACAATGGCCTTGCTGACCACATTTTTCAGATTTAAATGAGAAATGTGTTCCATATAAAGTTTCTAATGAGGTGAGTGTTTGAAATGAGAATGTGTCAGTCAGGATCCTGGCTGGTAACAGAAGTTACACCCAATGTGATGATGCTGCAGAAAATTTACTGCAGGGGCTATTGACAGAGGTCAGGGCAGGGTCAAGGGAACCAAAGAGGGATGGCGAAACATCCAGGTACTAGTAAAGGTGAGAAGCCATTCTCATCCCTTGGCCTGAATGGGCAAGTGGAGAGGACAGCGTTAGGGATCCTGGGAGGAACTGGAAATCTGGCAGAGGGCCCCTATGCAGGAACTGTGTCCTTATGCTGAGGAATGCACCTGCTGCCAGAACTGTGGCGGATGAGGCAGGGAGGGAGCTGGGGAGCAAACCCGCTGACCCTTCTCCCCTTCTGCTGATTGAGCTTTTGGGGTCCTCCAGTGTCTCAACCCCATTTCCTGAACAGCCCCTTCAGTAAATTCTCTGCAGTTTAATGAGGAAGCCAGAGGGCAAGGAGCCCAGGTGATGCAGACCATAGAGGTCGGCCTCCAGGGTACAGAGAAGGGAGGAGAATGGATCTGGTGAGTGGGACAAAGAGTAATCAGCACAGAGAAGTATCTGTGCCCACTCCTCGAGGGCAGGGACTTGATCTGCCATGTTCATTGCTGTATCTCCAACATCTGGAACAGGGTTGGACACATATTAAGTACTTGACACATGTCAGTTGAATGAATGAATAAATATCCTGAGTAACTGGACATATAGCCTTTGTAACAAAATTTAGGAATTCTTCAGAATTTAGGAATTTATGAGGGGTCATAAAGAAGTGACAGGCATAGTCTTCGTCCATTGGGAGGTTGGCTTTTAGCATATGACTGTAACAACATGTTTAATTTGATTCTACTCACTTGTAAAGAGTTGGTTTATGGATCCAATGAGGTTATGTATTTTACAAAGCTTTCATTTCCATTCCATTAATGTATTGCCATAGAACAGTTCACCCCAAAACTTAGTGACTTAAAACAACCATTTTCTTTTGTTCCCAATTTTGTGGGTCAGGAATTTGGGAAGGACTCGGCCGAGTGTCAGCTGGGTGGCTGGGGGTTGGAAGGATCCATTTCCAAGATGGCTTCTTCACTTGCGTGTCTCGTGCCTTGGGGGCTCTTTGGCCTCTCTTTCTCCACATGGCTTCATCCTCCTGGGCCTCTCCACATGTCTTAGGAGTCTCACAGTATGTGAGTCTCAGGATAGTGGCACTTTTTAATAGGGTTGGTCCCCTAAAGGCAAGTAGTGGAAGCTACCAGGAAAGTTAAGGGCTTTGCCTAGAATGGCATAGTCTCTTCTGCTGTGTTCTATTGGTCAAAACTATCACAGACCAGCCCAGATTCAAGATGGGGGGTACAGACTCCCCATCTTGAGGGGAAGTGGCAAGTTCACAGTTCAGAAGAGCAGGTGGGATGGAAAATATTGTTGCCGTCAACTTTGGAAAATACAGTCTGTTGCAGTTCATTCATATAACCCTTTATTTGGCTTGCGAGATGCTTCCAGTTATTTCTCAGCCCCTTCTCTTGATTTTAGTTACAATTTGTTAAGCACTTGGTGTATGCTAGGCACCATACTGTTGACAAGCATTATCTCATTTAATCTTCACAATCACCCAGGAGGTAGATTCTGTCACCTCCAATTCACAGATGAGGAAGATGAAGTACAGAGAGAACCATGATCTTGCCTAAGGTCACTCAGATAGTAACTCAAACTGACCTTGTTTTAGAAAGGATTTATGATGCTTAAAAATATATATAAAACTACAAAATAGAATAAATTAAGTAGGTTAGGAAATTGCAGCTGAGATGAAGAGAGGATGAAGTGGGATGGGAGGTTAGGCACACAGGGCTTCTCTCAGATTCTGGAATTTACCAGGGGTGGGCCACACCTTTGGCATTAAGACACCTAGTGGCCAACATAGTGAGGGAAATGTGAACAGTTCATACAAGAGAGAGGAACCGGCATCACTATTCTCTTTCCTGATGCCAAGTTCAGGACAACCTTCCTCTCTTGGGCCCTCAACAACAACCCCCATTGTTTGGTTTCATAGGGCTATTTCTGTGAAAATGCTTCAATGCAGGCCGAGGCTTGGGGCAGCCCCAGAGCAAAACATGGATTTAAGCAATTATATATATGAGGGATAGCATGAGATGTCAAGGAGCAATGCCCTTTAGTAAACCCATTGAGCCCATGCCCAACTCCCACCCTCAGAGAATGTTAGTTAGCCTTGGGGAGAGTTACCTGAGGGTGCACGAGGCGCGGGGCCCTGGCCGCTGCAGTGAGGGCTTTCTGGGGGAGAAGCTTTCTACTCTCCCCCTGAGGGAGGTGGGATTTTTCTCTCACTCCTGCTCGTGATGTTAAACTAAGTCATAAAATAAATAAAAATGTAGGAGAAGAAAGAAAAGAGAGAAAACTTAAGTAAAATAATAAAAGCAGGATAGAAGGCTAAGAGAAACTTAAAATGAAAACATTGAGACTCGGTAAGAGAAAGTTGAAAGAAAAAGAGTAGAATAAATATTACAATAAGAGAATAAAAGCACAATACAGATAAAAGGTTAAGACTTAAAATAATCATGAGGGATAAACTAAATAAGCTTTAAGATAAAGGAAGCAGGAGAATGGAATCATTCAAAGAAAGTGAGAGGAGTAAAAAAATAAAGCTGAAATCAGATTAAAGTTAAAAAATAAAACCAGAAAGCCATGAATAAAATTTAAAAAGTAGAGATTAAGAATTAAAAAGTAATGACAAGATAAATAAGATTTAAGATAAAGGTACAATAACATAAATCAACAAGGTAAAAGGTTAAACACATCAAAGTAAAAGAGAGAAAAGATTAAGAGGATAACAGGCTAAAACTTATGGAAAAAAGTGTCAAAAACATAAAAGTAGATGGGTTTGAAGCTTAAGTGCAAGATTAAGGAATTAAGAATGCTCTTTTGAGTGCTAATACTTTAACAAAGAGGATTAAGACAGAAATAGTTTAAAAAGAAAATAAAAGAAAGAAGCTTAAACTGAGAGGGACCGATAATGAAATAAAGAAAGAGTAAAGGAAAGGAAAATTCAAATTAGTACAAATCAAGACTACAAATCAAAACAAAATTCTCAGCAATAATAAGAGAAAAATGGAAAAGCTATGTAATAAACCCAGAGTGTTCCCCTGATAAACAAATACAAGAACACAAGAACAACATGTATCTATTACAAATTCCCGTGGTTGGCCTGGGTCCCTGCACTGGAGAATCTCCTGTTGTAGCAGCAGCATTTCTGGCAAGCTGGAAAAGGCAGAATCGGTATGAAATGCCCTTTACTTTTTGCCTAGAACTTTGCATTCTCTGCCTTCAATACTTTTTTTTGTAGTAATGACACGGCAGTTGCTCTGTAACTCAACCAGCTGGGGTTGAGGTGGGGCACAAGCAGTGGCCAGTCCAAACTACGGAAACATCTTGGGCAAAAACCACATGGGGAAGTAATTTCACAGGTGGTGTCATGGAGGGAGATGGGGTGAGTGGGAAGAGGAGATAAAAGTAGCTCTACTCGGTGAAATAGGAGTTGAGGTTGTCTTCTGAGAGTGAGAGGGTGGGACCAAGAATGAGTAGAGGGAAATTGTTGAGCTCAGCTGAGGAGAGGGGAAGAGCTGCCGCTGAACACTTCACCCCTGTAACCCAGTAAGGGCTTGTTCTGCTCCCTGCAACACTAAAGCCAATCAAGTGCAAGATGAGTTGGTGGTTGAGAAAGGGGTTTATTTGATTAGCCAGTGAAATCAGAGGATGGTGGACCCATGTCCCAAAGACCATCTTAAACAAGCACATAATCTTGAGGCAGTTACATGGGGACTAGTGGGCTATGAAGCAGGGGCTCAGGAAAGTTGACCCTCTGGCATCAGTGACTAGAAATGCTATACCAGGTCATTTAGTTGTCATGGATGATGGATTCCAGCATAGATGTTCTTCTCCAAGGAGGTCGTCGTGTTCCTAAGAAACTCAAAAGAACAAAGTTATCATCTATCACTATTGAGAGGTACATGCATCAGCTAAGATTATTTCCCAGAGGATATATTTATCTCCTAGGCTACGTGTAAGGGAAAACATATACAGCTTGGGTGAATTAGTCTGAGGTTATTCTAAGTTACAACATGGCTTCCTCATGTCAACCTTGCTTTAGGCCAGTATCACCCCTAGTTGGAGCCCAACTATGGTTGGACAGTCTGACTTTGCCAAATGTTGCCTGGTAACATCACACTTCCTTGCTGATTCTCTTACACTGGGGGGTCACTCAGGTATGTGGATAGGTGGGTGGGTGGAAGGTCAAGAGCAGCCAAATCTTGTGGTATCAGTAGAAGCAGAGTTAAGTGGTTGAGTTTGGGGATTAGCCAGGCCAGAGGGGACTGGTAGAGTGGAGAATGGGACTGAATGTTTACATGAGGGCAAAGAGGAGGGTCAGTGAGAGAGGGGACTGGGGCCCTGGGGGAGAGGTAGCAGTCAGATGGGACTTTCAGAGCAACAGCACTCACTTTGATGTTTTGGAGGTAAAAGAGGTCCATGCTCACACAGTGCATGAGAGTGTTTGAAGGAGAGGAGAAAAGCCACTGGGTGTTTAAAGACTGGGTTGATGTTCACATCACTGAGGGTGATGGAAGGGGATATTGGCTACAAGGATGGGAGCAAGGTTGAAAAGTCCATGAGGAAGGCAGAGGAGAGTTCTGAATGTCAGTATACAGCAGTGATAGGAACAGGGAGAAGGTGGAATAATTGATTCAAGAGGTTATGAGTGGAGCTGGTGAAGTGACCTCAGGAAGGAGGAATATGTGGCTCCTTCCTTCCGGCTCCTTGAATTGGAGTGAGTAGGTGAAGCTGTGGTTCTCCTTGGAGAGCATGGTGAAGGAGGAAAGTATATTTCGGTTAAAGAGATGAAGTGAAAGGGGAGAAGATATGGGGGATGAGAGGCAGATGGACTCGAAGAATCTTTTCCGATTTGAACATGGTGGAAGAAAAAGCTTAATTCCGCCTGGGGAGCAGGAGAGTAGAGTTGGATAAGGATGAAAGGAGTCTGACAGGAAAAGGTGCACAGTTATTTGAGTCTAGAACAGTAATTGTGGGTCACAGGGGCTAAGAGGCACGCCCTGATAGTGTTGGGGGGAGGGAGAGAAATGTGGGGAATGTTGAGAGGAGTTTATTTGCCATTAGATGAGTTCATGTAGTTTATCCCATTCCAAGGTTTTGATATGGATATGAAGGATTGTACCTACCCTAGTAATACAAGGGCAAGGATTTTATTGCTATTTTTCTGGGGGACTGTCCTACCAGTAGAGGCAGGGAGGCAGGTCACTTCATATGCACTTCCAAATTTTGATGCAACCAAAACAGTTGCAACCAAAGATGAACAGTGAAATTTTAGGATTAAAGAGTAGTGAGGAGGGTACTGGTTTGAGACTCAGGATACCAAAGGGGTTATGATGGATAGTTCAATTGCAAATACTGCTGCTAAAGCACCTTCCATTCCTGGCATATTAGACAATAGATGTAAAATACTCTTGTGGGCTTGAAAAAAATTTTCTGGGGCAATAGCTGCTGGCAACTCTTCTGTAGGTAATTACAACACAAATTCTCACACATCTGCTTAGTGGATGGCCTATAAGTGATGCTTAACGATGATGATTTGTTTCTGGTTGGATGTGTTAAATTGTCGGCTATCAAAAATTTTATGTGTGAGACTGCTGGGAATGATGAGACTGCAAAAGCTTTTTCAAAGCATACCCTCCACAGGACTATCTCAGGGTCCTGTGCATCATCCAGCATCTGTTTTTGTGAGGGAGAAAGAATCTGGACCATCAATTTGAATACCAATTAAATGGCTTAAAAATGTCCTGGTAAATGAGTTGGTCCTGGGTAATCTGACCCCAACAGAAAAGCCTTGGGCTAACAGTGCCTGGCACCGAGTCAGTCCTCAATACATATTAGCTAGCTGTCGTGGTCCAGCCTCACAAATACTAACATCCATGGATAATTTTGTGCCAGGTGCTGTTAAAAGCACATTTCATATGTTTATTATCAGAGGGTTCCTTGCCATAAAATAAAAATAAGATGGAAGACCTGGAGATATATTCCAAAGTACTACATATAAAGATTAAGAGAAAAAAATTAATTATTAAGTGCTGAGTGAAATTATGTGAACTTGCCTGAGAAAAACACAAAATATGGATGTAGGATTTTGGTGACAAAAAAAGGGAGAAGGACTTATAGAATTTAGAGGAATACAAAGGTTATAAAGGTGACCTATATTAAGGGAGGGGAATCCCAGGTTCTAAAAACCCCCATCCTTAATGGGGTCCCAGGCTCCTTAGCCCCTGGAAGCTCCTGGGGTCCAATCTCAAATGTTTCCAGATTAACTCTTTAGTCCTTGAAAAGAGAACAGATAGGTGCTTATCTGAGAAGGGACATTATTCAGTCTGTCCTTAATGACCCCAAACTTTAATACCATCACCTTAAGCACACTACATAAATTTTTCTTTCTGAGCCACTCAAGAGAACTAATAATTATAACAAAAAATGTAAAAGTATGTTAAATTACAGATATAGTGTTTTAACCACATATTATGACAGGCACCTTAGACAGTATATCTAATTTAGTACTCACAACAAATTGCCAAAGAGTTATTTCTTTCCCACATTTTACCATGAACAAACTGAGGCCCAGAAAGTTCAGTGACTTACTCAAAGTTCCACACAAGCTAAATATGTGGTGTTGGTTGTATATGATATATTATTTTAAAAACAGAATCAGCTTCTTTAGAAAACAACTTTTATTTCAGAATATTCATGAAGAATGAGATTGCTCTATATCCACATTTGGAATTATTTGTCCCTGTCATTTTATGAGGCCTGACACTTCACAGTATAATTCTTGGGGTTATTGGTAGCTTGACCTCTGCTACTGTGTGGTCCTACAAAGTAGTGGGTCACTTAGTGTTTTAGTTTCATCATCAATAAAATTAAAATGATATCTATGCAAAAAAAAAAAAAAAGCCTTGAGACAGCCCTGATGGTCTAGTGGTTAAAGTTTGACGCTCTCACCCAGGTTTGTTTCCTGGGCATGGAACCACACCACTCGTCTGTCAGTAGCCGTGCTGTGGTGGCGGCTCACATAGAAGGATAGAAGGACTTACAACTAGGATATATGACCATGCACTGTGGCTTTGGGGAGGAAAAAATTAAAAGCCTTTGGCTACTGAGAATTTAAATGCACTGATAGAGGCAACCAGCTGACCAGGGTTCCAGGGTGCCCTGGGGCTGGGGGAAGGGTGAAAATAGGGCAAATGACCTCTTTCAACCTTGGGCCCCTAAAGGAGGCATTGTGAGAATTCTCCTTGGAAAGGAGCTGGATGGAGGCCTTTGAGGGAGTTGGATTAGGATCATCCTTTTTTTCCTTTACTTTTTTCTTCTGGTGGGTGAGGAGCCAAAGGTCATACAATTAGTTCCCGTTGAAGGCAGCACTTGAACTCAGGTCTCTTCTCTGATATTTAAAAGGCCTTTTCACCACCTTCATGAGTTTCATTTTTTAGGGATGTTAGTTGGCATTCAAAAAAATGAGAAAAAGTTGTCATTTTTTGTGTGTGTCTGCTCATTCCCAATGCATGTGTGTTTTTCTGTAGTTTTACTCTATTAGGATGAAGCAGAGATTATCAGGGAATATACAATGTAGAACCAACCCCACGGAAACAAAAGCCCACCTCTTCTGGAATAGGTCCTACTCGTGTACCCAAGCATCATCCAGAGCTGAGTGGGAGCTAGTGTTTATGGAGTGGGAGTGGGAAAGGGTCATCCTAAGGCCTAAGCTGAATGCTTCTATTGGACCAAGTCCAATGACACTGGGGTAGGCAGCTGCTAAGTTGGCTCCCAGTGAGCCCCAACTCTTGGCATTCAGGCACTTGGGTAGTCTCCTCCCTTTGAGTGTGGCCTGGACCTAGTGACTTGCTTCTAACTAATAGAATGGCAGGAGTGATGGGGTGTCACATCTGAGATCATGTTACAAAGAGTCTGGCTTCCATCTAGCTCCCCTTTCTTACTCGCTTGCTTGCTTGACACTGCCCTATGGAGAGACCCACATGGCACATAACTGAGGGAGGCCTCCAGTCGGTGAGCACTGAGATCCTCACTCCAACAGCCCTTAAGGAACTGAATCCTGCCCACACCCGTGTCAGTGAGCCTGGAAGTAGTCCTCCTCCAGTTGAGACTTGTGAGAAACCTTCAGCCAGGGGACCCAGCCAAGCTGCTCCTAGATTCCTGACCCACAGAAACTGGGAGATAATAAATGTGTGTGTTTTTTTAAAAACTGCTAAATATTGGGGTACTTTGTTATCCAGCAATAGATAGCTAATGCAGACACACTTGCTCACCTTCATTGAAGAGAGGTTGTTGGAAGGCTGTAGTGGAGTGGAACGTTCCATTCTGCCTTCCCACGTTAGTGTTTTTAGAACTAGAAGCTACTGCCTAGTGCAAGGATATTCTTTGCCACTGGTGTGACTTAATCTTTGGACAGCTTTACCGTTTTACCGTTAGCGCTCACAAGATTGATAGCCAGCAACCTTCACAGCATCAGCCATGGCCTTGTGTCACTTGAGTTCTGAGGTGAGAAAATGTTTACAGACAATCATCTGAAGAACATCGAGAATAATGATTTTTTTTTTCCCAAAGCTTTCAGCGTTAATCAGTTGCCTTCACTATTAAGCAAGACCTACTTACTTTGCAACTCATAGTTAAGATGTGGAACTCGTAGAAGTTCTATGTGAGATCTCATGAATTTCCACATGGTTCTGGGCACTCTAGGACACTCACTATCTCCTGCTGTTTGAGATGAATTCCCTTAGACGTTCAGAAGCAAGCTAGCCCAGACTATCCTTTGCTCAGTCACATAAAGTGCGGGTTTAGACAGGGATGATGCACTGGGATGCTCAGCCTTGGTGGCCAGGGTTATCCATAGTAGCGTGCACATCCAAGAATTGTTTCTGACATTGGTTCTCAGGAAACATACAAGTTGCAATCAGAGCTTGTCAATTGCTCGAAAGAGTTGGGAATAACATAACAAAAGACATGTCAAAGATTTTGCCTTCTTTGAATCTATCTGCTAAACAATCTTGAGACATCATGGGAGGGGAATAGTAGAAATAGCAAAGGTTTGGGAGTTGATGGATCTGAGTTCAAATTTTGGCATCATCACTTACTAGCATGTGAGCTGGGGCACATCACTTATTCTCTTGAGCCTCAGTTTCATTATCTGTAAAATAGGGATAATAATACCTGTCTTGAAGGATCATTATGATTTGTTTAATGAGGTAAAACATAAGCTGCCTAATGTATATATGCTACTAAAAAAAAAATAACTCTTAATGTTACTTATTGGGGTCCTGCTCCAAGTCTCCTGGGGTCTAGCACAGAGTTTAACAAAGACAGGTAATACAGGACTCTGGTTCTCCAGATGCTGGTAGACCAAAAGGGGAATGAATCAAACCACCGTGACCTTTGTTGCTTGCTCTGGAGGAGGCTTCATCTTTATGTTGTTTTCCTTGTACTTATAGGAACTAGTTGGGTGTGTGGGTGTGGATGTGGGAGGGGCCCCACCCCTGGACACTGGAAACTATTCTGTATGATACTGTAATGGTAGATACACGTTATTATACATTTTTCCAAACCTGTGGAATGTATAACACCCAATGTGAATCCTAATGTAAACTATGGACTCTGGGGGATAATGATGTATCAGTGTAGGTTCCTCAGTTGTTAGAAATGTAGCGCTCTGGTGGGGGATGTTGATGTTGATAGTGGGGGAGTCTGTGCCTGTGTGGGGGCAGGGAGTATAAGGGAACTCTACATTTTGCTCAATTTTGCTGTCAACCTAAAATTGCTCTAAAAAATAGAATATTTAAAAAAAGAGTGGATCCTGATAGAGTTAAGTGTTCTTATTTTCCTCAGTGACCACAATTAATTATCTTAAGGTGTCTCACCAATTTCTTAATGAAGATGTATATACTTCAGTTTTATTAAAGTCCGTGATTATTTCTAAAGGAAGGAAAGACATGGGAAGGAAAAGGAGTAGAAGAAGTTGAGGAGGAAAAATTATAAAGAGATAGACATAGAGAATGTGTGGGTCTGGAATGTGTGTGTGTGTGTGTGTGTGTTTGTGAATTAGGAAAAAGGCACAACAAGAAAAACAAATATCCTTTCTATGGCCTTTTCTGATAAGAACATCTTGCATTTTCAGCTGCAGGCACAGTAAGGAAAGGCTCTTTGACTCTTGCCCCAAGGGCAGTCTGGGCTGACTAGGGATGACCTGCCGCTGAGAGTGAAATGTTCTTCCTGATCCCATAACTCCTAACCAAGGCCAACCCTGCCCTGAGGTCTGCTCCTTGCAATTGTTTTCAGTTCCCAGACTCCACCACCTGATTCCACCTGCAGCCAGCTTCAGGAGGTAGCCAGGAATCAGGCCTGTTCCAGATATAACTGCTGGATAAGGGCTGGGAGAATCAAGACCCTCAGTCATCCATGAGATGGCCTTGCAGAAAAGACAGGTGAGGACATTGAGGAAAACTGCCTACCTTTCAAAGCTACAAGGTTCAGTTGTAAGAAAGGGATGAAAGGAAATGGGAAAAGTTTCTCTAGATATCAAAGGGGATGTTATAAGTAGGCTGGAAACCAGCTATCCTCACGGAAGAAAGAGATGCTGACATAATAGGTGCTGCAGGGGTTTTGTGTTGTATATTCTGAGGCTCCTCAGGATGGGGAGAAGGCTGAGTGACAGGATTGCCTCGGGAGATAGCTGGCTTGTCACTTTCAGAAGAGTCGCTTAATGGTGGAATCAGCCAAGGAATCGGAATAGATGCCTTGAGAAGAGTCCTTTCTAATGTGAGTCACTCAGGGAAGATGAAAGAGGAGACAAAGAGCTGAAGTGAGAGAAACGTAGGGGAGGGAGGAAAGGGAAAAGGGAAAAAAGAGAGAAAAAGTGAGAACCCACTGATGAGATAGAAGACATTTCACTTTCACAATCAGTCTCCTTAAAGTTCTTGACCAGGATGTTTTAACTTAAAGAGCAGAATCAGGTAGCTCACCCGCTGAAGAGATCGTTACGCTTTGACAGAAATATCTCTCTATGAAAAAATAAGTGGATTAAAAAAATAGGTAACAGGAATGATTGAGAATGTTGCTGATAAGTTTGGGTTTGTGTCTTACTAACATATTTATTTATCAAAATATTAGTTGCACTGGAGAAGTTTTCAGAGATGGAACAAAGTGCGCCAGCCGGGTGTCTTCATGACACTAACCAGGTCATCTGAGCTTGCTTACACACTTCCACCTCCCCACCTGTCTGAATTTGTTCTGGCTGCTGTAATAGAATACCGTAGACTGGGTGGCTTATAAACAACAGAAATTTATTTCTCACATTCTGGAAGCTGGCAAGTCCAAGATCAAGGAGCTGGAAGATTTGGCGTCTGGTGAGGCCTGATTCCTAGTTCATAGATGGTGGTCTTTTTGCTACAACCTCACGTGGCCGAAGGGGCAAGAGAGCTCTCTGGAATCTGTTTTGTAGGAGCGGGGCCCTCCTGACCTGATCACCTCCCAAAGGTCCCACCTCCAAATACCATCACGTTGGGGATTAGGTTTCAATGTATGAATTTTGGAAGGGCACAAACATTCAGTCTAGAACACCACCCAGTGTCTTCCACGTGTGCCCTGATTATCTTAGGGTCTGATGACTGTGAAAGAGCACTAGAAATTGTGAATTACTAAGCAAATGTGAGGAAGGTATTATTGTTCTAATCTTATTTCACAGCATTGATAGTGGGATTTTATAAAATTACTTCTATGTTGCACAGGAAGAAAGTGATGTTCAGTGACTAAGTGACTCACCCAGAGCCACTCAAGACGTGGAACTAGGCGGTGATCTTGAGATAACCACATCGGTCCTGTTGTCCATTCTCAGCTCTGCTCCTTAGGCCCAGCTCAGCTCTTTACGCTATGGCTGGATCTCTGTGTTGGCTTTGCACTGGAGTCCTCTGAAGAAGGTCTAAAAAATACCAGTACTGGGCTGGACATCAGACCAGTTCAACTAGAACTCAGGATGGGAGCCCAGCATTGGTGTTTATTAAATATCCTCAGGTGGTTCTAATGAAAGGAGGTGGCGAACCTCTGATGTAAGCTGTCTTGAGTGATTGAACTTTGGTTCTATTAGAGAAACCAAGTGACATTTGAGGGAGCTATGAGGTTGCTTTCATGGAGCAGGGCTTCCCTCCCTCTGTCATGGTAACTGGCCTCAGCCAGCACCGCCCCTGTCTCTCACACGCTCTGATCATCTGCAGCGGTCAGCACTTTGAAAGTGCTCCAGGCAGTACCAAGGCGCAGATCCATGGTGACAGGAAACTCAAGAGAGGAGTTGACCCAATAAAGGGGCTTCGTGTGGCCAAGCGCTTGTCCAGCTGCTTGGACAGAGGACCCTGGTGGGAAGACAGGGCTGGTGCGGGAGGCAGAGCTACAGAGTGAGGTTGGCCAGGTGGAGGATGCAGAAGAACGGTGCTGAGTGGGTGAGCAGGAATATCCTAGTGAGTACAGGTGAGAGGTGATGTGGGGCTTGAACCTCAGGCGTTAGTGGCCTGAAGGTTAGGACACAGTGGCCAAAATTGCGCCACACCAGAGTCAGCCATGTAGGACTCAAGGTCAGTTCATCAGGTCAGAGTTAGAACCTAACTCTGGGGTAGAAGAGCCACAGCACTGGGGTCCCAGAAGGAAGATGCAAACACGGTGATGCACATGTAAGCTCAGAGAAGCAGAATGAACTGCCCTCCCGCCAGGCTGGGCTGCACGAGGAAGCTCCTTCCTGTTGGCCCGCTGAGCCCGCTCCCAGCCATATAACTCGTGGGGCCTAGTGCAGAATCAAAACGTGGGGCTCCTCGTTCAAAAAGCGGGAGAAAATGATGGTAAATGTACTAAAATAGAAAGCTTTTTCCTTTCTTCCATGGTCTCTCTCACAACTTCTCATGGTGATTTTTGTTATTTAATATCTTTCTAGGTAAAGATAAATTCAAATTTTAGATCATTAGCATGAATTTTACTGTTCAACTTTATATGGTGCAATGCCCATTTTAAATGCAAATGTAAGAACATTCTATTCATATATTGAACCACCAAAATTACACAATTTGTATTTCATGTAAAATACATGCATATGTATTTTGTTCTGACCAGAACAGTGGAAATGCTGAACAAAACTAACTCCGCTGCTCTGATTTCACTTCTTGATATGTGCACATTCTGCCAACACCCTCTACCTCTGCCTACTAAGGAAGGACTGAAAGGAAGGGAACTGTGGGTTGCTCAATCTTTTCTTTTACACCATCATTTTCGGTGGAAGTGGTTGGAAGTAACTGGCAGGAACACAAGCAAGTAACACAAGTAAGAAAGGATGTGATGGGGGCTCCTTGGGTGTTCGTGTTTCCTAGAACACCATTGTCTTCTTTCTGTGTTCAAAGCAGGCTCTGGTTTGAACCTCAGTTCAACAAGCATACTCAGTGGTAGATGTAACAGGTACCTCGTAGTCCCTTTGAGTCTCGCTGACACATCATGGGTCCACCGGAATTCTAGGCTCATGGGGCATCGAATGCTGTATGTTAATGGGGTAGCAAGGAACTATGGGGGATATGCATACTGAGCATAAAGCCTCTGCTTAAGTGCATGCCTCATTGTCCCATTGGGCTTCATTTAGAAAACACAAGTTCAAAGGTAAAATTAAGAATCTCAAGGAAGGAACAGCAGAGCATTAAACCAAGTGCAGGGCGCTCCTGAAGGCGGGGCCCTCTGTGACGCTCAGGTGGTACATCCATGAGGCTGGCTCTGCTGAAAAGAACAAATTCTGCAGGCAGAAGTGCTCACAAGAGTCTGTAACTGGGGTTGTGGTTTGTAACCAAAAATGATTTCCTCCTGGTTTTATTTTAATTTAGATTTTTAAAATTGAGGAACTCATTTTTATTTAGAAATGTTATCAGCTTCTGTAATTAACCTCACATTACAAGCCAAATCAGCTCCTGCCTAGATTAATTTGAGCAGGGGAATACAGAGCTGGGTGAGGAGCAGGATTAGCAGCTGGGGAAGTCAGAAATCCCTGAAAAGCTATCAATCAGGCTTGTTGGTGGGAACCGAGGGAAAAGCTAAATGCCTAGTTATCTGATCTGGGATGCCATTGTGAGAACGGGCCAGCCCTGGTGGCTGGGAGGCCCAGCCACGTGCGACAGGTGAGGAAGAAAGAAGGTGGCACAGACCGTGGGGAGTTCCAGCAGAGGCAACCAGTGGCTGCCCTGGCTGGTGGCCTGGGGAGCCTCAGGAAGGTCATGGCAGGTGTCCAGGCTGGCCGCATCACAGAGTGTGACCTCTGTATCGTCAGTAGGTTTAAAGGATAGGACACTTGTTTCTGGGGAACTGGAATAGACAGCCAAGCAAGGCTGATTGCAACCCCCTATTGGAACTAGAGGAGATGAAGGCCAGGACTTGGGAGTTCTGGGGACAACATGGACAATGGTAGACAAGGCAGGTTTTTATTGTATGAAGGAGTCCTGGCACTGAATCTGGGATTCAGGGTCAGGGCAGCAGCACTCCCAGGCTCCAGGGGTCTGAATCCCTTAGCTCCAGTGCTCCTTCTATTTCTCTGACCACAGGATTAGCCTCAGTGCCTGAGGGAGGGCAAAGTGGCCCCAGCGGCGGGTTTGGAAAGACACGGGAGTGGGGAGTAGGGGAGCTGTTATGTGCACCGTTTCTGAAGAAATGCATTGGTTTGCTCCCTGATTTATATTTTGTATATTGGAAAAAACGACATGTTGTTCCTCCCTTCCCCAAAGAGGATGTGGTTGTAAATGATCTTGAAATGTACATCCATGTAAGCCTGCTAAGCGATTCTAGGCGCTCAGAATTCACCTAATTCTGCACTGGTCCTTTTCCTCGGGAGTCCTAGTCCTTTCAGCATTACACATTTGAAGCACAAACACATAGACAAAAATTCGCAAGGCAGATTGTTTAAAATCAACAAACTGTGAATCAATCTATGGATCGAAATCAGTTAGAAAACATTATATATTGCAGTCATTTCCAAAGTGTAGCCTAGCCTGCGGCCAATGCTTGTTGTGCGCAATCAAATGACACACCTCTTAGCTGGCTGAGCGCAGGTAACGTGTACTGCCCCACTTCCAGCAGCCCTCACAGAGACCGAGGTGTTGTGATTTCCCATCACCTGTGGCTGGGGTCACTTCAGGCTTCACCGCAGATCGGGCACGCTCCAAGCTGCAGAAAATCACACTTCCTCTGAGCCAGGAATCCAATGGCTGATGAGGTGTCTCATCACAGGGCACAAGGCTGATGTGTGTGGGTTTGTGGTGCTGTGTGATTAGGGGGCCTTCATTTTCAAAAACAATTCTGTCATTTGTTTAGTTAAATGACTTAAATGCTCTGACTTTAGTTTGCGAATGCAGTGCATCTTAACTATTAACATATTGTCCCTTGGCTTCCAAATCACGACTCCTGCATCTGTTTCTTGCCTTTTCCTTTCCATAATCCATGAGGTCTTGCACATCTTTGCACATCAACCAAATAACAACCCTTCTCTAGTATGGGAAGAGGAAAGGGCAGGCAGTTTGAATTCTTTGGCATTTCCTTGAAGCATCTGCAGATCTGATCTAGTGACTTGGTTCTGCATGTATAATTAATTGGGAGTGTGTTCACAGCTCCTACTAAGCTGCCTGATTCACATTGTGAAAGCACCAGATGCAGAGCTGGTCTGTCAGCCAATCAGAATTCCCAAGGACAGACAACACAAGGTCACGAATGAAGATTGTGTCTTGACAGGCCTTGAAGGGAAGTGAGAATAACCAGGCTTTGATTTGCACCTATGGTCACTGCAGGCTCTGAAAGATGTCGTTTTTAGATATTTCTTGTGTTTTCCTTTAGAGTCACAATACGTCAGGCTCAGCTAAATGAAGAACTAAATTAAAACTGTCATTTCGGCTCATAAATAACAGATGTCTAACGCATTTAATTATTTATAGTCTTGAATTTTTCAAAAATGAAAATGACTATACACATTTTTAATGCAGTTCTTGGTAATTTGCCGCCTGACTGATAAGATTTGCCGATAATCCTGGTTTGCAAACATGAAAAATAAAACTGAGACTGCCTCGTTTATTTCACGAGACTGCTTCTCTGCTCCCTTGCGGCTTTAACAAAATTTAAATTAAAGTGGAGTCTGATCACAACAAAGTGATGTTCATATGGTCATATTAATAATTGAGTTTTCTGAGATCATGCGGTAGGTACCTGGATACCTGAGATTTTTGCGCTGCCTGACGAATCAATGCTTTGTCCTTCTCCAGACTGTCTCCTGGCCAGGAGGTTGTGACTGCACTGATCAGGGTTTAACAGAGAAAGCTTAAACACATGGCTTCTGAGCATGCCTCCCAGATCGTAATTGCAAGTTTGGGGAGGACTTAAGTGTGGTTAAAATGGCTATTTGACTCCATTGACACCAGCAAGAGCCCATTATTGCTAGAGTGTTTCTCTCTTCTCATTTGGGTGAAAAATCTTTCAGCTTCCATTAAGACTCCAAAATGACTTAAATTCACACTAAGGTACAACCAGCCTATGTTAGATCCTGAGAGTAATTTTTATTAAAAGGAGAGAGGAACTAGTTAAGATGCCTCAATTATTTGAGCAATTACTTCCTTAGTGGCAAAAATACACTTGCTTTTGGTCTAGTGGTATAAAGCAAAGTAAATTAATTTGGGTGGTCATAAAAACCTAAGTTTGAATCCTGTTTATAACAATTATAAGCTAGTGTCTTTGAGTAAGTTACTTAAAATCTCTAGGGCTCAGTTTCTTTATTTCTAAAATCAACACGCTAATACCTGCCTCCCAGGGCTGTTGTAAAGAGTAAATGAGGCAACGTAGGTAAAACACCTGTGCTTAGTAGGTATACTATAAATATTAGCGATGTTTGTATTTCTCTGGGAGAAAAGCAACAAATTGCTCATTAGAGAAAATAATTATATTAGTTGCTCCCTAAGATTCTTTTCAACTAAGAGCACCTGCGTCCGTTGCTCCCCAATCTTGTTATTCTCCTTCTACAAAAATCTTCATGGACTTCTCACTTCTGCTCAGTGCTTCCCTTTGGGATTTCTCTGCATCATTTTAATAGTCGATGGAGTTCAAATGTGTGTTTTGGAGCAACACTGTTAGTCCCCCCTGTAAAGAAAAACCCTTTCCCCAGCTGTCCACACTCATATGTGACCCCAACGTGTCACTGGTACATCTCAGAATCCATTACATGTACCCCAGAGGTCCCGGGGTGTCCAAACTATGTGTCTCATTCCCAAATGCTGGCAGGGACCATGTGGAGCTCCCAGGAGAATGTAGGGGCTGAGGTGAAATGGAGAAGTCACACCTGTCTAAAATGGTGCAGCGACTTGTCCTCAGCTCAAGATGACTGTTGCCATGCGTGAACCTGGGCCCAGTGTTGCCAGGTCTTTAGGTCGTTCAAGAGAAGATAGATACCAAGGTATTTACATGAAATCTTCCAAGTTTTAATGGTGGCAAGCTATTCATGTTGAACAATAAAGCCTGTGAGGATCAACACCTTTCCATCTAAAAAGCAGGCCTGGAGCTTTCCAGTTCCGACCTATGGGCTTATGGTGTTTCATTGACCAGATTTCTGGGTGCCATTTCTCTCTCCGGGGTCTTCGACCTCCTGGGAGCAGCTACAATTTCTCCTTTAGTAGCTATAAAGATTTCCTTCTTTCTCTCATGGGGTTCGTGACATTTTGATATAGCCATTTGGTTGCTGTAGTGACATTCAGATCTATTTTATGACCTTAAAAAAATAACTACTGAACTTAAAAAAAAATCAGGTGATGTCTGTAAACTTTACCCCATCCCTGACTTTCAAGCTCCCATCGTCCTTCTGTCCCTGAGTGTTACCCTGTTCCCAAGACTCCCCAGAGGTACGAGGAGTTTAGAGATGAGATAAGAATGTCTCTAGTGCACAAATCTTGGTGATAAAAGGTTGCATTTTAATAGTTTTAATTTTAGGCCTTGTGAAGTGACCCAATGTTCAAACAAAATATCCTGTTCAAGATCTTGAAGAAATGAGTGTTCTTAGTCCTCCTTCTGGCAGAAGTTCTTCCTCAAAGACTGAGATATAATAGGCTCACCATCCCTTATCCCAAAACTTGGGGCAGCTAGGTTTCAGAATTGTTTGAATTTTGGAAATGTAACATATATATTGTGGAACACCTCCTGTACAGTCTAATAATCAAATACACCACTATGTATTTCTATAGCAAAATACTAATATTCTCACTAACTGGCATAAATAAAGACCATCAATAGCCACATGTTAGTTCAGGTCAGGTTTTGATGCCAAATGAATTGTAGAAAAGATTCTGGTATTGGATGTGAGAATTCTGCCTGAGGGACTATAGGCCTGTACACGAATCATAGTCCTGTTGCTGTCTGGTGGCATCTCCTCAGTATGGCTTCAATGGCAAGTCCCATTTTGATCTTCTTCATGCCAATCCATGCCTCCTTGTCTTATTGAATCATAAGAGTTACATAAGGCTATTTTAATTTTCTCCATTTTCTAAAGTCCTACAATGAATATATATTTATAATTTCACTTGAAATTTCGTAAAGTTGGGGCAGTAGGATGTCCATACCTAGTGTGTGTGTGGGTGACCTGCTGAAAACTTAACTTGCATTTCACTTTTCACTGCTGTTGTGTGAAGCTGTCCTGTCTGTGGCTATCTCACTAGGAAGAGGTGGAATGAGTTCTCTCCTTGCCTGCCAACCTCCTCTTCCTCTCTGCACCCTTTGACCCCCACGGGGATAAACAGGTCTCTTTGTTTCTATAATCTTATTAAGGTAATGGCAGGACACTGGTCAGAGGGGGAAGAAGCCACCCCTGGGAGAGGAGGAGCGGGTGCAAGTTCCACAAGGTTGGATGGATGGGTGGATGCCTGGACTCACGCTGGCATAGCCCCTCTGAGGCAGCAGGACTATGGGGAATGGCCACTTGGGGTTCTAAAATGCTTCAGAACTAATTGTGATGGGATTTAGAGCCCAGATTGAGGGAGTGGAGCTGGGATCTGCTCAAGCAAAGCTGCGTGGACCAGCAGTGACTGAAGAAGGCTCGCAGCATCGCTGTGAGACAGAGGTGAGGGCAGGGAAGGCAGCCGAAACAGACACCAGGGTTCCTCCTTGCCCGGAGACGAGGTTGAAGGGACTTTCTTTCTGGACTGTGTAAGTAAGTTCCTGGGGGCCTTGACTATCCAAGAGAGAATGGAGAGCTCCTAGAAGGTAATGCTGGGCTTGGATCAGTCTTGAGAAAACAAATGTGGCATTCCTGGCTTCTGAAGACTGAGGCACTGTCTATAATTATTACAGCTGAAAAAGAGGATTATGACATAGAAAACAACCATTTCCAGGTTTTAAAAATTTGAATGTCTCTTGCATTATTCTGTATAATCTGACCTATGTAATAATGTAATCAAAAAGGGAGATGAATAAATTGATCAAAGTTCTAACATTGGGGAGATATTAGATGTCTAAGGGAGGATTGGTGGGAGATGACAGGAAGGGAAAAAGCCATAGAAACTGGGGGTTTGAGGGAACCCAATATACAGGTTTATCAGGGGGTCCCCCAGCTTCTAGACAAAATCACAGTGAATTAGTGGTTTCCAGCCTTGGATCCTTTGATGCCAGAGGTCAACACATATTGTACTGGGACTCCATGAGCAATTTTCTGAATCTCTCAAAGTCAGATGGAAATCATGCATCTCCCTCTGAAGTGGCTATATGGGCTAGCAAAACACAGGTCTCTTCGCTTTTGCCTGGGATTCTATTGCTTGAGTGTGTGAACAGCGAATATCCAACATTGATCAGAAGCTGTGCATAGTTCTTTTTTTTTTTTAATTTTTATTTTTTTCGGATGTACATCATATTTCAAATTCTGGATACATTACATCATGTTCACCACCCGAACACTAATTATAGTGCATCCCCTCACATGTGACCCTAATCACCCCTTTTGCCCTCCCCCCTCCCCCCTTCCCCAATGGTAACCACCAGTCCAATCTCCAATGCTATGTGTTTTTTTTTTCTTTGTCGTTTTTATCTTCTACTTATGAGTGAGATCATACGGTATTTGACTTTCTCCCTCTGACTTATTTCACTCAGCATAATACCCTCAAGGTCCATCCATGTTGTCACAAATGGCCGGATTTCGTCATTTCTTATGGCTGAGTAGTAGCCCATTGTGTATAAATACCACATCTTCTTTATCCATTCGTCACTTGATGGGCACCTAGGTTGCTTCCAAGTCTTGGCTATTGTGTATAATGCTGCAGCGAACATAGGGGTGCAAGTATCTTTATGCCTTTGTGTTTTCAAGTTCTTTGGATAAATACCCAGCAGTGGAGTAGCTGGATCATATGGTAGATCTATCCTTAATTTTCTGAGGATACTCCAAACTGCTTTCCATAGTGGCTGTACCAGTTTGCACTGCCACCAGCAGTGAACAAGGGTTCCCTTCTCTCCACACCCTCTCCAACGTTTGTTGTTTCCTGTCTTGTTAATTATAGCCATTCTGACCGGAGTGAGGTGATACCTCATTGTAGTTTTGATTTGCATTTCCCTGATAGCTAATGATGTTGAGCATCTTTTCATATGCTTGTTGGCCGTCTGTATTTCTTCTTTGGAGAAATCTCTGTTCAGATCTTTTGCCCAATTTCCTAATTGGATTGTTGGTTTTTTTGTTGCTGAGCTGTATGAGTTCTTTGTATATTTTGGATATTAACCCCTTATGTGATACGTGGTTTGCAAATATCTTCTCCCAATTGTTAGGTTGTCTTTTTGTTTTGTTGATCGTTTCCTTTGCTGTGCAGAAACTTTTTAGTTTGATGTAGTCCCATTTGTTCATTTTTTCTTTTGTTTCCCTTGTCCACTCAGACATGGGACTTGAAAATATGCTGCTCAGACCAATGTCATAGAGCGTACTGCCTATGTTTTCTTCTAGAAATCTCATGGTTTTGGGTCTTCCATTCAATCTTTAATCCATTTTGAGTTGATTTTTGTGCATGGTGTAAGGGAATGGTCTACTTTCAATTCTTTTGCATGTGGCTGTCCAGTTTTCCCAACACCATTTATTGAAGAGACTCTCCTTTCTCCATCGTATGCTCTTGGCACCCTTGTCGAATATTAGCTGTCCATAAACGTGTGGGTTTACTTCTGGGCTCTCAATTTTGTTTCATTAATCTGTGTGTCTGTTTTTGTGCCAGTACCATGCTGTTTCGGTTACTATGGCTTTGTAGTATAATTTGAAATCGGGGAGTGTGATACCTCCAGCTTTGTTCTTTTTTCTCAGGAAGGCTTTGGCTATTCGGGGTTTTTTGCTGTTCCATATAAATTTTAGGATTCTTTGTTCTATTTCTGTAAAAATTGTTGTTGGAACTTTGATAGGGATTGCATTGAATCTGTAGATTGCTTTAGGAAGTATGGACATTTTAACTATGTTAATTCCTCCAATCCAAGAGCACAGAATATCTTTCCATTTCTTTGTGTCTTCTTCGATTTCTTTCAACAATGTTTTATAGTTTTCGGTGTACAGATCTTTCACCTCTTTGGTTAAGTTTATTCCTAGGTATTTTATTCTTTTTGTTGCAATTGTAAATGGGATTGTCTTCTTAATTTCTCTTTCTGCTACTTCATTGTTAGTGTATAGAAACGCAACGGATTTTTGTACATTGGTTTTGTATCCCGCAAATTGACTGTGTTCCTTTATTATTTCTAAAAGTTTTTTAGTGGACTCTTTGGGGTTTTCTAGATATAAAATCATGTCGTCTGCAAAGAGTGACAGTTTCACTTCTTCTTTTCCAATGTGGATCCCTTTTATTTCTTTTTCTTGCCTGATTGCTCCGGCTAGGACTTCCAATACTATGTTAAACAAGAGTGGTGACAGTGGGCATCCTTGTCTGGTTCCTGTTCTTAGAGGGCTAGCTTTCAGTTTTTCTCCATTGAGAATGATATTTGCTGTGGGTTTGTCATATCTGGCCTTTATTATGTTGAGGTATTTTCCTTGTATACCCAATTTATTTAGAGTTTTTATCATAAATGGATGCTGTATCTTGTCAAATGCTTTCTCTGCATCTATTGAGATGATCATGTGATTTTTATTCTTCATTTTGTTAATGTGGTGTATCAAGTTGAGAGATTTGCGGATGTTGAACCATCCCTGCATCCCCGGAATGAAACCCACTTGATCATGATGTATGATCTTTTTAATGTATTGTTGTATTCGATTTGCTAGTATTTTGTTGAGGATTTTTGCATCGATGTTCATCAGTAATATTGGCCTGTAATTTTCTTTTTTTGTGTTGTCCTTGTCTGGCTTTGGTATCAGGATAATGTTTGCTTCGTAGAAGGAGTTAGGAAGCCTCCCCTCCTCTTCAATTTTTTGGAAGAGTTTGAGAAGGATAGGTATTAAGTCTTCTTTGAATGTTTGGTAGAATTCACCAGGGAAGCCAACTGGTCCTGGACTTTTGTTTTTTGGGAGGTTTTTGATTGCTGTTTCGATCTCCTTACTGGTGATCAGTCTATTCAAATTTTCTACATCTTCTTGGTCCAGTTTGGAAGGTTGTATGTTTCTAAGAATTTATCCATTTCTTCTAGATTATCCAATTTGTTGACGTATAGCTTTTCATAGTATTCTCTTATTATCTTTTGTATTTCTGAGGTGTCCGTTGTAATCTTTCCTCTTTCGTTTCTGATTTTATTTATTTGAGCCTTCTCTCTTTTTTTCTTGGTGAGTCTAGCTAAGGGTTTGTCAATTTTGTTTATCTTTTCGAAGAACCAGCTCTTGGTTTCATCAATTTTTCTATTGTTTTTTAAGTCTCTATTTCATTTATTTCTGCTCTGATTTTTATTATTTCCTTCCTTCTGCTGATTTTGGGCTTTGTTTGTTGTTCTTCTTCCAGTACCTTTAGGTGCACTTTTAGATTGCCTATTTGGGATTTTTCTTTTTTCTTGTGGTAGGCCTGAATTGCTATAAACTTCCCTTGTAGAACTGCTTTTGCTGTATCCCACAGATTTTGGCATGTCGTGTTTTCATTTTCATTTGTCTCCAGGAATTTTTTGATTTCTTCTTTGATTTCTTCATTGACCCAATCATTGTTCAGTAGCATTTTGTTCAATCTCCACATTTTTGTGGCTTTTCTGGTTTTCTTTCTGTAGTTGATTTCCAGTTTCATACCTTTGTGGTCAGAAAAGATGCATGGTATTATTTTGATCTTCTTAAATTTATTGAGACTTGTTTTGTGGCCTAATATGTGATCAATCCTGGAGAATGTTCCATGGGCATTTGAAAAGAATGTGTATTCTGTGGTTTTTGGATGGAATGTTCTGTATATATCTACTAAGTCCATCTGGTCTAATGTGTCCTTTAAGGCGAGTGTTTCCTTATTGATCTTCTGTTTGGATGATCTATCCATTGGTGTAAGTGGAGTGTTAAATTCCCCTACTATTAATGTGTTACTGTCTATTTCTCCTCTTATGTCTATTAATAATTGCTTTATATATTTAGGTGCTCCTATGTTGGGTGCGTAGATATTTATAAGTGTTATATTTTCTTGTTGGATTGTTCCCTTTATCATTATGTAGTGCCCGTCTTTGTCTCTTATTACAGTTTTTGATTTAAAGTCTATTTTGTCTGATATGAGTATTGCTACCCCTGCTTTCTTTTCTTTGCCATTTGCATGGAATATCTTTTTCCATCCTTTCACTTTCAGTTTGTGAGTGTCTGTAGGTCTGAAGTGTGTCTCTTGTATGCAGCATATACATGGATCTTGTTTTTTTATCCAGTTGGCCACCCTATGGCATTTGATTGGAGCATTTAGTCCATTAACATTTAAAGTAGCTATTGATAAATATGTATTTATTGCCATTTTGTCACTTTTTCTTTTTTTTGGGTGTTTTAGTAGTTCTTCTCAGTTCCTTTCTTTTTCTCTTGCTCTCTTCACTTGTGGTTTGATGACTATCTTTAGTAATACGTTTGATTTCTTTTGTCTTACTTTTTTTCCTGCTTGTTATAGGTTTCTGGTTTGTGGTTACCATGAGGATCCTATTTAATATACTATGCATATAACAGTCTATAGTGAGTAGATAGATTCTTTAGCTTGGTCTCTTTCTAAAAGTTCTACTTTTTCACTCCCCTCCTCCCACATTATATGTTTTTCACATCATATATAGTCTTTTGTTTAGTGTGTGTCCATCCATTACCCTCTTATCATTGAAATAGGTAATTTTAGTACATTTGTCTTTTAACCTTCATATTACCTTCACAGGTAGTTGATCTGCTTCCTTTACTATACTTTTACCTTACCAGTGATTTTATTGCCTGTTTTTTCTTGCTGTTGTTTTGGTTTTTTTTGATAATTTTTTTCTTTTATCTCTATTTGTGGTCATTACTTTCCCACTTAAATAAGTCCCTTCAGCATTTCTTGTAGAACTGGTTTCTTAGTGATAAACTCCTTTAATTTTTGCTTGTCTGGGAAGCTCTTTATCTCTCCTTCCATTCTGAATGACAGCCTTGATGGATAGAGTATTCTTGGTTGTAGGTTTTTTCCTTTTAGCACTTCAAATATGTCATGCCATTCTCTTCTCGCCTGTAGGGTCTCGGCTGAGAAGTCTGCTGACAGCCTGATGGGCTTCCCTTTATATGTCACTTGTGGCCTTTCTCTTGCTGCTTTTAGGATTCTCTCTTTGTCTTTAATTTTAGACATTTTGATTATAATATGTCTTGCTGTGGGCCTCTTTGGGCTTCTCTTGTTTGGAGCTCTCTGTGCTTCCTGAACTTGGATATCTGTTTCCTTCCTCAGGTGAGGAAAATTTTCCTCTATTATTTCAACAAATAAATTTTCTGCCCCTTTGTCTCTCTCATCTCCTTCTGGGACCCCTATAATCCGAATGTTAGCACGTTTGATATTGTCCCAGAGTTCCCTTACACTGTTCTCATTTTGTCTAATTCTTTTTTCTATTTTCTGTTCTGCTTGGGTGATGTCCTCTAATTTTTCGTCTAGCTTGCCAATCCGTTCTTCTGCTTCCTCTACTCTGCTATTGAGTCCCTCTAGTGAATTTCTCATTTCAAGTATTGTATTCTTCATTTCTGATTGGTTCTTTTTTACATCTTCCAATTCTTTGCTGATGTGCTCACTGTATTCATTCATTCTTCTCTGCATATCTGTGAGCATCCTCATTATATTTTGTTTGAATTCCTTGTCAAGGAGGTCGCTAGTTTCTGTTTCACTTAGTTCTTTTTCTGGGGTTTTGTAGTGTTCCCTTGCTTGGAAAGTATTCCTTTGCCTCCTCATTATGCCTCTTTCTCTGTGCTATTTTCTTTGTACTAGGTGAGTCGGCTATGTCTCCTGATCTTGGAGAAGTAGCCTTATGTATGAGATGCCTTATGAGGCCCAACAGTGTGCTTCCCTCTTGTCACCAGACCATAAGAACAAGGAGTGGCCCCTTTGTGGGCTACTTGTGTTCTTCTGCTATGGCAGGGTTGCTCCCACTGCAGGTGCCCAGGGAGTCTGATCTTTCCTTCCCTGGCCAGCTGTTTGTAAATCCGGTTTGGAGGGGCCTCAGCACTGTTGGCTACAAAGTCTATTAGCACACTCTTATTGCAAGTGTTCTCTTAATTGTGTTGGTACCCAGTGTAGCTGGTTGCTAGGCTCAGGGGTGTACAGCTGTGATAGGCCTGAGGCCAACAAGGCTGATGTCAGTTCTCTTAGGAGTGTAGCTGAGTGGGGCTAGCCCTTGGCATGGAGGCACTCAGTTGTTTCAGGCTTTGGAAGGTGGGGCTGATCTTTTTTATGGCTATTTGTGAAACACAAGTCTTCTGCCGCTGATAAGCCTCACCACCCTCTGGACCACATACACTGTCAACACAGTCCTGGTCCATGCACACTTCTCAACCCCCTGGAGCATACCCCACCGCCACACTGCAGAGGCCCCCACCTCTGCCCCAATGCCCCCCACAGTTCACCTGGTCCTCACACAAGCCCTGCCCCACAGAGGGAGACACCCTTGCCTGCCTGTAGAGGATCAAGGCACTCAGTCAATGCAGGCTGAAAAGTAGCCTGAGGGCTTGCTGTTAGGTGGGGCCAGTCCCTAGGGTGGGTTGCCTGCCCTGGCTGAACTGGATTAAATCTGTGCTCTAGTGGGTGTGGCAGACCCCACAGTCCAAGGGATGCACCTCAATGGCCCCCACCAGTGTCCGTATCAGCATGCCTGGACCAGCTCAGAACAACGGCCCCCACCAATGTCTCAGTCTCAGGAGAGGATCCTCCTCTCACCAAGATGCCCCCAGAGCCCACCAGGTGAGTCTTGTTTCACCAAAGGACAGTCAGCCGTCTCTCTGTTGATTTTAGGTTGCTGCAATGAGTGAGTTCGTGCGTGGGCCCTTTAAGACCTGGATCTTTTTGGCTTTCAGCTGATAGCTTTTCTGGGGTGTCCTCACTGCAGTTAATAGCCAGCAAAGCCAGACAGTAAGACCCCTATCTCAGTTGGGCTGAGTCCGAAGGATGGTTATAGCAGTATTGCCCTCGCTCCGGACCTCACTCCTCCAGGGAGGGCTGCGTACCTTAGGTTGGCTCCTGCCTGGCCAGCTGAGAAGCTCTGCTGCTCCCAATGATGGCTTTTTTCCTCTCCAGCCGGAGTTGCTGCCTCTTCTGCTTTCTTCAGGACTGTCCCTTGTCGTGGGGGTTCTTTTTATCCAGTTTTCAGTCTTCAATCCAGGGTGATTCTTCATAAAATTGTTGTAACCTGGTTGTGTTTGTGGGAGGAGGCGAATTCAATGTCTGCTCACAGCGCTATCTTGACGAGAACTGCGTAGTTCTAAGATATATCAATAATTAATAGAAAAATGGGGGAAACAAGTAATCAATGACCCAGTAAATATAGTTTGTTTGGTGGCCAAAGATACTGCCCAAACATAGTATTGGGTAGGGAGGATTTATAAGAAGTCCTTAGAAAAAGGCTGGGAACCCCTGTGGACACGATTCTGTCTCCCACATCCTCTGAAACCAGGTAGCCAGTCATTCCCTGTGCCTCACTGCCCAGCTAAAATGCATCTGCCCCTGTGGGCTGTGCAGATGCGTGGCAGCCAACTGCCTCCTGATGAGCTGTTCTTTAAATCATTAAACCGAGAGGGAGACTTTTGTTTCAGAAGAGTGGAAGATTTTAATTTTCCCATTGATGAGCGTTCAATCATTCAGGTTCTCATTAAGTGACTGTGGACCAGTCTTCCTGTAGCTTTGTTGACACAGGACTTTTCAGGTCTGACTTTTTTCTCCATCATCTTCATTGACCATCTGCTTCTTTCTCTGCTGTCTGTGGGTGCTCTGCTTCTCTCCCTCCACATATGTTTCCGTGGCTCCTGCTCCTGCCACTCTGCCTCCCAACGTTCCCCTCCAGCCTTGCTCCATCAGTGTCTCTCCTTTACAATGCTTCTGTTACTGCAGAGCCCCTACGATGTTCTAGGCACTGTGCTGGCTCACATGCAAAGTTCCCTGCAAAGGCTAGTTGCTAAGTAAATATTTATCTCTTTCTACCTTTCACACTGACTTCTCATGCAGAGCAAATCTCATTTCAGTCCTTCTGTGTGAGGTCATGTTATTAGAGCACAGAAAAATCTTGTGGCGGCTTATAGTCTTCTGCTGTGGTGGGAGTTGGGTGGGGAGAATATGCACATACACCTCTGCGGACCTGTCCTAAGCACTCCTAAAGGTGTCTGTCCATAGGCAGGCGGTGGCAGTGTATAAAGGACAAATGGGATTCTGCTGGCAGTCTAACTCTCATATAGGGGTGGGGGAATTCCCCTCTGGACCCCTTGGTCTATTAGTTAGGGGTGCAGTTAGGGAAGGACTCCCACATGCTGGTGATCTAGAAGTTAGGAAGTGGAAAGGGCAACCCTGTCTCCAAGTCTGGGTGCACAGGGCAACCTTTAGCATCCTCAGACCACTGCTGGGGCTGTTTAACGCTGATCCGCCCCTGGCTGAGAGGGGCAGCTTCCTTCAGTTGTGCCTGAGTCCTTGTAGGGGGTTTTGGAGTTGTTAGTGGCTACCTCTAATCCACAATGTGAGGGTAGGGACAGTTTGGCCCAAGATGCTCCAATCCTCTCAAGTTCGAGGAAAAATTAAAGTCCTAGTCCCTTGATACAGAGTGGTTGTATTGGCTTCCTAGGGCTTTCATACAAATTACCGCAAACTAGGTGGCTGAAGACAACAGAAATTTATTCTCTCACAGTTGAGGAGGCCAGAAGTCGGAAATCGAGTTGTTGGCAGGGCTGCTTCCCCCGGAGCCTCTGAGGGAGTCCCGGGCCCTCTCCTTGCTTCTGGCGCTTGTCCCCAGTCCTTGGTTTGTAGCAGCATCACTTCAGTCTCTGCCTCCATCTTCACATCCCCTTCTCTGTGTCTCTGTGTCTCTGTGTGTCCTTCCTGTTTGTTATTAGGACCCTCTCATTGGGTTTAGGGCCCACTCTAATCAAGAATGATCTCACCTTCATCCTTACCTTAATTACATCTGAAAAGAACCTATTTCCAAATAAGGTCACATTCTGAGGTCCCGGGTGGACATGAATTTTGGCGGGCCCTATTCAACCCACTTAAGTGGTCAACCTAGCATGCCCCTCCTTTCCTCTGAGAGTCCATCCTTCATCCCCTTGATAATATCATCATACTTTATAAAATACCTTACCCTTTGCAAGTGTTTTTACATCTGATATCTAATTTGCACTCCTCTTGTGAGACAACTGGGGTGGGCATTACCTTTTCTAAACCTCGCCCTTGGAATGTGTACAAGAAGTGATCTGATCAAGGTCGGTTGCAGAGCCTGGACTAGAATCTATGTCCTCCTGATTCTTAGAAAGCAAGGCACTGTAGTGAAATAATTTGAAAATGATATTCATGCCCATCTCTCTTCCCTTTATTTTATGTCTGACAATCATATTCAGTTATTGTGGGGTGAGCTCACTGGAGCTTTGACAAAACAAGCAGCTGTAGAGCTTTCTTTCCTCTCGCTCCTCCCGCAGAGGGGCCGGTTTCATAACCTCCCCACCCCTGCCGCCCCCGGGCTTACTCCTATGAAGAAGTGTTGCTGTTTGGAGACCCAGGCTTGGCTCAGGGGTCCAGCGCCATTCACCACCACGCCCCTCAGCACCTCCCCTCTCCTTAGAGTCTGGGCTCTGCAAACTGCCCATTGGAATGGCAGCAGGCATCCCAACACATTGGCCCTCCTGGAGGAGTTTATTAATGGGTAAACTGAGGTTCCTGAGGTTGAGTCTTCTTTCCTTATGAAAATGAGAACTTTTCTGGCACATTAGACATACTTATTTAATGTACATAAACAGACCATTTAAAAAGCACAAAAAGGTATCAGCCATGTGCCTGAGAAACGTTTTTCTCCAAGGTGGTGTTCTACATGGAAAGAGCAGACTCGGAACTGGCAAACCAAGGTGCTGAAATGTATTTGTAGTGTGTCCTTTGATTTCTTTGGGCCTCAGTTGCCTCATCAGTAAACTCGGGATTACAAAAATCTCTTTTTTCTACTCCATCTGTGATAACATTTTCCAGGGACTCTTTGCATAAGTTAAATTCCATCCAAATAAAAGTGTAATAATTATAAAATCCATAAGCCATGTGGTTCAGTTCTAGAGCAGTAGTGGGGTGAAAAAACATGGTCCACACAACTAAGGGACCAACCTAGATCCTTTGCTTGTACATCTGGAACACTCTGAAGAGAGCAGAAATTGTTTTCCCCAATTTCCTTGCTCTGGCCCTACCCTGCCCTACCCGTTCCCCATGACTCAGGCAGAAGAGCCTGCTGCTGGACAAATCTTTAGAGGGTGGGGCACTGGAAGGGTAGGGACACACAAATACATTAAAAATAAATCTCTTATGTGATGGGGTAAATGTCAGGGACCAGAGACCAGAAAACTGCTTTTGGCCAAAAGGGTGGGGGTGGCAGATGGTCACAGCCACAGTCTTGGTCCACGTCTTCTTGGCCAAATTAGACTCTCCAAGTGGTGGAGAAAGAAAACCTCTGCTTCTCGGGATATCAGAGAGCTGTGCATTTTGGTTCTGGTGCAGTTTGCGGGAGTTCCTGGGGCTCCTGCCTTCTTTAGTGCTGAGAGGAGAAAACACTTCCAGGAAAACAATAATTTCTGGTTGTACTTGTAGATCAGTGGTTTACTAGGAGTGTGGGGAGGTTGCCTCCCAACCCCCACCCACTCCACCAGGCATATTTGACAAGTTCAGAGACAGTTTTGGTTGTCACAGCTGAAAATGGGGGGCGAGGTGTGTGCTATTGGCATCTGGTGGATAGAGGCCAGGGATGCTGTTAAACATCCTATAATGCACAGGACAGCCCCACAACAATGATCTGGTCCCAAATACCAATAGTGCTGAGGTCGACACTGCCATAGACTTCCCTGGTCATCTCTTGCCAACACAAGCTCTCACTCCCCCTTATCCCGTCTCAGCTGTGTTCAGATCTTGCCCTATCCCATCTTCAGGGAACAATTTCTAGGGAAAGAAACAGGCTATTTCTGGCAGAGTAGATGGGAGCTTGAAATTAAGAAATTCTGATCGAGGGTTGAAGAGAAAAGGAAAGTCAGAGCTGTTTGATTTCCCTGTCATTAAAAATGGGAAGTAGCGTTTAAAGAATGAAGAGGGACAAAGGGCACTTATGCTAAGAGGAGCGTCACGTGCAAATAAAATGCAGTTCAAGGCAAAAAGCAGGGAATTGAAACAGGCTGTAAACAAATGGCATCCATTTTAAAGCAGACAGCGAAAAGCATATTGACTCGCCAAACAGATTTCACATTGACATTTCCCAGGAATGACAAAGGCAGTAAAATACCAAAAAACAATCTGACTCCAGCAGCAGCGGTACCGTTTGAACAATGTTTTTGCCCCAGCGCCGAATTTCACGAGGCAGCCTTGCTGAGACCCTGCCCTTTCCAAACTTCCATGAAAATATTTTCCATCATTTTGACATTTCATTTAAAATGAAATATAGGAGATATTAAAAATTCATGTTCATGACAGGTATTATTTGTTTGACTTTGAAATATACAGTGAACACACTGTTAATGAACAGTGAGGGACGTGTCAGGATTGTGTGTGCGTGCATATTCATGGAGCTCGGCCCGACTTCAGAAGAAAACAATCGCAGAACTAAAGAGGGCTGACCTTTCACGGTTCTAAAATCCATGAGTGTGTGGTTATGAATAATTGAATATGGAATAATAAAAATGACCCTTTTTGGGGGTGGTTCAGGTAAAAGCAAAATGCCATGACTTTATCCTAGAAACGTGAACCTTAATTATTTCTGAATTTGCATGAATTACATGAATATCTCACTTGAGACATTACCCGGATGCAATCACATTAATGCATCCAACTGCCAGCATGCCATCTGTGTTTCTCTGGAGTCTTTCCTCCACCCCGAGGCTTCCAGGGAAAAGGCTCCCTCCCTCTGAGTCCTCTATTCTCCTCCCATTCAGACTCCAGGAGGAAATTGCTTTTTCCTAAGCTGGGAGACACGTTTTCTGCACCATTCTGGGTGAAGGGAAGGAAAGGAACTGTTTTGCGCTCATTACCATCAGCACAAGAGAAGGGAGTGACGTCAGGCAGGGCCACTAAAAGGGAATGGAAAAAAGACTAGTGGGAAAAAGAACCTAATTCCTCACTTAATAAGCCCCGAGAGGGTAGCCTTGTATTTTCTCTTCTTCAAAAACATGATCAAATTTATTATTACTACCTTAAAAAATTAAGGTGCAGAACCGTTGCATTCTTGAGAGTTTTCTTCCATGTAAAATTCTGTGAACACCTCTCAGTTTTCTCACTGATTTTCTTTGTGAATTAAATAAGAGTCTCATTTACTCACAAACCCTTTCAGCAGGCCTGCCATCTGCAGGGCACAGGGGAGAGACGGGTGTGGGCCTCGCAGACCTTACAGTCTAGTTAGGGAAGACAATCAGGAACTAGCAATTGTGGAGGATGAGCAATGCTCACGGGGGAGGCTGGGTTACTGTGGATGCACGTGACAGGGAGAGTCAGCCTGCTGTGAAGTTCTGAGAAGCCTCCCTGGCCAGCCTTGCAGGAGGAGTGAGGATGGCCTGGTAGAGAAAACAAGTGTGAAGGCTCCCAGGGGAGATGCTTTTCTAAGATGATCTCCCAGCTGTCACAAGGGTAACCACAGCAGGGAACACCAAGAGAAGTTAACTTTCACAGCATTAGCATGGTGGGATTCAGGAGGCCTGGGTTCTAGTGCTGGTTCTGCCTTTTATTAAGGAACAGAGAGGTTGTGATATTTGTTTAGTGTCACACAGTCTATATTCTCATTTGTAATTTCTGTGTCTGTGGGGCAGGGTGGGGTGGGGTGGGAGAATGAGGGCTTTGGGGTTGAATTTATGATCTGAAATTCTATCTTTGAATACTCAATAGTCTCTTATGTTTGTGCGTGTATATAAAGAATACTGTAAATCAATATTAGTGTTTTGATTTTCCCTCTCTAAGATTTTCTTTTAAAATTTTACATATCCTTTGGGCTCTGGCATGAGAATATAGACTCTTAGAGAATCAGAACCTTATCCTTCTTGTTTACCACTGCCTAGGAGAGTTCCTGGCACATAGTGGGTGTTTTTCCTTTTTTTGCATCAAATTGGAATTTACTGTGCCAGGTGTCAATACGTATAATGAAGTAATTAGAAATGTGAGGAATGAGGCAGGGGTAGGTCATGGAATGTATAGACAGGGACCCAGGTTCATCTTCAGGTCTAAAGTCCTAGAAAAGCACAGGCTTCCTCAGCAGGAAGTGCTGGACCAACTGCCAACCCGATTTTGAGAAGAAAAAGAAAAGTAAAATCTCTCTTACTAAAGTTCACAAAAATGGATTTTATTTATTTAGGTCAAATTGATTTATAACATTCTATAAATTTCAGGTGTACATCATTATATTTTAACTTCTATATAGACTGCATCACGTTCACCACCAAAAGTCTAGGTTTTGTTTATCACCATAGACGTGCCCCTTTAACCACCAATCTGTTCTCTGTACCTATGTCTTTGTTTATCTTCCACATATGAGTGAGATCATATGGTAATTGTCTTTCTCCATCTGACTTATTTCACTTAGCATATTACCCTCAAGGTCTATTCAGGTTGTTGCAAGTGTCACCATCTTATCTTTTTTATGACTGAGTAGTATTCCATCATGTGTATATATCACATCTCCATTATGCATTCACCTGTTGATGGGCACTTAGGTTGCCGCCAGGTCTTGGCTGTTGTGAATAATGCTGCAATGAACATAGGGATGCATGTATCTTTTGGAATTAGTGTTTTCATGTCCTTTGGATAAATACCCAGAAGTGGAATAGCTGGATAGTGTGGTATTACTACTTTAAATTTTTTGAGAAATCCCCACACTATTTTCCATAGTGGCTGGACCAATTTACATTCCTACCAGCAGTGTACGAATGTTCCCTTTTCTCCACATCCTCTCTAATACTTATTTCTTGCCTTTTCAATAATAGCCCTTCTGATGATGTGAGGTGATATCTCATTATAGTTTTGATTGCATTTTCCTAATAATTAGTGATGTTGAACATCTTTTCATGCAGCTATTGGCCATCTGTATATCTTCTTTGGAAAATGTCTATTCATATCCTCTGCCCATTTTTTGATCTGGGTTGTTTTTTGTTGTTGTTGAGTTGTATGAGTTCTTTACATATTTTGGATATTAACCCTTTTTTGGATATATGATCCGCAAATATTTTCTCTCAGTTTGTGGGTTGTCTTTTCATTTTGTTTAAGGTTTCCTTTACCATGCATAAGCTTTCTAGTTTGATATAGTCCCATTTGTTTATTTTTTCTTTTGTTTTCCTTGCTTGAGAAACATGATATTCAAAAAGATACTGCTAAGACTGATGTCAGAGAGCATACTACCTATATTTTCTTTTAGAAGTTTCATGGTTTCAGGTCTTACATTCAAGTCTTTAATCCATTTTGAGTTAATTTTTGTGTATGGTGTAACATAATGGTCCACTTTCATTCCTTTGTATGTGGCTGTCCAGTTTTCCCAACACTATTTATTGAAGAGACTTTCCTTTCTCCATTGTGTGTTCTTGACTCCTTTGTCAAAAATTACCTGTCTGTGAATGTGTGGGTTTATTTCTGGGCTTTAAATTCTGTTTCGTTGATTTGTGTGCCTGTTTTTGTACCAGTATCATGCTGTTTGATTACTATAACTTTGTAGTATATTTTGAAATCAGAGAGTGTGATACCTCCAGCTTTGTTCTTTTTTCTCAGGATTGCTTTGGCTATTTGGGTTTTTTGTTATTCCATAGAAAATTTAGGATTCTTTATTCTATTTCTGTGAAAAATGTCATTGGGATTGCATTGAATCTGTAGATTGCTTTAGGTAATCTGGACATTTTAACTGTGTTAATTCTTGCAATCCATGAGCATGGAATATCTTTCCATTTCTTTATATCTTCTTCAATAATGTCTTATAGTTTTCAGTGTATAGATCCTTCACCTCTTTAGTTAAATTTATTTAGTTAAATTTATTCTTAGGTATTTTATTCTTTTTGTTGTAATCGTAAATGGGATTGTATTCTTGATTTCCCTTTCTGCTAGTTCATTGTTATTACATAGAAACGTGACTGTTTTTAGTATGTGGATTTTATACTCTGCAACTTTACTGTATTAATAACTGTACTAATTCTAGAAGATACATGCATCCCTATGTTCATTGCAGCGTTATTCACAATAGCCAAGACCTGGAGGCCACCTAAGTGCCCATCAACAGGTGAATGCATAATGAAGATGTGATATATGCACATGATGGAATACTACTCAGTCGTAAAAAAGATAAGATGGTGACACTTGCAACAACCTGAATAGACCTTGAGGGTAATATGCTAAGTGAAATAAGTCAGATGGAGAAAAATTATTTCTAATCATTTTTGTGTGGATTCTTTAGAGTCTTCTATTTTTAGAATCATGTCATCCACAAATAGTGACAGTTTTACTTCTTCCTTTCCTGCTTGGATATCTTTTATTTCTTTTTCTTGCCTAATTGTTCTGTCTAGGACTTCCAATACTATGTTGAATAAGAGTGGCAAGAGTGGGCATCCTTGTCTTGTTTCTGTCCTTGCTTTCAGTTTTTCACCATTGAGTATGATGTTGGCTGTGGGTTTGTCATATATGGCCTTTATTATGTTGGAGTACTCTCCTTCTATACCCATTTTATTTAGAAATTTTTTTTCATCGTAAATGGCTATTGAATCTTTTCAAATGCTGTCTCTGCATCTATTGAGATGATCATGTGATTTTTATTCTTCATTTTGTTAATGTAGCGTATCATGTTGATTGATTTGTGGATGTTGAACCATCCCTGTGTCCTTGGAATAAATCCCACTTGGTTATGGTGTATGATCCTTTTAATATATTGTTGTATTTTATTTGCTAATATTTCACTGAGAATTTTTACATCTATGTCCATCAGTGATATTGGCCTGTAATTTTCATTGTTTTGTGTTGTCTTTGTCTGGTTTTGGTATCAGGGTAATGTTGGTCTCATAAAATAAGTTAGAAAGTGTCTCAACCTCTTCAATTTTTTGGAAGAGTTTGAGAAGGATAGGTATTAAATCTTCTTTGAATGTTTGGTAGAATTCACCAGACAAACTGTCTGGCCCTGAACTGTTGTTTTTGGGAGGTTTTTGATTACTGTTTCAATTTCTTTACTTGTTACTGGTTTATTTAGATTTTCTATTTTTTCTTGATTCAGTTTTGGGAGGTTATATGATTCTAAGAATTTATCCATTTCTTCTAGGTTATCCAATTTGTTGGCATATAGTTTTTCAAAGTATCCTCATATAAACCTTTGGCATTTCTGTGGTATCTGTTGTAATTTCTCCTCTTTCATTTCTGATTTTATTTATTTGAGCCTTCTCTTTTTTTCTTAGTGAGTCTAGCTAAGAGTTTGTCAACTTTGTTCATCTTTTGAAAGAACCAGCTCTTAGTTTCATTGATTGTTTCTATTGTCTTTTTAGTCTCTAGTTCATTTATTTCTGCTCTGACTTTTATTGTTTCCTTCCTTCTACTGACTTTAGGCTTCATTTGTTCTTCTTTTTCTAGTTCTTTTAGGTGTAGTGTTATATTGTTTATTTTAGGGTTTTCTTGTTTGTTGAGGTAGGCTTGTATTGCTATATACTTCCCTCTTAGTACTGTTTCTGCTGTATCCTTTAGGTTTTGGTATGTTGTGTTTTCATTTTCATTTGTCTCCAGGTATTTTTTGATTTCTGCTTTGCTTCCTTATTGATCCAACAGATGTTCAGTAGCATGTTGTTTACTCTCCACATATTTGTGACTTTTCCAGCTTTCTTCTTGTAGTTGATTTCTAGTTTCACACCACTGAGGTCAGAAAAGATGATTGACATGACTTCAATCCTCTTAAATTTATTGAGACTTGTTTTGTTTCCCAACATATGGTCTATCTTTGAGAGAACGTTCAATAAATAAGGCTGAATGAACAAATAAATTTTATTAAAAATTAACAACTTATCTGTCAATTAACACCATAATGTGTGAAGTCAGTTGGGCACAATTTTAGGGACGGGAACCAGGCCCCTAGGTTAGATGGAGTGCAAGGAGAAGCTATGGGGCATAGTGTCAACAAGTGTTGATCTGAGTGAAGTCTTTTCTCATCCAGATTTTCAGCAATCAAGTATATTCATCTTTTGTGTCATCAAGTTTAACATACCTTAATTTTCAATAAAGCAAAGACTTTCCTGAATGGCCTCCAAGTAGGAGATGGTGATGAAAGAAGGTGGGTAGGCCATCTAATTCACTATCAGAACTGATCCTACAAAGGCTAGTAGTTCAAAGAAAGTCTACTTTCTGCTCCTTCTCATCCATTCCTTGTTTCTTTTCATGTTGAATCTGCCCACCTTCCGTAAAAGGAGAAATTTTCTCTATTCTGTAGATCAGGAAGATGACACATGGTGAGAAGACTTTCCTAGAGTCACAGAGTGGATCAGTCCCAGCACACTCAAAGAAGGATAATGCAAGGGAAGTTTAATGAAGAGACTACTTACAAAGGTTTGCACATGGTGTAGGGAAAATCATGAGACAGAGTGCAGAATTCCAGAGCTGGAAGCAGTAGGACTGTTACTACTTCTAGATCTGAAAGCATGAAGTGATTAGCAAAATCTAGAGATAGGGAGGGATTTATGGAGGGGGCCACCTGAAAGAGCTGAGACCTTTGTGGAGTCACATAGATGCCCCTTTAAGACACCACAGGGGAAAAGCAGAGAAATAAATACCTCTTCTTCCCTCTCCTCCATCCCTTTGATTTATTGCCAGGTCTCACTATCCAGCAAACCCAACTAAAAGCCAGTGTCAAGGAAGTCTATACTTGTCAATCTCCTGGCACAGAGTCAGTTGGGCAAGAGTGGAAAGTGATCTGGGGAGCAAAGGAAGATTTCCGCTACGCCCATCAGTCTGAGGTGCGGTTGGGATTAGAGATCTCATCTACAGATTCCTCTCTCATTACTTGTCCACATACCATGCTTTCCTCCAGAGGAGAGAGTCCAAGTTCACAGCATCTACCTAAAACACCAGCAAGCTCTCTGCTATGTGATCCCTCTATTTCGAGGGTTTCTGGTTAGAAAGCAAAACTTTGGGTGGATGTATCATTTATCCGTTTATTACCTCTGTACATCCTCAATATGGACTATCAAAAGTTGGCTTTATGTCTAATAATTGATTCTCCTGACCATTAAATATGAGAATTTGTTTCCTTGCCCCAACTGCAAGGTGATTTTTGATGCAGAACAACAGATTGTGTACTCTAGCTGCACACATCAGCATGTTGATTATGTGAAATCTCGTAAGGAATTATAGTCAATGCCAATCATTGTGTAAGTGAAGGTCAAATTTTACATCTTCTATTGGTGTCATCAGCATTTTTAGGATAAATCTTTGAAGCACACAAATTAATATTGGGATACATGTCAGCACTGAAAGCATCTGTGAGAAATGAAATGCCTGTGGACTACATAAGAGCATGTAGGAGAGAGAGAAATATATCAGAATCCCCATGCACAAAATTGTTGGTTTAAACTACAAGGACTGTGATCAGTCAGCTTTTCAAAAGTGCTAAATGTAGCTCAGATATTTGAGTTAGTCAGAAATACAGCTTCCAAATTTTAAATTTTCAGTCAGTGGGTAGCTGTGGAGGCAGACTTGCATGCACGCCTGTGCACATGGACTCATACATGCACACACACACATTGCTAGAACTCTGTTTAAAATTATAGCTGGGTGTGCATTTGGAGAGGCAATATATTAGAGTATGGTAATTAAGAGCAATTCCTTTGGATTAAGACAGAGGAATGGCTCTACTATTTGCTCTCTGTGTTTTTTCTGAGCCTGTTTCCTCCTATGTAAAGTAGGAATAGTAATAGCACTATTTACCTCCTGGAATTTGTATCAGTTAGCTTTTGCTACAATAATGCTGCATAACATACAACCACAAAACCTCAGTGGCATAGAACAACAAGCGTTTATTGTTCGTGTGTCTGTAGTCATAAGAATGTGGGCTAGGCAGCTCTGCTGATCTTGATTGGGCTTGATCACTTGTCGGGGTGCTGACTGGCTACTGGTTAATCTAAGATGGCCTCATTTGGGATAACTTGAGTGGCTGGCTGTGGTCCATGTGTCTTTCATCCTTCAGCAGGCTAGCTTGGGCATAGTCTCGTGGTAATGGCAGAGGGCAGGAACAGCAAGCAAGCAGGAACACAGAAACACTTTTCAAGCTGCTGATTGCTTTATGGTTGCTAATACTCTCTTGACTAAGGCAAATCACACTGCTCAGCCCTAAGTCAGAATGGGAGGGTGCTACAAAGTTACAGGCGAAGAAAGCGGCTATAAAGAGTGAGGAAGAGTTGGCCATTAATACAATCAACCTACTGTAGGATAGTGAAGTTTAAATGAGATAATACTCAGCAAGTACTCACCACACGGTGATCATTTAATTAATGTTAGTAATTGTTATTATAATACCCTATTTATATCACAACTAGCATCTATCAAGGTTTTTTTTTTTTTTTAGCTGGTCTCTGTGTGCTAATGTATGAGTTTATAGAAATTTTTGCTTTAAAACAGAATGAAGCATTTTGGGTTCAAAGTCTGGCTATGGAAGTAACTCTTTAATGAACCTCACTGTATGATGTGGTGGAAAGGAGTGTTTGCTGGGGAGCCAGAACCTGGTTAAATACTTTGACCACTTTCTGTTCTTTGATTTTGTAAATTTACTTCTCCGCAGTCTCTTTAGCTGCAAAATGCAGATAATCCTGTTGGGCTTTTGTGGAGGTTAAATAAGAAAAATATGTTTTATATCTTTCTCAATATTTGTCACACAGTATTCAATAAATTATTATTTATAACCTTAGTAATCTATGTTTGTAGAAAAATTAGAAAAGCAATGACCAAAATTCTACTATATAGAAATAATAACTAACATATTGACTATTTTACCATAATTTTCTATGCATATATTTCCAAAATTAGGGTTAGATTACTTATCCTAGTCTAGGAACCATTTTCCTCACTTAATATAAGATGACATCCTTCCACATAAACTAATATAGATCTCAGCAGCAATTTTAATGGCTGCATCATATCCACTGTGTGGGTGTAGTCTAATTTATTGAACCAGTCCCCTATTGTTGAATCTTTAGATTATTTCCAATTTTTCACCATATCAATAGCACTGCAGTGAACATCGTTTTATATCTTACATCAACTTGTCTCTTTAGGTTAAATTTTTAGAAGTAAAATTGCTGGGTGAAAAGATATTCACTTTTTAAAAAATTTTCTTATTGTCAAGTATGACAAACATATAGAAAAGTATACAAAATCTGTGTCCAGCTTAGCGAATCATCATAAACATTCATGTAATCACTGCTCCCCTTAGAACCTCTTGTGTCCCCTTTCAACCAGCAACCTTGCCTACTCCTCACAGGTAACCAGCAACCAGACTTTTCATACCATACTCTAGGTTAGCCTGTTTTTGAATTTTGTATGAATGGATTCGTAGTGTACATATTCTTTTGCTTTTTTTTTCAGTCAATAATCTGTTTGTGAGATTCAATCATATTGTTTAACATAGAATTAGCACACTCATTTCATTGTATATTATTTCATTGTACAAATATATAATTTATCCATTTTACTGTTGTTGGACAATTTGGGTCATTGCCATTTGGACTCTTAAGAATAATGTTGCTTTTATCATAAGTGTATGTGTGCACATTTCTGTGGGGTATATATCCAGGAGGGGACTTGCTGGATCATAAAGTGTGCGTATGTTCATCTTTAGCAGATAGATAGTGCCAAACTCTTCCAAGATGATTGTTCTAATTGACACTCCCACTTGCGGTACATGAGAGTTCCTATTTGGGCCACATTCTCTTTAACACTTGGCATTTAAAAAAATTGGCTACTCTGGTGGGTGGATTGGTATTTCATAGTGGTTTAATTTGTATTTCTCCAATCACAATGAAGTTGAAGTTGACACCATTTCATGTGTTTATTTGAGCCATCTAGATATTCTCTCTTCAGAAGTGCTTATTCAAATCTCTTGCTCATTTTTCTACCAGTTATCTGACTTTTTAAAAAGTTGATTTGTAGGAGTTCTTTTTATATTCTGGATAAAGCCCTTTGTTGAAAATGTATTGCAAATATATTTTCCCACAGTTAATTTTCTTTTATACTGTTTTTATAGAGTCTTTTCATGAACACAAGTTCGTAATTCAAAGATAGTCAAATACGTCATTCCCATCTCCCTTCTCTTTTACTATTTGTGTTTTTGTGTTCTGTTTACAAAAACATTTCCTGATTTGGAGGATACCAATCTCATATATTCTCTTTACATTTTTTTTCTGTTGTTTGTTTTGTCTTTTACATTTGGGGTTACAATCTACCTAGATTGTACCTACTTAGAATGAGATAGGAGTCAAAATTTTATCGTTTTCCATACGGACAGTCCATTGTCCCAGCACCCTTTAGTGACAATGTTAACCTTTCCCCATTGCTGGGCAGTGCCACCTCTATTTTAAATCAATGTCCATATATGTATGTATCCGTTTCTGGCCTTCCTATTTTGTTCCATTAACCTATTTATGTATAAACCTTAGTCTCCAGCAAATATTAATTTTTAAAAAAGGTTTTTATCACTTATTGAAGGAGGCTATTTATTTGCTACTTTATATAAAAAAAACTAATAATTTCCTTGAAGCTACTTTCCTTACAAAAAGTCAGACTGATTCTGAGAGGTTTCTTAGTTGTCCCAGCTGTAAATGAAATTTCAGAAACAAAGTCAGTCACTGACAATTCATATTCTCTTCTTTGTCAATATGCCTTTTTCCATTCTTCATCTTTTCAAGCCTCTCTCTTGTCTCTGGGAATCAACCATCCATCTATCCTATTACATTCCTTCTTCTGAACTGGGTTCAGAAAACTGCACAGAGACGAAGAAAAACGTAATTATAACACAACACTTTCCAGGGACATCTGCATTTTAAAATGGTCTCCTTAGAATAAAATGCCTTCGAAACCAAAAGGAATGGATCTCTTCTGGTAGAATGTTAGAATTACATGGGGGTCACAGGTGGTTGATTTCTTCATGGTGAAGTAGGACTGGGGGACATCTAGTTCTGCAGTCGGAGAGGTGACATGACTTGCTCAAAGTCACCTAATTAATGTGTGGGAAATGGGAACAATAATCAGTATTGGAAAATATATTTTTGAGTTTTTCTGGGGGGGTCTTCTTAGTGACCTTAAAATTTTCAAATGAGTAGTGGTTTATTCAGCTTCCTCCAAAGATTAGCCCATTTCTTAATTATTATGGAATTGCAAGATCAGATTGCAGTCCTTCATTTAAAACTCTTTTAAGCAAAAGTGAAAAGACAGAAAGTCCTTAAGGTGGACCTTTCTTCAGTAAAACACTCCTAGTCCCCTTTCTTTTTTCTTTAACAAAATGTTACCTTACATGCCTCCCCCTGCCAGTTGTGGCCCTGAGGCAAGGCGTCAGGTGTGTGGGTCGTTTTCTATAAAGGAGTCTTTCTTGGGAAGACCACGTGCTGTTTCAAAGACACAGCTCCTGGAAAGCCTCCAGTTTCTTAACTCTGCTCTCTGCTCTCCTGCTTCCACCCTCACCCAAAGACCCTGGTCCTCTGGTCCTCATTTCCAAGTCACAGTGTCTTTTTAGCACACCTGGTACTCAGTAACTTGCAGACTTGCAGAGTTGGGTTTCTTTCAGGTCATATGGATTGTTTTTTATTGAGGTAAAATATGCATAACATAAAATTAACCATTGTTAAGCATACAATTCAGTAACAGTACATTCACATTCTTGTGCAACCATGACCTTTATCTAATTCCACAACATTTTCATCACCTCAAGGGAAAACTCCATACCTATGAAGCAGTCACTCCCCATGCCCCCTCCTTCCAGCTCCCAGCAACCAGCGACCACTAATGTGCTTTCTGTCTCTATGGATATAGCTACTCTGGATATTTCATATAAAAGGAATCATGTAATATGTGAGTGACCTTTTGTGTATGCATCTTTCACTTAGCATAATGTTTTTAAGGTTCATCCACATTGTAGCACATATCAATACTTGACTCCTTTTTATGGTTGAATAATATTCCATTATATATATATATATATATATATACACTATATTTTGTTTATCCATTTGTCCATTGATGAACATTTTGGCTGTTTCCACCTCTTGGCCCTAGTGAATAGCGCTGTTATGAACATTTGTGTATAAGTATTTGTTTTCAGTTCTTTTAGGTCTTTACCTATGAGTGGAAATGTTAGGTCATGTGGTGGTAATTCTGTATTTAGCTTTTTGAGGAACTGCCACTTGGTTTCCACAGTGGCAGCACCATTTTACATTCCTACCAGCCATGGAAGAGAGTTCCAATTTCCACAACATGGAGATAAACAAGCACAGCAATTTGATGCCCCTGCACCCACCTTGTCCTGTCACACTGAGGCTCCTCCTCATCTTGGCTGTCACCGTAGGGGAGGAAGACATTTCCTCTACCCTCTCTGGGTTCATCTGCCGGAGAACGAATTAAATTCACATGAAACAGAATAGCAGGATAAAATTAAACAAAGCTTTATAACATGCATACATGGGAGAGGTCAGGCAAGCTGAGCAACTTGCCAAAATGGCTAAAGCCCCCACCTTAAATATCATATTCAGCTAAAGACAAAGGAGGATGTTGGGGGTGGGGGGAGTCAGTTACAGGAGGTTACCAGAAGCAGGAATAAGATTAGTATGCAGATTTAAGTCCTTGTCTTTGGTATTGATTAAGAGTTTCTAGAGATAAGGTCATCCCCCTCTTCTTCCTGGTACAGAGAGGGAGGGACCTTTACAGATGGAGATTTCCTTTACAATGTAAATGTCTCTTAACAAAAGGCAAGCAAGTTCCACTCCTCAGAGCCTCCTTCCCTGTCCCAAATAATCCTCATGCCAAAGAGACATATCTTGGGGTGGCCAATTCTAGACCCCCACATCACCCTCTCAACTACACAGAGCTAGGACATGTACTTTTTTCAGCTTATGCCTTCCATATTGGTCCCATGGTGAGGTGCTCAACAATCCTGCCCCATGCCCCCCAGCAGCCCAGAGTGTCAGGTCAGGTCTCCCCCAACTTTAGATTAATTCAGAGGCCAGGGATGGTGAGTCACTATTTCAGTATGTATTCATTAGCCACATACACATTTTTAAGGGAAAATGGAACCACTAAATGTGAACTTTTAGCTTTCTGGTTGCTGAATAAGTGAATGAACAGCCTTGAGATAATATCTTTTAAGTGCTTAGTGAGAATGCGCTATTTGATAGTCATCCATTTCCTATTTAAATGAGTGTCCTGGCAGGAGAACTGGACTGTGTCTACCTTACTTCCATTAGTACCAGCCAGCAGCCAATAAGGGAGATGGGAAGGCCTTGTGGGAAGAGCTTACTGAGAATTCAGTGATCAGAGTTCTCGTCTTGTCATTATTACCAAGTAGAGGTGTGGTCATCGTGTGGAGCTCCTCATTTATCTCCTCATTTATAGTAAAATCATTTTGACAGGCTTTAAGAGACATACTAGCTACTTTTACTTCCCAAATGTTTCCAGCTGTCCTTAGATGCAATCTAAATGCATTGGATTGACTAAGGAGATTTTTCCATTTCTCTCCCTGCAGGATTAATGAAGGTGGCTTTTTCTTTCTTTAGGGTTGGGAAAGCTATGGTAATGGATGCACTGGTTTCAAAATTTAACCTTTTTCTGGCCCCAGGGTGACAGAATAAGAATTACCTAGGAGGCTGGTTAAAAGTATAGATTCCAGGGGTTTGCCCCCTGAAGTTTGGATTGGGACCCAGGCATCTGTATTTTCAAAAAAGCTTTTGCTGTCTTTCTAATGCACAACCAGGCTTGGACATCTCTGAGTCACAAAGCTGACTTCCTGAATCCTGCAAGATTATTGAACCCTGTAAGTGAGCAATATTTGTCCATACCATTTCTTACTAATGATTTTCTTTGTGTATATCTTTTTCTTCTATGAGTTTAGAAGATTGAGGGCAGTGGTTATTCTTAGTTATCTTTATAATCTCGATAACATCCAGTAGGTATTAAAAAATTATCACTAAATTAAATCAGAAACCTTGAGCACATATACTCAGCCCGTGTGCAGGTGTTGGTATGTTAGATTTTATACTGATAAGGAGCTTCATGGGTTGCTTGTTTACTTGTTTGTTTTTACTTTCATGATAGGACTTCTTCCTCTTGCTCTTTTCCTTTGCTATCCACCTTGTATGTCTTGCTGTAGAGAATTACATGACAGTACCAGTCCCCAGAAGAAGCTCGCCTTGGTGTGATTGGCTGGTTGGTTATCTCAGCCAAGGAGGATTAGAAAACTCCTAACTCTGGACTCTTAGTCCTAAATCCTTTTCACAAAGCCAACCATTCTGCCTCTCTTCCATCCTGTGAATAAGAGAAAGTTGTCTTTTGTCTCCTTCTTAAAAATCCAGCCCTTCTGCATCACCCTCGCTTCCCATGGAGATGGTTCTTTGGACCCGTTGGGGTCTTGCATCACAGAATGGCTGCAGTTGTGGAGATAAAGGCAATGAAACAAATGCTGTGGAGGCTTTCTCTCAACTCCTAGTAAAGGGATTTACATGCAGCAGCTATGGAGCAACCCGAGACAGTAATTGACCCTGCCAGCAGCCTCTGATTATTCAAGGGGCAGTAATCTCAAGGGGCCTCATTCATCTCTTTGCTGGAGTCTTAACTGACTGCAGAATAATTACAGGGAATTCGAGTTAAGACTTAAAAAGATTTGTCACTGGACGGCATGTACCACTGGCTTAGTAAAACTCAACACACTTATAATTAGTATAAGCCAGCTACAAGTAACCTCTTGTTAAAATGCAAATTATTAAAACATCTATTACCAAATAAGAAAAGTTTGAAAAATATTAGGGATTCCAGGCACAGGAATGTGTGGTGAACTTGAAAAGCTTGATGCCAATTATGTGCTTCACTGAATTAAAATGAATTGGTGTTATTAATAAAGACTCAAATGATCTACCCTGCCAGCCCAACCTTTTACCACCTCGCATTTCATTAGAAATGAACTTTTCAATTAAGATCTGTCTTCCCACACTTACCAAATTGAGTTTTCCAGACTTATGATTCAGTCACAGAAGCTTAAGGAACATGGTAGGGGCCAGGGGTGGGAGTCGGGTGGTGGGTCATGCCCAATTCGCCATGACAGCTTGCCAGTCTCTAACATAATATTTCAACTTCCTTCAGAGTAATGTGGTCTCTTGTCTAGGTCCCTGACAGTGAATAATTTATTCAATAAAATAGTGCAATTTAAAGGAAAGTGAATGAAGATGTTTACACTGGGTGGCAGCTCTCTAAAATAATATTTGCAGCTGAAAATTGAGATGAACCTCTCTTTAACTATTTTGGTAAGAAGAGAAGGAATAGATAGGAATAAAAATGTTTAAAGATGTATTACTATTCTCAACTTCGTTTATCCTGTGAAGAGCTTTCCCATGCAAATGAGAAAATATTGAATCTGAAATTCTTCCTAGAAACTAGATTGATTCGCAAATATTTGGCCTATTAATTATTTTGTAAGTAAATAGAAACATAATTTAAGGCTTGAGTTAGCATTTCGCAAATAAAGAATCAGTAGTATATTTATTCTGACTTAGTGGTCTCTTTAAAGTGGCATAATTATTTTGGAGGCCCTTCTCCACCTTCACCTCCTTCTCACTTTAACTTGGATTCACCTATCTCGCCAGGTGACTCAGAGTTGTAAGGAAATGCAATGGCCAAGCTGGTTGTTTTCAGCAGTTTGTGTAACCATTTGCCTGTCCCTGGTGAGTATCAGTAGACAAAACCTATGGTTTTTTGGGTGTGGGTGGCTTTATTTGTACCTCTCTGCTTTTTATTATGTGTGCTTTTTTCATCTCATTCCAGTTTTTCAATAAGATCTGTTTCTACTAAATGGTAGGCATGTAGTTCCTGAGAATTTCCTTAGGGCCTTGTTTGTCTTGTTCATGGCTGTAAGCCCTGTGCTGTGAGCAGTGTCTGGCACACACTGACCACTTAATGATCTTCTCCCACCTCAGCTGGGCGGTCTTCTTACGCTCCAGTCCCCTGCATGGAGCCACCACTGTCTGTCTCCTCAGCTGTGGTTCCCAGCGCAATCCATAGCCTGCCTCACTTCTGGGGTGCGCTCACACTGTTCTCCCCACTGTCTAACCAAATCCTCTCATCCCGCCTCTTTTCTGTCTAACCAAATCCTACTCATCAACTATAATTGAGTTCCATGTCCTCCATAATGATTTCCACTGGTCCACAAAGGCCTGGTTTTCATCATCTGACTGTATCTTGCCATCATGTGCTGTCATAGGATCTTGTTTCGTTCTTTCAGGGTTTCCTGAGAGATGGTACTTAGCCTTGTGAAGGTTGGGCCTAGGTGAGCGGCCTAGCTCCTGTGCTTGAAACTTGTATGATGTGTCTGGTCCTTCAAGAGCCCCACCCAGCATAGGAGCCTGAGTTAGAAGGCCGGAAGATGCTCCCTGCTGATTGACAGCCCTCTGTCCTCACTACTGCAGTGAGTGGTGCCTGCTTCACCTTGAGCCCTACATCTGTTTGGTTATGACTTCAGGTCAGGTCAAAACATGGGCGACATTCCCTCCCTCATATTCCTAAACTGCCTCTCATCTTTCTGGGTAGTTCAGCAGCCTCTATGGAGAGGCTATGTTCTTAATGTTTGTTTTTTTCCTGGTGTCCTGTGTCCTAGCCCCAGTCCAGTTGTCTCTTTCTGCTTCCGATTGCCTTTGCCTTTCCCTCTCTCTTCCCAACCATAATATATCATCAATTTTTTTTTAAAGGTACATTTTGGTCTATAACCCTCCTATGTGTGAGAACAGTCACTCTCTATTAAAAAAATTTTTTTCTTAATTTGTACTTTTCACCGTTAGACTGACTTTCCCTGCACTTAGTTCAAATTACTGAGTTTTTATTGTATTGGGCTACTCTTTCACCCTTAAGTTTAAAAAATGCCTTTTTCTGTCAAATCTTATTTAGGAAGGTTAGCGGGAGAATATGACTATACGTAGAATGTTGACACCCTTGAAACAGATGACCTTGGCAATGGCCACTGAGATAATTAGCAAAAGAGAATTGACAGAAACCAACTGCTTCCAAGATAGCACAGGATCACAGTCAAAAGAAGGGCAGCAGAAATTGAATAGATGAGCTGATCAAAGGCAAAAGGGAGCTGGGTTTTTAAAGAAAATCATTGGGGTACCTGTTATTCTTTCATGGTAATTCCACAGTGCATACTGAGCTCTTCTAGGCACTGGTAATACAGAGAAATGAGACAGGGTCACTGAGCTGTTCACAGTCTGGTGGGGTGGGAGTCAGGGCAGGGGCAACAGCAGAACACATAGAATTGCACTGTTTTGGGGAGAAAAGGTGGTGAAGTTAGTTTTGGACTCAGTGTGTTTGAGGTACCTGTAGTATATCTAGTGGGACTGCCAGTAAGGTTGATCTCCCATTACAGAGATGTTCAAGCTGGCGTCACCTGGGCAGCTGTTAGTGATCTTGCAGAAGGAATGGGTCTTTGCACTAGATGAGCTCACAAAGCATGTGAATGATACCGTGTTTATTCTCCCAGTTCCTCTGTGTGATACCTTCTCTTCAATAATGCTAATGGAAGGGGGTGGGAGATTCTGTGAGCATCTGAGCCCTTGGTCATACCACCCTCCTCTCAGAGGCAGAAATCACAAAGGACGTGTCTCCTTTCTATAATCAAGGTTATGAAGGCAATTAAAATGTCCCATGGCTGATTTCCTGCCTTTCTGGACCACTTTGCAGATTGACATCTGAAATGGTCTCCCACCTGGCAGCCCCATTCTAATGATCGAAAATGAAACAAAGGGGAAATGTTTGTATTTCTTAGGAAAAGAATGCACACCACTCCTTAAAAAAAACAAAAGCTGTCGAGGGAAAGTAGGTTCACTGCTTCGGTAAATTTTAAAACAATAACATTTTTCCTTGTTACCAAAATACAAAGTCATCACAGAAAATTCAAGACAATACAGATAAGGAAAATAATGTAGTGCAATAGGCATCCACCATCCTGACATAACCACTGCTAACAACATTTTGGCCTTCTGATCTTTTTTTCCTGTGAACATATTGTTATATGTTTCATAATGTAGGTTCATACTAAGCATACTATTCAATAATCTGTTTTTTTCATTTAATAGTTGTAGTTGGTATGTTTTGTTTCACCCATTTGGAGGTTCAAAATGAGTTCACATTACTTTAAATATTCAAGCCAAATTAACTTGTGGCTCTAATACACAAGAATATCTCTCATCTCTCTGTCTGTCTCTTTATCTATTGTCTCAGAGTCATAGCTCACACAGTAAATTTAAAGAACCTAACAAGTATTTACTTAATCCTAGGACTCAGTCTTGCTCATGGTCTTGAAACGAGAAAGGACTAGAAAACTTGTGTAGTGAGCTGAACAACCCATTCTCTTGGCTGTTGTTGTCTTGCTGTCACATGATGTCATTTCAGTGTTGCACCTGAGCGCTACCAACAGATCTGTGGTGATGTGGGCCCACTTGCCACGGGCACTGCAGGTCCTGCAGCTTGGGATAGTCACTGACCACTGAAGAAAGTGCTTTTTGGCATGATGCACACGTTAGCTCAGGAATAATTTCTCAGGATTTTGTTGGAGGGAAAAGAGGAAGATATTTTTCCTACATTATTACATTCAGCTGAGGTTGTACCATCAGCCTGGGCTCCTAGACACACACACGCACACACACACATAGACATATAGTTGCAGGTTGGCTTCTTTAGGAGCAGAGACTAAGTTTGGGATATAAGATGTTCTTTTGGGATCAACATTAGGAAATGGAAGGTGTGAGAAGCAGGAGGATGGGCAGAGGAAGAAGCTGAACTGTGGTGCAGGCCTGACAAAGCCTTAGCCAGCCCTCTGGGGGGCTCCAGAGTGAGTATTGCCCATCAGGGTTGTTCCCTGTTGGGCTGAAGTGGCTGAGCCTTTATATCCCTGTCTCACTCAATCTCGGATGTGGGCTGCCCCAGGGAGGCACATGACCTTGGGCAAGGCAGGTCCCTGTAGGTGAGGCACACCCTGAAAGAGTCCCCACCCTCCCTGAAGTTGGGCAGCAAGTCCTTCCCTGATGAGGGATGTGTGTGGTGCGTCTCTGATCTACCACAGTCCACAGTCTCTTTGGCTCTGCTCCTCCATAGATTATTTGGGTGACAGCTCTTCCAAGATAGAAGTGGGACCCTCATCCCCACAGAAAACTTAGAAGAGGGAGGTTAGTGTGACAAACTATAGCCCCTGCTGCTGTGGTTGGTCTTGGGCTGCAGTTGATATTCATTGTCTTCCTCCTCTACTGTCCATTCTAGATTCCTCTCACCTTCAGTGACCAGATCTGCTAGCCTCAGTGGCTTGAGTAGTGGCTTGAACCAGACCTTGAGGGGTCTGAGACCTTGGTAACCATTCCCTTCTCAGGCAGAGTTGTTGTATCTGTTCATTTACGGTCATAATTGGGCAAAGGAGGAACAAAAGGTGCCCAAATGAATTACCTGAGTGCCACCCATATTCCTCCTTGCCCCCATTGTGCAACAACAGTCCTACCTTATTCACAGGGTTGGGAATAATTACTTGGCTAACATGGTGACTCCTCTTGTTGACTGCTGGCATTTGGACATGAGGAGCCAAATTGACCAGGCTGCAGCTTATAGTTCGATGGGGATTTTGCTGGTTCCCTGGTAGAAGTTCCTTCTCTGTGGACCACATCTCTACCCCTGTAGGGCACAAAGTTGTGGGGACAGGACACACAAATTTTCTAAGTGGATTATTGGGAGTGATTGTGAGTGAGGTTATTCCTACTTCAGTCCCCTGGTTCTCGGACCCATGTATTCTTTCTACTGGGGACACAGTGCCACATAATGGTGTTTCATTCATTATCTTTACTGTGTCCTGGAGGATGGTATCTCATTCTGTCAGAGTATTGCTTCTGAGACGACGTTTTCTCTGGGTCATCAATAGGTTTATCCAACACTATCAGCCCTGCAGCTCTGAGTGTTGTGGAATAGGATATGACCAATGGATTTGTGATCATGGACCCATTCCTAATCCTGGAACAGAAGGAGTATTTTACCGTGAAACCCCAAGTGACCATGTGTCTGAATCTGCCCATCATGAATTGGGTCCTATCAGACTCACCAAAACAAGACCAAGTGGACCCCGTCACCTATTGTAATATGGAAGTGATATGTCTGGGAATGAGCATGAGCAGGACCAAGAGGCATTCTGGCTCTTCCAGGGTCCTGTAGCATGCCAGGAGTTGTTTTTCAAACAGCATCTAATTCTCCAGGGCAGACAGCATGGCCTTGAATAACCCCAGACCGTGGCCTCTACCACTGTTGTAACAGTACCACTTCTCAGTTCATATCCCAAATCTAATCTTACCACTAACCTCTAGGACAGATGGCAACCTTGCTCTAGACCTACACTGTGATTCTCTCACTGGAGGTTGCTACAAACTGCAACAAGAATCTTCACCCACCATTAATACCTCCATTAATTGGCTCGTATGGCCTAAGTGGCAGGGTTGCTTTCACTAAAGCTTGGACCTGCTGCAGAACTCTTTCCTGCTCTAGGCTTCACCCACAGCTGGCTGCTCTTTGGCCCCAGGTATGTGGATCAGAGCAATATTCCTCATTCCTAGGTGTACAGTGCTTTCCAATAGAACTTTTGCACTAGTGGGAATATTTTATACCTTATTATCATACCTTATTATCAATATGGTAGCCACTAGCTGCATGTGGCTATCGAGCAATTGAAATGTGGCTAGTACAACTGAGGAACTACAATTTTAATTTAATTTAATTTAAATGTAAGCCTAAGTAGCCTTGTGTGGCTAATGGCTACTGTACTGGGCATTGCAGATGTGGAATATATTGCCTCCAGAATCCAAAAAGGCTCAGCATATGTCGTCCTTCCTTCTTTATGGTAGGAAGTCCAAGAGGCAATGCTTTATTTTTAAATAAATTATTGGAGGGGATGTCCAGCATGGTCCTGGCCACTGGACCCTGAAACTTGTGCTAAAGAGGTAGCCCCACTTTATGAATCTTCCTACCATCTGGACTGTGTGTGTCTTACAAAGTCTAAGTGATGGCTACCTCTTGTGTATCTAGTACAATCAGCATGATATTATTAACGTGGTGGATCAATATAATATGGGATGTCAGATGGTCCCAATCTTTTGGATTATAGTATGACAAAGTACAGAGAGTTAACATAGTCCTGGGGGAAAATTGTAAATAAATAACGTCCATCTCACACAAATGCAAATTGTTTCTGATTCGTTCACCGAATCAATAGCCACATACCACATGCCTGATGCTGTATTAATTTGCTCTAGCAGCTACCACATCTGATACAGTGGCTCCATATGTTTGATAGAGCTTGTGGTAGTCTACATTAGGGCTTAGCACAGTATAGCCTGTGGGCCAAATCCATCCTGCTGCCTATTTTTGTCAATAGAGTTTTATTGGAACACATAGCCTCACCCACTCACTTACATATTGTCTGTGGCTACTTTCGCATCACAATGGAAGAGTTGAATTATTGTGACAGAGACTATATGGACCACAAAGCCTATTAGTATCTGGCCCTTTATAGAAAAAGTTTGCTGACCCCTAGTTTACACTAATCCTCCAGGATCCTTCTAGTTTCTATAAGGGCCAGAATGGTGAATTAAATGGAGATATTATGGGGGCAATTACCACTTGATACTTTAGATCTTTAAGAGTAACTAACCTCCACCTTCCCTGCCCAATCTCCCTTCTGTATTGGGGTATGCCAATTGCTAAGTATAAATTTGGCACCTGGGAAATGACTGCCAGGTTAATCTGTGGGCCCAGTGGACCCATCGTAAGCCAGACCTTGGCTATGTCTCCATTTATTACCTGTCCCTCATATATCTCTCCTCTAACAGTGGTCCATGATAATGTTTTAAGTCTCCAGGCATCAGCTCAGGTCCTCAAACCCTATGTCCCATAGTCCTGGCTATTCCCCTTTCCCCAATGTACATTTACCCAAGTAAATGGTCATAGGTCCCTTTGAGGACAGAGTCAGAACAATCATTACAGTGTATACTTGCTGTGGTATTGCAGAGTTCTTCCTCCTGGAGACCAGGCAACCTCTTCAGTGAATGGGCTCTGGGTCTGAAAACTGGTTCAGTCTGGAAACTCCATAGGGGATCGTACCTCTTGTTGAGGTGACTGTCCTCACTCTCCCAGTCATCCATCCTTGATTTCTTCTGCTGCTACAAACTGAGCAGTATTCATCTATTTTGCCTTTAGGTATTCAGTGTTCTATCAACTGTCTGTGTAACTCTCTACCATTCAGGCCCCTTAGCTGCCATGCCAACTTGCCATTCATTACCATTACTGCAATCCTCTGGCTTCAAGCTGTTAATCTCTACTATTTGTCCTTTATTGTTTTGGGTCCTCATCATCCTCATTGCTATTAGGGAGCCATTTCCATAATAGCCTCTCATACCATCACCTCTGGCCTACAGGGGAGTGCCACAACTGAACATTTTAGTGCTGGTGCCCCTCTGTCTAGCACATTCTTCATAGTCTTGGTAAATGGTGTGTCCTCTAGGCCTTTCTATGCAATATAATCTTTGAACAGCGTTCTGGCCATACGTAGTATCTCCAATTCAACTTGGCCACTTCAATGAGTCTTTAAATCCCTTCCTACACCACCATGCACCATGGCAATCCTGGCATTGCAACCTTGTTTTGGGAGCACCATCATTTGTTTTCATGTTTCTAGGAGCCATTTTCATAGCAAGCTTGCACCATCTCTTGGGGTTCTTGCCAAGGTGTTAAATTCTGTATCTTGGGAGACCACCTCCAAGTCAATGAAGACTTCTCTGTTTTAAGTTTATGTTCCAGTCATCTTGATTAAGAACACTCAGAATGCAGTCCTATATGCACGTGTGCTACCCTGGTACATGAAGGTACATGTAGGCTAGGTTTACAGCTCTTTTGTAAGGATAGTCCTTTTCCTTCTTTATTAGGCCCAGCACATTCCCAGCTGGGTTATGCTGTGATTTAACCCCAGTTACAGGCCTAGTGGCTAGGAGGGGAGGTGGGACAGATCCTATTGCCTTCCTGGGGAGAGATCTTTGAATTGTCTTCCAGAATGAGGTGGGAGGAGGAGTGCTAGCTCTTAATAGGGAGGGTGGGCCACTTCTGTGGGTTCAGAAAATTCAGAGGAGTCTAGGGAGTCAAAATCGTCAAGAGTGTCCTCTTAGATGTCTCTATTACATGTCAGATTCTAGGTTTTCCCAACCAGGGAAATCTTGCCCTGACCTTGGCATAATAGATCCGCCTTTGTTGGGTATTTAACCTTTTTGAATTTCAGTCACTTGGACCGTTAAGTCTTGTCCTTGACCCTTGGTTTTCTCTATTCTTCCACTGCAGGAGATAAAGACTTCTTTGTGATACCAAAGGGGTCCTCTGGCTTTCACATTTGGGTTCCAATTGCTTGTTAATTTCCCTTAGCATCTAGTTTATTTCTGAGGAGCATCAGTGCACCTTGTCAATAACTATCCAATCGCATTGTCTTTATATTTATTCTTGGCTTCTGTAGCTTTCAAATGTCTATTAGCTGCACCAATGGATGGTAAGAGGCAATTTTGTATATTGTCTTTCTTTTTATTAATAAACATATCATATTAACATTATAATTAGTTTTGTAGATTGGGCTCCTCTGGTTAGTGATTTCCTCAAGGGCAAGGCTGTATCATATTCAGTTCTGTATAAATGTTTTTGCCTAAATATTTGAGATATTTTGAAGGCAGATGGGATTTTGGAGGTCTCTTAAACTTTATCATAAGTTACTATCTCTATTACCTATGAGTAGGAGTAGCTTAAAACTTATTTTAAAAGTCTTATAAAACATTAATTATAAGAATTCTTCCCTAATTGTTCTCAAATTAAATTAGATGTGGACCCACAGAATTATCATCTACTGGGCTCTTTAAGATGATGAAAGCCAATCTCAACCTGGTTGAAAATTGAGGTCTTTTAAAATGTTCTAAGACGTACAAAAGATAATGCTTTTTACTATAAAGACTAAAATAGATTTTGAGAAACTGATAACCTTATGGTTTCTCTGGAGTATGAATTTTAGATAATAGTAATATCTGATATTTAAAAAGTGCCTACTCTGTGCCAGGCACTTTAAATTTTTTCACTTATTTATTTCTCATAACAACTCCATGAGGAGGTTGCTATTACCCTTTTATTTTAATTAATTAATTAATTCTTTTTTTGGGCTGAGGAAAATTAGCCCTGAACTAACATCTCTTGCCAATCCTCCTCTTTTCTTGCTTGAAGAAGATTAGCTCTGAGCTAACATCTGTGCAAATCTTCCTCCACTTTATTTGTGGGTCACTGCCACAGCATGGCTGATGAGTGGTGTAGGTCTGTGCCTGGGATCTGAACCCATGAACCTGGGCCACCAAAGCAGAGTGTGCCAAACTTAACCACTATGCCATGGGGCCAGCCCTACTCTTTTATTTTTCAGTTGAGGAATCTGAGGTACAGTGTGGTTGTAATTTCCCCAAGGTTGCCCTGCTACTCTTAAATGGACTTTAAACTCAGTTGGTTTGGCTCCAGGGCTGTAACACATCTATGCTATATTTTAAACAAAATTACTCAATATTTAAAAAGTATATCTTCTTTTAAAAGAATCTAGAGTCTACTAAGAAATATTTATGAACTCACATAGTTTTCAAATCGTCTGCATTGTTTGTGGAATTTTTTTGTTAACAGTGTGAAATCCAGATTAAGAACAAACATCACACAACTTAGAAAAGATACCTGTGAAGTTCTTGTGATCAGCATCATTATAGACCTGTGTAAGTCCTTTCAGTTGAAGGCACATCCCTTGTGTCATTGGTTTCTTGACTCAAAGACTGAAAGTGGTGTGCAATACCCATGAGAATTGACAGCCACATCTTCCTTTCATTAGCATCCAAACCTGCCCTCATTCCCTCAGGCCTCCTCTGCGCCAGCTCTTCAGCATAATCATGGTATCACTTGATTGCCAAGCTGATCTGGGTCCGGCATTTAGGAATGGTAATTAGGGCTTAGTGAATGGTCCTTATTTGAAGAGGACTGACCCAGCTATAGCATACCATAAATACAGCCCTGACAGAAGCCTGAAAATTGGCTCTGGTTGATTGTCTTTACACGGTGCTGTGACTCACTGCTTAATTTCTTCCTGATGCTTTTGCAATAAACGTTCTGTAGCCTATAATTTTTGTAAAAATATATCTAATTCATGGTGTTAAAAGTTTTCAGGTAACTAGTCACATTTATAGGACTTCTTAATCCTAGGACAACATTTACACTTACTATCCTTTCTTTTTTTTTAAAAAAAAAACCAAGTATAATAGCCTTTGTTCATTTGCTGTTTTTAATCAATATCAAATATATTGAACACCTATTATATGAGAGGTACATAAATTTAATCCTGTCTGCCTACTCCTACCCCCCGATATCATGCACTCATCCTATGAGAATCTCCACGGGAAGATTGGTCTCCCTGTTTATTATACTGTGGTCAGATGTAACACTTCTGGTTTAGATCCCAGAACAGCAACAGTGCTGAAAACATTTCCAGTCCTCATGTTTTTTGCAACATGAGGCAGAGTCTCAGCACATGTTCCAGCCAGCTGCTCCGATTTCTTATCTGACGCTGTACGTCTCTGTGAGGTTTACGCACACCATAAACCTCAATAACTTGCATCAAATGCCATTGCGGACAGCCACGTTCCAGCTGCTGTCCTTCGCCTCCCAGTTCCACACTCCAACCCAAAGTTTCCCTAGCTGAGTGAAGATGAGCTCCCTGAAGACAAATTCTTCCATCACTGTGTCCCCAGGACCCAGAATAGTGCCTGGCATGGGGAAAAGTGTCAATAGCTGCTTGTTTATTCAAATCTGGTACACCCATGAAAACCTGCTATTTTCTCTTTTTCTCCCTTTTCATAAGTCTTGGTTCTTATCATTGTAGATTTATTAGTTGAGATATCATGTTAGTTAACTACATTTTTTCTGATTACAAAAATATGCATTACTTATAGATATTTTGAAAAACAGAAAAAATTAAAAAATAAATAAAACAATCTTACCCATTAACACTGTTTGCTTTTTTTTTTTAATTTGGTATCCTAATATCTAGACAGTTTGGATCCTGTTTTCAGCTTGTCATTATATTGGAAATCTTCTCCCTTACCATTACATATTCTTCTAGAATAATTTTAAATCAAAGCCTGTGGAAGAGTTCATCATATGGAATATGTTATCTTCCATTTGCCCTTCCAGGTCCACTGTCTACCCTTCTCCTCCTTACTCTCTGCCTCTGGAGGCTGATCTCATGGACCATATCAAGGGGTTCCTGGGCTCTTTGGCTTCCCGTTGGGGTTGGTCAGTGGGAAGCCCTGGCAGGAGCTGGGAGAGAACGGGGAGAGGGAGGAGATAAAGGGCAGGTATTTTATTCCTTTGACTCTCCCTGGCAGGTCACCTCAGGTTGGTTGTGTCCCCCCACCAAAGGTCAGTCTATAGAGTTCCCTCCTTCTGAGAGCCAGTAATTATTCCCTCCCCTCATCCTTACAGGTAAAGAAGTTTCAGCCAAAGTTACTACACTATCTGTTGTGGTTTTCCTACACACACCTTTGTAAATAGCCACTTGGATATCCTATTTTGAGTGTGTAATCTTTTCAAGAACCCAATTGATATATACCACAGTTTAATAATTTTCTGGGATTACATTATTATAAATTATACTTCAGTTGAACATTCTTGTACCTAGATCCTGGTACTAATTTATGACTTTTTATATAATGTATAAATAGAATTACTTGGCCAAAAATTAAAGGAAAATAATGTCAGGCTATTGATATATAGCCAAATTGCCTTCCCATGTGAAATATATATTGTAGGTAGACATTTGCTGTTTGTTTTTGAAAGCCCAGCATCTGAATCTCACTCCTGTTATGGAAATCCCTAAAAGTCTGAATCTTGGTGATAAGGAGGGCCCTGCTTCTCACTTTAGCAATGAAGGAACCAGATATTTCCTCTCTACTCCCTGGCAACAAGCGCTTGGATATATGAAGCTGGTTTTGCCCTTGGATGTTCTTGCCTTGGACTTGCAGCTGAGAGGAATATGGATCTGAAGATGTGAGTGACAGACAGAGATTATACCCTGTGGGATGGGATGGCAGAATTGCAAGTACAGTGGCAGTGGTTACCATGGGAGCAGAAAGAGTGGCACTGGTGAGTACCCTGTGCAGGTCACCCCAGCTGTTGCCCTAGCTGACTATGTCGGTGCTCTCTGCCACCAAGTCTCTCATGGTTCCTACCTATATTCTAAGCCTGGTTCTTCAGGCTGCCTGTCGCTTCTTTATGAATTGATCCTTTATCATTATGAAATGTCCCTCTTTATTTCTTGAAATATTCTTTGTTCTGAAACCTCCTTTGTCCGATACTGATACAGTCATTCTAGGATTTTTTTTGTTGGGGGGATGATAGAAATATTTATTACCTTTATTGTGGTGATGGTTTTGTGGGTGGATGAACATGTGGAAAATTGCCAAGTTTCACACAAATATGTGCAGTTTAGTTGACTTCAACTATGCCTCAATAAAATTATAAGAAGTGGCACAATTGGTCTTTTCAAGCATTCTTGAACACACAAAGAGAAATAGCATCAGAAGTGCTATAAAGTAATATAAAATATTATAATAAAAAAATCCCAAAATTATATGTATAGGACTTTCCTTGTACAGGATGGCTCTCATGATTTATAAGTAGCCTTCATGGACATGTGCCTTCACAGGTGTGCTGGCTTTGTAGATGTGCTTTGTGGGTGTGCAAACTGTGCAGTCACAGAGGATTCTGTGCTTGGCTTAATACTCGGTTTAAAATTCTTTTCTTTTTTTTTTTTTTGGCTTAAACAACCAAAATTTTTTTCTCACGGTTCTGGAGGCTGGAAGTCCAAGACCAAGGTGTTGGCAGGTTCTTCTGAGGCCCCTCTTCTTGACTTACAGACAGCCACCTCCTTGATGTGTCCTCCTGTGATCACTCTAGGTTTTTTGTGCTTAGTATTTGCATGGTATATTTTCCCATTTTCTTATTTTAATTTATCTGTATCTTTATATTTAAAGTGGATTTCTTGTTACTCTACCACGGCTGGAAGTAGAATTTGCCTTCATGTTACTTTTCTGAACTACTTTATTCTTTCCTGTAATTTTCTTTTCGCCATTCTTTTTTTTTTTAATTGAGGTAACATTGGTTTATAACACTATATAAGTTTCAGGTGTACATCATTATATTTCAACTTCTGTGTAGACTGCATCATGTTCACCACCCAAAGTCTAGTTGCCATCTGTCACCATACACATGTGCCCCTTTACCCCTTTTGCTGTGCCTCCACCCTCTTCCCCTCTGGTAACCACCAGTCTATTCTCTGTATCTATGTGTGTGTTTGTTCTTGCTATTGTTTATCACACTTCTGTAAATTTCTTTTCTGTTTAATCAGCTAGACGTCAATTCTATGGTTTGCAATCAAGAACCTTGACTGGTACAATCTTGGTACCAAGAGCAGATTGTAAGCAAAAGATCCTCAAGGAAAATGGAGGAATCCAGGCTTGCTAGTTGGGGCAAAAGGCAGTAAAAATCCTGTTGTATTAGGGGATGGTCTTCGGGCAGCTCAGGTCATGCAGTGGTGAAAAATCCTTTATTACCACCTGGAATGAAAAGGAAATTAGATACAAAGTTTAGAGAAATAAAACGACTCTTGGGATTGAAGAGTATGAAGGGGTGAAAATTTAAAATATTATGGGATGGTCTGACACAGCCAGGCCTCACAGGAAGGGAGACAAGGGAGTAAATAACATAGCCTTCCTCTCCAACCTCACTCTGTCATGTTTAGGCTCCCCATTTTCATGATATGTTCCATTTTGAGTAGTTTTGGTTTGTATCATGCACATTGTAAATATCATGTAGAGACTCTGGATGCTATTAATTTCCTCTGATGAGTCATGTTTTTTCATTCTAGCAAACTTGGTTGGATATGAACTCCAAACTCTTTTTTTTCTTCCATTTCCAAACTCAGTTCAGATCTTTCACCCTTAGGTGAGGTGCTTTGAGTCTGCTCCACACACGCATGATTCAGGAGTTGGCTAGACATGTGGGGAGCAGAATTTGGGTGTTCCCTTTCTGGCTCTTTTCTTTCCAAAATTTTCCCTTTCTCCAGTGACTGTAGTGCCTGGACTCAGGACTCTGATTCCCTAGGCTGGAAAAATTGTGATTTTCCACTCGTGCTTGATGCTCCGTGTACACTGAGCCTGCTCTCAGGCTGGAAGAGAAGCAGCAAAATGGAGTACTTACTCCACAGAATGCCCTCCCTCATGCCTGGATGATGCCTCACTGGAATCTACTTTTCTTCACCCTCTTGTGCCTCCATGTAGCTGCTCCTGTATATGTCCATATTTGGAGGGTTTATTCTATGTGGAGTAGGTAGAGGATTCGTCCTATGTGGAGCAGGATGTTTCCTTGGCTATTTCTAGAAGCTCAGTCCTTGTTTTAAAACATCTCTGTTTTTTCTCATCATGTTTCTAGAACGTCCCTCTACCCGCTATTATGGATGCAACGAGCCCTTCAAAATGCCTTCAGGCTTGCTGTAAAATCTGGATCTCTGAATGTCACATGTTGAAGGGGCATTGAAGATTATTTACTTGAACCTCTTCGTTGCACTGATGAGAAAACTGAGGCCTTGAGGAAGCAAGTAATTTACCTACAATAAGGGGTGGCACTGCTGGGGAAGACGAGTGAGGACAGCCTGAGAGAGACGCCTGAGTTTGCTGAGGAGAGACACGTCTTCTGAAGACTGAAAGGTAATTTGTGAAAGCCTTCGGGAAGAAACTTTTTTTTGGTTCCTCCCTGAAGCAGCGATAAGGGCATTATAGATTTAGAGGCTTGAAATGAGTAAGAGAAAGGATTTCTTTGGAAATCTTGTCTGAAACTGCCATAAATTTTAGAAACATCCAGTTGGAAAACACATCAAACATGTCTTTTCTCAAGCAAGTTGTCACATTTCATCGCCATGGCTGGTTTTCTATTTCAGTCTCCGTCTCCTAAAGCAGCTGTGTTCTTGCTGAAGAGAGGCTTGGAGCTGGAGACAGAGGCAGACGATGACATGTGTTGCCTTGAGTGAGAAGCCTTTACCAAAAGGGTTAAAGGTCTTCTGAGTCTTTGTTTGCTTGTCTGTTTACATAAGAACATACAGAATTCTCCCCAAAGTCCTCCTTCTTCCTCACCTCTCCCTTCTTTCCTACTCCATCGAAACTGACAACATTTGAAAAATTTGACCTGTCTGGTCTCTTACCAGTTGTCACTCTTTATGCCAAAGCTGAATCTAAACACTTTATTTATCGAGACACCTTGGCGGATTAGATGGTTAAAACATCTTAAACTTATGCTTTCTGGGGTTTTGTTATTGCTGTTATTTAGATTCCAGAATCATAATTATTTAGATTCCAGAATCATAATAGTAAATTAAGGGAGTAAGGGAAAATAAGAAGCCAAATGAAGCAAAAAATTCGAGGAGGGGGGAGGTTTGAACATAATATTGAACACAAGGGCCTAGAAGTAGAAGAGAAGGATATCAAGGTATAAAATACTTAGTCCCTAAATTACTTAAGTTTGATGTGATTTGTGGGAGATTGTGCCTTAAAATAGAAAGAAATGTGGATTTTAGAAAAGGGACTTCATTGAAGTTTGGCATCTTCATATTTGAAATTACTCCCCCAGTGGCATGGGCTAAGATGGGAGGGATAAAACGCTGTCCTGCCAGTGTTTCTGGGACTTGAGAGCCATTCATTCATGCCAAGGACCACCAGTTTAAATGAAAAGGATCAAAACAAATGCACCAAACCCTATTAAACGAGTAAAGAGGAGGTGGATTTATAGACTTGGAAGGATGCGTTTCCTTACACATCGTCACCACAGCACAAGAAGCTATGAAATCTTTTCCTGCTCAGAGGATGAAGACCATCTTAGTAATGTGGGTGGGATTTTTCAAGTTCAGCATTTTAGTTGAATGCAGCTTGTTTGGAAGGGATTTATTACAGGGGCTAGCACCTGGTGGCTGCACTTATGTGTTTGTAGGCTGGATGAGCGCTTGAGTGAATATATGACTTACTCTCAGCCTGTAATAGCATCTGTGACTGCTCTCCTGGGTTGGGGTTCTCGCCAGTAACCCCACAGGTGCAAATCTTTTATGTGGAGATCAGGAGGTCAGCAAGTAGCAATTGGACACAAAATGGTTTTCTCTGAAATCAGTTATTAAAAATAAGCTGTTGCCATCACTAACTTTCTCACTTTAAATGCAACTGACACTATGACCAAATAATTGGTGGTAATTGCAGGCCTGGTGTCAGGTTTAATAAACCACTCAAAGTGCAAATCCTCTAAAGATGTAGTTAGTTCTTCTCTATCACAAGATGGGACTTTCATATCCTTTAGAATCTGATTACTGTTGCTTGTATTTTTCTTCAATATAATATCTCTTGCTTTTTAATAAAACAGCTGTCATTTCTAATAAAGACTGAAAAAAATCATCCAGGGAAATAACACAATTGATGGATATCACAGGCTGAAACATACCGATTAAGTACATATCTTCAAAAGCTTGTAACAGAATCTTGACCCAAAGCTGGACCTTGTGTTGGGTTGTAACTCACTGTGTGAAGTGGGAGGATTCCTCATTTCTGAGGCTCCTCAGTCTGATCCTCTTGTCTCCAGGAGGCCTCCCCCTTGAAATGAGTAGTGGACTTGCTTGATCTTGGCTTGAGTAGAAGGTGAACATTCTGCTTTTTTGGGAATGGAAGCATATTCCTTTTTTGGGTCACATGGTAGAGTGAATTCACAATTCACTATACTCTCCCTCATTAGAATGATATACAACCATGCCCTTTGTCATGTGACTTTACATTCCCTCCTATTAGAGTGAGGAGAGTGTATTTCCTGACTCTGTTATGTTGGGATTGGTCACCGACTTGCTTTGGCCAATGGAGTATAGATGAAGTGTCAGTGTGCTTGTTTGAAGCCAAGGTCTCAAGAGGCATCATGTGTTTCAGCTTATGTTCTTGCCCTGATGACATTGTAGGTGAGAAAAACACGCCACTTACGCCTCTGGTCCAAGGAGGATGAGAGCAGACCTGATCCCAGCTGATCTGCAGTCTGAAACAGAGCTACCCCAGCTGGCCTGTAGGGAGCTAGAAAATGAAATGCTTGTTGTTATAAGCTCTTGAGTTTTGTGGTAGTTTATCATGCAGCATCATTGTGGCAATAGCTGACTACTAGAGATCTCCAGCAAGATAGGGAGCGAGCCTGTGACCTAACTGTAGCTAATTAAATGCTTTTGATGGAGTCCTTAGAACTTGAAGGAGAGGCAAAAGATGGTGGGGCTGGGGGCGTGGTCAGACAGACATTATTCCTGGTGGCTGTGACTGAGTTAGAGCCAGGGAGGATGGCAGAGAGCATCTGGGGTGGCAAAGCCCTGCAGAGCTATGGTCAATGTCTGAAGTCAACAGTGCTGGGGCGGGTCCTGAGTGGACTGTTCTTATGGAAGAGTCTCACTATGCTTCACTGCCCTTTGTCCACCCAAGTCTGATTTGCCAGGCTTTCTATGATTCTAAGTCACTGGATATCCTTTGGGTAAATTCCTTTTCTGCTTAGGTTTCACAGAGGTATGCTGCCTATTTGCAATCAAGAACCTGGACCAGCACATCATGAATTGGGAGGGAAACTGGTTTTCCCATGATTATATCCCCTTTGCATGGCTTTAAACCATATGTAACACAGTCCTAGATTGTTTCCTATAATCTTCCTAAAACCTCTGTGTACAGAATAGCAGAGTGGTTCAGAGCTCTCACTTCATACTACAGGTTTTGCTCTCTGTGTCTGCAACTGACTGTCTTGTTAGGCAAGCCGTTTAACCTCTCTGTGCCTTAGTTTCCTCATATGATCCTAGGGATAAAAATAATACAACAAACAGTTTGTGTGCAGCTGTCTGTTCCATGATAATATGTCTGTTCCATGATAAATTCTCAATAAGTATTAGCTGTAAACAGTAGTAATAGAGATGATGACAATGAGATGCTGCTGCTAATATTAGTATAGCCCAGTGAGATAAGAATTTGTGATGCTTGTCCTAACTTGCACAGATGTAAATGGTGGAACTTGGATCCACCCTCTTCTCCTGGCTTTCCGCAGCCCCAGAGCCTTTTATGAGCTAACATAATGCAGTGGTTCTGAGCCTTTTGTCTTGCATGGCTCATATGTCTGTACCGCTCTTCCAGCCATGCTCAGATTTTAGAGATGCTCTTTTGTGCTAGGATGATGGTGTTCAAACCCCTGTCCATTTTGGTAAACATCAGAAGCTCAGATGTCACCTTTCTTCCTAACATTCTATTTAGATCCCTACATTTCCCCACTCCTATGTCCTCATCTGAGAATTTCTGCACTGATCTGCTGTTTTTGATGGAATTGTGCTTTGTGTGGGGTTGGGTGGGGAGAAGACTGATGATGATGATTAGATAATCTAGTTGGTACTACAAAGGTGGTGTTTTGATGATGGTAGTGGAAGATGGGTCTTGAGCAAGCATCCAGGAAGATGCAGCCCTGGAGGCGGGAGGCAGCAGAAGAAAGGCCTGGAGGGGCACCAGCATTTCAGGATGGAGGAGTCCAGAGACTCCTAAGACTCTCCCTGGTTCAAGAATGCTGCTTGTGCCAAAATAAGCATAACAGGTTTGAAGCTCAGCCCCAAATTCAGGTGTGTGAAATATCACTTATTTTACATCCTATAATTCAGAGGCACTCTTCCTCTGATAGATTAATACTCGGTCATTCTGAGGATTCCCCCTTTACACTGCCCCCACCCCCAGCCTCTGCCTCACGGACTTGGGTCAATGTTCCAGGCATTAGTGCCAAGTTCAGGGCATGAGGAGAATTTGGGGGACCTCTGGTGATTGGTCATTTGTCTCTAAGCTGAGACATCCTATGTCTTTGTCCTTCCTGAACATGCTGGGGCTCTAAAACTCTTTTCTGAGTCCAGAGTGTGTACCTAGAGTGTCTTGCACCCACAGCACTTCCTCTCAGGCTCTTGCCCCCTCCCTGGTGGCACTGCCAGGAAGTGGGGATGATTTGGGACACAGCCCTCTGTTTCCACTCTTCCCGAGTCTCAGGGAGACGTTTCCTAGGCTGGGGGATGTCTTCTCCTTCTAGATTTTTTCATTCTCTCCTGTCTCTGATGTACCTTTCCACACCCAATCTCTGCTCTTCTACTTTCTTTCCTACTTCCTCCAGAAACTTGTGGAATTCTCCAGGGCTAATTTTATTTTTTGAACCACATACCTTCCCTGGGGCACTGACCAGGGAGCTCTGTTACGAGCTTGCATAAAGGGAATAGGAACTATGGGGAATTCTCTATACTCATTGATTAATGTATCCAAAGATTTTCTAACCACATGAGCAAAATTGAACACGACACTCTGTGGGTTAGTGGGAGTCAGCTGTGTCACTGTCAGTCAGTTCCCGGACAAGTCAATTTGTTATTCTGTGCCTCAGTTTCCTCATTTGCAAGTAGTCTTTCTGCCAACTCCCTAAGCTCAAGGCACTCTTATGAGCATGAATGGATTAAGTGGTATAAAAGTGTTTTGAGAAAAGAAAAAAATACTACTACAGATATCTGGAATTAGTAAATGAAACCCTCAGGACTCAGATGAATGCTGGAATATTTTTTATTGGCTGTAGTATTTTGATGTTGAATTTGTGGAAAAATATAATCACTGAGGAGAGGGCGAGGGAAGTGAAGAATGAAAACAAAACCTCATACAAAAAGATAATAATGATGTTTCTCATCGCAAAATCATCTCCAAATGGCCTGTTTTCCTCCCATCAAACGATTGATGGGCATTGAGATTGTGCTTATTTGCAGTTAAAGCTATTGCAATGTTGACAATTAAATGTACACGCGGAACAGAATAATGGAGCAGTCCCAATTTATCACCAGCGTTGGCTGTTTTCTCCACAGGGCACAAAGAGCATGTGGGAGAGCTCTGCGCTCTGCAGGATTTGCATGTACAATGTGTCCTGTTTGCAGCCTAGAAGTGCCCCCTTAGGGTCAGGAGTTTGCCTTGGGTCACAGTGGGTCTGCTGGCTCTGTTCTTGGCTTCATTTCTCTCCTCCTAATTCCTTAGGTTTGCCGAAGAAATTACTGACCTGGAAGAGTCCTTCATGGGTGCTATCAGCCTCAGGCTGAGGGAATTTTCCACCTTCACAACCATTGGGTTCAGAGATTCCTCCACCGATGACCTTGAGACTGTAGTCCTCAGCTTGGAGACTAGTAATGGCCACCAAAGTAGCAACAATAGGGAAGAGAAAATATAGCAGATACTGTTGATGCCCCGTCCCTAGCCCTCAACTTACCTGGGCGCATCAACCCATGGGAGAGATGATGCTTCCTATCTCTAAGCCCCTGCCTGCTCTGCCTGAAAACTTGCTTTGGTGCTGCTCAAATTTGCTTCACCACTGTAAGCCAACCTGGAAATGTGTGTGTGGCAGTTACATCCTCAAACAATGGAGCATCTCAATCAGTAGGAGACAGGTCAGTGGCTTGATGCCCCAGCCTCCCATCTTTTTGTGCAGTGGTTCTCAAAGTGTGGCCCCTGGGCCAGCAACATCAGCCTCACCTGGGAACTTGTAAGAAATGCAAATTCTTGAGCCCCACCCCAAACCTACTGAACCAGAAACTCTGGGAATGGAGCCCAGTAATCTGTGTTAACAAGCCCTCCAGGAGATTCTGCTGTGTCCTCAGCTTGAGAACTGCTGCTTTAGTGAGATGGTTCTGAGCTGGCTTGCACACATTTTCTCAGATGGTGTAGATGGGTCTGAGCCCCAGTTGCTCACAGTGGTTACCCGGCCACTAACATACCTTTATTCACTCTTCTCCTTCCCTGTCTCACCTTCCCCGCTTCCTCATTTGCGCTTCTGAGGACCAGCTCCCAGATAAACTACGGCATCCAAACCCTTTTCTCAGGGTCTGCTTTAGGGACTTACAAACTCGGACAGGACCAAAACCACCATCTGCTGAAGCCCCACCATATATTAGGTGCTTTGCACATATAATTTCATTTAATCCTCACAGTTGAGGAAACTAGGCCTAGCAAAATTAGTTAGGCTGTCTAGAGTCACCGCTTGTGAGTGGTAGAATCAGCTCTTAAATCTCTGTCTCCAAAGTCCACACATTGAGCACTGCAAAGCCAAACAATTCACAAACATGCTGGTGAAGAGCGTGAGTTATAGAGCCAAATATTTGTGTGTTTAAAAACCATGTTCTAATTATGTACCTTGGGGAATTTTCTTCACGTCTCTGAACCTTAGTTTTTTCTTCTGTGCAAAGATGATCACGGCCACCTCACAGTAGCGCTCACCATTGTATTCAGAGCATTGTGTACACAGGACACTGGTGGCTAAATATGATTGCATTTGATCTTTATAACACCTTGAGATGGGTGTCCTGTTCATTTTCATTTTAAAGAGACAGTAGCTTGCATTTGCTTTCCACTCTCTCCTGGTAGGTCCCTGAAAACCTGAAAACAACTCTTGCTTAGTACCAGTGTTAGTGTGTATAAACATGCTGTCACAGTTCATCAGGAATATTCTGGTGAGAGAAATACAGGAGAGAAATCAGTCCTCAGGAGCATCATGTGAGTTTAGCAGGTAGCAGGCAGGAGCACCCTCAACACGGGACTTAGCCCCGCTGTTTACAGCAGCAGAACTGTGAGCCCAGGCCAGAGGGACAGGAGCTTGGGGCTGGAAGGGACCTTCAAGATAACCTAGTCCAACTGCTTGATTTTCTGGATGAGGAAAAAGATGTAGAGGAGGTAAGGACTTTGTCCAAGGTGATATTCCAGTTGAGTGGGGCTCAGAGCAAGCCCCAGCAGGACTAAGGGGAAGGTAGACCAGGAGAGCACCTGGCTTCTTTTGCTTGGCTTGTATCCAGGTCATGAGAACTGCCTCTGCTGTGTTGGTGACAGTTACAAAAAATCCTAACACAACAAAGAGCAGCTCTTTATTGCTGCAAAACTACGTTTACTACCCTCATTCCCGCATACCTCAATTCATCCCAACAAACAACTCCTGGAACTCGGGAGGGCCAAAGAACCCCACTGATGTGAGCCTCAGTGCCTCCTGGTGTAAACAAGATGCCCCAGTATCGATTCCTTCCCTGGGGGCCTTGAAGTTCTCCTGTCCCTGAAAAGCCAGTGAGGCTGGTGGCTTTTGGCTACCTTTTCCTAGCTTCTCAGAGACTTGGTAGACTCTCCAGATTTTCCCCAAATTGAAGAGAAGAAAGTGACCTGAAGCCCAGCAGAATCCTGTCTCTCACTGTTGTGCTCAGAGACTTCTGAGAGGATATTCAGTGCCCAGCTCTGGCTGAAGAGTGCCTGGTTCCCGGAACTGCGACGCTGCGCACGCATTGATGGGTGACCCGTGGAGTGGTGCCAGCAGCAGCTGTGCTGGTTTGCTGCAAAGACTGACCACGTATCTCCCCTCTTTCAGGCAGGCAGCCTCATAGGATAGAGAGGCACCAGCTGCTCCAGAAAACGACAGAACCTCAACTTACCCTTGCCCGTGCAAAGTGCTGCTCAAGCTCCATCGACTCCCAGTTACCTTCCTCACTCCCTTTTGGGCCTTGAGCCATAAGAAAGTTTCCAAACTATTCCCAGGGCTAGATTTACTTCGGCTGGGTTGTCAAAGCCTAATTAATTCATTCTAAAGCAGGATATAAATTGGAATTATTAATCTGGTAATGTTTTGTGTAGAGTTATAAAATATACTGAAAATGTAAAGACTGTTAAAACATCTTATCTATATTTAAATAAAGCCACTGAAATTTGAAATATATTTCTGCTAACAAAGAATAAAAAGTGTAAGTTTCTATACATAAGTATATATGAAGTGTTACATACATCATTGGAAATCTTACTGGAGAGAGAGGTAAGGAGCTGTAAGGACGCAGTTTAGGATAGCTGGTAAGGGGATGGGGTCAATCACGGTATAAAATATTATTAAATGCACACAAGATAAGAGCCATTTATGGCTTCACCGTTTATAAATTTGACCAACCCTTTTTGAATCCACTTCTATTTCCTGCCTGCACCTTCTCCTGGGGGTAATGAATTCCACAAATTTATTACCTGCTGTGTGAAGCAATACTCCCATCAAGCACACTGGGAAACCGGCTCTTCCGGCCAGGGGAGGCGAGTGAACTCTCTGCCAGTTATTTCTGCTTATTAAGAGTGGCAGGGCCATTTGTGAGTGGAGGAATTTTCTGACGAATTGTCTCATTGTGATGCATCATTTTCATAAATTATGTTCTTATGCAGATTTCGGAAACTTGAGCAATTGGTATAATTTTATCTTATGGACCCTGAATTGTATTTCCCTCTTTGGAGTGACTGCTAGAGAGTGTAGAGAGAATTTACAGCCCCTGTAGCTTGTGAGTAGGGCTTCATAGGATGCATTTTTGTATTAATCTCATTTCTGACCCTTTGTGTCTTTCTTTTGTTTTTCCTTTCCTCTCTCATCTACTTTAAATCTCTGTTATCTTGCTCTATTGTGTGCATATTTGTAAGATGCGATAAACCCTTTTTGAATGTGAGACGAGGAATTGACAAAGCAGAAATAGACAGATGCAGACAGACACATGCAGGCAGAGACAGAGACATAAAATGAGAGACAGAGACAGAGACAAGGACACAGAGGAATCCAGAAGATGAGACTGGATAATACAGTGACTTCCATGTGGAACTTATGGAATTCCTATCACTGCTTGCCTCATAAACTTCATCAATAGAGCATTCTTCGTTGATTGTTCCAGAGTTTCATGTTTCAGTGAATCAATCTCTGAATAATGGCCAGCAAGCAATAAAATACATTAATTACTCAACCAAATGACAAAACCCATCGATAGTCCTGTAGAAGCATAATACATGCCCCATACTTCACTGTATTTTTTTATTGTCAGATTTACTTAGGTTTTGATTTTTTTTAAATTCTGCTGTAGCAAATGACATCTCACCCGAGGCTTTGGAACTGCAAACCTCAGGAACAGCAGTTCCAGTAAGAAAATGAACTATGGACAGATAAGATGCAAGGCAGGAGGTTGGATTCTAAACAGGAAGGTGGTTTAGATTAAGCTTTTTTTGATGAAGTATTTCTTTACCAGTTCACTTTCCTTTGCGCTTCATCTTGTTGCTCTTTGGGATATCTTGCTGGTCCCTTTCTTTCATAGTCTCCTCAGCCCTCCTACTCACACTTCTCTTTCTCCTTCAAGATTGCACCCCAGGCTACCTCCTGTCTCGTGCCACAAGAAACTCACTTCCATCCCCTTCGTTATGCACAGTAAGTTGACTCTCTGCCTTCTACTAGACTCCAGTCCTTCCTGTCCATATTCAAAGATTCATCAACGTCCAACAAAGCTCATCTTACTAGTCATGGTTCTTGGTTGGAAAGACAGAAAATGACTCTGGCTAATCTAAGCAAAAAAGGAATTTATTGGAAGGCCATAGTAACTCTCAGAATCAAAGGAGAGTCTGTAGAACTAGGCTCATAAAATGGTCAGGAGCCAAAGGAAAGCTCAGCAGGTAAGAATGCCACCAGATTCATGCACAAGAACGCTCATGCCTAATGGTTGGGATGTTCCTGTTGGCACCACTGGAGTTGGACAACTTGCTGTTGGTGGTGCTGCCGCCACCATATGCAGCATGACAGTCACTGCGTCCTTGAGTCCATTATTGCAAGTCGTTTCTCTCTTTAAATCTTGAAGGAGTGATGCAGAAACATACATTGGACTGGCCTAATCTGAGCCTGTCTTGCTCTGATGGTTAAAGAATGGGGACAGGGAACAGTTCCTTTTCCACTGCTGTAGGTCCTGCCCACTACTAAGTACCATACTATGGGGGGATCTCCCCCAACCTAGATGGATGTCCCGAAGCTGGGGAGCCAAAAAGGGAGGATATGTCTTGTGGACACTTCTGCTCTGGTCCTCACCATTTAGCCTCACATGGGGTGCTGCAGGTTTTGGCAACTTACTCTGAATGAGGTCGGAAGTCATTGGAAGGTTTAGAGGGTATGAGGGACATGATCTGATTTGTGTTTGATAGAATTACTTGGATTCTGTGTTGAGAATAGATTGTGGGGGCACAGGAGCCAAAGCAGGGAGACCCCTTCAGTATTTCTTCAAACTTTTTGGGGGCAGAGCATCCTGTTATTCTGTTGGGATTTCTAACAGTGCCACATTCTTCTGTACTCCTACTTGCCTTCCCTAACCTATTTTTTTTTTTATTGGCTTTCAAAAATGATGTGCCCCACTTAAAAATAGTCATCTTGAATGTTCTTTCTTTTAGATTTGATAATTTCCCTGCACTTTTGGCCAATTTCCTGCCTGGCCTTAGGAGTCAGTGTGTGAGACAATCAGTTAGGCCTGCCATCTTGGATAATGACCAAATGGGTGAAAGGGATCCTTCAACGTCAACTCCGCCAGCCAAGAAGCAGATCATCCTCCGCACATAAACATGAAGGATGACCATTTTGGAGACATGCAGTCTCTCCGTGCCTTGCCCCTCTCTCCTCCCTCTTAAATGTTTATAAACTTAGTATAAAGAATTCCTAGCTCAACAGTGGAGTTGAGAACCTTCTCGTTCAGACATTTTTCAACAGCCAAATGCTTGTGAATTATTGTTTGCATAATGTTTAACTCCAAGTATACATTTTAACCTTGAGTCCCTTGGCTGTCTTCCCATCTGCTAGTCTTCATCCATGCATTGACTGAACAAATGAAAATTGACTTGACTTCTCACAAACTCTGTCCTGTCTCCCAGTGCTGGCTCTGCTTATTTTCTTCATAGTGTCATTCCTCCCATTTGCTGAATTTGCCTAGTCTCTGGATGGTAAGAAATATGACCTTCTTCAGAAGGTCATTAGCTTTCACATTAGCTTAGTGTTCCCCAAGTTTATACACTCAACAAATGTTAATTCCCTTGAGCTTTTATCTTGAGAACCATCCTGAGAGAAGTGGACAGGGAGCCAGTAGCCCTTAAGTTTAGGTGGTTTTCTTTTATTTTCCTTTATTTCTCTCTGACTATAGCTCTATCCCACTCTGTTTAAGAAACTACTTACTTTATTAGATGGCCCAGTCCTAAATGTACTTTATTTTTAGTTGGGATGAAATAATGGAATTTGGATGTGAAATATATAGAGAAGGGAGTTCAAGTATTAGTTATTTGATAAATACATGTTGATTTGATTTGATTAGTTTTTCTCTTACTTACAATATTTTGGTAACACTTTTCTTAGATGGACTGTACGTTTTTAGTGACAAAAGAGATTATGAGAGAGAGAGAGATTCAATTATTTGGGAGTAGAGAAAAGAAGATACTAAATGATGACCTTAAAACCTCTGCTATGTTTGACTCTGAGCCAGGAAAAAGCAAATCAAGACCATAAGCAGGCTCTGCTGTTGCCAGGATGCATTTCTAAAAACTCTCATGAAGGAAATTTCATTTTCCTCTTTGATAAAAACAGTCACATATATGGTCATCAATATGTACAGAGGAAAATATTATAAAATCAATCTAATCATTTAAAATAAAATTATATTCCAATTTCTAAAAAATATGCATAAATATGCTATATATATTTACTACAGAGGGGCCCACAAAGTACCACAAAACACACATAACCTATCAGATGTAAATCTACTGCTTTATAAATGACCTAAAACATGTCAATTAATTCTTTCATGATTATTACAGCTAATACCTATTTTGTTTGATTTTTTTTTATTGTTTAGAAGATTTATAGAAGTAATTTTGATGACTTAAAAAACAATGGTTGTAGGGACATGTATCAGGAAGAAAAGAAGGTATCTGTGCATCTATCCTGGAACAAAGTTATTTCTACCAACCCCAGAGCAGTACCCTATGTGGGCGCTTATTGAATCATTGCTTTGCATTATGGGCAATATGATGGTATGTCTTCCATGGAAATCATGTTTACAAATAAAGACCTCTCTCCCTTTCAGGTTATAGTGGGGAGCTTAATTCACCTTCTTTTAACCTTTAATGCTTCAGCCAGCTCTACCCTGTTGCTGCTGCATTTTCTCTGCAGATAACACTCTAGACCATTGATTCATCATATCTCCACTGCCTGGCCTGGTGCCAGCCACCATTGTCTCCATCCTGGACGATGCAATAGCCTCCTAATTATCTTCCTGTCTCTACTCTTGCTTACCCTTCAATCCATTAGTCAGAGTAATCTTAAACACGTAGATTAGATAGCTTCACTCCCTGGTTTAAAATCCTCCAATGGCTTTCCACTTAACAGAGAATGAAATAGAAATTTTCTGTTGCAGCCCATCAGCCCCACACAATCTGATCTTGCCCCTCTCTTCCCTTGCCATTCTGTGTAGCTCACTCTGCTTAGCTCACTGGCCCTCTTGCAGTGTTAGGATTCACCAAACTCCTTTCCGTCTTAGGGACTCTGCACTGCTCTTCCTTCTTGTCCGCCTACCGGGAATTTTCTTCTCGCAGCTATTCGTGTGGCTGGCTCCTTCTCAACCTTCATGTCTCAGCTTAAATTACCTCCTTGGAGAGTCTTGTCTGGTTCCGTCTAAAATACCCACTCTCATCTCTCCTCTTATTTTCTGTAATGCTTCTTTATTTCCTTCTTAGCACTTATTACAGTCAGTAATTATTTGGCTTATTTGCCTGTTAATTTTATTGTTTATCTCCCTCTAGACTATAATAATAGTAGATAACTTTTGTAGAGTACTTGTTATGTGCCAGGCAATGGTGTTTGACATGAATTAACTTGTTTGTCATAACAACTCTGTAAAGTAGGTACTATATTATCACTGCTTTACAGATAGAGAAACCGAGGCATAGAGAGGTAAAGTATCTTGCTCAAGGTCACACAAGCTAGAAAGTGGCAGAGCTAGGATTTGAACCCAGGCAGTCTAGCTCCAGCGCCCTTGCCTTTCACCTCTATGCCCTATTTCCTCCATGACAGCATGTCTACTGTTGACTATTTGTGCCTGATGCCAGCATAGTGTCTGATGCATGGGGTAGTGAGGACAGTTGTCCCTGTTTGGTTTAGGTGAGAATCAACCATATTCAGTGAACCGTTGGGGCAGAGCAGAGGGAGAGAAAGCTGGGGCAGACCAGCTTCCTCTGTGAAGAACGCCGTAACTGTTGGAAAGGAAAAGTAACTGAGTCAGTTCAGTGTCCATCGCTCAGATTTCTCACACACATCAACCCCTATTGATCCTTCGTGGGGCTCTATGCAGAGCAGGGGTGTGCAAATTAGTGGTAAAAAGATGTCTTACCCACAGTTGTGTATTCAAATTGTGGCACAAGCTGTATTGTTTGGGGTACCTTTAATGGAGGAGATAGGCTTTCTCTGCTCACTTCCTCCTCTCCTCCTTTGCCAAAGACTGCCATTATGCAGGCTTTGGGGCATCAGTGGAGGTGCCAGAAAGGGGCGTCAGTGACTGATGGAGACCGTGGTGAGGTCAGGTGGAACGGGGAGCTCCTGCAAGCTGAACAAATCATGTGTAAACAATTTCCTGAGGACATTTCACTGTGTGTGTGCATGTGTGTGTGATGTGTATTTGGAGAGTTTGAGATCTAACAAGAAAGGGTGAGTCCTACATTCATTGGACTTTGAGTTAATATTGTCAATATGACTTCATTGGTGCCACAGCATTGGTGAGGCCTGGGGAAGCTCTGTAATTCTTTCACTCTACAAACGTTTATTCACCATACACTTATTGAATACCTACTATGTTTCAGGCACTGTGATAGGTACTGTTGAAACTGGATGTCAACGATCCCTGGCCTTGAGACGCTTACAGTGTAGCTTAAAATGTAGAGGATATGAACATGTAAATAAATAATCATAAAAGTGTAATAAGTCATAGGGTAGAGGGAAGTACAGAATCCTTTGGGATTCCCAAGAAAGCAGCACCTAATTCATACTGGAGATGTGAGGGGAAGGGCAGAGAAAATATTCTAGAGGAGACGACAGCTCATCTCAGTCTGGAAATGTGAGCAAACTGGGACAGACAAGGAAGAGGGTGAAGAGGTCTGAGTAGAGGTACCATCCTGTACAGAGTCACAGAGAAAGGAGAGGGCTTGGGACACCACAGACACTGAATGTGGGTAGGAGAGTGGGTGTTGAGATGTGATACTGGACGGAGAGGTGGGAGCCAGATCACTGGCACTTCAGTGAGTTTGGATTTTATCCCGTGGCAGTAAGAGCCACTAAATTTTTTCAGACAGAGAAGTGTCATTATTATGTTTTAGAAAGGCCTGTGTGGAGAGTGGCTTGACAGGGACTAAAACTAAAATGGGAGGCCAGTTAAGAGGTAGTTGTAGTAATTCAGATGAGGAATGATGAAGCGTGAACTGAGGCAGGGCCAGTGGACTGGAGAGGCAGGGAGTGTTTCTAGAGAATTTAGGAGGTAGAATCCACAGGACAGGGTGACTCTTTGGATGGTGGGGGGTGGGTGAAAAGCAATTTTAAGATTATTGCTAAGTTTCTCACTTGGCTGACTTGGTGGATGTGTGGTGTCATTTTCTTAAATAGGAAACAGAGAAGGAGGAATAACTGTGTGTGTGTGTGTGTGTGTGTGTGTGTTTGTGTTTATGGAGACAATTTCAGTTTTGGACATGCTGAGTTTAGATGCCTGTGGATCATTCCAGTGGAGATGTCCAGAAGGGACAACTATAGAACTGGCACATAGTAGGAACTTATTAGTCACATGAATGCAAATGGTAAGGCTCTGGGACACGAGTATAGATCTGTTAGTCATCACCGTGCCATATTACATTTATGATCTTATAGATAATAGTTGCTTTTACAGGAGTTGATAGAGTCACTCAGTAAGAGTATACAGCCAGGAGATGAAGACTAAAAATGGTCCTAATTTAAGGCATAGGAGAAAAGGAGACATAATGAGTAATCAGAGGTAGGAGAAACTCCAGGAGAGAGAAGGGACCTGGAAGCCAATGGGGGATATTTCAGAGAAGGAGGCATCGCTGATGGAGAAAAGTCAAGCAAAGGAAGAACTGGAAAGTTCTCATCTAGTTTACTAGTTTGGGAGAGATTGGCCAGAGTTGGTTATTGAGCTTTCACCATGTTCCAGGCACTGTGTGCTGCACCACATATACAATGGCACAAATATACTTCAGTTAGGTCTCAGTGAAGTGGTGGAGGCTGGATCCAGAATGCATCGAGCTGATGAAATAGTAGTTGGCAAGGAAATGGAGACATAAGTAGAGAGCATACTCTCGTGGGTAGTTTATCTGTGCGGGGAGGAAAGAGATTGAGTGAAAATCAGAGGGATGTTGTCTTGAGGGAAGTTTTCCTTTCCTCTTTCCCTTTGCTTTTCATCTTTCTTCCCCTCCCCCTTTCCCTCCCTCCCACCTTCCTCCATTTCTTCCTTCCTTCCTTTCTTTCTCTCTTTCTTTCCTTCTTCCTTCATTCCTTCCTTCCTTTCTTCCTTCCTTTCCTCCCTCCGTCCCTCCCTCCCTTCTCTCTCTCTCTCTTTCATTCTTTCTTTTTTTTCCTCTTTCCTTCCTTCCTTTTCAAAGGGTAAGGTCTCTTAGAAAGTGGGAATAGTTGAGATGGAAGCTCAGCTGGAAAGATTAGTCCTGGACAAGAGAAAGAACATCTGACAGGGACAGAAATGTGGAGGCAAAGAGGTGGAGATGGGGAGCAGGAAATTAAAGGAGTTCATTCCTCATGTTGCCATTTTTCTCTCTGTGCAGAAGGAGGGGAGATGGTGAGACGGGGACTTAGGAAGGGAGATAAAGTTTAGAAATTGCTAACGTGGCCAATGAGAATGGGACGCGTAGAAGGATTGCAAAACACCATGGAGAGTGGAAGGCTTTTGATTTTATGCTTCCTCACCCCACAGAAGTGTGTGTGTGGTTCTCTCTCTAAGGGTCCTGATGCGGAATGGAAAGGTGGTCAGCAGCACTGAGACAAGCTGGGGATTCACTGGGTATGTGTGACAGACTCTTCAAAGTCTAATCCTGGGTAAAACTACCAAAAATAAGCTTACAAAAGTTGCAAGCATACTTCCAACTCATAGTACTGAAACTTTGTTGAAATAATAGTGCATGTTTCCCTCTGTTGGAAATCCATAAAACGCAGCTATTAGGTCATTGCACTGTAAGACAGCCAGATGGTAGAATTCCACACAGATGGCTGGAAAAACTGACAAATGAGTGAATGAAAGTGTGAGTGGTGAGGTCACTCTGAACTGGGCAGGAAGAATGAAATACAAAGCAATGGAAGGTGTGGAATGTGGCTTTCTTATAATTACTATATACATTAGTTTTCTTTGTGGAGGCACTGAGTTTTTTTTTCCAAACCCTGAGTTCTCAGTTCTATAAAAAAGGATCTGATGAGAGAAGTAACACAGACTGGGAAATGTTATAGACCCAAGGGCATGGCTGTTGAAGAAGAAATTCCTCCAGCCTTTTGGGCGATGGGGTAGAAATTCATGAAGTAGTGAGAAAGGCTGGAGGACTCTGTTCCCCCCTCCCAGGTTTTATTGAGGTATAACCGACAAGTAAAATTGTAATCTATTTAAAGTGTGATTTAAAATGTGATGATTTGATATATGTGTACATTATGGAAAGATTCCCACAATCAAGGTGACCCATCCATCACCTCACATTGTTACCTTTTTTTTTTTTTTTGGTGAGAATGCCTCAGATTTACTCTTTTAGCAGATTTCAACTATACAACACAATATTATTAACTACAGTCACCATGCTGCACCTTAGATCCCCAGGACTTATTCATATTATGACTGAAAGTTTGTACCCATTGACCAACCTCTCCCCAATTCTTCCACCCCTAGTCCCTGGCAACCACCATTCTGCTCTCTGTTTCTGTGAATTTGACTTCTTTTTTACTTTTTACATTCCATAGATAAGTGATATGATACAGCTTTTATCTTTTTCTGTCTGACTTACTTCACTTAATGTAACGCCCCCCAGGTTCATCCATGTTGTCACAAATAGCAAGTTATTTCCTAACACTTAGGCTATTTCCATGAATAATGCTGCAATGAACATGAGGGTGTAGCTATTTCTTTGAGAAAGTGATCTCATTTCCTTTGAATATATGCCCAGAAGTGGGATTACTGTATCACTGGTAGTTCTAGTTTTAGTTTTTTGAGGAACCACCATACTGTTTTCCTTACTGGCTTCACCAATGTCCATTCCCAACAACAGTGCACGAGAGTTCCCTTCTCTGTACATCCTTGCCTCTCTTGTCTTTTTTTTTTGGTGAGGAAGATTTGCTCTGAGCTAACATCTGTGCCAGTCTTCCTCGATTCTGTATGTGGGTTGCTGCCACAGCTTGGCCACTGACAAGTGGTGTAGGTCTGTGCCTGGGAACCAAAGTGGGGTGCTGAAGTGGAGCACACCGAACTTAACCACTAGACCATGGGGCCCAGCCCCTATCTCTTGTTTTTTTGAAAACAGACATCCTAATAGGTGTGAGGTGATACCTCATTGTGGTTCTGATTTGCATTTTAGTTTTGATGATGCTCTGAGTGGTGTTTTGTCCCATAATTTAATGTGGGTGTACGTTGCCATAGAATTTTTAGAGCTGGAAGGGGTATATGTGCATTTGTATGTCAATCAGGATTTGAGTCATAGCCCAAAGACAGCTGAATTTGCATTTTGTGTCATAGCGGACCAACTGCTTCTCCCTTGTGAACCTTTCCGTCAATGATTGGTGGAATCTTCTGTGATCCTGCCTGGCCCACCAAGTCCCATTTCTTGCCTCCTCTCTAAACTTAAGCCTGTTATTCTCTCTGCTTAAGATGTACAAAAGTCTACATTTTGGAGGATATTGGATCACCACAGGTATAGTTGCAATGCCTCCTCCTGTGTCCTTCACCTGAACTTGAGTTTCTAGCTCAGATAAAGGGATGAAAGTAGGACATGAGTATTCTCTCCAGGGGTGCAGGTAGGGGTGTCAGGAATTAGTGGCTCTTGTTAAGGACCAAAAGGCTTACAGCTGGCTCTACTGGCTTTGATATCCTTCTGCAGCCCTCACTAGAGAATTGTGCTGATGATGTCATTTCTCCTGTAAACTCAAGAAATTGACAGTTGTATCTGACTGCCGAGTAAAATGACTTCCATCAATCATCATCCTTGCCTAATAGCATTACATTGTTAATAACAAAGAGTTCTCGCCAAAGACTTGGAATTTTTAATACAGTTAAGTGTTGATCTGTGGCCAGAGGTTCCCTTCCCTCCAACCCCAAGCTGAAAGCTTGTTAATTCTCACAAGCTAGTCGGAGCTGGAACAAGCAAGCAGAAGGCCTTTTTGGGGAAAGCACACAGTAAACTGTTAGATTCGAGGGGCCTTGCAGCAGGTGGCGGTCTTTCCTCTGAATCCGAGCCAGTTTACGGCACCGCAGTTGGACAAGGGTTGTGTCGCAGTCTAGGTAGCGACGTTCAGAAGCAAAAGATGAAACGGGACCTGCCTGCTAACCCATCAAAAGCCAGATTTCACTCCAAGCCTCAGCGGGGCATTTGAATTTCAAGCAGTTATTAGCTTTGTGTGTAGATTAATAAAAATAATCTAGCAAGCATTTATACATGTAACTTCAAGCTTCCATTTTGGCCGAGGTGAAGACTCACTTCCGTGTTTCTTAAAGAATTCTAGATAATCAGATGCAATTTCATTGTTGTCTTTTTAAAGACAAAATTTATTCCTTCATATATGAAACCTAAGATACAACTTAGGTTTCACAGGACTTCTTGTTTCCTTTCACAGGCCTGGATGTCAGCCCCGCAAACTGGTCATTCCTTATTTGGGGAATTATGTTTTACTGAGCTTAAGCAAGGCTTCATATAATCCTCTCTATAAGAAATTCACTATTTACAAATAATTACTCAATATCTGATATGAATCCTCCCTCTTTTTTCTTTTCTTCTTTTTTCCCAGCTTTATCATTGGTTTGTGTCTCTAGCTCTGATATCAGGCAGGGAATCTGTCTTAGGGATGATGTCAGTCTATTGGGGAATGAATTAATTAAGAACCCATATTTTCTATAGACTCTTGGCATTATTAAATGATTGTTCTTTTGCATCCTTGTGCTCCATGTTCACTGTAGAAAAATTAGAAAATATAGTAAGTAAAAAGAAAAAACCCAAGTCACCAAAATGTATTTTTGGTATATTTTGGTAAATTTACTTCTAGACTCTCTCTTTGTCTTTTTCTCCCCCGTCTCGTTTCCACTTGCAACACACAAACACAGACAGACACATAGACAGACAGACAGACAGACAGACACCACCCCCCCCCCCCCCCCATCAGTAATGGCTGTCAAGGTTCTGGCAGGAAGCAGGAGCACACTGCCTATTTCCACTGCCTGGGGACCAATTAGGAGGATGGGGCAGGGTTTAGGAAAACTGATGAAGTAGTCTGGGGCTACAGTGGGGAGCTGTTACACTCCTTCACTTGAAGGCCCTGAACTGGGAAGGTTAATGGGTGGCTAGCATCTTCCTTTGTCTGGGGCTTCCCATAGGGTTCTGTCAGTGGGAGGAACCAGCAGAAGCTCCAAGGGCCAAAGAGAGTGAGGAAGATGTGTTTAGTCTGTAGCCTCCCTCCATGACGCTGAAGACGCTACTGTTCCGGCCACCTTCTTCACAGCTCTTTTTCTGAGTTCTGGTAACCTCTCCTTCACCTTACCTTTTCAGACTCCTTCCTTTTATTAGCCCCTGGTTGTTTTTCCATCGCTTGTAGATTTCCCTGAACCCCGCTTGCTTGCTCTGGCCTTTGTAAATAGTTGCTTTATTAAACTTTTCTCAATTACTTAGTTCGAGAATGATGCCTATTTTCTGCCTAGATCCTGACTGATACCCACATCTTTCATCAATTCTTACAATTTCTCAGCCATTATATTTTGATTATTGCTTCTACCTCATTCTCTAGTGTTGATGCAAAATAATCCATAACCAATCCATAAATCAAAATTGGAGTGAGTTTATTATGAGCCAGATCTGAGGACTAGCCCGGGGCCTTCCTTCCCTCAGGAAGGAAGGGCACCAAAGAAGTGGGGAGTACAGAGTGGTTATATACCATCAAAGAGCATGTGCCACATATGATTGGAATGTCCCTTTTACAACAGTCACGAGACTGCCTAGCCAGCACAGCAATTCACATAGCAATTGATGAATATAGCAGGGAACAGGTCTGTGGTCTCCAACTGGGTGGTCACAGCCGGTCAGCAACCAATCCCTAGCCTAGGGAGAGATACTTATCCTTAAGGAAATGCTGATGTGGGGGAAGTTACATCTTTCTTTATCTTAAGGGGCATTGTTCTTGTCTTTGGGACACAGTAAATATTTACAGCAGATATACAATGCATGCTCAGTGGTCACCTCAGGCCGTTTTGGAAAAACAAGGTGAGGCCAAATTAGTTTTACACCAAATGACTTCCTCATATTCTCCAGTACATTCCTATTGCTTGCCATTTATTTATCACCAGGTTTCTCTCCTTCCAGAATTCCAATGAAAAATATTTTTAAATTCTCATCTCTCTTAACCTCTCTCTCCTATTTTTCCATCTCTTTATCTCTCGTTGCTTCTTTTTGAATGATTTTCTCACATCTATGTTTTCATCAGCCATCTCTAATCTACTCTTTTACCTGTTTATGTGTGTGTGTATCTGTACTTTTTAATTCCCCTTTCTTTCACACAATATATGCTCTTTTGTACTTTGGGAAGCATCTTTCTCAATGGGAAAGGCTAGAAAGAAAGGGTGAGATACCTCCTTTACTATTTTCAGAATTTTTTTTTAAGTTCTCCTTTTTTGCCTCTCCCAATACCTTTAAAGGGTAAAGACTAGTTATCTGAGCTGGTTGTGATTTTGTTTTTTATGAGGAAGATTGGCCCTGAGCTAACATCTCTTACCAATCTTCTTCTTTTTGCTTGAGCAAGATTCTCACTGAGCTAATGTCTGTGGCAATCTTCCTCTATTTTGTATGTGGGACACTGCCACAGCATGGTGTGATGAGTGGTGCATAGGTTCAAGCCTGGGATCAGAACCTGTGAATCCCAGGCCACTGGAGCATGCAAACTTCACCACTGGCCACTGAGTGGGCCTCTGGTTGTGAATTTTAATGTGCATGTGAATCACTTGTCATCTTGTAAAAAGGCCAATGTAGTAGGTCTTGGGTGGGGGTGCGATTCTTCATTTCTAATGGGATCCTAGGTGATGCTGAGGCTACTGGTGCTGGACCACGCATTAGTAGCAGGACCTCAGACAACTTGTCGGTGTGACTAGACCGCATTGCGAGAAGTCTCCCTTGGCTCTGAATGAACTTCAGACCACAGTTCCTGAAATGTCTTTTTGGAACCAATACACATACTTGTCTAAACTGGTCTGTTTAGTTCAGCAAAAGAGCTTGTCTCCATATGGCTGATGCTTCATTTTAGGGGTGGTAGTGATAGTATGCTGGAGAAAATAAGCATGAAATGCTATTTCATATTTTGATGAAGCGTAAAATATCTTTCTCACTTATTTTCTCCTCCTGTTCCCTTCCTACTTCTCTATCCAATGCCTTCATCAACTGCTTGTTTTTTTGCAAAGAGATTCAAGTCATTTGATCAGGGATGCTAATTATTGAGCAACACACCAACTTTGCTCTAATAAGAGAAAGGTAGGGCATGTGTGCTACAACAAAGGGAATGCTGTTTAACCCAGGTACTTAGGGTAATCTGTGTCCCCCAGTTTCCAGTCTTTGGGAACAAATATAGTAATGTTTTAAAATCCATATTTCTCAGATATTACACTTCTGCGTTTTCATACAGGCACCCAGTTCCTCCTCAGAGCCTCTGTTGGTCATTTCTGGGAGTCCATGGGGCCCATATCAATTGTGCTCAGGTTCAAATCTGGTCTTGTTTTTTGCAGGGGAAGATTCACCCTCAGCTAACATCTGTGGCCAATCTTCCTCCTTTTTTATCTTCCCCCGTCCCCACCCCAAGCCCCATAGTTGTGTACAGTTGTAAGTTCTTCTGGTTCTCCTATGTGAGCTGCTGCCACAGCATGACTACTGACAGACGAGGGGTGTGGTCTGCGCCTGGGAACCAAAACTAGCCGCTGGGGCAGAGCGCACCAAACTTTAACTGCTAGGCCATCAGGGCTGTCTCCCTCAAGTCTGTTCTCTCTCATCTGCTACATTTCCTTGGGGGTTGACACCTGCATTCTTTCCATTGCTTTTCTCTCTCCTGGACATCTTCACAGTAACCCCACTCTCCTCCTTTACGTAAACAAAACAAAATAGAAAATCATGTATATCAATAAATAAATATCTGGAGAAGGTCAGCAGTCCACTAGTCCTGCAGAGAGTCGAACTTCAAATGCCAATTGGGGCTAATTCTACTCTAATGTGCTATTATGATATTGGAAAATTGAGTATTTCATTTATTCCTAGCTTTAAATTGGGGTAGAGTTGTATCCAGAAGTGTGTTGAATATGGTTGTGTTTCATTCTAGAAAAGAGTGACAGTGGTTATTCTGGGTCCATGGCTTCTAATTAGTGAAACTGCTTTGGTCTTTACCACGTCCCCCAACAAACAAAAGGGTCAGTTTAGAATAAGAAGAGCCCATGCCTTTTTACTCTGGAAGGAAGCTTAAGAATGTAACCAGACAAAGCCGCTTCTACTGCCTGGGGCTCTTCAGTCCTTACTGGACAATAGTCATAATCTAAAATCTATTACATGTAATTTCGACATCATTTAGCACAGCTGTCAGTCTGCCGAAGCAGAGCCCACAAACTGAGCTTCCATGGAGACCAAATTGTCTTCCTTCTAAACATGTCATCTGCACAGCCGGCTGGAGGTCACTTGGAAGAGTGCGCAGGGGAACTTGGCTTTGTATCCTTTTGTTCCCAGCTACTTACCATCTCATAAAAATATATGTGCAGTTTACAGACACATCAGCATAAGCTCCTCCAGCAAGTGCAAATATTTACTCGGGAGAGGAAAACAAAATAATGTCTGAACCAGAGCTTTTATTTTCTGTTCGACTTTGATGTTACTCTTTTATTTGAAGTCCAAGGAGGATAATAAACTGAATTCCATTTGTAAAAGTGAGGCACGGTAAAGGTTGGATGAAAATTCAAGCTCAGTTGGTAAGTTAGTCAAGGAGAAAAATGCTGCTTTTCGCTAAACACCTATGATGTATACACGGTTTTCTTAGCATCATCGTTAAGGACATTTTTTTGAGGAGAGGGTGTTGGGGAAAGAGTTTTATGTATGTATGGCTGAGTTGTTGACTGACAGAGTTCACGGATGGCTCTTTTGAAGTGAGAACAATCTAATCCTGGAGCCACAGAACCACCCACAGATGTTGCACTAGATCTCAGCTGTCAATATGCCGCCTTATTTGATTGCCATTTTCTTTTGCTCTTGGCTTTCACCAGCTACTGTTCTTCAAAGAGCTGGACCAACCTGGAAAACTTTGTGAACACGTTCTTCTCTATAGGCACAATTAAGGACTGATGTTGCATGTCCATTGAATTTGCTTGTGGGGAACTTTGTCATTTAAAAATGTATCCAGTGAAACTTTTTGTGCGCTAGAGTTACTCATACCACATGGATCTTGGAGGATAGGTCACTTGGAGGTTAGATACCTTTGTCAACCAAAAAAACCGTTTTTCTCTGAAGTGAAGTGAGGTGAGAGAATGTCAGGATAAAAAGATGTTTAGGACATCTGGTGAGATTTCATTTTGTAGCAGTAGAAACACCCACCCCACCCCAAAACCTTTGGGAGTTTTTGGTGCCAAACTGTTGGCAGCCTGACTCCAAGCCTCAATGCACATAATCACTGGCGTGTAGGAGATCTCAAATAGCTGCTGTGAGCATATGGCCTGTGCTGAAGTGGTGGGCTCCGCTGGAGTTCAGCCCTGCCTGGGCATGTTCAGTGTACTGTTGGGATGGACTGCAAGCTGCTGGCTTTTTTGACTTTATTTGTATGAGGGCATATATTCTTGGCTGAAGGAGGAAGGAGGCCATTTTGTGTGAGCTGTGTTGGTGGTGGTGCTGGAGGCTGGGGAGAGAGAACGAGGGAGAGAGGAAGATCGTTCCTTGGACTAGAGCTGAAGTTGAGGAACTATCTTTGTCGACTGACCCGCTGGGTCTGAAGCAGCACTGCTTGTACTCTTCTGGCTAAAAGTGTGACCTGTGGGGAAAGAAGCATCTTCCTATTTCTGTAGGAGCCACAGAATGGCTCTGGCACAAGGAGAATGGAAAGAAATGTGTCATCTTGGCATCTGGAGGGTTTGGCAACTTTGGGATCAAGGAAGGCAACCCTCTCAGTGTAGTCTTATGGTGGGCATGGACCAGCAGAGGTGGTGGGGGGAACTTCTTGCAGAAGGACATACAAAAGGGGGTTTGGAGCAGAAGAAGGAGAACATAGCAGATGCCACAGGGTGACCACAGCTGACAGGTTGATTTCTAACTATGTGTGAGTTGCTCTCAGGGAGCTTGGAGATATAGTTAGGAGAAACTTGCAGGAAGCTCCAGGATTAGAGCTAGAAGACAGAGCTGGTTGGAAGCTAGAGGGATAGAGCCATAGAGATTTGGGCATTTATTATGACTATATGCAGAGCCTGGTGAAGCTTGGGAAAATTCTAGTTCTGTCACCCAACACTTTCTTTTGCTGACCATTTAACAATGATTAATGCTAGGATTAGTGAGACTTACTCTTTAAGGCCCATAAAAATCACAGAGGACTGATAAAAATTATCATAAAGTATGTGTATCAGACACTTCTCATGCCCACCTCTCATCTTCTTGGCTCACCTTTCTACTCCGGTTGTTGCTATGGCAACCAGCTATGCTCAGGTGTAACCTGACTCTACGTCACCTCAACTACACCATCTATCACTTGCTTTCCGTCTTGAGGCATCCCTGTTACCATCACCTGAGACACCTGCAGAAATTTGCTCATTCTGACATAGCACATACCTAGAAGTATGAGAAGAGTAAGATCCCATAGCAACCCTTGACCAATGGATAATGGGAGCATATGGATAAACTCTTCCATCTTCTTTCCCTTGGGGGGACAAGTCTGAAGTACTTTCTACATGGCTCTTCAGAGTGTTCCCAGTGGGAGAGAACCTCAGTTACCCAAGAGGGCACTAGCCTGATAACACACTTTATTTTGGCTTTTCTTCCTTCCCTGTTTCGCTCTTCACCCTCTACCCCCACTTCAGTTTCCAGAAGTCCTTGTCTCAGGCCACTTTTTGGGGGAACCCAGCCTAAGACAGGGTGAAAGTTCTCTACATGCTTTGAAGATTCCCTTACTTTCCCACCATCAACATACCTGAAAAAAGGTGAGAGTGGGGTAGATGAAGGAGGGCTGTCCAATTTCCTATTGATAGCAAAAGTCTGTCGTTGTCAAACTCAATGAACATTTAACACTCTTCCAGCATGAACCAGGGACTGTTTTTATTCAGAAATCACTAAGACAGATCCCTGCCATTAGCAAGCTCACAAATCATTTGGGAGAGACAAATGTGTTCATATCTTACAAGGTAAAAAGTGCTACAGAGAAGGTTAGCATGCCTTGAGTGTGGAGATGGAGTTAAGAGTGTAGGAATGGTTAATTTTGTCCGAGAGTGGGAAGGGTTGGGGTCATGGAAGCTCAACAGAGGAGAAGGCATTTGATCTGGACCTTGAGAGATGAAAAGGCAATTGAAGACAGTGAATTGAAGAGCTGGAGAAGTTTGAAATGAGTCTTACTGAAATGGAATTGAGGTGAGCTTTACTGTCTTCCCAGTCCAAGGGGCAGAGGCCTGCAGCACTCCTTGGCCCTAATTCCTCTCCCTTTTCTTCCCCTAAATAGCATTTTGATTGCTCTCTCACAGCCTGCCTTCTCAGTGGTACCTTGCTGTACCTTTTCTCTTTGGATGCTTTAGTGTCTTCTTTTCTCTAGGAGAGAGTCAGAGCTATAGCTCTTTGCCTTGTCATTGCTTGCTATGGAGGCTTATCCCTGGATGCTGGACACTGGGAGGAAGCTTAATGGTTTGAGGGGTCTCCCTCCTACCAAAGAGTGGGATTATCTTAGTCCAGATGTGGGTTTTCAGGTGTGATTGTCTAGTGCACGATTCACAACATCACTGGATGAGACACTCAAGGATAAGTCCCTCTACCTTGAGAGTGGAGTGGCCACATTTTCGGGCTCACTTCTCCTCTCCTGATTTTGTCTGCACTGTTAATCATGACATGTGGGTTCTTATATCACTGAGAGGCTGGTAAACACAGTATTAGTGTTTTTTTTTTTTTTTCTTAAATAAAGATCACAGGGGCATTTATTTCCACAAATGTAGAGACCTAGGAAAAATCACAGGACTTGGCTGCAGGAAGGGCAGGCTTGGTGGAAAAGGCAGATGATCCGAAGGGCAGGACCACGTCATTCTCTGATGATAATGTGACTCAACCACCCTCCGCATGTCTTTCTTCTCTGTCTCATCAGTGTCCAGATGACAAATTTTTGAGTTTTAATTTCTCAGCAAGGGAAATATAATAGTCTAGGACATTTTGTTCCACCAGATCAAATTAGAGATTGTTAATGCTTGGACCTACCTCTGCTCAATCAGTTGACGCTCCTGTGCAGAGAAAGGTCCAGATCATAGTAGACAGTTTAAGGTAGATGGGAAAGTGGGCATGGTGGGGATATGTATTTCTATCTCCAGTTCATCTCATCTCTGACTACCAGACACACACCCTTCTTCCTAGATGTACAAAGATGCCCTATGTAGCATGCTCTATCACATGCATGTCTGTGGATGCTCACTTCACTTCCAACACAGAGGCAACCCAAAGGCCTGCCTGGTGTATCAGGCAGGGTTCCCACAGGAGTTGGGTGATCATTTCAGTTTAATGAGATTCACTTATAAAGGGACTATCTATAAAAGTAGGGGTAAGGAGAACCACTAAGGGTAATGAGGTACTCCAGAGCATGTGGCATTGGAGCTGTTATCACCTCTTATTCCAAAGGGATAGGAAGAGAGGATGGGTTTGGAACCTGGAAGAAGAATCACATAGAGTCAACTACTTTGAGAGGATCAATGACTTCTAATTGAAGGACATAGCCAGCCTGAGGCAACCCGGGAAGGAGAGATCCAGGGAAACAATGACCTTGCTCTCACTGTTTCCTCATTCTTATCTCCTGTTGGGGCTCCCCATTGACCAAACCAACCAGAGCCAGAGGGCATACAACCCATTTATATACTGCACACAGGTCAGCCTCCAGGCAGGGAACTGGGAGGAGAAGGGTAGAGAGTGGATGTGGAGGGGCAGTTGGCATAGACAACACAGCGACTATATCAAAAGAGGTCTCCTAGTTGGTGTAAGAATGCTTATCAGCCTCTCCATCTACAGTCTACTATTGCCATCCACTCCCCCTGGTAACGTGATCCTGCCTAGCTGCTATTATTCACCATTCTGCCATGCATCAATTAAAATGAAGCATGACAAACACTCATTGAAGATACTGGTAATCAATCATAGCTCTCTTTTTCACTAAGCTTGGGTTTAGCATCAACATTCTTCTTATACAGTGCTCCAGGCAGCCATCCCCAATCAACTGACATTGATTTGAGATGGAAAAAATTTGCTATCCGTTGCCTGTTCAGTAAATCTATCACCTACCTGTTTCGTATAAAATCACGGAGGAAAAACAGAACATGATTGAGACAATTAGAATGAAATAAATAAATGTCATTTTTTAAAAAGGGAAAAGAAAAAACGAGAATAAGATACTTTTCCAGTCCTTGCATACTCTAGCAAGAAAAGAAATCTGAGATACAGATGGTGGCCACAGCCCTTGTTTCTAGAATTAGTCATGCAGCCACAACTGGCATTGAAGGGTCTCTTCATTGGTACCATTACTAAGTATTATTATTTAACATATACAGTGTGCTACACAGTTTTAAATACTTTATACAATTATCTCATTTAATTCTTATGGCAATTATGGGAAGTTATTTTCGCCATTGCACAGATGAGGAAGCTGAGGATTAGTAAGGTTAAGTAACTTGTCCTAAGTGATGAGTGAGTGACAGAGATGATACTCAAACTTAGATCTGTCTGATGCCAAAGCTGTGCTCTTGATCTTTAGGCAATATAACTTATATTTCAATGGCTCCTTTGTTTTTGGCAAAAAATTTTGCTGCCTGGAGAACCAGTGAGGTCACCTCCTTGAGACCCTCCCTCCCTCTCCCACCACTTAATAAAAGCAGTTGACTTCTGCCTGGTTTTCCAGTAAGAGCAAACACTACTGTGTTTATGCCTATAACCCTTGTATCTTAGATGCACATGTGTGAAGGGCCTGGGCAATCATGCACTACAGTACACTTCTGCCAGATCCAGCCCCCACCCAGCAATTGAGAAAATCTCTACACTGGGCAGCAGGCTGGCATCATCTCACTGTGCAGGAAGGAGGCTCCCCACACACAGATAAATAAGGTATTGTGTAAAGTAAAGAAAGCCAAGACTTTCTCTGGTTAGGCTTTATTCAACAGATATCTAGTGAATTCTGTGTCAAGCACGTGCTGAGTGCTGGGAGAATTAGGATGAATAAGACATCTCTGCTGCCTTCAAGGTGCTTAAAGACATCAGAATAGTCCAGAGTTCCACAGTACACATTTTCCAGTGTCGTTTGCCATCCTGGGGCAAGATTAAGTTCATTTAGGAACTCAACACACATCCATCAATCTTGGACTGAAGTGACTAGTTTCCTCATTGTCCTTCTCAGCAGCAACTTTTAGCTGAGATCTCTTGAAGAAGCTGCTCCAGCCATTTCTGTTATCAGTGTGTTTGGCTGGGTCCTGCTAATCTTGATTGTGTCCCTCTTGATTGCTACTTTCCTAGTATGATGGAGTCTTCAACATCTCTCTCAGATGATCTTTCCCTGATTATACTGAACAGTATACAGACTGAGGAATCAAGTGTCCTGAGTTTGGACCTCAGCTCTGCTATCTACTCTCTGTATTATTCTGGGAAAGTCACTTTCCCTCTCTGGGCTTTATGCCTTTAGGTGACAATAGCTTCCACAACCTTGGTATTGCAGTTATCATAGACATTCATAAATTTTCTGGAATGTCAGGCTACGTCAGGTGTTTTAGCAACATCTCTTTTCCTTGACAGGGGGAGTCTTTTTGTAGTTGCTCTGGCTATTTACAGCTTTATTGCCTCCGAATGGGTCAGCCAATGTCAGAGTTTATTTAGCTACTTGTTTCTCCAAGTGTGGTCTGTGGACCAGTAGTGTTGACATCACCTGGGAGCTTATTAACAATGTAGAATCTCAGACCCTAGCCAGCCATGCTGAATTAGGATCTTCAGTTTTAAGGACCCCCAGGTGATTGGTCCTTACAATAAAGTTTGGGAAGCAGGAAGCCCAATGCACATGAGAATCATATTGATTCCTAGAGCAATTAAATCAGAACCACTGCGGTTGAGTTCTGGGTACTCAGGTGCTCAGGTGAATTTTAGCATGCAGCTAGAGTTGAGATTCTCTGAAAAGCCTTACACAGAGTGGAACCTCTTTGTGTAGAATGGGAGACAGAAAATGGGCCTCTAATTCAGCCAGGGGGAAGGATCAGGACAGAGAAAGCCTTCTGGAGGTAATGCTTGAATTGCTTGGAGAACACATAGGGTCAGCTAGGCGGAAAGGAGCTGAAGGACCCTCCTGGTGCATTGACTATGGGGGAGGCAACTGCTAGTTCACGTGGCTGGAGCGTGGGGCTGGGGGTGCTGCAGGAGAGGAGGCAGGGGCCACCTATGCCATGCTTGAGAGTTTATACTTTATCTCAGGGACAGTGGAGTGGATTGGGTTGATGGCTGAAAACATTGTTTTAAGCATAGAATGATGTAATTCGATTTGCATTTTAGGAAGCTCCCTCTTTCCGCAGATGTGGCAGATTGTTTGAAGGTGGAGGAGAATGGAAACAGAGAGAACACTCTGGGGACTATCTAAAATAAGAAACAAACTAATGTGAGGGTCAGGAAGGATAGAAAGGCGGAGAGAAATGGTGACATTCTTAGTTGGTGACTAATTTTATGAAAGAAGATAACGAGGGAGAAGTTTAGAGTGATTTCAAGATTTCTGTTGTGGTAGTGTGGGGGATGTTAGGCAGGTCACCAAGATAAGGTATAAAATATAAGAGAAAGAACAGGCTTGTGGGAGGAAGTAAAGAAAAGGAGAAAGGAGGAGAAGATGTGCAAGACTTTTCCATGTTTAAGTTGCCTGTAAGATGAACTAGTGTAGGTGTCTAGGAAGCAGTTGGATATCAAAGCTCAGAGGGATGATCTGGCCTAGAAATGTAGGCTTGAGAATTATTCATAAATGAAAAAGTAATCCAATGCTTGTATTTAAAGGCAGTCTTCCAGGGAGAGGGTAAAGAATCAGAAAAGTAGAGAGCCTTGTGTGGGGAATCAATCATTTGAAGATCAGAAGAAGAGAGAGGTCCCATTTGCAGACTGAAGAAGTAGCCTGAGAGGTAAGCAGAAAACTAGAGGGGAGGGTGTCACAGAGACCAAAGAGAAAAGAGCACCGGAGGATGGTACATAGAAGTCAAGAAGGATGCGGAGGGAAAATATCCCTGGACCCAACAACCAGACCATTCTCAAGACAATGAGACCTGATGATTGTTTGTGGCATTAGTTAGAGCAGCGTCATTAGTGTGCCAGATGTAGATTCTTGCTCGATACATAATGGCTTGCATTCAAGCAACTAATTTTTCATTTCAACAACTCTTTATTGAATGCCTGGTCTGTGCTACAATCATAAATAAGTGTAGGACTCTGGTCTCTAGGAATTCACTGAGCCTCAGTAAGCTTTTCCAGTGCAGACACTGAGCCCTCTGTCCCCTGGACTGCCCTCAGGATGGCTGAAGACAGATGCACAGATGCAGCCAGCTGCACAGATGCAGCCACTTACTTGTTGGGCCCCTATGATATGCTGGGAACCATGCCAGCCACTTGGGATACAAACACACGTGTTTATTGTGTGAACTGATTCTCTGACCTTCTGGGGTTCTTTGGGTGAGATAGATGGATATTTAAACTATTTCACTAAATTTTAGTACTTTAGTAGAAGTTTCAAGAAGATGTCTTATGGAGAACATTCATTGAGCTTCAAATATATGCCTAGGTAAACTAATAGTGTGAATTATTTATTGTGCTTCTGCTTGGAAAATCAGCTCCAGCTTGTGAACACAGGCTATGGAGTTGCAGGATATAATCACATGGGAGTAGGCTGACTCCACATGGCTGTTGTCAAGATAAAGCTTTGGAATACGTTCCTTTAGCATCATTTGAGTAGTTTCACAGACACTTTACAGAGTGAGGTGCGGGGGAAGGTGGTTATCAGGGACAGGTGGCTAAGATTTCATTGTCTCATCATATAGGCTCATATAGGCTTCAAGTTCTAGGAAGCATTATTGGTATGAAGATGGCAGAAGAGGTGCAAACTTTCATTGAATAGCTTTGGCTGCTTGCAGTTAAGTTTAGGTCAGAGGTGCTTTTCTCTTTGAGTGTGTCTGGGGGAGAATCCTACTGTGTGAAAGTCACTCTAAATGTTTCAGACTGAACAACCTTTGAATGGCCTGGGAAGCCAGATCTGCATTTTGGGGAGTTTGGAGGTTGTTTCTAGGTTCTTTCTGAAGATGGGGTGACTGGCTGGGAAGCCCATGATCTTCTTCTTGACCATGTGCAAAATCACCAAGGCTGAGGGTTGAAATAGCAGCATATGAGCATCTTTATATGTAGCTGCTCTCTGTTTCCTTGAAGGGAAGGATGAGGTTCAATGTTATGTCAAAGCACACATTTGGAAGGTGATTCAATCTAACACATAGAATGTTTACAAAATTCCTTTTTATACATCTGGAGGTCAAAGATGAATATGACGCTCTACTCAAGAAAAACAGCCTGGTCATGGAGATGACAAAAAACAACTAAGTCTAGTCCAACAAATGCATAACATAATTTGGAAACCTAAGAGAGTGGTTGATTCTTCTGTGGGCTATGCTTGGGAGGAGGCGGTCGAGAAAGTCAGAGAGAAGGTGGCGCTAGTGCTGGCCTTGCAGGATGAGCAGAGACTCCCAGCAAGGGGCATCCTGGAAAGAAGAGCAATAGCAACGGCACTGGAAACTGGTGATGCCCAAATAGGACCCAAGTAGGCAGCTTTGTTTAGGGGATTCAGTCCTAAGAAATACTCTCAGTGTTCAGAGGCATGAACTCAGACTGTTGGACTAGAAGAGACCTCATTGTGGTCATGCATCCCAGCCCCTCAGTGAACAAGGAAGGAAACTAGTTGAGGATCTGAGAGGTGGGGCCTACAAAGTCAACATGAGGTCTTGGGCCTGAGCCAGGATTTGAAGCATTTCTTTACTCACAGTGCTTTCCCCAATATAGTCACTGCCTTTAGCCTCTCTCCCATGTCTTCTAACTTATTATTACTCATGCATGAAGACAGCAAAGATTTAAAATAAATCCCAATGTTCATGGACTGCAATACTGTTGGCAAAGTAAGACTGGGCAAAACCTGCCCTTTTAAGCCACAAACACTACAAGCCACAGACTCCAAGACTGGTTTCAGCTCTACTCTGGTTACTTTAGGGAAGATTCTGTTCAGTGAAATCCAATTTAAGACATGTTTATTGAATCTACACTGTGTGCAAAACCCAGAGGAAATCAGACCTTCCATTTCAGGACCAGCATGGAAGTTGCTATGATTTCCTGTCTGGGTTGGAGCAGCCTTGATCATTCTGAGTGTGCTTTGTACTACTATCCTACCCAGAGTGACGCGTATCACAGTATGCTTTGTTTGTAGAAGCTTATGATGGACAAATCTTTGAATTACTGTGAAGTGAATGTGAGTCAAATAATGACAGACTTTTCTGGGTGCCTGGCTGATCTCTGAGGGAATTCCATCCACACTAGGTGCTGTGCCAGATGTTGTGAGTGGCACAGAGCATTTCAGACAGAGCTGGTAGTGGGTTTCTTTTCCACCTCAGGGTCACTGTGAAGCAGTGGTCCCTGGGTTTTCATCAAGAGTAGTTCGGGGCTGGCCTGGTGGCACAGTGGTTAAGTTCACTTGTTCCGCTTCTCAGCAGCCCAGGGTTTACCCGTTTGGGTCCCGGGTGCAGACGTGGCACCACTTGGCAAAAGCCATGCTGTGGTAGGCGTCCCACGTATGAAATGGAGGAAGATGGACATGGATGTTGGCTCAGGGCCAGTCTTCCTCAGCAAAAAGAGGAAGATTGGCAGTAGTTAGCTTAGGGCTAATCTTCCTCAAAAAAAAAAAAAAAGAAAAGAGTAGCTCATGTCCCCATGCCGCCATTGCCAAACATGTGGGAGTCAGTAGCATTTGGTCCATTAAGGGTTTGAATTATCCTCTCTTTATTTCTAACATGTTTATTTACCATTCTAGGAGCTTAGCTATCTGTTCTTTCAACTGATTCTTGGTGCTGCTCTGTTTCTCTTGAGGGCTGTTGCTTAGAACGCTAATGTAGGGGACTGGAATTGGCCACCCCAAGATACGTCTCTTTGGCATGAGGATTATTTTGGGGTGGTTACTTTTAAAAACTGCAGGCAGGAAAGAAACTGAAAAGTAGAGTTTACTTACCCTTTGTTAAGAGACATTTACATTTGTAAAGGAAATCTCCATCTGTAAATGTGTCTCCCTCTCTGTACCAGAAAGAAGAGGGTATGACCTTATCTCTAGAAACTCTCATCAGCGCAGAAGGCAAGGACTTAAATCTGCATAATAATCTTACTCTTGTTTACTGTACTTGTCTGGTAACCTCCTGTATCTGACTCCCCCCATCCCCAACATCCTCCTTTGTCTTTAGCTGAAGATGGTGTTTAAGGTGGTGGCTTTGGCTGTTTTGGCAAGTTGCTCAGGTTGCCTGAGCCTCTCCCATGTATATATGTTATAAAGCTTTGTTTAATTTTCTCCTGTTATTCTGTCTCTTGTGAATTTAATTCATTCTCCAGCCAGAAGAACCCAGAGCGGGTAAAGGAAACGTCTTCCTCCCCTACACTAATAACGTAGTTTTGAAGACATAGACCATCAGGAACACGCCTGGAGTAAAAACAGAGTTAGGTTTATTGGGCTTGCTGCAGCAAGGAAGAATGTACTGGAAAGGAACTGTGGGAGTGCCCTCTTACAGGATTCGGACTTATGTTGGATAATTCCAAGGAGGGATTAGGAGAGTAGGGGCCAGTTCTGGATTGGATGATGTCAAGAAGCAGGGGCAATTTGGTGATTGGGTATCTTAATAAATATTCTCAAAGATGCTGGTGGATTAAACGTAAGCTGGGAGATGTTGTTGGAAGAGAAACAGCAGTCTCTCTCTCGTGTTAGTCAGAAGAGGGGATGTTTTGTCACTGTTAAGTTGCTGGGTGGCCTGGTCTCTGCCTTGTTCCACGCACAGCAGCAGTGTGCCCTTGTCTGAGCACTGTTTACATTCTCTGTTTATGTTCAGTTGGGAACAGCACTGTGGCTGCTGGCAGGGCCATTTTTCATGTTCTCAGTAGCTTCCTCATTTGTAAAATGAGAGGATTGCCTATGATCAGTGGTTTTTAAACTGTGCTCCCCATTCTGTGGAGGAGACTTGGGGGCCCCCAGAGGTGCCTTGGGGAGGCAGAGAGGGCAGGGCTCCTGGTGCTCTGGCTCCTCTATAACAGAGCAGCTGTGATTTTCCAATTTTATATTTGGGAGTTATGTGTTAAACCACATTTTAAACAAAGATTCCTTTGCTAAAAAAGAGCTTGAAAACTGCTGGACTGGATGAACTCTAAGGTCTCTCTAGTGCTTCATGGCACAGAGAAGTAAAACAATTTATCCCAAATTTATAGAGCTAATTGGACTCCATAGCTCATGTTTGAACCTCAGCTCTGCCATTGATTTCAGAATTTTGCTTATTTTATTTTTTCTCACTGTGTTGGGATTTTGGCATGCCATATCGAAAGAGCTGGTGGGACAGACACACTGGACATTTATTTGAATGAGACTCCCCCAGAAACCTCATGGAAAAATTGTATTCTTAAAAAATGAGACTCATATGAGTTTGGCTTAATGGTGTGGGAGGTCAAGAATCAGAGAAAATTAGTAATGGAATCGATTTTTGCCATCCAGTGGGTGAGGTCTGGGGAATTATGGGCTTCACGTTATTACATGATAGGACAAATTTAGCACAGATTAAGCTAGATTCTTGTTTATTCTACAATTCTTTTGGGGATAGCTATGCTTGCATTAATTTTATGAGACTCATGCTTATTTATTTATATTATCAGCCACTTGCTTATTGGATGTCTATTTCCACTTTATCTCTACTGTGGCAATGTGGCTGTTGGAATTTTCCTTTTATTCTATAGAACATTCTTAGTACATTTTGACTCTGTGTGCATATTGGATATTTGAGATCCTAAAGTTTTATGGTTATAAGTTATGTCTTTATAATTATCACCAATCAGACTAGCAATTGATTCAACTCATAACTTGTCTTAATTTGAACTTATTTGAGTTGGCAGTGACGTACTAGAATTTACAGTAGTGATGCTGAGTGATTTTGCTTTCTCTGGGAATTTAATAGCTGCTGTTACCTCCATATTAAACTCTTTGCTCCGTCAAATATGAGATCTGGAACTTCAACTGGTTATATCAACTTGGGGCAACAAAGGACAAACTTGTAAGACTCATCTGAATCTGGAAACAAACTTATTAATGCACCATGAGAGAGAACACTGCTTCTGGAGTCCACTCTTTGATTTTCTGATTGAACCAATTCACCAGAAGGAAGTACCACATACAAACTGATTAGATTACAGATCAGGAGAAGGTTGCTCAGCAAACAGGGCCAGGAGAGTTGCACATTATTAAGCTGTGTTTCTCACTGAGGCATTTTGAGAATTAATTACTTCAGTTAACAAGAGATGTTAGTCTACTTCAGAGGTTGGTAAACCATGGTGCATGGGCCAAATGCAATCTGCTGCCTGTTTTGTGTGTTCTCTGAGCTAAGAATAATTTTTAGATCTTTAAATCACTGACAAGAAAAAAAAAGAACAATGTTTCATGAGATGTTAAAATGATATAAAATTCAAGTTCCAATGTCTATTCTATAAATAAAGTTTTATTAGAACACAGCCACACTCATTTATTTCTGTATCATCTATGGCTGTTTTGTGTTGTAACGACAGAGGTAAGTGGTTGGAAAAGAAACCTTAAGACTGCAGGCTAAAATACTTATTAGCTGGCCCTTTACAGAAAAGGTTAGATGACCCTTGGTCTATATGATAGTGTTACATAATAAAAACGTTAAGAACTGCTCTTGATAAATAATCTCATTGATTTATGACTGCCTGCTGGTGAACAAATTTATTCTAATTTTGGGGGGTAAAATCTTTTGGAATCAGCATATTTTGTCTTATAGACAGGACCAGCGAGGGGCTTTAAACTTCTTCCTCTCCACATATTTTTTTGTTGAGAGGTGCATTTTCCAGTTATGGCGTTGGTCTTTACTGTTTTTATGGAAAAAAATCAAATTCTGTATCCCAGTTGTCGTTTTTCTCCATGTTTCTGCTCATGGCTGTTTTGCCCATAGCCAGGTTTATGCACGTTAATTTAGCTCGTAGGTACTGGGGAAGTGAGTGTGCTTAGGCTTGAAGGTATTGGCGTCAAGTAAGGAATGCGTGGAAGTCGGATCCAACCCAAGAATGCAAGGTTCCCAGGGGCAGGAGGAAGGAGACAGAAGACCTTAATAGAGTCATGGTGATAATTTGTCAGCAGATGCAGGCCAGCAAAACGCTCCTGCTTGAAATTTCAGGGAACTGCTTCGGTTGCAGTTTACATTGCAGTTTACATTGAATCTGGAGTAACTGGGTGAAAAATGCCTATTTTTCTTTTCCACGTTCTGGGTCACTGAAGGATAGAATGAATTAATCTTTGGTTTGGGTAGATGCAGAGAAGAGAATCTGAGTTTTCGAGGAGCAAGGCTAATGTGTGAGTGCTGTTTGTTATGAGCTACCAAGAATTCACAAGAAGACAACTAAATTTCCAGGTAAGAACCCCTCCCTAGGGACAAAGAATTCTAAATTGAGGAGCATATTTTGCAATTGCAGGCTCATTCCATCTGTCTTTCCTAATCATACTTGTTACTTACTGTGGAATATGGGTTGTTATGGTGATGTAAGGACAGAAACCATCTGCCTTGCAGAATCTTAGAAAACTTTATGGACTCTATAATGTTTGGCAAAAAGAAGGGAGGAGAGGGTGTGACATCTGAAGACCGGCTCCAAAGTATAAACTTTCACCACGATTTATGTAAGTTACATTCCACTCTTCCTTCATGGCATAATCTTTCACAGTATTCATCTAGTTCTACTCTCTCTTGTCACTCTAAAAACCTCCAAAAAGTCTGTTGAGTAAGAAAGTACTGCCCCGTAAGTCTGACGACCAGTATACTGACGCCATTCCATGAGTAGCACCTTCTTAAGCCTTCCCCAACCTGGTAATTTTGAACATCTGGTTGATCAAGTGAAAATAGCATCCTGTATGTCATCAACTTTGTAACAAATAGACTCTATATTTTCAGTATAATTGCTGAGGGAATTTATTAGCATTTGCCTCTCTAGTGAGAGACAATACAGATTTTCACACTATCCAGCTCACCTTCACAGAAGAGTGGACTTAAATCAAGAAAGTTGTAGGGCCGGCTCTGTGGCCAAGTGGTTAAGTTCTTGCGCTCCGCTGCGGCAGCCCAGGGTTCCGATCCTGGGCGCGGACATGGCAGCGCTCGTCAGGCCACGTTGAGGCGGCATCCCACATCCCACAACTAGAAGGACCTGCAACTAAGATATGCAACTATGTATGGGGGGTTTGGGAAGATAAAGCAGAAAAAAAAAAAAAAAGAAAGTTGTGAGAATCTTTACCATATTCCCTTCTAACGATATATACTAATCACAGGCATGAAGACGTTGACCTGTTGTATGAGTTTAGTCAGTTTCCTGATCTCTTGACCATTAACGTGACTTTCTTGTTACTAGAAATTTCTAAGAAAAAGAAACAGTAAAAATGAAATCATAGAAATAGAATAAACTAGAAGACAATATTTTATCACAGAGTAGAGAAGGACTTTCTAAGCACAAATGCAAAGGGGGAAACCATAAAAAATCTGACTTGTTCTAGAAAAGGGTTTCTCAACTTCAGCACTATTCATGTGTTGGGCTAGATAATTCTTTGTTATGGGAGGCTGAGCGTTGTAGGATGTTTAGCAGCATCCCTGGCCTCTGCTCATTAGATGCTAGTAGTGCTTCTCTAGTCATGACAATCAAAAATGTTTTCAGATATTTCCAAATGTTCCCTATGGGCTAAAATTGCCACTAGTTGGGAACCATTATTCTAGAATGATTGTTTTAGATTCAAGGAGAAAAAAGCCGTCTCAAAGTCAAGTCATGGGGTCTTATAATATGCCTGCCTGAGGCTTCATCTTGGAAATGTACAATTTCAAGGAAACAAGGTGCTAAAGAGGCTGGCTCAGGTCTCTGTATCTCTCTAGTAGGGTTTGTGGAGTTTCTCTCAGGGCAGCACTGCTTGTGTTCTTGGGCTCATCCTTTGTCCTTTCTCTACTCCCTGGCTACCTTTGCTTATTCCATTTCTGATCCTGTCTCCCTTCTGCTTGCCTATTCCTTTAGTTTTCCAACTCTTCCTGTGGAATCTGTTCCTTCAGATCCTGCCCTGCTGCTATCTGTAAAAGATAGAAATTTAGCTCCACTAATGACCACATCTCTGCTATGATGTCAGGCTGCATGACAGGCATAGGTTGAAGGTCAACCTATGGAGCAGCTGTTCTTGGGTCAGGTGCATACCTCTCCTCCTCCAGTTGGGACCAGGAAGGAAGGGGTCACAGTATAAAGCATGGGTGCCAGGCAGCAGGAGCCATGGACTGCTGACTCACTCACAAGGAGGTGTGGACAGGTAGGTGCTGACTGAGATCTCTAGACTAAAGAGAAGTTTAAAAAAATTCCATCTATCAAAAAAACCACACACAAAACACAAACAAACCCCATAAGCATAACTAATTTACATGAAGTAAACTGAGTAGAAAATGGTAACATGAGATCACAATAAAAAGTGATTTTATGAATCAGTGTATAAAGACAATATGCAAAGGGCAGGAACGAGCAAACTCATGAAACAAGAACTACAATGACCACAAATATTGAAAAAATTTTCACACAAAGTATAAAAGAAAAGCAAATTATTACAAAGCAAATATAAAATTTAGCCTTCCAAATTATTCAAAAATTAAAAATGATAATCTTTCATCCAATGTTGGTGAAAGATTAGGAAAACTGTCATTCTGGCACCAAAAGGGAAATTGCTGATGTTAGTGAAAATCAGTTCAGCTAGTTTTTGGGTACAATCTGGCAATATAGATGAAAGCTTCAAAAATGTTCACACCTTTTGAGTTGGTATTTTCCTTCTAAGAATTTACCTTAAGTAAATATTCAGAGATGTGAGTAAAGAATTATATATGAAGATGAAACGTTCATCAGAGCATGTTTTATTTTAACAAAATAGTGGAATTAACTTAAGTATCTGCAAGGGGATTGATTAAAATATTTTCAAAGCATATTTAATGATATGAGAAATGCTCAGAATATTATATTTAGTGAAATGAACAAGTTACAAAGCTATTTCTAGTATCATTCCAATTTTGCATGCATTTGTAGTGAAACACACAGAGTCAAAGCTGGGAGGAAATCTTTCAAATATTTAACAGTGGCTATCTATAGTTGACAGGATGAGTGATTTTTATCTTCTTTTAGCTTTTCTGTATCTTCTAAACTTTCTACAATGAGTCCATTTCTCTGTATATAATAAAAAAAAAGTGATTAAAAAATGCACCCCTTGCAAGTGATAAGTATTAAGATGACTAATAGGCTGTCTTCCAAGAGGCCTCCCAGAGTGAGAATTCATTGCAGTCCAGGGTCCAGCCCTTCAGATTGAGAAATTCATTTTTTTTATCTCACTAAACGCAGAAACGTTTCTCAGGGCAGACTCTCACTTACTAAGCTTACAGAGACTGAAATCTAAAACCAGAATGCAATGAATTAAGTTACAATAAGAAATAGAACTGTGGAGAAAACTAGACACTTGTGTCCTCTGGCTAACTTGTCTTCTCTCTGTAGCTCATGGTATGGGAAATCAGATTATAAACATAATATTGTCCTGTAAGCAGGTGATCAGAACTAGGAGTGTTAATTATAAGATCTTAATGTTTCATGGCATCAAGTTTTGATTGCATGAGGCAGCCTGGTCCACAGGAGGGCTAGACACACCATCAGGACCAGATAAGTTGAGTCCTCCTATGTGGACTGAGATTGAACAGGTATTGCCAAAGTTTGCCTTGACCATTTTAAAATCATGGTCATCTTCTTTCTTTAATTATCTGCAGTGTTTCAGGTGGGCTTCACATGGGCACACACCCACCTGCACACATTCTAAGGTAAGATTCAAGTCTCAATTTATTTAATAAAGGATACAGAACTTAGCTGAAGGGAGGGGCTGTGCAGAAACGGAGCAAACATCCTGTGTCTCAACCCAACTTCCCAAGACCTGAGAACCCCCACTGGGCGGGTGTGCATCCAGCAGTGACATTGTGCAGATCTTGCCAAAACTGAGAGTCTTAACTTTGAGTTGCAACACTGTCCCCTTTAGACTTGGGGCTTATACATCACCCATCTTTATACGTATGTGTGTGTATGTACATATAAACATGCATATATGCATTTATGTCTCATTGTTCTTGGTATAGTGGATATCTAGGCTTGATAGAGCAGGAATCTATGCTTGGAGGTGGAATTTTATTGAAGAGAAAGAGGGAGAAAAGTTCTGGAACAATTGTAGTGTGTAGGGAAGTGGAATGGAGAAACAAACCTCCTTTATGCTACTCAAGAAATGTAAATAAAACACTTGACTTCCTGAAATTACTTTTTTGTCTGCTGACTGTGTTTCTTTGGAGATGATATTGTTCTGAGAACTAGACCATATGAATCATTGTTTTATTTCTATTCATGTTTCATTAATTTCTGTTTAATTAATATATGTGCACATGCTTAAAGTCTATATAAAACAAAATGAAAAGTAAGCCTCCCTCCCATCTCTGACCCTGAGTTGCCAAGTTCTCTTTCCCCGATGCAGCCATGCTCTCAGTTTACCTCTGTTCTTCCAGAGATAGTCCATATATTGAAAAACATGTGTGTATAAGTGACCTCTTGCCTTAAAAAAAAAAGTAAAGTATTATGCTCATTGTTCAGATCCCTGCTTTTTAATTTAAAAACGTGTGTGTGGGGGCCGGCCTGGTGGAGTAGTGGTTAAGTTTGCACCCTTTGCTTTGGCAGTGGAGTTTGTGAGTTTGGATCCCAGGCGCAGACCTACACACTGCTCCTCAAGTCATACTGTGGTGTCCCACATAAATAGAAAATTGGCACAGATGTTAACTCAGGGACAATCTTCCTCAAGCAAAAAGAGGAAAATTGGGAACAGATGTTAGCTCAGGTCCAATCTTCCTCACCAAAAAAAAAAAAAGTGTGTACGTGTGTGTATGTGTGTGTGTATACAGTCATGTGCCATGTGATGACATTTTGGTCAATGACAGATCACATATATGACAGTGGTCCCATAAGATTACAATGGAGCTGAAAAATTCCTGTCACTTACTCACATTGTAACATCATAGTGCAATGCATTACTCGTGTTTATGGTGAAGCTAGTGCAAACAAACCTACCACACTACCAGTTGTATAAAAGTATAGCACACACAATTATGTACAGTACGTAATACTTGATAATAATAAATGACCATGTTGCTGGTTTATGTATTTATTATGCTGTGCTTTTTATCATTATTTTAGAGTGTATTCTTTCTGCTTATTACAAAAGGTTTACTATAAAATAGTCTGCTGTGTTATGCTGGCAGCAGCCTCATACTTTTCATGTGATTGCATCATTTTCTCTTGTGCTTGATTTAATCTCATGTTGTTTTGCTCATTATGGTCCCTAAGTCTAAAAAATCCACAGATAATGTTGCCAGTAAGTGACCACCTTGAGTGACTGACCTGGAAACAAAATCAAAAGTGATTAAGGGCCATCAAGGTAGAAAATTAGTGATGGTTGTTGCTCGCCAGTCAGGTATGTCCCATTCCACCATAGCTGTGATCTAGAAGAACAAGAACAAAGTGATGGAAGCTGTTAAAGGATCTGCTGCATTGAAGGAGACTAACAAAAATTCGAGAAGGGCCTATATCAGACATGGAGACGTGTCTAGTGACCTGGATTGAAGACCAGAAACAGTGTATCCCTCTCAGCACCGTGTTGACCACTGCCAAAGCAAAAAGTTTGTTTGCAATGTTGAAAGAAAAGGCTGGACTCGACTACGATGTTGAACTTACTGCTGGCTCGGAGTAGTTTAAATGATCCTAGAATCATTAAGCATTACATAATGTGAAAGTGAGGGGTGGGCCTGTGAGTGCTGATATGAAGGCAGCTGAAGAATTTTTGGAAACTCTAGATAAGTTGATTGTGGAGAAAATTACATGTCAGATATGAAATCTCCATATTCTGGAAACGGATGCCTGAAAGGAATTTCATCCATAATGAGGCCAAGTCAATGCCAGGTTTCAAGGCTTTTAAGGACAGGATAACAGTCTTGCTAGGGAGCAATGTTGGAGGCTACAAATTGAAGCTCTCTGTGATCTGGCACAGTGAGAACCCCAGGGCCTTCAAGCATATCAATAAGCACGCACTGCCAGTGTACTAGAGGAACAATGGGAAGTCATGGATGAGCCAGCTCCTCTTCCAAGATGCCCTCCTGAATTGCTATACCAGTGAAATGGAGAAGTGCTGTTGAGAGAATAACATTCCTTTGAAGATTTTGCTTATTGTTGATACTTCTCCTAGACATCCTCCTTTTATTGGGAATCTTAGTCCCAACATCAAAGCAGTGTTTCTCTCTCCAAACACCACCTCTTTGATCTAACCAATGGATCAAGGAGTTATAGCAGGTTTTAAGTCCTACAACCTGAGGGGGAACTTTGCCCAGGCTATTGCTGCAACTGAGGAAGACACGGATGCAATTCTGGAAGGATTACAACATCTGTAACTGCATCAAGATCCTTGCTTGGGCTTGGGGTGATGTCACCAAGGAGTGTATGAATGGCATCTAGAAGAAGACACTCAAGGGGTTCATCCATGACTTCAAAGGATTTGCCAGGAATGAAGAGGTTGCAAAAATCAACAAGGCTGTAGTTGAGACGGCAGACAACTTTAACCTGTGGATAAGGCGTGTGGATAAGGATGACATTGAGGAGCTCCTAGAGGTGGTTCCTGAGGAATTGACTGATGAGTTGTTGGAGCTGGAACAGGAACGCATAGCTGAAGAAGAGGCTAGAAAAAAGGAGACTGCAGGAGAAGAAAAAGAAGAACCCCCAAGAAAATTCACAGTGAAAGTTTAGCAGAAGCATTTGCAGACATCAAGAAACTCCTTAAAAAGTTTGAAAACATAGACCTCAACATGAGAAGATTTTCATTAATAGAGAGGAATGTTCATGGGGCGTTATCTGCTTACAAGCAAATCTATGATGGAAAAAGAAACAGACCAAGCCGAAAAGAGTGACACCTCCTCAAGAAGAGCCTCAAGCAGGTCCTTCAGGAGATATTCTAGAAGGCATTGTTGTCCTAGGAGATGACAGCTCCGTGTGTGTTATTGTCCTGAAGACCTTCCAGTGGGACAAGATGTGGAGGGGGAAGACAGTGACATCAATGATTCTGACCCTGTGTAGGCCTGGGCTAATGTGTGTGTTTGTGTCTTACGTTTTAAACTTTTTTTCTTAATAACTAAGAAAAAATAAAAAATTTTGAAAATAGAAAGCTTACAGAACAAAGATATAAAGAAAGAAAATATTTTGGTACAGCTCTACAATGTGTTTGTGTTTTAAGCTGTATTATTACAAAAGAGTCAAAAAGTTAAAAAAATTAAGAAGTTTATAAAGTAAAGTTGCAGTAAGCTAAGGTTAATTTATTATTGAAAAAAAGAACATTTTAAAAAATAACTTTAGTGTAGCCTCAGCGTGCAGTGCTTATGAAGTCTACAGTGGGGTGCGCGACGTCCTAGGCCTTCACATGCACTCACCACTCTCTCACTGACTCACCCAGAGCAACTTCCAGTCCAGCTGGCTCCATTCCTGTTGAGTGCCCTATACAGATGTACCATTTTTTATCTTTTATATCCTATTTTTACTGTACTTTTTCTATGTTTTGATATGTTTCGATACATAAATATCGTTGTGTTACAAATGCCTACAGTATTCAGTGTGTAGCATGCGATACAGGTTTGTAGTCTAAGAGCAATAGGCTATACCATACAGCCTTGGTGTGTAGTAGGTTATACCATCTAGGTTTGTGTAAGTACATTCTATGATGTTTGCACAGTGATAAAATCGCCTAACAATGCATTTCTCAGAACATATCCTCTTCACTAAGCGACGCACGACTGCACATATATATATGTATCTGCTTCATTTAAAAGTATAAATCATACCTTTATAAGCATTGCAGATACATGAATGAGAAGGTGCTGTCTCACTGCTATTGTAAGCAGTGGCTATGTTTCGATGCAGTGTCTTACCGATGATTTCTGACCGGTGATCCCTGCCTGCTCACTTGCCATTCTGGCGTCCTCACTATGTTTCAGCCCATTGTAGGTGGACATAGTCCAGTGGGGAGTCAAATGCAGTGAGAGAAGTGAGATATGCTCTGTTTGGTGGAATCCAACGATCAGAGAAATGAGATATGAGACAGAAGGGAGGACTACTACTGTCCGAGAAGTCTTCACTGAATTTAAGTTCAGTGGATTTCTACCCAAATCTCCCTTTAGGTCTCTCCCAGACCCCAGACAGCACAGCCAGAGCGTCTCTGGATTACACACAACTCTTCGCCATCAAGAAGCTCACAGCACATCATATAGTACGACTTTTGTATATTAGCTTAGTAACCCTCAGAATAGCAATTTTACTTTCAAGTACCTCACCTTGGACTTGTTCATACATTATACTCATAATGGAAGGCTGAAAAAGCTATTTTTCATATTCTCCCAGGCGAAGTGAAAATGGTTTTCTCAAGTGCGTCTAAATAACCGTGGAGACGAAACTCAGTTACCACTGTTTCCAATCTCCTCACTGGATACCGCCCTTTATACAGCGGCCGTTCAAACTTTGAGCCTATGAGACACACATAACAAAAACCAGTGATGTTTCTTTTAATATCCGTGGTAGGACTCGGGCATTTTTTTTCAATTATAGTTGGGGGAAAAAAGAAAATTACAAGGCTAGAGAGATGAAACAGATTCCCCATAAGACACTTTATTTATTTATTCAGGCTTTTCTCATCTCCTTTCTCAGTCTACATCTCCCTCCTTCCCACCACGTTAACTGAGAAAGTAATTATAGACAACACCAAAGAGCATATAAACACTTCCAAAGCCAATTCCTGTTATAAATGAGCCTTTAGGAAGTAAAGAGCCTTGCAGCAGTTTTAAAAATCTCTGAACCTGGCTGGGATGTCAGGACTAAGGATTTGATCCATAAAAAATTTTTAAACAGCTCCATAGAAATTGTAACCATCTGTTTACAACTTTAAAATGCATATCTGAATTGAGATAAACCTGGCATTGGATGCATATGCTGTTGATGCAAATAAAGCATTTTTTCACAGAATACAATTTACTTAAATGAGGAAGCAAGTTAGATATGGTGGGGTCTCAATGTTTCATTTTAGCAAATTGCCTCGAAGTAATGTTACGATTTTAAAATTTGCTTGGGTCTCATTCTGCACCAGGTTTCCCTGGGTAGGCTGTTCCAGTGAATGCCAACACTAGGATGACTTTCCCTCTTTGGCCTCAATTGTACTGATTCTTCTGAATACAAGAATATGGATATTTTGGGACACCTAGAGTCAAAGAGTAACTGAAGGATTTTATTCACCTTTTGTTTCCTGTCAAATAACATGTCACATTATCTTCGGATATTATCTTTGCTTTCAAATAACGCCTCCTACAACTAGCTCCTCTGAACTCAGAACATGGTTTAAGCACTTCGGGGATTTTGAGCTGCCTTGCATATTGGTGTTCACACTGGGATTTTGTCTGCAGCCCATTGTGGGTACTGAACCCTTGTGGGGACTGTAGGATGGCTATTGCAGCACAAGGTGGGAGAACATTCTGAGCCCGTTTATTACCTTCCTTAGGTCTGACATATATCCTATCCTAACATGCCTTTGCCTTATATGGGATTCCAAGGAACATGTTTTCTGTTTATGTTTTTAGACATTTCTACACCCATGTAAATATCAAGCAAGCAGAATTTCTAGTCAAAATATATCCACTTTGCATGTCTTAATATTTTTTTCTTGGAGTGGATAGGTATCATATAGATTGTTGCATATTTTGTATCTGTAGATTTTGAAGACGTACAGCAATCTTGGCAGCGTCATGCTTAAGGACAGGGGTTCCACATGCTCCTGTGAGAAGGAAACATCATTACAAGATGGAGCCAAGGATCAGAGACCCTGTTTAGGGAGGTGGCCCCAGGCCCTCCTCGTACACAGATTAGTTATTTGAAATTCCACCCAGTCATGGTAGGAAGCAAGAAAGGCTTCAGAGATGAATTGAATGAGTACACAGCAAGCATTCCTGGTCTGATTCACAGGGAATTGTTTGCTGAATATAGCATAGTGGTGTTTTTGAATATAGCGTATTAATAAAAAAATTTAAGTGTAGTAAAGCCAACAGATTAGGAGATGATTGACATTGAAAAGGTAGTTTAATACTCATAGTTCCCAAGAGGAGAGGACGTTTCTTTTCTTCATTTTTTTTTTTTTTTTCCTGAGGAAGGTTAGCCCTGAGCTAATATCTGCTGCCAATCCTCCTCATTTTGCTGAGGATGACCAGCCTTGAGCTAACATCTGTGCCCATCTTCCTCCATTTTATTTGTGGGACGCCTGTCACAGTATGGCTTGCCAAGTAGTGCCATGTCTGCACCTGGCATCCAAACTGGCGAACCCTGGGCCGCCGAAGTGGAATGTGCACACTTAACCGCCGTGCCACCGGGCTGGCTTCAGGAGAGGGCATTTCATACCATGGGGGGCTACATAGGGAAGCACTGGGGTTGGTCAGGAGGCAGAGGAAAGGGTGAAACTGTGAGCAAGAATCTTTATTGTGGTTTCCCTGGAAGGAATGCATGAGGCAAGGTACAGAGACTTAGCATTGCCTAGTTTGAATAATTTCAGTGGCTCTGGGGCATAGGCACTATTCCTAGCCTGGTATCTGGCCATAGGGTAATTAGGGCAGATGGATAGTGGTCCAGAGTGTGAGAGCCTGAGAGAGGAGGTGGTTGGGGGTGTGAACTCTGGATTGGTTGGTTTGTATTTGAAAAGCATGCTCTTGGGAGGAGAACACCTCCCAAGGAAGGGAGTGTTGGGTGACAAGGGAGGCAGGAAGCCAAGGCAAAGTGACTAGATCATATTGTTGTATTGTCAGATACAAGGCATGTCTGACATATGCATGTAGGGCAAGTGTTAAAGCATCAAGTTTACAGAAGCTAGAAACATAGTTAATACAATGGTTAAAAGCACAGATTCCAAAATCAGACTGCCTGAGTGTGAATCTTGGCTCCCCACTGTGTATGTTGGCCATGTATCATTGGGCACATTTCATAACTCATTTAATCTTTATAATAACTCAAGAGGGCAGATACTATTATCAGACCCATTTTGCATGTGGGATAATGGAGACTCAGAGAGGGTAATACATGAAAATTCTTAGGACAGTCCCTGGGGTCCAGTAAGTGTCCAATAAGTATTTGCTACTATTATTTTTGCTATTATCATTATTGGTATTTTCTGGGGACTAAGCCAGTTGTGGTTAACCTACTACACATATACGATGGACAAAGTTGGTACGACTGTGACCTTGAAGATTGGGATCACTGAGTCAAGTTAATATTATTTTTGGCAGGGGATGTCCTACTATACAACAAAGAACCATCAAACCTTTCTTTGGAGCAAATAAATGTCATGTTTGTGACCAAGGAACCGGGCAAAGAGGAGGATCTGAGGATCTGGTCAACAACTAACATGGTGTTTTAAATGATTTTCAGACAAGAAGAAACTATGTGTTCTGTTTTGCAGAAATTGATGCCCCCATTTTGCAGATGTTGCTGTCTTACAGAGAAACTCACACGTTTGCAGCAAGACTCCTGCAAAATGTTCCAGGACCAAGTGTCCTGAAGTTACCTTAACTTATTAGCATGCTAAATTCTCCTCCTCTTGGAGGGTCCAAACAGCCATTTTTAGATCATGTGATGTATGTAGTAACATGTTTACCTGCTATGCATGCACCTTAAAAGAATACAATTGTTATACCGTTGTTGCAAATAAACCTGTTATCTTCTGCTCTCTTGTGTATAAAGTCTCCATCAGCACTGAGCTCTGAGGGACACTGCATTGGGAGCCCTTCCAGGTGTTCTCCATTGCTTGTGCAAGCAATAAACCTCTTCTTCACCCACTTCTGCCTTTGTTGTGCTTTTTGGCTCTGCACTCACCAAGAGATGAACCCATTGAGTTTGGTTACATGGTGAGTGGAACCATCTGGAACTATCCACATACAGAAGATGATGGTTCACTGGCTCTTCTGAGAGGCTCTTCTCTGTGGCCTTGGCCTGGAAAATGAATGCACTTCCCTTTACCTTGTCCACCCTCCAAAGGCAAGTCTCAACAAAAACAGCAATATAGTCTCAAGTCAGGCTTCTAGAGTACAACAAAACCTGCTGTGGGTATAGGATATAATGAATGGAACAGGTGGGCATCCAGGTGCTGTGGTGAGAGACAAGCTGTGTACTGAGACAAGGATGCATCAAGCAGGTACAGAATCTAAGTATAGAATTTAGGGTATGAGTCTTAATTCTGAATGCTGGACCTAGCCTGTCCTTAGCCTTTGTCCTTACCTGGCTCCCGAGGAAGTCTTGGAAGCATTTTTATTCAAGTTCCAAGTTCTGAAATACTTCTTGTTTTAACTGAGATTCACATAGCAAATCTTCAGCTACTCAGGAAACAGAGCCTGTCTGAACAACTTCTAATGACTTAACTTTTTTCCTTCTCTAACCATCCTCTTTGTTACCATTGCTTTTTGGTGTGAAGGATACTTCTGTGTTTTCTGAGCATATTTCTTGCTCATTTAACCAAATGTATATATCCTCAGGATGCATAGCCAATGATATTGAACTTCAACATTGTTCAGTTGGATCGTTAGGTTCAGTGGAAGGAAGAAATGGGTTTGAGGATGCATTTTCAGCAGGAATAGTGGAAATTTGGAAAAAATGCGTTCCTACGTTCAACAGTACAGGCTAAACCCTCCTCTGTACAAGTGCACAGATAACAGTGTGAGTGACCCTGTAGGAACTGCGCTGGGGTGACAATGTTCCACTTGATCTGATTACAAGGAATTCTTGACAATGAATAATGAGCAGAGTAGATACTGCTCCCAGCAACTACCAATGCAGGAATCACTCTTCTTGATGAAAGTACCAGATTGTTCTGCAAACCAGTGAGCAGGGCTCTGTGGAAACAGAACATACATTTATTTTGGAGAAACATAAGTTTAGGACAGTCAGTAATACTCCCAATTTCATTTCCTCCACAGCAATGTTTTAAACAAGGTTTCCCCCGATTCCTAGTTCTGGGGAAGAGTTTTTTAACCTATTCTTCAGAAGGCGTAAAAAGAAGCAATGAGCCAAAAACAGACCTAATACTTCTCTTTAAGAAGAGTAGAAATTGATCTTTGTACCTAGCAGATGAATTTATTCTTGACTTACGGAGGCCATTAGTTCTGAGACTTAATGTATGACGATTCCTTAGGACATAGAAAGGATGCCTTCTTTTCTTGCCAGAGTAGAAACATTTGAAACCCTTTGCCTAAGACTTCATACCAATTCTCTTTTAAGATTCATAAACCTGGGTTGAAGCCCAAGTTCTATGCCAGCTAGGTTGGATGGACTTGAGTAAATCATTTAATTTCTCTGGAGGTCCAACTCCTTCATCAGCATCAGTTTAACTTAAAGACTTAAAAAATAAGTCATCATGTTTATTGTATAGAATTCAGAAATGTCAGGGAACAAAAAGAAGAAACTAAAAGGTAATCATAGTTTCATCACTTAGAAAAAGCAGTCTTAGAAGCTGGTGAATATCTTTTCCTCCCTTTCTTCCTCCTTCTTTTGTTCCCTCTCTCCCTTCCTTCCTTTTATCCATTTGTCTGTTCATCCCTTCATCCATCCCTCCCCCCCCCACCCATCCACTCACACATTCAATAGAATCATAATATGCGTAGGGTTGTATAATTTGCTTTCTCTTCTCAACAATGTTCATGAATGTCTTTCTGTGTCACTATTGTGGGTTACCTTTTTGTTGTCTCTAGAAAGGAAGATCTGCACAATCCAATGTAACTTAGTCAACTAATTTGTAAGTTAGTTTATAGATATTTCAGTAATATAAAAGTAATATTATTAATATTTTGGTATTTGTCTTTATCTTTTTAAGGGAAAAAGTAAACCTAGTCCAGTCTCAGGCTCATACCTTCTAATTTGTAAATGGATACTTCTCATTTTTTCCCACTGTGCAATTCCAGCACATTCTGTAACAAGAAGGAGTAAGCTCCCATGTAAACTGGGATTTGAGAAAACCACAGATTCTTGGTGCAAAATGTTACTTGTGTGACAATGTTATTTAAACCTCTTCCTGATATTTAAAGTTTATGGTTTGTGTCTGTCCTTCCAGCAGAGCCTGTCCGTCCAGACTCCGGAGAGGCGGAGTCCCATGTTCTACAGTGTGGGGAATCCCACTGGCCATACCCAGTGTTTTTCCCTTTATCAAGATTAATTTTTAAGAGCTTCTTGTGACATTAAAAAAAAAATGTATATTTTCCCTTTTAAAAAAGTAAGGCATGTTTTTTGAGGAATATTTGGAAAATACAGAAAACTATGGAGAAGAAATACAGTGATAAGTCCATTTCTTTGTGCAATTATATGGCACATACAGTTACTTTTTAAATGAAAAATGCTTATAAAAATTCAGAGAGTATTCAGAGATAATGAGAAGTAAGTCCTTTCCCACCCTACGCTTTCAGACTTCCTCCACAGGAGTGACCACGATCAGAATGTTTGCATGTGCTCCATATATTTTCCTATTTATTTACATGTTTTTCAAAGACGGCTTTAATGGCTTCATGTTATTCCTTTGTGCAGATGATGCAACTTTCTTCTACTATTATCTGATTGGTGGAAATTCATGTTGTTTCTAATGTTTATTGTAGTATATCCTTAAAATATATGAGTGCTAAATCCTAAGGTCTTTGCAAATCCCAATTCTGCAAGTACCTTTAAGTTGAGGGTCAAAGCACAAAAAAGGCTTTGCTTTACATTTTTATAATCTCATTGTGATGGTTTTAACTTGAAAAGGAAAAAGCTTATGAATATATTGTCCTGATGGTTTGTGGTCATTGAACATAATCCAGAGTTGGCAATGAACCTATCTTTTCTTCTATATTCAAAAGAGAATAGTCCACTACTTTTTTTATTCAAATTCCAAAAATCATCCACTATATAAATTTATAAAGGAACCAGGCTACCTTCTGCAGCCTGCAATTCAATATTTGAAATTGGGGCTGAAATGAAAAATTACAACAATTGCTCTAAAAGTTTCAGGTTACTATTAGTATACCTGTAAACTTTCCTCAGACCGTTCAGACAACATTGGGTCTCACCTCCATCTTTATTTGAACTCATAACATGTGACATTATAAATTCAGAAATTAAGCTGGATTGCCAATACAGAACTACTTCTGGAGGCAGTGCATGAATGCCAATTAGCAACCTTAAAATATCCCCAGACATCAAACATTTTCCGAAATAGCTCTGTTATAATAAATACATCTGTAAATCATCCTTTTATGGTCACAATTCATGTGTACACACAGTTCCAACGGTGTGAGAAGATGTAGGGAGTGAGAACAATCATTTTCACCCTTCCTTGAACCTTCCTGGCCACCGGAGAGAACTCAGGTAGACCTGTTGAATGTAGAGTGCCTGTGTCTTCAGTACTTTACTGTAGATAAGAGGTGGACTCATGACTTAGTAACTTTATTTCTCTTAGACATACAAGGTCCTAGTCCAAATGGAAGTTTTTACTTAGGCCCTGGGCTTGTTAGGGCTCAGGTGGAATCAGGATCTCCCACGTGATTCCATTTGAAGCTGCAGGAGGGCCCTTAGCCCTGTTTTACCCATCTCCTTGAACTTCTGAAATTCTACAGTTAGGGCACATTCCTTGGACAAAGCAACTATCCACTCAAATGTCTTCTTTTAAAATGGATTTACTGTGCAGGGTGAGATTAAAAATACAGATCTGTATCTTGGGATCTAGATATCTAGGTAAGAGAAAACTGTACGGGCACTACGTTAACCTACTGGACAGTGAATCTTAGTATAAACAAATTTACAAAACTTAGAACAAATGTATAATTGATCAACAATGAGTCTTAGCCTTGATTCTATTGCCTTGAGGATTCTGAGGCTCCAATTGCAGGGAGTTCTGTGTCTCAATGACAATTTCTACCATGGATTTGGAGGGAGGAAGCTGTGGCATTCAGGCTGATTTTTGGCTATGCAGGGGCTCAGATCCTTTGGTAATGGATCCATAGTCTATTTTTTAATAAAAATTGGGATGAAAAGTATGGCAGGAAGATTTTTATGCTATTTCGGGTGCAAAAAGGCACAATTTAGATGTGGAAATAGTGGAATTTCTTGTATAGTTTTATGACTTATGGGAACAATCAAACCTTTGAAATGAAGGCTGTCCTGGAAAATCCATGGCTAAAAAAGTATGCTGGAGGGGCTGGCCCGGTGGCACAGCAGTTAAGTTCCCACATTCCTCGTGGGCGGCCTGGGGTTCTCCGGTTCGGATCCCGGGTTCAGACATGCTCACAGCTGTCAAGACATGCTGCGGTAGGCGTCCCACATATAAAATAGAGGAAGATGGGCATGGATGTTAGCTCAGGGCTAGTCTTCCTCAGCAAAAAAAGAGGAAGATTGGCAGCAGATGTTGGCTCATGGCTAATCTTCCCCAGAAAAAAAAGTCTGCTGGATTAGCTGGATCCATAGCCTTGAAGAAGTGCTCATGCTGACAGAGGGATGTGAGAGAGAAGGAAGGACTCTTTCAGAAGATGTGATACTACTCAGGAAGCTCAGGCTTGGGCAGGAAATTCTTGTGTTGAGACATGTCCCAGTGTAGCTCCTAAAGAGAGTGTTCGTAAGCTGCCTTCTGTCTTGGTGTGGGCGCAATTTTCACTACTTAGGCTGTGAAGACAGGTGTCCCTCCAGACTGACCCTGGCCTTTAAAAGAACAGAAATGACTTTACTATGGCTAACCAAGTGAAAGATTCACTGTCACCCACATCTGAGAAAACCAGACCAAGGAGCAGGAGAGGTCATTTGAAATGATCATCTGGTCATTCGTCCAATATTCATTGGGTCAGTTAGAAACTGGCAAAATTTTGAACTACTCAGCTCTTCCCTTGGCTCCACTAGGCTGTTGCTGAATTCCCTTCCTGCACCCTCCACTTTTTCCAGCCACCCAGGGGTGCCATTTTAGTGCAGAGTAGAGCCAAGAAGGACCTTATGCACCAAACATTGAAAACAGCCCCCAGGAGTTGTTACAAACCTCCTCCCAGGTTTGTGGCATTTGGAGGAAAAGAAATAAAGGGCCTATCTCCACCTTAGCCTTCTTTCATATCTCCTTCTTTCCTTCTTATTTCCTCCTGAGCTGCTGACCCCAGGGTGCAACGTTACCTGGCATTCCTTTTGCTCTTTGCCCATTGATGCTCGGGCCAGCAGTGGGCACTATTTGCCCCAATTGCTTAGCTTTATCCCAACCATTCTGATGCCGTGTACATAGCTGATGCTATAAGAGTGAGTGCTTAGGGAGTCAATATTCTGCTGGCTGTGGCCAGCCTTTGGCCTCCAAGTTCTTAGAGAGCTCTCACCTGCTTCTGCTTGGCCTCTCACCATCCTGATCAGGGAATTGGCACCCTCCTATCTTGGATGGTTTCTAGCTCTGGGTAGAATGGTGAACTAACCTCAAACTTTCATGATCATTGACCCCTTTGGATTCTGACTTAAAGAACTTAGCTTGGAGGGGGTGGGTGTTGATGCAGAGACTGTTTCCTCTTCCACCTCTCCTGTGCAGAAGACATCAGGCATCCGGTCCTCTTCAACGAGGGTGGCTGGAGAAAATTAACACAGCCTTCTGCACAGGTGTATGCTCATTGGTGCTAGCTCTTGATTTTACCTACAATGCCTCTAATTTCTGGAAAATCTTCTACCCTATATTCAAGAAAATTTCTGTCTCCCACATTACTGAAATTAGCTCCCACTTCTCATTCATGATGCCCTCGTCTTCCGTATCCTCACTTCCCACTCCCCAACTTCTTTATATCCATTTTCCTAGATTGCTTCTGGAGTAATAGCACATAGGTCTCAGAATAGTTTAAAAGTCTTGAGTTATTCTTTAGTTTAAAATAGTATGAGGAGAGCTTATGGGATGACTCTGCTGTAACTCGGTTCAGCTTGTTCCAGGCCCTTGTGCCATTGTGGAATCCTTTCTGGTTCCTCCTAAGTCCTTATGTCTCTCCTTTAGCATTTTCTGAATCTCAGGTCAGCCCTCAATGCCAAGTCAGTGCCTCTCTCTCTTTTTCAGGGTCCAGATTGTAGACTATGCTCTAACTCTAGTACGATGTGAAGATGGGATTTCTGTAGAGTAAAAAAAACTACTTGGGAAAGAGAGAATGGGAGAAGAAGGTGAAAAGATGCCTCTGTTGGAATGAGGAGAAGAGGAGGAGCAACAAAGAAACGCACATGGAGTAAGACAAATTGGCCCATTTTACCATTTTTTTAGACTTGGCTTCTCTTACACAGTAGGTAGTTTCATGTAACAAGTTCATTTGGAATCACACTACCTTGGTTCAGATTTCAACTCTACTGCTTACTGTTGCTGTGTGACTTTGTATCAGTTGCTTAACCTCTCTGGCCTCAGGTTTCTCATCTGTAAAACAAGGATAATGATACTATCTATGTTATGGGTAGTCATGAGCACAGCATGCTTGTTCATCAGGGCAATAACTCCTCACTCAGTTTCCCCAGGCCCTCCAATACAGGGGGTAATCCATGGAACAGGAGGGAACACTGGCTTGGATCAAGAGGTCTAGGGTTCAGAGAGCTAAATTTCTCCTGCTATAAAAAGAGGGTCATACTGCAAAATCTACCTATTTGCCCAGGCTATGCTGGCGATCTAATGAGAATGGCAACTACAGAGTGCTGTTCACACATTAGTAGAAGTCATTACCTGCTCTGTTGGTGGAGGGACCAGAGTATCTGTGTGTGAGTGTGTGCATGTGTTCCTGTGTGCTCAGGCAGAAAAGGGATTCACTTTAAGCACGTGGGTATTGTTGCTATTCCTATTATTTTTGAATCTTTGGGCCAATGTAAGATTGCTTGCAGCAAAACATGTGTATATACTCACTTTCCTGAGGCAACCACTGTCAGCTCGTGTTAGTCTGAGAGCTCCAAGAAACAGAGCCAACCTGGGATTAGATGTGCAAGAGATCTATTGGGGAAAACGCCTGTGGGAACAATGAGGAGTGAGTCAGAGGAGACGAGGAGAGCCTTTGGACCATAATGCAGGGCTGAGCCCTGTGAAGGAGGAAAGGAAGGAAGGAAGCAAGGTCTTAGATTGTGATAAAGTTCTAAGAAAGTTTAGATGGGGCAAATGGGGAGTCTTTGAGACTGTCTCCTGTCAGGAGTTGTGCATCTCCCAGCAACGGGCCTGCTGTGTTAGTCACTGTCTGGGATCAGCCTCTGGGGAAAGTGGCTTTGGTGCTAACACAGGATGGATTTCAGAGCACAGCAGCTAGGGCCCATCGGTCAGTTGTGCTCCTGGCACTAGAAGATCTAAGAGGTACATAGTCAAGGCCTCTGCAGTGCACAGTCTTTCAGACTGTTTCCTATGCCCGTGTAATCTCATATATTATACACACATATATCTGCATGAATATGTATACATATCTACATAAACATTTATGGTTTCGTGCATGGGGCCATACTCTACATTTTGTTTTACAACTCGCATTTTTCATTGAATAATAATTGCTTATGAATATCATATCAGTACATAAATCTTTCGTGTTTTTTTTAATGACCGAATGCAATTTCATTGTTTGGCTGTACTTAGTTTTATTCAACCAATCCTCAACTGATTAGCATTTGAATTCTTTCTAGCTTTTCACTATTACAAATAAGGCTATAAAAACCACTCTCACATTCATACCTTCATGAACATATGTCACTTTTTAAATAGGGTAAATTCCTATAATTGAAATTCCTGAGTCAAAGGGCATGAAATGTAAACTTTTGATGGATACTGCCAAATTGACATCCCAATAGTTTCAAAAATTTGTTCTTCCCTAAGCAGGATATGACAGTGCCCCTTCACCCACCACTATACTGATGCTGGGTATTGTCATTCTTTTTAATTTTGCCAATTTTTTGAGTGAAAAATGAGCACGTAGGCTTTAAATCAGTCAGTTTAAGGGGGGGGGGCTAACATCCGCGATCCCTAAAACTTTCCACTGGTGGATCTATGGTGGGACCATCCTCTGTTGGGAGTCTGGGTTTGACTTATCTGGGCTTGGAACTCAACTCAGAAGTGGAGAAACAAGCTGTAAATTGTCTCCTTGCGCCATTTCTCAGCTCTCAGGCACAGACCCTGAAAAGGTGCCCGACGTGACACCATTTGAGACTTTTCCCTTTGAAACCTGAGAAAACTTCCAAACCCTGAGCCCTCTGTTAAAGTGAAGATACTCTCTTTGACTCTCAGGTATAATCCAACATCAGTGTATTACAGATGGAAAACTAAATTCTTTCCTAGACAGCGCTTCAACCAGGGCCACAGAACTAGTGAATGATGGAGTTCAGACTAAAACCAGATTTTCTGGCTTCCAGTCTAGCTCTCTGCACTGTGAGAATACAGATAGCAGTTAGTTTATCATAATTACAGCTAGAAATGCTGGTGTTAGCAAACTCCATGAAAACCATCAAGGTAGTTAAATAAAATACAGAAAATGAAAGCTGAAAGCACTGAATGTTCAATATTTGAAGAATCACAATTTATATATTCATGTCACCATGTCGCGTGTATTGAATCAAATACTGCGGTTACAAAAATTAAAAAGGTAAAAATGTTTGACTATCATGTTTTAGGGAAAATGCCTACGTTGCTTTGGCACTCTGACAAGTAATCTTTATGTGTAGTTACTCTGCGTATATAAATACATATTAGTAGCAGCTTTGGTGGCATAGATAGTTTAAGGAGTTGTCAAAAGACCTAGTTTAAGGAGTTGTCAAAAGACCTTCATAATTTCAAATTTAACCTAATAATGTGGAATGTAAACAAGTCCCTCTAAGGAGGAAGTACTCCTCTCCATGATCCCTCAAGGCTGGCTGACAGCATCCTTTGATCACATCGCTCTTGTATCCTGGGATGTAGTTTATTTTAATCTGGGAATCTGAATTCTTAGAGACTAATTAGGGTCTCTGAGTATTTGTACCAATCTTGGACTTTGAACCAAAAAGACAAGAACAATTCTGGTTAAGAACAACTGACCATCCCACTCCTTAATTGGAGATAGAAGTTCTGGCCTCTCGTTTCTGCTCTCATAGGAATCTGTTAACAGTAAGTCGTGAGTCCACTTTGTCTTTGTTATATTTTTGCTTTGATTTTCTTCTGCACCATCCTGAGGGATTTTAGTCCTTATTTAGGATCTGTCTTTTGTCGAGCCCCCATTTTTCCAATTTTATAAAACTTCTTTTTGGGTCTAAGCTCTGAGATCACGCTGCTTTTTTTCTTAAGTTTTTTTTATTGTAAACTAAAACACAGATGATAAAAGCCATATAAAGCAAATGTATGGATTAAAGAGTTACTGTGAGGCAAGTACTCTTGTAAATATCACAGGCTAGGAAACCGAACTTTGCCATCCAGCCCAGAAGTTCCTCCACATGCCCTGTTACAATTGCCGTCCTCTCCCTCCCTCCAAAGCTCCGAAGTAACCACTCACTGGGCTTTCACCGTAATCTCTTCTTGCAGCCCTAAACTAAACACTGTATTTTAGTCCTGTCCATTTTTATTTGATTTTAGTCTCTCAATTTACAGTGTTCTTCCATCCCTTTATTTTCCTTATAATTTGTCTGTTGAAGAACCTGAGGCATTTGACCAACATTACCCGCTGCTATTACCCGTTACTGTAGCGTTACCTACAGCCTGGATTTTGCTGACTGAATGTTTACGGTGCAGTTCACCGTGCTCCTCTGTCCTTTGAATTTCCTGCAAGTTGGCAGCTGGTGCAAAGTATTTACCAGATTTATTGCTAATCCCTTTGGCAAGACTGTAGGTGGTTGTGTGGTCTTTCATCAGGAGGCACATAATGTCTGAGTGTTCATCTTTTTGTGATACTAGCAGTGGTTTATACTCAGTATCCAAATCCATTAATTTATTGACAGTAGACAGATAGTAATATTTTATTCTTTATTCTTCATTTATTAGTTAAAATACTTTTATAAAGAGACGCTTGCCCTCATGTACTATTTGGTTACCCAGTGGTATACTTCATATAAGAAAGGCAAGATAAATGCAAAAATGTACTGTGAAGTTTATAACATGCATAAAAGTACAATGTATGACAAAAATAGCAAAAAGGATGTACTTATGTAATGTCCCTGTCCATCCTTTGTAAAAGTCCTTGTTCTGAAGTCTCCTTTGTCTGAAATTAATATAGCTCTCTAGCTTTCTTATGCTTATTGTGTCTGTGGTATGTCTTTGTCGATCAGTTTACTTCTAACTTATCTATATCTTTATATTTAAAATGAGATGGCATAACATTGGTTTTTGCTTTTTAAAATCTAACCTGACAATCTTTTTTTTAAAAACTTGAGGTGTTTAGAGACACAAATGGTAAATAAAGAGAAAAATGAGAAAACCATCATAGAGAACTATCAAACTGAATTGGTAATCCAAAATATAGAGGATGAGAAACAAGAAGAACAAAAACAGGTCAATGGGATAGAATTGAAAGCCCAAAAATAAAATCACATATCTCTGGACAGCTAATCTTTGACAAAGGAGCTAAGCACATATAATGGAGAAAGGAAAGTCTCTTCCATAAATTGTGTTGAGGAAACTGGACAGCCATATGCAAAAGAATGAAAGTAGACCATTATCTTTCACATACACAAAAATTAACTAAAAAAGGATCAAAGGTTTGAAGGTAAGACCTGAAACCATAAAACTACTAGGAGAAAATATAGGCAGTACACTCTTTGACATCAGTCTTAGAAGGATCTTTTTGAATACCATGTCTACTTGGACACGGGAAAGAAAAGAAAAAAATAAACAAGAGGGACTTCAGACTAAAAAGCTTCTGCAAGGCAAAGGAAACCAAGAACAAAATGAAAAGACAAGCCACCAACTTGGAGAAAATGTTTGCTAATCATATTTCCAATAAGAGGTTAATCTCCAAAATATATAAAGAACTCACACAACTCAACAACAAATAAACAAACAACCCAATCAAAAAATGGGCAGAGGATATGAACAGACATTTTCCCAAAGAAGATATACAGATGGCTAATAGGTACATTAAAGATGTTCAACGTCACTAATCATCAGGGAAATGCAAATCAAAACTACACTAAGATATCACCTTATACCCATTAGAATGCCTATAATCACCAAGACAAAAAATAACAATGTTGGAGAGGATGTGGAGAAAAGGGAACCCTTATACACTGCTGGTGGGAATGCAAACTAGTGCAGTCACTATGGGAAGCAGTTATGGAGATTTCTCAAAAAAATTAAAAATAGAAATACCATATGACCCAGCTATTGCACTACTGGGTATTTATCCAATGAACTTGAAATCAACAATTCAGAGAGATGTATGCACCCCTATGTTCATTGCAACATTACTCACAATAGCCAAGATGTGGAAGCAACACAGGTGCCCATTAACTGATGACTGGATAAAGAAGATGTGGTATATATATACAATAGAATACAACTCAGCCATAAGAAAAGACAAAATTTTCCCATTTACAACATGGATGGACCTTGAGGGTATTATGTTAAGTGAAATACGCCAGACAGAGAAAGACAAATACCTTATGATTTTGCTTCTATGTGGAAGATAAACTAACACACAGACAAGGAGAACATTTTAATGGTTACCAGAAGGGAAGGGGGTTGGTGGGTGGGCGCAAGGGGTGAAGGGGCACCTATATATGGTGACTGACAAAAGGTAGTGTACAACTGAAATTTTACAATGTTATAAACTAATATGACCTCAATAAAATAGAAAAAAATTGAGGTGTTTAGGCCATTTACATTTAATATAATTATGTATATGGTTGCATTTAAATCTACCCTCTTGCTAGTTGTTTTCCATTTGTTCCATCTGTCCTTTGCTCCTTTCCATTCTCTTTTCCTACCTGCTTTTGGTTTAATTGAGTATTTTTTTGGATTCCATTTATATCCACTGTGGTGATATAGTTTTACTATAGCTGTATAATGTTGTATATATACATATACACATATAGATATATACACACATGTAAGTATATATCTACATATGCACAGATATAGTTACACTTCTTTTAGTTTTTAGTTGTTGGGATAGAATTTAAAAATATATATGTGTATATGTACATACATATAATATATACATTTAACTTATTACAGTCTACCGTCAAATAATATGATAGTGTAAGGACCATACAACAGTACACTTTCATTTCTTCCTTCACATCCTTTGTGCATTTATTATCGTATTTTACTTCTATGTATATTTATAGGCCTCATAATAAGTTTTAATCTTTTTTTCACTTTAGATAGCCAGTTATCTTTTAAAGATATTAAAAGTAAGAAAAATTATATTTACTCTCATTTGTCTTTACAATATCCAATGCTCTTTCTTTCTTCATATAAATCCAATTCTTCATCTGGTGTTATACTCTTTCTGCCTGAAGAACTTCCTTTAGCATTTCTTGTAGTACAGATTTATTAGCACTGAGTTCTCTTATCTTTTGTTTGTTTGAAAAAGTGTTTTTATCTCCTCTTCGTTTTTGAAAGACAGTTTCACTGGGTATAGAATTCTGGAATGACTAATTTTTATTTTCATTTTTAAAGATTTTCCTTTGTCTTATGGTTTGCATAGTTTTGGATGAAGTATCTGTTATAATTCTTATCTTGCTTTTACATGTGATGTTTCTTTTTTCTTTGACTGTCTTCAAATTTTCTCTTTATGTTTGGTTTTTATCAAGTTGATTATCATGTATCCTGCTTTGTTTTTTAAAAAATTTATGTTTCTTTGATTTCTCTGAGGTGTCTGTATCCATGGTTTGTTGTCTTTCACTAATTTTGGAAGGCTCTCAGCTTTTATTATTCAGATATTTCCTCTTCCCCTTTCTCACTCTTACTCCTCCTTTTTAGGGCTCCAATTTTATATATGTTAGGTTATTTGATATTTTCCCACAGTTCTTGGATGCTCTGTGCTCTGCTCTTTTTTTTTCACTCTTATTTTTCTCTTTGTTCTTTCATTATACTTTCTCTTTACCTGTATTCAAATTCACATATTCTGATATGTCCAGTCTGCTCATAGAACTGTTGAGGGCATTTTTCATCTCTAATATTGTATTTTTATTTCTAGCATTTCCATTTGACTATTTAAAATAGTTTCCATACTTCTCCTGAAATTTCTCATTTGTTCATGTGTAATGCCCACAATTTCCACCAGATACTTTAACATATTATTAATTATTATTTTAAAATTCACATTTGATAGTTCCACTAGCTTGGTTCTCATTGGGCTTGGTTCTTTTGATTACTTTCTCTCTTGACAATGGATGAGGGTGTGTTTCTTTTTCGTGTGTCTCATAATTTTTGTTATTGGATCCTGGACATTGTGTGTAGAATAGCGAGACTGAGGAAAATAGAATTTGTCCTTGAAAATGGGCTGTCCTCTTCTTCTGTCAGATTGAGTTAATCCTGTCAATAGCTGAGCTTTTTCTTGGCTGTTGTTGTAGTTATCTGCAGTCTGACACAGACCTCAAATTCCTTCAGCATTAGGCTGCTGGCACATTGTACTCTGCGTGGCCCTGAGGCTGCAGCAGTGTTTTTTCAGAATTTAGTCTACTCTCAGCTTCCACATCTATGCCACTGAGGGGTCTCTTGCCATGCTCTAGCTCCTCCTCAGAGGCAAACTGCTGTTGTTTCTCATTGCCAGGCTTGTGATAGGGGCAAGATTCAGGTTTTTTTCCTTTTTTTTGGAAAAAATATATTACCTTTCAAAAACTCTCCATGGAAATTTGTAATGGTAGAATTTTCCTTCTGAGAATCTCCAGTCCTGGAAAAGTATCTTCCCTTTTAGTTAGTCTAACCCTGAGATTTCATTTATATTCAGAAAGCATCTAGGGTACATGCCAAGTTAGATCAAGTTATATCATTTGTTATGGCATATAAAATGGTTTATTAAGATTTCTATCACAGCTATTTAATGGACTACTACTTTCTTATTGGTCAAAATATGGAGTATCTGTTTCTTTAACTTTCTGAAAGATGAAATAAAGAGTGAAATGAGTCAGGTACTAAGCCCTTCCAATTCTTTTTGTAGGTGTGCAGAGTTTAAATAATAAATGGAGTGGGAAATTTTTTGGAATTCTGCTTTTAGTAGAAAATGACTTCCAAGGAGGTAGGCATTGATAATGTTAGGCAGATTGGGTGTAAAATCTTGGCTAGCTGGGTGGCTTTCAACAATTTAATTACTCTACCTGAATCGCAGTTTTACCATCTGAGAAATGAGCTTATATTCTGTACTCACAGAGAGGATTTATAAAGAGTCAAAAAAACCTAGGTAAATTTCCTAGTTCAGAGCTTGGGCATGGTAGTTGTTTTGTGAATGTTGGTTCCCTTCTCCCTCCTTTTAATAGATGTTTCCTATCACTTCTAAAATTGATACCTTTAATTTGTTTAGCTCTTTGTCATTATTATTTCAGTAGTCAGTGGTTTCCCAAGCAACAATAGCCTAGGCAATGTAATTAAGGCATAAATCAATGTTAAATTTTTGTTCTGACTTACAGCGGTACTAGCAAAGTCTCTACTGTCTTTGTTCCCAAATGCCTCTAATCTCATCTAGAGTGTCACCCTGAGAGCTTCTGAATGCCTGTCTCCCTGGCTAGCTCATGGCGTTCCTGCCACTGTGGTCGCTTTCCATAGCCTGGTGTCCTTCTTCCCTACCTTAAATGCTTCTCACTTGACATTACCGGTATTGGACAGCAGTAGCTTTGCTCTATTTGTGGTCAGACTCAAAGGGTATGGCATACCCTCCCTGCACCTTTCTTAGCTTTTTGAAATTGGGGCATGGGATGGACTGACTTTATATTTTCAGTTCCCTTCAGTGGGCTCAGCTTTTTACTTTGCCTGAGCTTTCTTTTTTTTTTTCCTGAAAAGTACAACTGTTGTTTTATTTTCCCAGAATTTATTCTCTCTTCTTCTCAGATATGTAGTTCTCTTCTTTTGAAAATGACTATTTATCCATTCCCATGGTTCTACTCTACATGTGTGGGGGCTACCATGTCCTTACATGCCACAGGTTCCTGGGCCCCAAGCTGTCTAGGTGGCTACCTTTTAAGTCACAGCACTGTGCCTACCTGGTCACGGTTATAGGTCCAGGTGTAGCTACAAAATTCAAGAGTTCCAAGATTCAAGATTCTGCGTTTACCACAGGAGTTTTCAAGGTGGAACTGACAAAGGAGATTAAGTCCCTTCATAGTAGTGAAGCTTTGGGTTTGATTGAGAGTCTTGCCTTCCCCATTTGATGTACTGCTCCAGGGGTAAATTGACAGATTTTTCTTTCCTGATGGCATGGGAGGTCTTAACCCTTGTCTTAGTCAGTTTGGGCTGCTTAAAAACATTACCATAAATTGAGTAGTTTATAAACAACAGAAACTTATTTCTCAGAGTTTCGGAGGCTGGAAGTCTGAAATCAGGGTGCAGCATGGTCGGGTCCTGGTGAGAGCCCTCTTCCGGGCTGCAGACTGCCGTCTTCTGATTGTATCCTCACATGGCAGAGAGGGGGCTGGCTTGCTCTCTGGCCTCTTCTTCTAAGGGCACTAATTCCGTTCATGAAGGCTCCACCTTCATGACCTAATTACCTCCCAAAGGCCCTACCTCTAAATACCATCATATTTGAGATTGGGGTTTCAACATATAAATTCAGGAGGACACAAACATTCACTCCATTGCAACCCCTGAGGCACAGGCTTTTTCCTACATGCCTAGAAAGACACTTCCAGATCTCTGATTCATTGTAGATATGCAACTTAAGCTCTTGCTATATATTATTTGCTCCTTAGAACATCCTGTGGGAAAATCAGGGCAGATACAATCTCATACAATCTCAGTCTGTCTCTGTCGTACTCTCTCTCTTTGTTTCTCTTTCTTTCTTAGACATTGAGATTAAAAGTGGCAAAATGCATTGTCCAATATCACACAAGTAGAATATTGCAGTCAAAATTATAAGTTGAGATTCCTAATTTTAAGTTTAGTGTTCTTTCCACTTTACTATAAAGACTCTTTGTGACTTTTATAATCTCCATTAAAAAATATTATCCAAATATGTTGCCTGATGTTGTCTCAAAATTATATCACTTTTGTGTTCCATCATTTTTTTAAACCTTACCTAAGTACTTCCTTAGGGTTTTCATCCCTTGTCTGCTAGACTCCCCTACAAATTTCTTGATCCATTGTGCTGCTCCTCATCTGTCTTCCAATAATCCTTGGTGATTTCTTGGAGGTTCTATCTCTTTCTATCTCCTATTTGTATTTGTTACTTGTTCTTACTGACTACAAACCTGGGTATATAGATGCCTGAGGTTTTCAGGTTATTCTTTGGTTGCTTTGAGGTTATATTTCTTCACATCAGAGGATATTATTCCAGGAAAACAATCTAGGTCTTCCATAGGATGGAAGAGAGAGAGTACAGAAAACGAAGTAGAAAAATTGATGAAGAAAACTTGCTGTACCACAGACATATTCTTTGCAGAAGGCTGCCTTTGTATAGCCCTAAGCAGCCATCACTCTCTGTTCTTACTCTGCCCACTGACCTATTCTGCTAGGTCTGTGGTATTCATGAAAGTCAGGTTGTAGATGTAAGACCAGCAATAACCGACTTCTGTCTGTTTCAGGGTCACAGGCACTTACCTTAACCCGAGACGGACTGGGGATGGTTCAAGCAGGCAGAATGGTGTCAGTCGTGAAGGGGGAAATAGCTTTGTAACTCACAGAATGTCAGGAGACTCTTTATTGTCACCGTTGGAGGACTTTAGGATCCTTCTTGGGTCCACTGCTTTATCTATGATTGCCTTTTATGCAACATTGAATAATATTCTTATAGGAAAGTATTCTTGAGTGAAAGAATGCTCTGTATAAGTACTGAATTGGTCAGTGTGGTGGTTTTAAAATAGGTCCTAATATTCTTTGATATCTCTCCCTCACTTCCAGATATAGAGCTTAATTGCCCTTCCCTTGAGGTAGGGCTGGACCTAGTGCTTTGCTTATAACAAATAGAATATGCCAGAAGTGATAGTGTGTGATGTCTGAAATTGGGACATAAAAGGCATTTTAACTTCCTCTTGTTCTCTTTCTTGGATCATCCATTTTGGGGAAAGCCTATTTCCCCATTAAATCAGCCTGATGGAAAGACCCATGTGGCTAGGAACTGAGGCTCTTCTGGCCACAGTCAAGTGAGTAAGTCATCTGGAAGTGGATTGTCCAGCCACAGTCAAGCCTTCACATGACTGCAACCCTCAGTGGCATCTTGGCTGTAGCCTCATGAGAGTTCTTGAGCCAGATCACGCAGTTAAGCTGCTCCTGAATTCCTGACCCCAGAAACTGTAATAGGAAATGTTTTTTGTTTAAATCCACTAAATTTGCAGGCAATTTGTTGTATAGCTATAGATAAACAGATTTTGGTCATGTTCATTTGGACTTGATTTAGATGCCAATGTACTGGATTTCAAGTTGATGACATAAAGGGCTGAGACTTTTGAGGGATCTTGGGAAGTGAGTCCATTTTGCATGTGGTAGGAATATAAATAATTTCTGACCAAAGGGCAGCTATGGAAGTTTTAAAATATGTCCACAAATTCTTTGATGCTCCTCTCTTCAAAGGAAGGGTCTAATTCTATTCTCCTCCTTCAGCAATGAATAACTAATACAATTGACTTCTTCAGAGGTGGATTCATGGGTTTGCAAGCTGTGCAGTTGCAGGGGGCCCCTTGCTCGGATGGGCCCTACACTTGGCTTAAGGCTCAGTTGTTGCATCTTGAAAATCTTAATAGTTTTTGAACCATGGGCCCCACATTTAAATTTTTCACTAGACCTCACAAACTGTGTGGTCATTCCTTCTTTTTTAATTACTATTGTGGTAACATCAGTTCATAACATTATATAAATTTCAGGTGTCCATCATAATATATTTCGAATTTTGTGTAGATTATATCATGTTCACCACCGAAAGACTAAATTACAATCCATCATGACACACATGCACCTAATCACCCCTTTCTCCCACTTGCCACCCTTCTTCCCCTCTGGTAACCACCAATCTAATCTCTTTTGCTATGTGTTTGTTGGTCGTTGTTTTTATCTTCTACTTATGAGTGAGATCACATGGTATTTGACTTTCTCCCTCTGACTTATTTCACTTAGCATAATACCCTCAAGGTCCATCCATATTGTTACACATGGCTGGATTTCATCACTTCTTATGGCTGAGTAGCATTCCATTGTGTATATATACCACATATTGTTTATCCTTTTGTCCCTTGATGGGCACCTCGGTTGCTTCCAAGTCTTGGCTATTATGAATAAGGCTGCAATGAAGATAGGGGTGCATGTATCTTTATGCATTTGTGTTTTCAAGTTCTTTGGATAAATACCCAGCAGCGAAATAGCTGGATCATACGGTAGAGATATTCTTAATTTTCTGAGGAATCCCCATACTGTTTTTCATGGTGGCTGCACCAGTTTGCACTCCCACCAGTAGTATATGAGAGTTTCCTTCTCTCCACATCCTCTCCAAACTTATTTTTTCCTGTCCTGTTAATTATAGCCATTCTGATGGGACTGAGGTGATATCTCATTGTAGTTTTGACTTGCATTTCCCTGGTAGTTAATGATGTTGAACATCTTTTCATGAGCCTGTTGGCCATCCGTGTATCTTCTTTGGAGAAATCTCTGTTCAGATCTTTTGCTCATCTTTTAATTGGTTTCTTAGTTTCTTTTGTTGTTGAGATGGATGAATTCTTTGTATATTTTGGATATTAATATTTGGATATTAACCACTTATCTGATACATGGTTTGCAAATATCTTCTCCCAATTGTTATGTTGTCTTTTCGTCTTGTTGATGGTTTCCTTTGCTGTGCAGAAGGTTTTTAGTTTGATGTGGTCCCAATTGTTCATTTTTTTATTTGTTTCCCTTGCCTGGTCAGACGTGGTATATGAAAAGATGCTGCTAAGGCGGATGTCTAAAAACGTACTGCCTATGTTTTCTTCTGGAAGTTTAATGGTTTCAGATCTTACATTCAAGTCTTTAATCTGAGTTAATTTTTGTGTATGTTGTATGATAATGGTCTGCTTTCATTCTTTTGCATGTGGCTGTCCAGTTTTCCCATCATTTATTGAAGAGACTCTCCTTTCTCCATTGTATGTTCTTGGCTCCCTTGCAGAAAATTAGGTGTCCATAGATGTGTGGGTTTATTTCTGGGATCTAAATTCTGTTCCATTTATCTGTGTGTCTGTTTTTGTGCTGGTACCATGCTGTTTTGGTTTCTATAGCTTTGTAGTATATTTTGAAATTGGGGAGTGTGATGCTTCCAGCTATGTTCTTTTTTCTCAGGATTTCTTTGGTTATTCGGGGTCTTTTGTTATTCCATATAAATTTTAGGATTCTTTGTTCTATTTCTGTGAAAAATGTTGTTGGAACTTTGATAGAGATTGCATTGAATCTATAGATTGCTTTAGGAAGTATGGACATTTTAACTATGTTAATTCTTCCTATCCAAGAGCATGGAATATCATTCCATTTCTTTGTGTCTTCTTCAATTTCTTTCAACAATGTTTTAGTTTCCAGTGTACAGATCTTTCACATCTTTGGTTAAGTTTATTCCTAGGTACTTTATTCTTTTTGTTGCAATTGTAAATGGGATTGTATTTTTCTTTTTCTTTTTCTTTTAGGAATATTAGCCCTGAGCTAATGTCTGCCACCAATCCTCCTCTTTTTGCTGAGGAAGATTGGCCCTCAGCTAATATTCATGCCCATCTTCCTCTACTTTATATGTGGGATGCCTGCCACAGCATGGCTTGACAAATGGTGCATAGGTCTGCACCCAGTATCCAAACTAGCAAATCCTGGGCCACCGAAGAGGAATGTGTGAACTTAACTGCTGTGCCACGAGGCCAGCCCCCAGGACTGTATTCTTAATTTCTCTTTTTGCTACTTCATTGCTAGTGTATAGAAATGCAACTGATTTTTGTATGTTGATTTTGTATCCTTTATCTTTACCATATTCATCTATTATTTCTAAAAGTTTTTTAGTAGATTCTTCAGGGTTTTCTATATATAAAATCATGTCATTTGCAAATAGAAACAGTTTCACTTCTTCTTTTCCAATTTAGATCCCTTTTATTTCTTTTTCTTGCCTGATTGCTCTGGCTAAGACTTCCAATACTATGTTAAAGAAGAGTGGTGACAGTGGGCATCCTTGTCTGGTTCCTGCTTTTAGAGGCATAGCTTTCAGTTTTTCTCCATTGAGAATGATATTAACTGTGGGTTTGTCATATGTGGCCTTTATTATGTTGGGGCATTTTCCTTCTATGCTCATTTTATTTACAATTTTTATCATAAATGGATCCTGTATCTTGTCAAATGCTTTCTCTGCATCTATTGAGATGATCATGTGATTTTTACTCTTCACTTTGTTAATGTGATGTATCACGTTGATTGACTTGTGGATGCTTAACCATCCCTGCATCCCCCCTGGAATAAATCTCACTTGATCACGGTGGATGATCTTTTAAATGTACTGTTGTATTCAATTTCCTAGTATTTTGTTGAGGATTTTTACATTGATGTTCATCAGTGATATTGGCCTGTATTATTCTTTTTTTATGTTGTCCTTGTCTGGTTTTGGTATCAGGGTAATGTTGGCTTCATAGAATGAGTTAGGAAGCTTTCCCTCCTCTTCAATTTTTTGGAAGATTTTAAGAAGGATAGGTATTAAGTCTCCTTTGAATGTTTGGTAGAATTCACCAGAGAAGCCATCTGGTCCTGGACTTTTATTTTTTGGGAGATTTTTGATTACTCTTTTGATCTCCTTACTGGTGATTGGCCTATTCAAATTCTCTATTCTTCTTGATCGAGTTTTGGAAGGTTGTATGATTCTAAGAATTTATCCATTTCTTCTAGATTATCTAATTTGCTTGCATATAGCTTTTTATAGTATTCTTTTACAATTTTTTGTATTTCTGAGGTATCTGTTGTAATTTCTCCTCTTTCATTTCTGATTTTATTTATTTGAGCATTCTCTCTTTTTTCCTTGGTGAATCTAGTTAAAGGTTTGTCAATTTTGTTTCTTTTCAAAGAACCAGTTCTTAGTTTCATTGATTTTTTTCTACTATTTTTGTCTTATTTCATTTATTTCTGCTCTGATTTTTATTGTTTCCTTTCTTATGCTCATTTTGGGCTTTGTTTGTTCTTCTTTTTCCAGTTCCTTTAGGTGCACTGTTAGATGGTTTATTTGGGGTTTTTTTTGTTTGTTGAAGTAGGCCTGAATTGCTGTAAACTTCCCTCTTAGAACCACTTTTGCTGTACCCCATAGATTTTGGCATGTTGTATTTTTATTTTCATTTGTTTCCAGGAATTTTTTGATTTCTCCTTTGATTTCTTCATTGACTCACTCTTTGATCAGTAGCATTTTGTTTAATTTCCATGTATTTGTGGCTTTTCTGATTTTCTTCCTGTCGTTGATTTCTAGTTTCATACCTTTGTGGTCAGAAAAGATGCTTGGTATTATTTTGATCTTCTTAAATTTACTGAGACTTGTTTTGTGGCCTAATATGTGATCAATCCTGGAGAATGTTCCATGGGCATTTGAAAACAATGTGTATTCTCTGGTTTTTGGATGGAATGTTCTATATATATATATCTCCTAAGTCTATCTCTCATAATGTGTCATTTAAGGCCAATGTTTCCTTATTGATCTTCTGTTTTGATGATCTATCCATTGGTGTGTTAAAGTCCTCTACTATTATTCTATTACTGTCTATTTCTCCTTTTATTTCTGTTAATAATTGCTTTATATATTTAGGAGCTCCTATGTTGGGTACATAGACATGTACAATTGTTATATCCTCTTGTTGAATTGTTCCCTTTATCATTACGTGGTGCCCTTCTTTGTCTCTTGTTACAGTTTTTGTTCTAAACTCTATTTTGTCTGACATAAGTATTGCTACCCCAGCTTTCTTTTCTTTGCCATTTGCATGGAATATCTTTTTCTATCCCTTCACTTTCAGTTTATCAGTGTCTTTAGGTCTGAAGTGTGTGTCTTGTGTGCAGCATATATATGGGTCTTGTTTTTTTATCCAATCAGCCACGCTATGCCTTTTGATTAGAGCATTTAGTCTGTTGACATTTAAAGAAGTTATTGATAGATATGTATTTATTGCCATTTTGTTACTTTTTTCCTGGGTGTTTTAGGAGTTCTTCTCTGTTCCTTTCTTCTTCTCTTGCTCTCTTCCCTTGTGGTTTGATGGCTTTCTTTGAAATATATTTGGCTTCCTTTCTCTTACTTGTTTGTGTTTTTATTATAGGTTTCTGGTTTGTGATTACCATGAGGTTCATATGTAATAGTCTATGGATATAGCAATCTATATCGAGTTGATACTCTGTTTAGTTTGACCTTTTTCTAAAAGCTCTACTCTTTTACTCCCCTCCACCCAAATTTTATGTTTTTGATATGATATCTAACCTCTTATTTTGAGTGTGTGTATTCATTTTGAGTGTGTGTATCCTCTTCTCTACGTGGTTGATCTGCTACCTTTACTGTATTTTTGCCTTTACCAGTGATTTTATTGCCTCTTTTTTTTTTTTTTATAATTTTCTTATTCCTGTTCGTGGTCTTCTCTTTCTCATTTAAGTAAGTCCCTTTAGCATTTCTTGTAGAACTGGTTTCTTGGTGATAAATTCCTTTAATTTTTGCTTGTCTGGGAAACTCTTTATTTCTCCTTCCATTCTGAATAACCTTGCCAGGTAGGGTATTCTTGGATGTAGGTTTTTCCCTTTAAACACTTTAAATATATTGTGCCACTCTCTCCTAGTCTGTAGAGTTTTGGCTGAGAAGTCAAAGAAGTTTCATGAGAAACCTTATGGGGTTTCCTTTGTATGTCACTTGTTGCCTTTCTGTTGCTGCTTTTAGGATTCTCTCTTTATGTTTAATTTTGGACATTTTAATTATAATGTGTCTTGTTGTGGGCTTCTTTGAGTTTATCTTGTTTGGTGCTTTCTGTGCTTCCTGTATTTGGATGTCTGTTTCCTTCCTTAGGTTAGGAAAGTTTTCAGCTATTATTTCTTCAAATGAATTTCTGCTCTTTTGTCTCTCTCTTCTGCTTCTGGGACATCTATACTATGAATGTTAGTGTGCTTGATATTGTCCCCGAGTTCCCTTAGATTATTCTCATTCTTTTAAATTTTTTTCTTTTATTTGTTTAGCTTGGGTGATCCCCTCTAGTCTTTTGTCCAACTTGCTGATCCGTTCTTCCATATCATCTACTCAGCTATTGAGTCACTCTAATGAATTTTTCATTTCCAGTACTGTATTCTTCATTTCTGATTGTTTCTTTTTTATATTTTCCAATTCTTTGTTGATGTTCTCACTGTGTTCATCCAGTCTTCTCCTAAGATCAGTGAGCATCCTTATGACTTTTTGTTTGAACTCTTTCTCAGGTAGATTGTTTATTTTTGTTTCATTTAGTTCTTTTTCTGGGGTTTTGTCCTATTCCCTTGCTTGTAATGTATTCCTTTGCCTCTTCATTTTGCCTGTTTCTCTGTGCTTATATCTCTATATTAGGTGGGTCAGCTATGTCTCCTGATCTTGGAGAAGTGTCCTTATGTAAGAGATGCCTTTTGAGCCCCATAGTGTGCTTCCCTGTGCTCATCAGTTCCAAATGTCCCAGGAGTGACCCTTGTGTGGGCTACCGGTGTCCTTCTGCTAAGGCTGGGTTGCTCTTGCTGCAGGTACCCAGGGATTCTAGGCTTTCCCTGCCAGCTGGCTGTTTGTAAATCGGGTTTAGGGAGCTCCAGCACAGTTGGCTACAAGGTCTAATAGAACATTCCTCTTGCAATTTTTCTATTAAGTGCTTAGGCCCCCAGTTTGGCTGGTTGCTAGGCTCAGGGGCTTACAATTGCTGTAGGCCTCCAGTCTGCAAGGCTGTTGTTAGCTATCTCAGGATTGCAGCTGAGTAGGACTGGCCCCAGGCAGGGGAACACCCAATTGTTTCAGGCTTTGGAAGGTGAGGCCAATCCCCTATGAGGCTGTCTGAGAAGGACATGTCTTCTGCCACTGATAAGCCCCACTGCTCACAGGTCCACACACACCATCAATACAGTCCTGGCCCATGTATATGACCTGACTCCCTGTAGTGTACTGAGTCACCCCAGTGCAGAGGTCCCCACACTCTCCACCAACACTCCCCACAGTCCACCTGCTCCTCATGCAGGCCCTGCCCCACAGAGGTGGACACACTCCCTTGTCTGCAAAGGATTGAGGCACCCAGTCTATGTAGGCCAACAAGTAGCCTGAGGGCTTGCTGTTGGGTGGGGCCAGTCCCTAGGGCAGGCTGCCTGCCTTGTTGGAAATGGATAAAATCAGTGCTCTAGTGGGTGTGGCAGAACCCTGGGCTAACAGGCCAGGGGAAGAACTCCAAGGCATCTGCCAGCATCTGTGTCAGCACGCCTGTACTAGGTCACAACAATGTCTGCCACCAACGTCTCAGTCCCCAGAGAGGTCTCACCTCTCAATGAGAGGCACTCAGAGCCTATCAGGTGAATCTCTTTTCACCAAAGGGCTGTTCACTTTTCTTTCTGAGATGGGTGAATTCGTGCATGGGCCCTTTAAGAGCTGGGTTTTTCTGCTTATGTCCAGTAGCTTTTCTGGGGATATTCCCCATTGCAGTTAATATCCAGTAAAAGCAGATATTATGAGACTCATCTCAGTTGTTCTGAGTCTGAAGTATGCTTATAGTGGTAATGCGCTCCTGCTCAGGTGCCCCACTCCCCACAGAAGGCTGTGTACCTTAGGTTTGCTCCCAGCAGGCTGGCTGTGAAGCTCTGTGGCTCACAAAGGTGGCTTTTTTCTCTCCAGAAAGGATTTTCTCCCACTTCCACCTCATTCAGGACTGTCCCTTGTTGTGGGAGTTCTTTTTATCCAGTTTTCAGTTCTCTGTCAGGGGTAATTTTTCTAAGAATAGTTGTAACCTGGTTGTGTTCATGGCAGGAGGTGATTTCAGAGTCCGTCTACACTGCTGTCTTGATGAGATCTCCTATGTGGTCATTCCTGAGCTGCTTCTTCTGCCCTAACCTTGAGGTCACTGGCCTTTCTTGATAGTTGACTTAACTTCTATCCATAGAGACCTAGTGAGCTCACTTTCTCTTGTCTTTGGGAATGTGGGAAGCGGCTGTTCATTTCACTTCACCTTAGGAAAAAGCTAATTTTCTCCTGATCCCTTGAGCCATCAGCCCAATTGGTGACCCCAGAATTCGAGGTTTTACTCAGTTAATGTCCATGGTCAGTGTCCCATGGTCCCTGTGGTCCTCCCTGAGCTCAGGTACTTCATTTAGCCCAGTCCTAATTCTCCCCATGTCTGCCTTTGTCTCTGTTCCTTTATGGGGCCACAGAGCATCCAAAACCTGTTGTTTCTTTTTTTTTTCCTCCAGGGTTCACCACACCTTTCTTCACTTTCTGGAAAGAACATTTCCAAGCTTCTGAACTAGATCATTCTTTGATAACATTAAATTTAACTTAATTACAGTTAAGTATTATTTCTATCCAGGTTGGACACATTCTTATATTCATTATAATTATACTTGAGAGAAGAAGAGATTTGAGTTCTTGTGGAACAGAGATTCACTCTTTTTGAGAATGTCCAAAGCTTCCCTAAAAAGTCAGCAAATGGGGCAGCTCTTAAAAATGATATTGTTTTCTGCTCCTAAGGAGCTATTCCACTGAGCAATAGCTCTCAAACAGGGACTCGTAGTGTGAATGTCTTTTCCAGTCTGGTCTCAGGGTTGTAGAATTTCCTACATTCTCAGAAATCCTGCAAACATCATAAAGTCAGAACTTAGGCTATTATCTTATCTTCAGCACTTTCTATGTGACTAATGTAGTTTAACCTGCAAAATGCCAACTTGGGAGACGTTTGACACTCAGAGTCTGATTGAAGAATTTGCAGCCATGACTTGGTTTTTTTGATTGACCCAATTGTAAGCCATTTGACTTCCTCTTCAGAGAAAACTGGTTATAAAATAGGACATACTTTCAAAGGTGAGGGTACTGTCTTTACTTGCCTCTCTCTCTAAGGTTACACCCAATCTCCTTTGACATGGAGATGTCAAGAAGATCTCTGGGTACGCGCTAGGAAACAATTCAAAGGATCTTAGAGGCTTTTGGAGATGAGAGAGGGTTGAGGGCCTCGTTAAGCCATGTAGAATTTGTCCAAATGCCCACTAGGGGCAGTCTGACCTTAATTAGGTCAATATTTATTCAGGCCCACATATAGGGTAAAACCTTATTATTTTAGCTATCCTAGTAGCAGACACGGAGATGCATGGCTCAGATTCCCTTCCAAGAAAGGACTTCTTGCTCAGTTGTAAGGAGTGTGGTTCACTGGCAGCCTCCTGCTGTTGACGTCTTCGGGTCCACCTCAGCTTTTGAGCTGGGACTCCCCTAATGGGTGATCTTTCTTCAAAGATTCTCACCAAGTGGGCAGAGGCTTTGTCCGATATGCATTACAGTCTGCTGCCCCTCCCTGCCCAATCCTACTTTCTTCCTTTTTTTCCCCCACAGGTATTACTGTTTAATTTGCATTCTTTGCTCTGTCTCAGCCTCTGCTTCCCAGAGGACCTAACTTACACAGTGGTTCCAAGAGTCTTTGAAGAAAACAGGTGGTAAGATGAGGTTTTGGGCCTGGATCACTCATTGTCTGGTTGGCAGTGAGAACCCTATCCCAGCTGGTATGTGGGGGCATAGATAGTCTCTGGCATAAGATGTTGGCTCAGTTATAAAAACTTTGTCGGTGAATTGAGAGAATGTTCCAATGCAATGGTTTAGACATTTGAAAAGTACAGGGGAAAAAATTCATACAATAAAAATGGAATTGGCTGGTTGTTATTAAGTTGCATTGGTGCTCATTAAAGGGATAGTAAAAAGCTGAGGGCAGTTAAAAATTGATAACTAAGGAAGTCAGAAGTCCTTTTTAGTAGCTTAAAAAGAGGCCTTTAACTCCAGCATTGGGAGAGAAGAAAAAGACCAAACTCAGGATTAAATAGAGTCTTGAGGTTCAAAAACTAATGATTATGCAGCTGAGGTAGGTCTGTCCTGCCAAAGTCAGGGCCCTGGGTGAGAAAACTTTCTCCATCCTGACACATGTGATGGGGATGATTTGTTGCCTATCTCCCTCATGTTGGTTCGTTTAAAATCCTCTGAATTGTCAGAGCTTACAGAGGTGGTCCCTTTCCCTAGTAAGTGCAAATATACACCCCTTTCATGTGAGAAGCCATTGAAGCCATTCCCCAGCTAGATAAGAGGTTTTCCCTCACCCCCATCAAGATATGGCTCCACCTCTTCTCTTGGCTGCTAGACCTACAACTAGGGTTGAGTCATAGCATTTCCAACTTGAGGTTGTCCTGGGTCTGATAAGGAAGGAATGGTATTATACTCTAAAGGAGTTACAAGCGCTTGTCAGCATGTACTGACAGGAGCCAGGGGAGTATTAATGGTACTGGATTTTGAAGGTTCTTGACGGGCCACGATATAAGATTGGGTAAGGAGGACTTTACTGACTTGGAGGCACTTTATCAGGACAAAGGATTTAACACTTTGGCAAAGACTCCAGGGCATAGTGCAAATTCACTGCTAGGGTAGCTTGTAGAAGCAGGAGAAAATGATGGCCCATGCTGAGTAAGTGAAGTGGAAATGCCAGAATTGCCATTGCAGATACCAGAGGAAGGAAACAAAAGTCTCAGGGAGGGGGCCATGCTGGAGTGGAGATATGTGAGGTCAGAAGATCCATCAGAGGAGAATGTTCCATGGGAAGGAGAAGATGACATGCATAATTTACCAAGCCTCCAGGAAGGCACTTGTAAGAGGTGTACTAGCATTATGAAGAATTTTGGTGTTGGCTGTCTTTGCAGAGCAGGGCTGATGGTAGGAGAAGCTATCATAGAACTTAACTCATTGATAGCAATGGATTTCGAAGGTACCATAGTCCAAATTTAGGAATGGTGCTTGGGTCCATATACATGTTGATATGAAAGACTGCCATCTTTGAATGGGCTCCAAAACAAGAAAGGCTTCTGCGACATGTCTAGGTTGCAGCACAAGCAGCTCTGTTGCTTGGCTATTTGATCTGGCAATATCGTTGTGAGAAGAAAAATGCAGATCCCTGAGTTTTTGGAGCAAAGCCATAGTGCCTTTTGAAAAAATCTCTTGACACCCTAATAGTATCTTGTAAAGACAGAATACTTGGTCATAGTGGCACTAAGTAACCATGAGTTCAGAACTTCCCATCGTTTGTAAGGTGTTGTTGAGCCACCAAGTCATAAAATCAGGTGTACCCAGCAGCATTCCATTGTAAGTTGGAAGTGGTACATCTAGGACCTAGAACAAGTAGGACCGGGGGGACAAACAACTTACATGAGTAAGTAGCCCAGAGCCCCATGGCACCCACCAGAGTTGTACCAGGAGCCCTTTCCTTACCACTCTTACGGCATTTAACATATTGCCCCACCAGAAGACGCGGTCTAGTAGAGTGTTGGAACAGTCTGCTGAAGGTGCAGCTGAAGCACAGGTCAGAGGCAATACTCTGAGGATGTGGTGCCACCCTCCAGGATGCAGTACACACACATTATTAGAGCCCTCTGTATGAAGCCATGTCCCGAAAAGAAAGAATATGTGGGTTCAGGAACCAACTTAAGCAGATGGATTGAAATGCATTTTATAATGATTTATTTAAAAGAGCGAGGCTTATTAAGCAAATTAATGGTTAAAAAGGAAATGTTTGTCTAATGACAATGAGTGACAACATTTCCCTGATATCACTAGAGTGCTGTTTACAGGTACAGCTTTGCCCCTGGATTAGTTAAATTTTGCCTTCACTTATGAGAATGTTTAATGTACCAAATGTGAGGAAAAGAACTTAAAGTAAATCTTTGAAAGAAATAGAATTTTCTTCCTCAAAATCTGTTGTATAAATGAGATTTTACTGATACAAAGACTACACTCCTGTGAAATCCCTGAATTAGATGGAAAATAAAGACTTTGATGACTCCTTCCCTAGTAATGTAACATGAGTTACAATCCTGCTCATGCTCTTCCCTCCCTTCTTCCTTCTGCTGCCCAATCAGAACTCCATCTTTAAGACCCAGTATTATCAAGATGCTTTCTCTGACTGCTCCAGGGACGTGATCTGTCTTACCTTTTCATTCTTAGAAAATGCTTGAACCGACTCTACATTCCTGGCATTTGGTTAGAAAATGTTTTATAAGTTAATTAATATTATCTTGACTCTTCAAATGAATTTTAAGTGCTTCAAAGCCAGGATGATGGTTTATTCATATTTTTATTTGCCACTTTGTGTCTGGTCAGAGTCTGGGAGAGACAAAACACTCAATACATATAGATTACTTTTTCTTGTTGGGAGCATCCATTCAATTGCCTATGGCATGGACCAAGGAATGAGCTTTGTTTTTTTAAAGGAAAGATTTCACTCAATTATTGTGTTCAATTTTTCACAATTCAAGACCTATTTATGTTAGTATACAGATGTACAACCTTACCTAGTTCACTTTACCTCTCTAGCCTTAAATTCCTCATTTGTAAATTAAAGAAAGTACGTTATAAAATCAACTAACATTTACTGAATACTTCCTATGACCTAGACACCTGGTTAAGTAATTTCTATGTACTATTTATTCAATTCTCATTTTCTAGAATTGAATTCCCTGGTTTAAAGAATTTTTTAAATTAATTGCCCACAACTACTAGCTATTAAGTAGTAGAGCTAGACTTGAATCCAGTCCTGAATAACTCTGAAACCCATGCTCTCAACTGCTCACTATCTTGCCTCAGGTTTAAAAGCTAGTGAGCTAGCTTTCTAGTTCTATTTCCAGCTCTAGAATTTCATGAGCCTAGTTCTCAAATGGAGCAAGTCAACATTGTCTTTCTGCACTTAGTGGATTCTTGAACACAAAGAGAGAGAAAAGAGCTCTACTGCTTTATGAACACATCACTTCTCAGGCTCGTTTTAGGGCTTTAGGAAACATTACGCAACTGGTAGATATGGGAAGGCTAAATGTCAGCAGAACTGCAAAGAACCAGAATGCCTAAAGATATTGAACTAGTTTAATTGACTCAGAGTTAAACATGGACTCTTATTTCAACCTATACTGAATCTTCTTTTCTCAGGTAGTATACGATTAACCTAAGAGTTCTCTTCAGAATCTCCTAGTACCTTAATGTTGTTATTTGGGAAATGAATCATCACACAGCCTCAGATCTTGGTGGGACAAGTTGGTATATAAATAGAACAGTAAGTAGTAAAATTATAATATGGAATTAGAGAATATAGAAGGCATATGGAGATTTGGTTGAGTGTATCTTGTCCCAAGAATAACCTGTTTTTGTTTGTTTTAATTAGGTTCTTGAGGCAATCAATAAATTAATATTTACTGAGTGCTTACTGTGCAAGTCCACCCCTGCGTCAGGTGCTACGGACAACACAAAACTCTAAAAAATTACCTCTGCGTTCAAGTAGCTTATATCCTACCTCAGAATAAGAGATATGAATACATGAAAAAATTAGTGAAAAACATAACATTATACATGATTAAGTACTAAGTTCTATCTGAAGGAATGTAAGCGCTGGAGGTGCCCAAGACAGCCATTGTGGCTGCCATGCCCTGATTCCCTCCTACATTCAATGGTCTATTCAGGGCAATATCATGGTCTTTGTGTGGAGAGACTGTTGACTGGATCAGAGGTGGTCAGCGACCCTGAGGCAGCCAGTCTATAGGCTAGCCAGCTACCTATAATACGGCCTGGGCCAAACAACAAAACAACAAGCCAAGGGAGCTGGCTCAGACTCTTTTGGGAGTTTGCGCGAGAAAATAGTGAGGGTCTGGACGTTGTGAGTTGAGGGCTGAGTCTTAGATTCTTTCCTTCCTTCTCTGTTGGGAGATGGGAGCAAATGAGGGAACATAGTCTTAGTCAGCAAAGGCTTTAACATTGGAAAGAGATAGATGAAGAGCAGAGAGTGAGGAAGCTAGTTGCTGGAGAGACATGGACACAGGAAAGTTGCTAAGTGATGTTGATGGCAGATCACTTTATACGCCCTACTGAAGATCCGTGAAATTCTTCTCCCTAAAGTTACCTTGGAACCATATTCGCCTGCATCGAGGTCTAGATTTTGGTTGTCCTGGGACTCGTGTGCTTGTGCATCCTTTCAAGGAGCCCAGTATTACTGGAAATGATTTGAGTGAATTTCTATTTCTCCTAACCAGATAAACAGTGCTACAGGAGATTGGGGGAAAAGTGAAAGCTGTAATAAGGGGGTGTTTGATTTGTGTAGCGAGAGTCTAGATGAAGACGTTTCTTTGTGATTTTATTTTTCATTCTGAAACACTTTATGGGCTTCAAAAATTCTGGTGCATTTAAAGTTCCAATGAATCCAGAATTTACTGCCATTCATTCGCAACTGACAGTGCATTGATTATCCTCATGTATGAATGGTTGGCTTGTTAGCTTTTGAGCTAAAAGTGAGAAATTTCTTCAGTTCGGTATGGAATGGTTTTGTACATTGTGTCCTTAACTCCTATTAGTACAGCTCTAAGCGTATCCATTATCGAAGTATCAAAACAATATTTCTGAAAATTACCTTTTTTTTTAAACAATAGAACTGAAGGTCTTTCAACTTCTTCCCCCAAGGATTAAAATAGCTGATGTTCAAAAGAATCCACAAAAGTGATTATTTTTTATAGCTCCTCAGGAGTAAGACCCTCCTTAGGTGGAGAACCCTTCATCTAAGTGTAAGTGAGTCATAAAGGTTATGAAGTTGGCAAGGAACTCTGCAGCACATGCTGAGCCCTGTGTGTCTCATCTTGCCTGGAGTTTGATATATGCAAAGGAAGCTCCATTCACAACTGCTGTTCCCTCTGGTTGACAAAGATGAAAAGCTTAGCAATACTGGAGGTGGAGGAAGCAGGTTTTGTTCTTTCTTGACAGATTATATTCCAAGCAGTCTGGTGAGAGGGGGAGGAAAGCAGGTCTCGAGTAAAAATAGAACCCCTTTAATTCTGAAAATGGTAAGAGAAAATTAAAATAGCAAGAACAAGAGCCAGTCCCGGAGGCAGACAATTTGTGACACAAACATTGATGAAATAGACAAGGAAAGTGATTACAGGAAAATGCGGAGTTAACGTGGAAGGAACTTTCCTTCTACCCCACGTCATTTACTTGTAAACTCCTGACACTCAGCCAAAGTGGTAAGTGTGGACCATAGAATGTCTGGGATTGAATATACATGAGGAGATACTTGCCATCTTTGTCAACTCTGACCGATTCTCTCCTCTGATCCCATGCAACCATACAAATTCCTCCCAAAGTGTGCAAGACAAGGATCTATGGCGAAAGTAGGGTGCCTGGGCTAGCCAGAGTGGCTACCATGGCTGGGGGTGGAGCAGAGTTTTCCATAAGACTTAGGAGCTCTTGGAACTCTTTTGTACTTTTTCCAAAAAACGGTGGATTTATCTGCCTAAGAAAAGTCTTATTTAATTAGACAAGCAGCAGCCATGGAATTGTGGAAAAGAAATACTAGAGGCAAATAGCTCATGCTTTGCTGTGAATTTAGACAGGTGAGATGAGTGACTGAGAGTGTCAAGAAAAGGTGCCATGAGGGAACAATGAGAAGAAATCTAGTTTAGCCTGCCCAGCAGCCAAGCAGTCAAGCAAGAAGCTTTTATCAAACACCAGAACCTACTCAGCCTGAATTTAGGACCCTGGGAGAAATAGTCAAGTAGGTCCTTCAGTCTAGATAGGAAGACAAAACCTATTTGTGTGTGTGTGTGTGTGCACATGCGTGTGTGTAGAAATAAATTAAATACTGTAGAACATCATAAAATCAAAAGTAACCTTGCTTGGTTAGACAGTTAGTGATATGTAAATTCTGAAGGGATGGATATTATCAAGGTTTGGAATAGTCTGAAGATTTGGGGGACCACCTCAGCACGGTCCCTAGCTTCCTTCTCTTGCCACTTCTAGCGCTCTGTCTCTACCCTCTCCCTCTACTTAGCGAAAGAAGGAGCACCTTGGAACATGTTCTCTCATTTATGGACAAGTTCAATTTTTATAGAATATAAAGTTTTAAGGGGGCAGAGGCCAGTGTAGGCTATGTGGCTGGGCAGGTAACAATAATGATAATGGTGATGTTGATGATGATAGCTAATGTTTAGGCATTGCTTCTAAGCACTTTATTTTTATTTTTTTATTGAGGTATAATTGACATACAACATTATATTAGTTTCAGGTGCACAACATAATGATTTGATGCTTGTGTATATTACAAAATGATCCCACAACAAGTCTAGTTAACACCCATCACCATACATAGTTACAGAATGTTTTTCTTGTGATGAGAACTTTTAAGATTTACTCTCTTAGCAACTTTCAAACATGCAATACAGCATTGTTGACTACAGTTGTCATGCTCTGTGTACATTACATCCCCATGACTTATTTATTTTATAACCGGAAGTTCGTGCCTTTTGATTCCCTTCATCTGTTTCAGCCACCCCCCACCCTTGGCCTCTGTCAACCAACAATCTGTTCCCTGTATCTGAGAGCTTTTTTTTTTAGATTCCACGTATAAGTGAGATCATACAGTATTTGACTTTCTCTGACTTATTTCACTTGGCATACTGCTCTCAAGGTTCATCTATGTTGTCGCAAATGGCAAGATTTCATTCCTTTTCATGGATGAATAATATTCCATTGTATGTATATATTCCACATGTTCTTTATCCATTCATCTGTTGATGGACACTTAGGTTGTTTCCATATCTAGGCTATTGTAAATAATGCTGCAATGAACATGGAGGTGTACACATCTTTTCAGGTTAGTGTTTTCATTTTCTTTGGATAAATACCCAGAAGTCGGATTGCTGGATCATATGGTAGTTCTATTTTTAATTTTTTGAGGAACCTCCAAACTGTTTTCCATATTGGCTGCATTAATTTGCATTCCCACCAACAGTCTACAAGGGTTCCCTTTTCTCCACATCCTCACCAACACTTGGTATTTCTTGTCTTTTTGATAATGTCCATTCTAACAAGTGTAGGTGATATCTTATTGTAGTTACGATGTGTATTTCCCTGATGATTAGTGATGTTGAGCATGTTTTCAGGTACCTGTTGTCCGCCTGATGTCTTTTTTGGAAAAATGTCTATTCAGATCCCTTGCCCATTTTTTAATTGGACTTTTTTTTTTTTGCTATTAAGTCATATGAGTTCTTTATTTTTGATATTAACCCCTTATCAGATACATGATTTGCAAATGTTTTCTCCCATTCTATAGGTTGTCTTTTCATTTTGTTGACGGTTTCCTTTGCTGTGCAGAAGCTTTTTAGTTTGATATAGTCTCTAGGCACTTTAAATTTGTTAATAATTATAATATTTCAACAAGTCTATGACGCAGTCATAATAATAACAATATAATGAAATCAACAACAATAACTGTCTTAGCCTTTCTTTGTTCCCAAGACAACAGAAACTTAGGCAGAAGCTGCTGTGCTGTTATTTTATTAGGAAATGCAATCTCAGGTAGCAGGAATGAGGGACTAAGGTGAATAATGCAGGCAAGGAGGGAGAGCCCAAAGAAGATGCTATCCAGCTGTCCCCCAGTAATTAGTTTCTCAAACCATGGGACCAGGTCTCTGAGGAGTTATGTAAATTGTGTTTCAGAACTGTCCCTGTGTGGGAAAGGGGAGATGGGGAAGAATTTACCTACTGACCCTTGCCTCCCATTGTCAAGGGTGTTAACTTCCGTGCATTTCCTGACTGTGCAGTTGTGCCTATGGGCATCAATTAGGGTCCTGCAGCAGCATCAACAGGGCAGCACTTGGGTGAGAAGAAAGGAAAGGGGCAAGGCACAGGTAGAAGATGAGGTCCTGTCAAGCTGCAACTGCTTAAATTGGAGATGAAAGAATGCAGAGCTGTAGAAGACTGTGGAAGGTATGAGGAACTGGGGTGTTGTGTAGCCAGACTCTGATATTGTTCCCCACTTGTATCATGCAGATTATGCCCTCCATGATATCCAGTTCCCTTATTACTAAAGGGATAAAGGGAACAATTTTTCTTTTCTTTCTTTTTCTTTTTTTGTGAGAACTCTATTCCATCCATTCTTTACTGAGAGAGGAATTACAAGTGTAATCAGTTATGAAGTCCCTTTCATGGTGGTGGCTAGCTGTGATCCCTGAGTCACATAATAGAGTTAGCGAAACAGGCACAATTTCCATTGTAGCCACTTTCTTGAAGTCTTAGTTGATATTTAAATCTACCTTTTCTGACACCAGTTTCCCTCAGCCTCAGTCAGATCTTCAGCTGGTCTGGGTAAATTGGCCTGTGGGATGATGCAGACATTCATCCCTTACAAATCTAAACCCTTAGGTTTTTTGCCCTCATTTGGCTGTGGTTGCCGCAATTGCCCTTTTATACTGATATAATTGGGTATGGAAACCTACAGAAGTAATCCAGGGCATCCCCTGGATTCCAGACATACTCTTCCTTGTTCCCATTGGATGGGGGCAACCTTGGCTTTTCACGTAATTCTCTTGCCATTTCAATAACTCCTTCTGTGTCTGCTGGTTTACTCACATGAAGATCAAATTGATCGGGTGGTAGTCACAGCTTTAAGTTCAGTAGAATCCTTGCTGTGCGCTGTCACAGAAGAGCTTCCTACCCTCTCCCCTGAACTAGGATTTCCAGCCTATTAGTGGCTAACGTTATGGGGTAGGAAGCAAAATTCCCCAACGGGTTCCTTGGGAAGGGATAATTAGAGGGCCCACTCTCACTTCCACCTGTTGCTTCTCAGACTCGTGTATTGTAGCTATTAGGGATGGAACACCATAAATATATGTGTCTATTTTCCTGTATATCCCTGTATATTCTCATGTATCCCTAATAGCTAGAAGACGTGAAGTTGTATACAACTTCACAAGGTGTTATTCCCAAGCTGGTGTCTTGTGTGAGTGTCGTGTGTCGGGTTCCCTGGAAAGCTGACTTTGAGATGGAGATTAGTGTGTAGGAGGTTTATTAGGCAGTGCTTTGGGATCACCACCTGTGGAAGGGAAAGAATGTAAAGGAACCAGGATTGGGCAGAGAGAGAAGTTGGGCTGTGATGCAGTTCCCGGAAAGGCCCCGTCAGGCCGATGCAAAGACCCTTCAGAATTCTTCAGATTTGGAGTGAGGAGGCTGAGCCTTTATACCCCTATGTCGATCAGTCATGATTACCCAGGGAAGGAGTCATGCCCTTGGGTGAGTGGATCTCTTTACTGGGGACAATTGCTAAAAAAGGGCTGACAGCTGAGGGCTCTCTGTTATCAGCATTCCCAGCACCTGTGAGAATATGTCCTTCATCCCTGAAGAGGAATTTTGGTAGTGTATCATTGCATCTACCTCACTGAGCCATTTATTTTTTTGGTGAGGATGATTGGCCCTGAGCCAACATCCATTGCCAGCCTTTCTCTTTTTTGCTTGAGGAAGATTTTCCCTGAGCTAACATCTGTGCCAATCTCCCTCTGTTTTGTATATGGGATGCTGCCACAGCATGGTTTGATGAGTGGTGTGTAGGTCTGCGCCCAGGATCCAAACCCCTGAACCCTGGGCTGCTGAAGCAGATTGTGCGAACTTAACCACTACTCCACTGGGCTGGCACCTTCTTAGGGTTTTTCTTGCACCTTCCAGCATAATGAATTTTTCTAGGGTATCCATAGTATTTACCATGTTAGTGCAATTAATATAATGTCATCGATATAGAGAAATGCTAATATGTTCTGTGTAATGTCAAGACGATCAGGGTCGGGTCCCTATGGATTATTTTATTTTATTTTTTTTGAGGAAGATTAGCCCTGAGCTAACATCTGCTGCCAATTCTCCTCTTTTTGCTGAGGAAGACTGGCCCTGAGCTAACATCTGTGCCCATCTTCCTCTACTTTATATGTGGGACACCTGCCACAGCATGGCTTGCCAAGTGGTGCCATGTTCATACCTGGGATCCAAACCAGCAAACCCCAGGCTGCCAAAGCAGAACGTGTACACTTAACCACTGTGCCACCAGGCCGGCCCCCCTGTGGATTATTTTGACAGAGAATAGGAGAGTTAGCTTGGTCCTTGGTCAGGAGGGTTAAAGTATAATTCTGTCCTTGCCTCTCTTTTGATTTTTAAATCCTCTTTATTGATGAAGATAGATAAGAATACGTTCACTAGATCAATAGCTGCGGTGCAAGTGCCTGAGGCCATTTTGTTTTGCTCCAACAGAGATGCCACATCTGGAAATTGCATCTGGACTTGAAGCTCCCACCTGTTTAAACTTATGTAGTCTACTGTTGCCTGCCACATTTCATCTGGTTTTCTCAGGTGCCAAAATACTGAAGGAGGATGTGATGGAGAGTACTACTCTTGTTTTCTTTAAGCCTTGGAGCGTAGTGCTAATCTCTGAAGCTCCTCTTGGGATACAGTAGTGTTTGAGACTTACTATTTCAGCCAAGGCTGGGGCAGTTTCAGAGGCTTCCACTAGGCCTTTCCTGCCATAATGGTTCTTATGCCTTAAGTTAGACAGCATTGTGAGGATTCTTTTGGGCCTACGTATATCTATCCAATTATGTACTTGGGAATGGGGAATAAGCATAGGAGAGGTCTGCAGTCCCGTTGGATCCTCTCTAAAATGGTCTTGGTGTGATATTCCACTTATCACCTGGCCTCCATAGGCATTCACTTTAAGCAGAGAATTATTATGGCATTTTGTGTTTCTTATTATTAGTGGCAGCTCAGATCCTGTATCTCACAATCCTCAAAAATTTTGGATATTCTGAACATTTGTTTTCCTGATGTACAATTACCCTGGAAAATGGCTTCAGATCTTTTGGGGGAAGACCTGGGGAAGTATTCATTGTATAATAAATGGGTTACATGGTTCTTCTTGAGAGCATCTGGCTTTCTCTTCAGTAAATGTTTTCTGAATCTAAGAACAAAAGAAGAACAAGAAAATAAAAATGTCATGGAAGCCAAGGATCTAGAAAATTCAAGGAGACTGCTATGTATTTACCTAAAGCAGTTTCCTTTACCTCCTGGGCACATAGCTAAATGACTTTTCTCTGGCAGTTGCTTGAGACCATGTGCCTGTGTTTTGACCAATAGAATGCAGGCAGTGCAACGTACACCGCTTGTACATGGGATGCTAGTTCCATAGAAATCTCCCATATGATTTTCTATCTCCTTATTTCACTCATCACAGGGCACAAAACAAAAAGATGAGGTGCACCAAAGGCACATTTTGCCCGATTCCTGCTTTCCCCTTTTTCTTCTCTCAGGCATCCAGTGACTCATGCTCTTTAGATGAGGGATGATTGGAGTTGGAGTTAGGAGTCCTGGGCCTGTGTCTTGGTTTTTATCATCTTCTAGCACCCCAGGCCAGGCATGTAATCTTGACCATCTTAGTTACTTCATCTACAAAATGAAGCATTGGCTATGGTGGTCTCTAAGCTTCTTCTAATTCCTTAAATTGTAGAATACCAAATACAGTCTGAAATTGATTCACAGTAAATAGCCAATGACTGATTTTTGGGGTTACCCATTCTAGGGGGTCTTTCATTTTAGCACGTGTGAAAGCCACATCCTGGCTTGGCTTGTTTTGCTGGGGAGTTAGAACAGTCTTGGTCCTGACTCTACTGAATTCCATTCCTTTTTCACTTTAAATTCTACTGCAGATTGATGCTGGTCCTGAAGATTAGTTTGGGGCCTTGATGTCCCAGGGGATCTGCAGCAAGGCAACATTCTAGGATGCACTTAATCTGTGTGAGAGTGCACAGCAGGCCTGTGTACTTATGTCCTCCAGAAAATAGGATTGAGCATTCAAGGAAAGTTCCCATGAATGGAACTTTTCTGCTTAACATCTTCTACTAAAATAACATTTTCTTTTCTGGTCTTAAAGAAATCCTCCTAAGAACAAATAAAACGTTCACACCAAGGAAGAACACTTTATAATCATAATTATGTTACTCTAAAAAGCTATAATAAACTTTAAGCAAGTGCTTCCTATTTTATTTCACTGCAAACAATTTATAAGCAGAACTGTCCTCTTGACATGATAATGAAGGAGCAGTCACACATGTCAGCTGGGGCAATTATGTTCTTCAGATGTCTGCCGTGAGTATTATATGATTCCTTCCTGCTGACACCTTATCAACTGTGACATGCATATTAAAAAGAACACCCAAGAGAGCTAACTTTAAACGCTTGAGTACTTTCCAGAAGTTCCATTTGTAGGAAAAAGCCTTGTATCACCTCTTCCAAGACAGTCTTCTCTTTGCTACCTGTTTTTCCTTGGGCCTCAAATGGAAAAAAAAATAGAAAAATCTACACAGAAACATATTTTGATAATAAACATTAGCCTAGTGATTCAGGGCCTTAAAAATATATGTGACTCATTATCTCAGTAAATAAAAAATCTGGAGTCAGACAGATATGGGTTGAATTTCAGCTCTTTCATTTCTTAGCTTTTTGACTTTGGTCAAGGGACAAACTCTGAGCTTCACATATGAAAAAGTAAAGAAATAGATTATATTGTTCAGATTGCAGGGAGAACTGAATGAGAGAACAAAGACTGGGGCACTAAGCTTAGGCTCTGTCACACGAACACTGAAATGTTAGCTGCCCTCCTTCTCACACGTTTTTAGCAGGACCCAGGGAATGCCTGGTCTGTGTGTGCTTCGGACATTACCCTAAGCCCCACGGCCTTTCTTTTGAGGAGGAGGAATGGGGGTTGACAGGGGCTAGGGAGCATCTTGCACCTCAGTCCAGCTTCAAAATTCTCGGTCTGCAGGTTAAACATTTTCCCTCTGCTCTTCCTTTCCCATCTCTCCTTTCTCAAGACCCAAGCCATCTGGCCCAGCTCCTCAGAGCTTTCATCAGCCATCGTCAGTGTCAACTGCCCGTAGGCCTCGCAAGGAGTGAGTTTCCCCATTAGTCACTGTTTTCTGCCAGGGAGCACCTCTGACTCTTCAGTGTTGCTCTCTTCTGGCGCCTGCCTCCTCAGACGCCCAGGACACCAAGCGACCCGGCACCCCTCTGCTCCTCTCCTCTCCCAGCGCAGCCTTCTTGAGTGTCTTTTAAGCAAGTACAAACACTTCCAGGTTGAAGATGATTCCAGCACTCCTCCAAAGGCCTTTCCAGAGCATTATTATCTGGATGCTCAAGACTCTTTTTTGAGTGAATAACCTAAATCTCTTTTTGATATCTCAAATCTTGTCCCTCTCATTCTGTTCATTTTGGGCACCAAATTCCATCAGGTCCTCAAACCGTCCCTTTTCTAGCCTTGATTCATTTAATAGGAAGGAAAGGAGATCCTACATGAAAAGATTAATCATCTTTGTTTCTCTATTCTGAATTCTCTCCAGCTCAACCACCTCTTTTTTAATGTTTGGGGAACAAAACCCACAATCTTCTAAGAATGTTTTGCTGTATAAAGAAAAAATCACATCTGGGCCCTTGGTCATCATACTGCTTTTGTTACACCCTGGAATCTGTAACCTTATTTTTCTTCCAAAGCACTGAATTTCTAACAGGTATTCAAAATCTCATGCCGTAACTGGTCAATTTCTGCTAGTCTTACTGGTAACTGTTCACTTTTATATCTGTTCATTACTAATAACAATTTATTTTTATTTGTGAGATGTTTGTGTACACGTGTGTGTGTGTGTGAGAGAAAGGTAGAAAGTGACAGAAAGAGAAATTTTGAACTGTTTCTCATTCAGTCACTCATTTATTCGTTCATTTACTCTAGAGCACTTTCTTGTCCCTTAAGTGTCCCTTAGGTGATAGTGAGGGCTATCCTGTGTGATCTTAGGCAAGTAGAGACTTACCCTCTTTGGGTCTTAGAATCTCCACCTGTAAAATGGAAGGGTAGGACTAGATCTATAAAGCACTTTCTAATGTTAGTATTCCAAGGGCCTATTCTGTTTTATATTTTACATGTGCCTTTCTTTAAATTAACTGATGCTACTATACCAGGGTCATCTATAGGGTATGATAAATAGGGATGATTATGTCAGATTTCAAACTTCTGTGTGTATGTGTACAAGTGTGTGTGGGTGCATCCTGCTGTTGAGAAAGATAAGTTCACCAGCTAGACAGTCAGTGGAGGACCAGGAAGTGATGCATCAATTGACAGGCCTCTACCCACAAATTAGGATATAAGCTTTCCAGAATCCTATTCTTCCTTCCTCCCACCATCATCCAGAAATTAGGGTTGAGTGCCTGGTAACAATATTTTCCTTTTTGCGTAGACTGCACAGTTCTTCTTTAAATGCCTTCCTTCTTTAAGATTGTCCTCGACTATCATATTAATGCAATTTCTGTAGCCTGAGGCATGAGAAGAAGAAGTGAATTATTTTTCTTCACCTTTCCTGGGAAGGAGCTGGTGATTACTTGTTATAAGTTGTGTTTTTGATAATTCATATTGGCCCGGATTCTGGAGATGCAGACTTGGGTGTGAGCCTTGGCTCTACCACTTACTAGGTATATGGCTTTGGACAAATCATGCCATCCCTCTCAGATTTGTGTTTCCCCATTTGACAGGTGAAGAAAATAACTACTTTGCAGTGTTGTTGAAGAATTGGGGAAGGGGGAAGATTATAGATAATATACGTGTAATTCCCACACATAGTAGCTACTCTATTACTCTTGTTCTTGTGTTCAACTGTATCAATAAAGGATGCAAGTAGGCTCTAGGTCTTTTTCTGGAAACAATAACCCAAGTAAGTCACTTTGAGTTAAGGACAAGCAACCCCCCGAGAGTTCTGGGATCCAGACTGAGTTCTCCTTGCTTGCCTCCCCAAGTCTCCGAGGTTCAGACTCTGAAGCTGCACTGACTCAGGAGGGACTTATCTCTGGCTTTCCCATTCCTGCTGCTCCTGTTTGGATAACCTGCCCTTCTGTCAAATTAATGCAGGGTGATTTGTGGTTTCCAAAGCTATTTGATTGCACTAGTTAGTGTTTAATTTTCTGAGCGATTATAAATTGATCATTTGATGATTTGTTCCAGCATCACCCAGGGTATGTGACGTTAAGCTGACTTATCTATCATTTTCAGGGTCATTCTTCGTTTCTCCTTTCTACGTTGATCCTGACATTTGCTTTTTTCCAAAACATGGGCACTTCTCTAATGGAATTTATTAAAAAATGCTAAATAGCAGCTTGACAGTGATGTCCACCCATTGATTTAAATGTCCCATCACCACCAGCCCTTGTCCTGGAGGGAACTGGAATGTAAGAAGAGCCCTCTTCTTGTCAATTTGGAGGTCTGTGGCAGGAGGTCTTTAATTTAACCCTTATTCTCACTGTTTTCTACCTTTGCTTTCAGACTTTCAAGGCACATGTACATGCCTTGTACAAGACAGTGTAAACCCTTACTTATTTTAATTGAGAAGACTCAATTAACTTCACCCGAGGGGGCCTGCAGTTACTAAGGTGACTTTCCTGTCCTGCCACCTAAAAGGAAGGGCAGCTGCTGCTCTGCTGGAATAATTTGATGTGGCAGCTGCTTTGTTGCAATGAATAGTCATTGAGATCAAGCTGGGGAGAAACTCAAACATCTCTTGTTAATGCAATAACGCCTAACATTTATTGAGTACTTCCTATAGTCCAGGCACTGGGCTAAGTACTTTATATGGATTATCTCATTTAGCGCTGAAAACATCCTTATGAATTAGATTCTATTATTATCCTTATTTTACTCATGAGCCTGGTTTCAGCTCCGGGCTCTATGTCACATTGGGGTGAACTTGGCCAAGTACCGAGTACAGCTCCCAGACTTCACCTTGACTATCTGGCCTTTCTGTAATACCACCAGGTGTTACAAACCTCAGAAATGGTCTGAAAAATCATGGCTAGAATTAGAGAATCTACCTCTGAGCAACTAAAGTCACCTCTACAGATCACTTATCTAGCCACTCGTTTAAGGCAAGTTTTCACGTCACCGGCCTATTCCAAGCTTCCAGATCCCCCATTGTTAGTCATTGATAAAGGCAGGACCTGCAGGACAGCAAGAAGAAAAGATGGCATGTTTTTGAGTCTTGCATAGGCTCTTTTCACTGATGAAAAACATCTACTAGAGATTGCCTTGTGCCCATCCTGTGCTGACTCTCTATAAAATCCATGGTGTATGGTGAGCACATGGGTTGACACATGTATGGACATAAAAAGTGTCTGAACAGGGTGCAGGGTAGAAGGAGTGGAGTATGCAGACCTAGTCAACATGTGAATCTAAAATATACATTTAAATCTAGAGAAATGGAAGAGTGCATAGGGCTAATTTGGCGAAAAAACTCTTTCTCAGCATTTTCTAATCAGAATAGTTGTTCAGAATGTTTATTTTTTTAAAAACAGATGTCAGTCACCAGTATAATAAACATCTGCAGTATACTGATAACACATAATACCCAAATATAGCAAATGTGTAAAAATAAACATTTTTAATCCCCCTACATATTAAGAGGACTGATATCTTATTAGATGCTTTTCCTAAGTCAACACACGACTCCTTCCCTTTCTCTTGGAATAGGGGTGAGGCCATTCTTTTTTGACATTCTAAATGGTAAGTCCAATGGTTTCTTGTTCCTGAAATTTCTCCAGCTGTGTAATATCAGAAACTAATAAATACTAACTCTATTCCGTTTCCCGTAACACCATTCTGGTTTTGGGTATGAAGGATGGGGAAGGTTTGATGTTATAGGAATTGAATATAATTAATTCAACAGAAACTCTCCTTTTAATTTTTAAGCCACGTAAACTTAACAATTCTTTCTAACAGTAAAGGAAGCAGGTATGTGGATGATAAGGAGACAGAAGCCAGTTCTGGAAGCTTTTATAGGTAATATTTTTTTATGAGGCAATATAAGTAGTATGTTAATAAATTAGTTTAACTAATTTACATCTAATTCTCACAGGTTAAGTTGAAAATTAAATTATCTAATTAATGGAGAATGATGGTGAAATTCTAGAACCCAGAACCCAGTGAGTTTAGAACCTGGAACTCTTGTATTTTAAACAAAAGAGCACTAGGAAGTATATCAATATTTGGATTTATAAGATCAGTGTTTTTCCCCCTGACTCAGGAAAGACTTTCGAATCTGAGAACAGCTGGCGGAGGTGAATAGGAGACTTGGGATAATCCTGGAGTTTCTACGCGAGTTAGAGATACAGTCTGTTTGTATAGATACAACCGTTTCTCTAAAATGTCTAAAATTAATGAGATTATTTAGATTCATTGACAGAATTAGAATCCATTCTGTCTACCAAACAAGCTTTTTTGTGGCTTTATATTCTCATGTGTACTTGGACCCAAACCCATGTCTTTGACCAGCAATGAGAGGCAAGACAAAGGAAGGCTAGGGATGCGGGTAAGAAATCTCGTTTGTAACAAATCTCAAATATACCCCTTCCTTTCTGTTCCCTTTACCACAACTCCAGTTCAGGATCTTATGTCATACCCAGTGTTGCCTATTAATGTTAACGAAGATGATAGCAATAGAGCTAACATTTATTAAGTGCTTACTATGTGTTGTGTAACAAGTGCTTTGCACACATTAACTCACTTAATCCTCACAACCAATTTCTGAAATAGGTAACATTTCTATGCTCACTTTACAGATGTGGAAATGGGCTTGAGGTGGTTGAGTAACCTGCCTACATTCACGCAGTAAGTGTCAGAGCAGGAATCCCCTATCAGGCAGTTGGGCTCCAGAGCCCAAGTCTGTAATCACTAACGCTCATTGTCTTCCAACTGAATGTCTTGCCTCTTGGCTAGCCTTGCGCTGCTGTCAGATTTAATGTTCTCAAATACTTCTTTGAACATTTTATTCCTGTGCTCGAAAGCCTTCTTGGCTTCTTCCCAAACACAGAGTAAAGTCCCAACTCTTCAGCCGGGCACTCCACTGTCTGGTTCCAGCCTAGCCGGCCAGCACCACCTCCGCTAGTGCTCTCAGTGACCTCCCCCTCCTGGCTGGCAGGCCCGTTCACTGACTCTCTCACCCCCACTCTTCTCTGCCCTGAGCTTACCAGGTGCTTTTCATTGCTCTGAATCTTTGGTTATGCCATTTCCTCTGCCAAGTGTTTTCTCCCCCTCTTCTCTTTTCCAGCGATTCAAACTCAGTACAAGACTTGCACTCAGCAGAGAGTGACCAGGAGGTGATGGGATTCTGAGCCATGACCAGAGACATGGGAATGTTTAGCCTGGAGGAGAGAAAAACCATAAGGACAAAACCAGCCATCTTTAATTAAAAGGCTGCCATGTGGAACAGGTTTAGAGTAGTTTTGTCCAGCCTGAGGCTGCGACAGCTAAGACTTGTGGTTAGAAAGAAGTAAATGGAAGACAGCATGTTTTTTCAACTTTGGGGAGTTCTGGTTTTTAACTTAAGATCTGATTTTAAATTTAAATTTTAGTTCTGATTTTAAACTTAAGATTGCTAAGGAATAGGTTGTCTTTACAAAAGCGATCAAACTATATTCTGTGGCCCACTGCTGGTCCACAAAGGTCTTCCTGATGGGTCAAAAACAGATCCAAATTCAAATTCTTTCTTTACATGGCATCCACCCAGAGGACACAATTCAGTGGATTTTATTTTGTTAGCAACAGAAGGTGTCTGAATTAAGGCTTATTAAATTTCACTATTCCTAAACTAAAATATGTGCACTTAGCAGCTTACTGAGGAGTAGTAATTAACAAATGGCGTTCAGCAATTGATGGCCTGGCAAAACTATTGTGCGTACTTAGAGATAGAAGTTAAGAACTTTCAGGAAAATCCCAGACACATCGGTTCATAATTAATTGCTGCCTTTCTTTTTAAACTATGATAACTTGATGAGCTTTACAACAAACTTTGTTTGAATTAAAAATTATTAGTTTAGCATCATTATTATCTATTTAGTTAATTGTGTGAATTGTTACATTAACACTATAGTATATAGTGGGTATATTTGCTTTAAGAGCATTTTGCACTTATAGTTTTCCATTAACTAGACTTTAAAACCATATATTTAGCTCAAATATGAGTTATCCTTACCTCTATTGCCATATCTCTATCTCTATGTGCATATAAAGCCACCCCCCTTCCATTTCCAAATTGCTTTGCTTATTCAATGGTTTCATTATCACTATCACCACCCCATTCCCACAAGAAGGCGATGGACCCCAAGGTCTTTTGCATCTCCTGAGGATACTTTTGACAAAAATGTCTACTTGATGGTATCTTTTGTAGAAAGGATTCAAAAACCAGAAGGATAATTCACTGAAATGGTCTTTGTGCTTTCTTCTGATTTTGTTATTTTATGCTTTTCAGACTTAATTCTGCAGTGAAACTTGGTGACCATTCACTGTTTTGAACTCAAAGGCCCCATCACATATTTTAACATTCACACAGTTTTCTTTCCACCAATAGAAGTTACAGCGTGACTGGAAGTGCACCGGGCAGGGTTTCCGACTCCCACTTTGCTAGAAAGGGCTTCTCTTGGATCCAAAGCTTTGGAAATATGAGGAGAGAAGGAAAGGAGATGTGTACCTTCTTCAATACAAATCAATTTAATTTCTGTTGTTATTGAACAATTCTCTTTTATAAACAGGCCTTTAATTTTTAAGATCAGCTAGTGCTTTGACAGAGTAGTTTAAAAAAGGAGTGATTATTCATGCAGATAGCACCAAGGTATTCCAAGAGAACTTCATTTTATACTATTATAGGCTTTCCCTAAAAGAAACAGTAATCTTTGTGTTGAGCATGGGGAACAAACTATTTCTTCAATACAAATCTAATTTATACTGGCCAGCTGATTGGTGCTTGGAGTCAGATCATTGAACATGATGTTAATTATTCACTGAGGTACTTGGAAGGACAGAATTTGCATTCTCCTGCAGTCAAGATTGATGGGGTTTTGCATTTGTACTATAGGAATAGCTTCCAACTCAATGCTAAAACTCAATATCATCTTAATAAAAATTTTGATAAAAGCACCAATAATTTGAACTTTCTCATATCCACAGAACATTTGTTTTATTGGACCCTTATGTTCCATTAAAAGTGTGTTGAAAATATTCTTTTTTATATCTAATCATATGGATATGGCTTTAAAAAAGTCTCAAGAACATTTCAAATAAAAGGTCATAATCATTGTAATAGAGCTTAAAAAACTTGTGATTTGGAGAAGAAAATTGCGACTCATATCTTTGTAAAAGACATTTACTGTGGCACATCTTTAGCATTTTGGTTCTCAGATAAGAAAATATTGGGATTGTAACCATCTTTAGTAGAAATGAAAGTAATATTCCCATAGATAAGAAATGCCAAGCACAAAACAGACTTGTCTTAAATCAGGAATATGTTTGGAGATATGGTATAAAGCCAGGCTCTTTGCTCTCCTATAACAGACTTAGTCTGAGATTCTGACTTGTGTCTACAGCCACAAACAGACCTATGGAGGGCAGGCCACCGCCACTGCCACTCCATTTATCTTGCACTCTCAGGGGCATGTGGAATGCTGTTCCAACACCTGCTGGAGGGGAGCCAGGGCAGGCATGTCTGACATTTTTGTGCTTCCCTCAGGAGGGAGAAATGGCCAATGGTACTGACTGATGTTTTTCTGTATCATGTTTTGAAAAGGTTGTACATGTTTTGGAAGGAGATACTTCTAGGAGAAGGTATGTGTGTGTGTGTGTGCGTGTGTTGGGGGGTTGTATTGGTTAGGATGCCTCTGGTCACAAGTAACAGACAGCCTAAAGTCCTGCAGATGTAAACAATAAGGAGACATATCTCACATAACTGGGAGCCCAGAGGCAAAGCAGGCTCCAGGTATGGTGATAGAGGTTCAGTGATCATCAAGGACCCTTGTTCTTTCCATTTCTCTGCTACCTTCTAGGGATGTTTCCCCTGTGTTTGCAAAATGATCACTAGTGGTGGTCAGGGTACATACTTCCTTATTTACAACCAGTGGCAGGAGAAAGAGTGAACAGAGCCTCTCCCTCAACCATGGGATGAGCATTCTTTCTTTTGGTAGGATTGGCTCATCCCAGGTCACATGCCCATATCAGGGCAGTAATCACTGTCAGGAAAATGCTGTGTGCAGGTTGGCTTACATTTACCAGGATTTTAGTAAATGGGGTAGATGCCTGGACAACTCTGGGGTTCTGTTAGAAATGATAAAAAGGAGAGATGGATGCTGGGCAAGAAACCAAAGTGTCTTCTACAAAGAAGAGGAGTTTTCTTCTTTATTTAGGGAAAGCCTGTATCTGGAGAACCATTCACTCAGAGTCTTACCTTAGTAGCTTGCCTTCCTATCTCCATTCCTCCTTTCTGTCTCTTGAACTTTAATAAATTCTATAGTATACACTGGTATTGCTATGATGGCTTGATAATGATTGGTTTTTGTGTGTTCTATATGTTACAAATCTCTTCAGGTATGTTTATCTCCTCCAAGTTTGAGGTAATGGAGAAAATGCTTGTGATACATCTTGCCCCATGTTCCTCTAGAAAAACTGTATTTGTACTATCTCCATGTGAGTGTCAGATTTTCCATTCCTTGGGTCGCATCAAATTAGAAAATAGGTTAAGAAATAATAGTATGTTTTAATTTGAATTTAATTTTGCTTATGATGTTTTCACTTGTAGAAGTTTAAGAGGTTTGTAGAACCAAATCTGTTTCTTCCCTTTGTGATTTCTTCCATTGTTTTAACATGTAGAAAATCCTTATTCACTGAGAAATCAAATAAATATGTGCATATATTTTTCTCTTATTTGGTGGTTTCAATTGTACATCTAATTTTTATGTATATTTGGGTCATTTGGTTATATGGTATGATCTAAGGATCTAGAAATTTCTTCCAAAAATGAATTTTCCAACTACTATTGAAAAAATCCTTTTCCAATTTGATTAATGAAACCATCTCTATATATTTGGCTCTTAAATGTATATCAACATTTACTTTTAGAAAATATTATTTTAACAGTATTTTAGGTATTGTAGTTTTATAATGTATTCCAATATTTGTAAGGATTGGACATCCCCCATTTGTGAAAATAGCAGAAACAAAGTTTAAAAAAAGACTGTATTTACAAACAAATTTTAGAACCACTTTGGCAATCTCTTAATTCTGTTGCAATTTTGATGGGCATTTTATTAAATCTATAAATTAATTTGGAAAGACCAATTATTTTTACAATAGTTAACCACCCCATGCACAATCATGCCAAATTTTACAAGTTAAGTCATTTATATGTTTAACATTTAAAATATTTTCTTCAATTTTTTTCAGCTGTTATTGTTACTGGGTTTCCTCCCTTATTTCTGGAGTAACGTGAAGTTAGATTTTTCTTTTTGTGTATTTGTGATAAATTAAGCTATATTTTCAGAATTATTCATTTGAATAGTCAGTGGATTTCATCATTTAATTTGAAAGGAAACTACTTTCTTCCTTGGAGTAAGTAAGGTGGGCACAGGTGGAATCACCCCAGGGAACTCAGCTACCCTTCCTTCTGAGGAACAGTAGTGAAGGGTTAGAGTGGTGGACAGCTTTCATCCCAGATACCAGACGAGCAGAAATGGCCCGCATAATGGTAGGTGAGAGTACAGGGGCTCCTTCTCTTCCACCTGTTGGTGGTAGCACAGGACTCATGTTGTCTTCATCTCTGGGGACACAGGACAGGGGATTGTGCCCCTGTAGCATTTTCTGAGAACCATAGCACTCATAAGTATGATGATGTAATTCCTAGTTTGCCCAGGACCGCTCTGTTTTAGAGCTGACTATGGCTACTGTCCTAGTACAATTGTCAATTGTTAATAGTTTCCTCTTTCACTTTCAGAAGTTTTCTGGTCTGGATGATGGATCACACAGTCCCCCTACTCACACTGCAGCGTGAAGCAGAGGCTGCAGTGACACTGACCACTGTACCCTTAGACTGAGAATTGAGATGAGGAGAACAGGAGCTTAACACTTAATGGAGCCTTTGTTGCCACAAGTGCAAGATTCGGACTGCAAATTAGGAGTGGTAAAGGTCACCTGTGTGAGCATAAGCCCCCTACTCCTGTTTACAGGGCTGCATGTTTGTTGGAGACAGAAGTGGCAGAGGAGCAGGCTTTTATCAGCCTTTGGACCAATCCCTGCATCAAGAAGCAAAGCCTTCTTTTCAGAGCCCTGAGCTATTACATTTACTTACTTGGAATGGAACGGTGTTTGGTGCATCCTGGAGCAGGAACTAGGTGAATCACCTCAAACCCAAGCAACAAGTAAGGTTGATGCTGAGAAGGCGTTGGGAGAGGGGATTTTGGAGAGTAACTCTGGGGGAACCCATGCCCTTCCCGCTATTGAAGGGGCTGAGCAGCAGCATCAGATGCCAGATGTCGTTGCCATGCAGGACTTGACGACCTCACACTAGACGTCATCACCTCTCCCAATGCCTTCTCCTCAGACATCACAGACAGAAGTGCAGACTCTTGGAAACACGGCTCATGAAGGAGGTCTTGAATTAGGCTTGGCCATGCCCGACCACTTAAGCTGTTGGCGTTTTGTTTGTAGGGCATGGGGACATAGAGGGAGCATATTAGGCTCCTGGGATTTAGTCTCATCATTTCCCTTAAACAGCATCTCCCCAAGTGTGTTCTGCAGAACTCCAGTTCTGAGGGGTGATAAGAGCTGGACTAAGAAAAAGGGGGTGGATTCAGGAAACAGAATTATGTCATGTTAGCCTGCATCTGTGTTCTCTCACTTCAGCTTGAGGGTCTTACTGACATTCTCACAGGAGTTGGGGCATGAATGGGGCTTTGAAGGATTATGTCAAACAGTCAGGAAAACAATTTTTGAGAAAGTGAGTAGAACTTGGAGAGGTGAGAGAGCTTATATTGTGGAGATTTGAGTGACATGATAAAGTGGACTAGAAGATGAATTCAGGTTTTGTTGTTGTTGTTGTTGTTGGAAAGGAAAGGTGAGCAGCTAGAGGCAGGAAAAGGGGACCATTCTGGAGACTGTTATAGTTAGTATAGGTATGCTATGGTAAGGGCCTGAAACAGGGTGGTAGTAATGGGGATAGAAAAGAGAAATTAGCTGTAAGAAAGACGTAGAACTATGCAAGCTATGCCCATGGGATAGTGACCATGGTGCGGACAACAATCAGCAGCAGCAGTGCTGTGTTAGCAGCTAAAATCTGAGACCTCACCATGTGCCATGCTCTGTGCTGAGTGGACACAATCCACGGAATATCTCATTTACTCCTCTCGAGGATGGTAGGAGGTAATGTTTATATTTTACTGATTAAGAAATGGAGATTGATGGAGATGAAATTGTTTAAATAACTTAGAGTTAGGAAGCAGTGCTTCTCACTTTGAATCTCTGTAAAGCTCCAGAGATGCTGTGGGATCCAGGAGTGAGACTCCAGCTGCCCAGAGAGATTGTGCAGAGGAGATGATGACCAGAAGCAGCAGGCAGTGCCTCTCTTAGGAATCTTATGTGCTCTGAGGCAGCTGATGAAGCTAATTTCACCAAAGAGGAGGTGGGTGTAGTCCTCTTGTCACTTTGGAGGTGGTTGGTGGGGGCAGTTGAGAAAAAGGGTGGTCTGGCTGATCTGAAAGGCAGCCTGAATGTGACAAGTCTGACTACGGAGAGTCACCAACCGGATGCTCTCGGGGGTTTGAATAGGTCCAGTGCTTATAATATTAATTTCAATCTAACATTTTACTCAAAGAAAACAAGTGATAAAATCACTTTCCCCCATCACTTGAAATGGGTGTAAAAAATCCTATGAAACATCTGAGGATGACTAAAGGCTCTGCACTGGGGAGGAAAAGCAGTTTCTAGCTTTTGTAAAATAACTATCAAACATCTCAAATATTTACTTCCTGTTGCAGTTATAATGGTACTTCAATATCTCCTGTGGTTGGTTTGGGAGGGAGAGGGGAGAGGCATTTGTATAATTTAAAAAATAAATTATAATGCCAAATATTCTTCACAACAATTTTGAGTCAGTTTCTGAGCAGGTCTACAGAGGCTGTTAAAATGTGAGATTATAGCAGAAAACCAATTTCAATATAAGCCTATGGAGATCCCATCACAATATAAAAATGAAATGTTGCCAATGTATATTATACACTACACCCAGAAATAGATAGAAAGCAATACAAAACCCTCATGCCTATATAATATTCTGGTTCAGACATTCATCCATCGGGCAGCATTCTCTAAAAGGAAGCTGACACAGAGTCCTTATCTCAAACTGTAATTGTTATCATACCACAGACAATGTTTTATTTAAATGGATTATGCTTTAAGTCACCTGGGAAAATTGCAAAGAAACGGAATTCGAAGTCTTGGGCCATAATTAGACAACTCAAGGATATTAACTGAAAAATTCAGGCAATCAGCATGTTTGGTACACGAGTGATTCTCAAGCCTGGCTGTATATTACAATCACCTGGGAACCTTTAAAAAATACCTATGCCTGGGTTCTACACCTAGAAAGTCTAATTTAATTAGTTTGCTGGTGGTGTGCAGGCATCAGTATTCTAATGTGCAACACAGATTTACATAAACCCAAAAAGCTGGATTCAGCAGAGTCTGCTGTGTGTGCCACCCAAAAAATTGAAGAAGGAGCTCTGTCCATCAGGAGCAGAAATTGCGTGCAAATGGGTACAATAGCTTATGCCAATTTTTCTCTCTCTCTAACTGGTGTATCACTTTGGAAGTTTGATGGAGGAAATATTGAGGAATGTTGGGGTAGAGGTGGGAGCATTTAAGGTCTACCCAGGGCAGCTTGGATTTTTGGCTGCTTGCACACTGATTTAAACTATTCCTGAGGCAGACACTTAGTAGTTAAGCTACATCCACTACCTAACTTTAAATTATAGGTGGATAACAGCACTCTGGATCTATTTAAGTATCTATCCCATCTCCAGCTTTAAAGGACCAGTGAGCATAAGATCTAAGTTTGCCAAATTGGAAAGGGTTTATATATCTTCCCTGCCTCCCACAACCAATGTTAACAAGCAAACAGACAACTTCCAGTAGCAATCAATGCTATCTTAAACCTTTTCCTATCTTGAAAAGGAGATCAGACTTAGGAGGAAGTTATACCTACGAAGGCAGAGTGGAGAGATGGAAAGAACCTGGGTCTTTGATGTCGTCACTGAGTTGCTGACCATGGGTACCTGGAAGTTATTCTGTTTCTGGACGTGTTAGATAATATAGTTCCTCATCATTTAAGCCACTTTAAGTAAATGATGCATAATTAGTGAATTATTTCAGATGGACAGAAAGAAGAGAGCATTCTAGTTGGAATTATGAATCCCATTCTGACATGAACTCAGAGATCTTAGACCAAGGAAAATCTCTCTGAACCTCAGTTTCCTCCTTTTTTAAAGTTTGGGATCTGAACATGTGAGATCCAAGCGTATGCTTAAGAATTGTATCACTGAGTTACATTTGCTACTCAGTGCTTTCTGATGAAACAACATTATTTTCTAACATACTTAATATAGCTCCTATTTGCAAAATAGCAATTTCAAACTTTGGTAGATAGTTAATCTCAAGTGAAATTTCAATACATCTTCATTGGCATTTCACTTTTGGTTTGTCAGTTTTGGAGGATCAGGGCCAATCTAGTCTTGGTTCCTATTTTATCTTTACTTTTTGTCTTGGTCTTGGTTTCTTCCCATAGTGGACTTCTGTCTGGCTACTGCTTCTTGAAATGACCTTAGACAAGTAGACCAGATCATACATGCTCACATTGGGCCCTGGGCTCATGCTCAGAAAAAATTATCTAATGGGAGCAGTGGAGGTGTAGGCAGAGCACTGGGAGTTTTGCTCACTTTCGGCCCTAGAACCTTGGATCTAATAGCCTTGCAATGTCTATCTAGGTATATAACAATACTCAAAGAGTTTTATTAACTGGGCTTTATGAAAACTTTTGTCACTTTCTGAAAATCCTTTTGAGCTTACTTTCTCAAATGAAATGGTGTATAATTTACTATATGTACACATTTACAGAATAAAATTTGAAGGTATACAGTGATGTGTTGCTTAACGATGGGGATATGTTCTGAGAAATTTGTTGTTAGGCGATTTTGTTGTTGTGTGAACATCATAGAGTGGACTTACACAAACCTAGATGGTACAGCCTACTACACAGCTGGGCTATGTGGTACTAATCTTAGGGGACTCCCGTTGTATATGCGTTGACTGAAACGTCGTTATGCGGCTCATGACTGGACTGTGCGTCTTGATGTCAGTCTTCTATTTTCTCTTATTAAGATTGAGGTTCCATAGTCAATGTGCTGATGGCAAAAATCTCACAGCTCAGCTGATCTGTACCTTTTTCTGAGTTTCCCACATTGCTCTCATCCTGAGGAATCAATTCCTGCTTCTTTCCTTATCTTTTCTTTTTCTCTTTTCCTCTCTCTCTTTGAACAGTTAATGAACATCTGTTGTGTCCCAGGCACTGTGCTAGGTAGTGGATATGCAACACTGCTCCCTGTCTGGTGGGGGAAACAAACATAAAAAACAAATGATTAAAAAGAGTTTAATAATTTCCATATAAAAGGAGGGGGAAAAGTGCCTCTTGGGTAAGATACAATCTGGCAAGAGATGACGTTGTAATGACTTTGAACAGAATAAGGTGGAGAAATTTATACTATGTTTTTTAGCACACACAAGGCATGATCTAGTGTGTAAGTGTGTGGTAAAAACTGAAACAGTAGTTACGAGATTCATGGTAATATACCTCCTCTAGTGCCGTCTTCCACTTCATCCACAGCGATGCGAAAGTTTGCAGGGTGGCTGTATGAGGTCTGAAAGCATGACTCAAGTCACCACCAAGGCAGTGCAAAGGCGACTTGGTTTGTGCTTCCCTGTGATAACTGCACTTTAGCCTCAATGTATTTCTTGCTTAATAAGGTCTTTAGGAAGAACTCCCCTTCCAAGATTCTCAGCTTGCCTCTCCCCCACTGTCTACAAACACCTCCCAAACCACCAACCAAGCAGTCAAGCAAAATCTACAATCTTACTCCAGTCTAGGAAAAAACAAAAAAAATTTTATAGACGATTTCTCTCAGAGTGGATTCTTCTGCAGAGCAGTTGATGGCTGTTATATTGACAACTCTTATTCACTTGTAGCATATGGTCTTTATGGTCGGGCTGCCCAGTTATTGAAATATTGCCGAACACGGAGTCTAATCATGTAACAGATGCACAGATGGTGCTGGAATAAACACACTGGTGGACCCTGGAGTTAACTTCCCTAATTCTATGTTGCATTTTAATTTTTTTTGTGACTTATTGACAATGGATTTGATTAGAGTAGAAATCTGCCAGGTAGTTTCTAGGTTTCGTGAGCTATGTGTCTGGTAACCTCATGTGAGTGTGTGTGTTGTCTGGTTAGTTTTAGGTTTTAAAATTGTGTCTTTGAGTAACACCTTAGAAAATATGAAACTCTCCCATGCCAGATAATTGAATAAAATAATAGCCAATGCTGTATCAAGAGACTTAGGCAATGAGCACGTAGACTTTTGTGCCTTAATAGACGAATACAGCAAAGTAGAAATAAGTACACGTATTATTCTCCCCAAAGAATATTGTCTCTAGAAATTTGGTATTTGTATTGTGGCTCTGGATTTTAATAATTAGTTGTGTGGGCAAACTCAACTAATCTGTCTGGCCTCATGTTCTTCATCTGTAAAATGAGTTGCACAAAATCAGAGATCTTTTCTGCCAAAAAGTTTGAAAGCATTCTTTAAATAAAATTGCAGGGGGAAATAACTTATATAAAAGATATACAACTGAAATTGTGGTGGAAGCAGGAATGTCCAAAAATCTGGAACCCAGAAATGCAGATGTTGAAAGCTTACTGAGAAACACTATCACGGCTTCCAGTGAGTGAGGGGAATAGAGCCCATGGTCCCTTCCCTGTACCGATGACACAATCTGCAATATAAAATAATGTGATGTGCAGGATTGCAAAGCTCCTCGTCTAGCATGGCAAATCAGGGACTTTTGCATACAGGTGTGCTGCCTGTGCAGTGACAGCAAAATAAATCTGTGCTTGTTCCAAACTGAATTTTCAGGTGAGTCATTTAGTCTTTAGCATTCTGGCACCTTCAAACTATGATATTCTGAATCTCTAATCCTCCCAACTATAGGAAGACATCCCAGGAGAACACACCATCCTCTGAGATAATCATCTGTTCCTCAAAGGGTGACACTCTTGGAAAAAAATCTCTTGTGGTCAGAAGCCAGGATATAGTGGCTTTAAGCAGAGCCCTCAAAGTAATCCCATTTTTGGGTGATTTCATGAACCGCTTGTAGTGTCTTTCCCAATTTGGAGATGATTTTCTACCAGACTGGGAAGTACTCATTCCTTCGGCATTTATTTAACGTCTGCCATATGCCAGGCATATGCTCAGTGCTTGAGATAAAAAACAAAAAACTCTTCATCTTCAAGGAGGTGAAGATGTAGAGTGGGAAACTGCCAGACAAACCAACAATCCCAATGCGTTGTGGTGAGTCTCACTGAGGTCTGAACAAGGTGCTCTTGGGAGGATGGACAAGTAAACCAACACAGCCTCGTGGGGGAAGGCTTTGCAGAGGAGATGATGCCAGAATAAGCTGAGAAGGAGGCTAAGAGGAGGAAGGAAAGTGTTCTAGGCAGAGGAAACAGCATGGGGGCGGGGGGAAGCATTGAGGCAAGAAACAGTAAACAGAGTTGAGGATCTCCAAGTACTTCCCAGTGGCTAGAGAATCAACCACGTGTGAATATATAGGCTGGAAACAAAGCTAGAGGGGCGGGCAGAGCCTCCCTCACATGCGACCATCATGGGGCTGAACTTTATTCTGAAGGCTGTGGAGAATCTCTGATGGTGTTTAAATAGGGAAACAACAAAATATAGATTTATGTGTTAGGAGGCTCACTCTGTCAACAATATAGAGGAGCCACTGTGGTGGGATGATGGGGAGAGAGTGAGGAGGAATGAACCTAGAGGGGAGGGGATAGTTATGAGACTGGTCCAGGGGGGAAGTGAACAATTTCAGATGGAAGGCCAGGCCTTTAATTACTCTTGAACCACCTTTTCATTTCTCAATCAACCCTATTTGGTCATGGTGCATTTTTTTAGTGTTCTGTTGGATTCTGTTTGCTAATGCTACATTAGAGATTTTTGTAATGATGTTAATTAGCAAGATAATCTTTATTCCTTATTCTTATCTCTCTTCTATGCTTTGAAAAGAGTGGAAAAAATATCACATTATTTGTTCATTGAAGATTTGAAAAAAATGCACTTGTGAATCTTTTTCGACCTAGTTTTCTTGGGGTGGGAATGTGGGCAGTAGTCGTTCTTTGACCCTAGAAGAGAAGGAGATAAACAAATCTATAGTCACGAAAGAATTGACGAATACTCTCAATTTTGATAATTTATAACTTCTTAGAAACTATCCACTTCATCTAGGAATTTAATGTTATTTTATAGAGTTTTTACAAAGTACTCATAATTCTTTTTAATATCTTGGGTATATGAGACTTCTTTCCCTCCTTAGTCTCATTGTTATTTGTTTGTGTTTTCTCCTTTTTATTTTTTGTTTAGACTAACTGCTTATTTATCTCTATCACATTTCCCCCTAAGAATTACCTTTTATTTTGCCAAATTCCACTTTCTTTCTTCTGTTTTATAATGTATCAATTTCTGCTTTTTATCTTACATTTGTTTCTTTGCTTTCCTTAGGTTTTATTCTTGTTAAATTATTGAGCTTAACTCTTATTTAGTAATGTAAGTGTATAGAACTTTATATTTTCTCCTGTGCACAGCTTCAGCTGTTTACATTGGGTTTTCTTAATGTAGTGTTTTCAATATTATTATTTGCCAGATATTCTGCAACTTTGGAGTCAATAAAGAAATCACGACCAGACTTGCTAAAGAATGAGTTATAACATTTCAGGTGGTGGGTTTTATTACTTGCTAATTTATTTTTTTAAAAATTATATTATTGAGGTCACATTGGTTTATAACATTGTATAAATTTCAGGTGTACATTATTATATTTCAGTTTCTATATAGACTGCATTGTATTCACGGAGAAGGTCTAGCTTCCATTCATCATGATACATATGTACCCCTTTACCGCTTTTCCCTTCCTCCCACCCTCTTCCACTCTGGTAACCACCAATCTGTTCTCCTCATCTACGTGTTTGTTTCTTTGTTTATCTTCCATATGTAAGTGAAATCATATGGTATTTGTCTTTCCCTGTTTGATTTATTTTGCTTAGCATAATACCTCAAGGCCCACCCATGTTGTTGCAAATGGCATGATTTTGTCTTTTTTATGGCTAAGTAGTATTCCAATGTGTGTTTGTGTGTGTATATATCTATATATACACACACATCACATCTTCTTTATCCATTCTTCTGTTAATGGGCACTTGGGCTGCTTCCAAGTCTCGGTTATTGTGAATAATGTTGCAGCGAACATAGGGCTGCATATATCTTTTCAAATTAGTGTTTTCATGTTCTTCAGATAAATTCCCAGTAGTGGGATAGGTGGGCCATATGGCATTTGTATTTTTAATTTTTTTGAGAAGTCTCCCTACTGTTTTCCATAGTGGCCATACCAGTTTGCATTCTTACTGGCAATGTATGAGGGTTTTCTTTTCTCCATATGCTGCAGCACTTGTGATTTCTTGTCTTTTTAATAATAGCCATTCTGATGGGTGTGAGGTGATATCTCATTATAGTTTTGATTTGCATTTCCCTAATAATTAGTGATGTTGGACATCTTTTCATGTGCCTCTTGGCCATCTGTATATTTTCTTTGGAAAAATGTCTGTTCATATCCTCTGCCCATTTTTTGATCAGGTTGTTTATTTTTTGTTGTTGAATTGCATGAGTTCTTTATATATTTTGGAAATTAACCCCTTGTCAGATACATGATGTGCAAATATTTTCTCCCAGTTGGTGGGTTCTCTTTTCATCTTGTTCCTGGTTTCCTTTGCCTTGCAGAAGTTCTTTAGTCTGATGAATTCCCATTTGTTTATTTTTTGTTTCCCTTGCCTGAGGAGACATGTATTCAAAAAGATGCTGCTAAGACTGATGTCAAAGAGTGTACTACCTATGTTTTCTTCTGAGAGTTTTATGGTTTCAGGTCTTACATTCAAGTCTTTAATTTGTTTTGAGTTGATTGCTGTGCATCATGTAAGATAATTGTCCACTGTCATTCTTTTGCATGTGGCTGTTCTGTTTTCCCAACACCATTTATTGAAGAGACTCTTTTCTCCATTGTATATTCTTGGCTTCTTTGTCGAAGATTAGCTGTCCATAGATGTGCAGTTTTATTTCTGTTCCATTGATCTGTGTTTCTGTTTTTGTGTCAGTGCCATGCTGTTTTGATTATTATAGCTTTGTTGTATATTTTTAATTTGGGGATTGTGATGCCTCCAGCTTTGTTCTTTTTTCTCAGGATTGCTTTGGCTATTCAGGGTCTTTTGTTCCACACAAATTTCAGGATTCTTTGTTTCTGTGAAAAATGTCATTGGGATTGCATTGAATCTGTAGATTGCTTTAGGTAACATGGACATTTTAATCATGTTTATTCTTCTAACCAAGAGAGTGGAATATCTTTCCATTTCCTTATGTGTTCTTCAATTTCTTTCAATAATGTCTTGTAGTTTTCAGTGTATAGGTCTTTTGCCTCCTTGGTTAAATTTATTCCTAAGTATTTTATTCTTTTTGTTGTGATTGTAAATGGGATTTTTTTCAGATTTCTCTTTCTGCTAGTTACTGATTTCTACTTTAATTGCATTATAACCAGAGAGCACTTGTCATTACTATTATCACTATTTGTTTTTGATGCCTTTTTTTTGTGCCTAATATATGGTCAAGTTTTGTAAATGTTTTTACAAGTATTTGAAAACAGCTCTATTCTTTGTTTTCAGGGTTGGAGTTATAAAAATGTCAATCTAATGGATTAGATTCCAGATTCCTTAAATCCTCACTCATTTTGAGTATTTGTCTTCTTTGTGGCTAAGAGAAATAAAATAGAATCCTCATCCATTTGGAGGAATCTCCTTAAATTTCCTGCATTTTAAGCTTTATGTGTCCTTAAGTCATAATAATTGGTATATAAAATACAACAGTAGTTATATCTTCATTGTAGACTGCATGTTTCTGTAATGATAAACTACTCTTTTATCTTGTTTAATGCTTTTTGCCTTAAAGTCTGTCTGGCAAAGACATGACAGATAAATGCGTAAAAAAGAAAAATCAGGGGCCGCCCTGTGGCCGAGTGGTTAAGTTCTTGCTCTCCGGTTTGGAGGCCCAGGGTTTTGCCGGTTTGGATCCTGGGCGCGGACGTGGCACCGCTCATCAGGTCACGCTGAGGCGGCGTCCCACGTGCCACAACTAGAAGGACCCACAACTAAAAAATATACAACTATATAGTGGGGGGATCTGGGGAGTAAAAAAGCAGGATAAAAAAAAAGGATTGGCAACCGTTGTTAGCTCAGGTGCCAATCTTTATAAAAAAAGGAAAAATCAGAATCATGTATATCAATCCTTTTACTTTTAACATTTCTAAGTTACTGAGTAATAGAAGGCATGTAGTTTTTGTTCACTAAATCCAGTTTGAGACTCAGAAGAATTCATTGTATTTCATATACATATGTAACATGCATATTAAATATATAACATATGTTTCACTCCTGTTACCTTATATTTTCTCTTTCTAATGCTTCTGTTGTTTTTCAGCTTTTGCTATATGGTTATATCTTCTTCATTTTGGTTCTGTTGCTCTCCTAACTATTGATGTTTTGAGAGATTTATAATCTGGTTTTTCGTTCCTCTAGTGGCTACCTTTATGACTGTAAATATTTTTTAAAGCTAGCTCTATTGACGCTTGCTATGAAATATGGGGAAATTCATGCCCTTGTCCATCCTTACACCACCCCTATATCACCTCCTTGCTTCTCAGTTCCTTTATTTTCATGATGTTAAAGTTTACAATACATGTGTTAAATGTTATAAACTTCCTGTGGCTTCAGCATTCACCACCAGTGCTTAAATACCATAGCTTCCCTGTTTCTAGCTCTTTATTTGGTTCAGGTTTTGGCTGCCTGGGGTTCACTCTCTATTAGCTTTTCAACCATAAGGGCTTTTAGTTGTTATATTCTGACTCTTTGTGTGGTTCCAATGCATGGCTAATGCTATATTCATGATTGATAATTGGTTGGCTTGAAATTCTTGAGGGCGTAGCTACTTCTCTCTAGGACTCTAAATACTGTCCTGACATTGACTATTTTGTGGATGTGCTATGCTAACCCAGTGCTTCTCTTTTCATTATTATTGTATTTACATATACATATACAATATTGTATATATATAACACATGTTCTATTTGCATTATTGCATCCTTTCTCAAAGAGTATCTTTAATACTACAGATATATTCTATCTTTGTTTTTGTACTGTAGCCTATTATATAAACTACTATAATATCTAGATTTTTCCCCCCTTTCTGAAGAACCAATTTTTGTCTCCTTGGGGGTGACATCATCCCTGTTGAGCAGACATGTGCTAACCTGACGCCCCATATCCTCTTGTAAGTCATTTTATTTTGTCAGTGAGGATAGTGTTTTTTCCTTCAAATTTTTTTGGGACACAGTAATCTTTGCTACTGCAGATTTAGGCCTTTAGTTTTTCTTTGCCAACTTTTCTCATACTTTTGAAAAAAACCTTTGGGCTCATTTGTTCCATTCCCTTCTTAAGAAATATCAATTATGTGTGTATTAGGTACTTGCTTCCATCTTCCATATCTCTGATCTTCTTTTTAGCTTCTTATTTTGCCCTCTTTTTCCATTTTATTGCATAGTTGTCTCAAAAATTCCATGTCATTGCATTTTGGACAGAAAACAGTATCTGTTTTCTTTTTTGCTGCTTTTAATGTTTTTCATTTTTGTAGTTTTTTTTAATATTCTCTTTCAGACTTCGCCTCCTTAATTTTTCTTAATATGTCTATTCTTCATCTTTCTTTTGTCTCTTTTACTCCTTTACTCCTTTTGGTATTTCATAGCATCTGTGCTACCATAATACCTCAGATTTGGGGCTAATCTGCCCCTTCTGCCCGACTCCTGGTAAGCAGATCGCCAGCCAGGAGATCTGTGTGAATTCGCAGCATAGCTCCTTGGCTCCTAGGTCTTTTGTTTGGTGATTTTGTACTTATTTGTCTTGCTTAGTTGGGTGTACTAAGCAGGTGCAAATCTTGCTGCTATTTCTGATCTCTCTTCTACCTTGCCTCACTTCTGGCTGGTTTTAGCACAGGAGTCCTAACTGGAGAAAATGAAGATAGAAACAATACTTCTTCAAACCTTGTTCTCTTTCTGTTCCTCAATGTGTAACAAGCACCCAGGATTATCTCTGTATGGCCTAGGCATGTCCTCATACTCATCCCTCCAGGTAAAGGTAGGCCCCTCATGTCCCTCTTTCTTATTTTCAGAGGAATTTGTATTCATATCAAGACCAAAGGAGGTATGAATGGTTTTCACTACCTCTAGTTTGGGTCTAAATTTTGCTATATTTTGACAATGTCTTTCACTGTCTGTGATTAGGGGTTGTATCCATCTCCTGTTTTCATTTTAGATGGAATTTTCTTCTTTAGTTTTTATTCTTTTTATATCTATGGCTTTCTGAGAAGGGAGAAGAGTAGATACACCCTTAGCTCCCATCCTTGACTGGAAATTCTAGGCTCATGGTTAAGCATCCCCCCAAATATATATAGTTTATATCCCCTGCCCGTAGTAGTGGCTGGGATCAGGAACTAGGCCGCTAGATATAAAATATGTCATGCACGCTTACTAATGGATTTGAGATAGCTAAAACAAAAATGTTACACTACAAATAAAAAATAGAGTTTGAAATGGAAGGGTGACAAATAAGGTTAAAAAGGGACAGAGAAAAGAGAGAAGCAAAATTCTGCCCGGTTTCTGTGACAAGGTGGTTGTTGAAGATCAATATTGAAATTCACTCCAAGCTTCCTGGAATCTAAGGCTGGGGAGGAAATCACAATGGCTGGCTCAGTTTTAATAGCTTGATGAAAGGAAGCATGGTGATTGACCATTTTTTTGGATCTAAAAAATTCATAAGAAGGATCTGATGAATGAATATCTATTGTTCATTATATCACTACATGTTCTTTGTATGTTTTCAACAGCACAAAGGTAGATTATCCTCCTGTTTGGAGGAGAGGGGATGGGGAGGCTGGCATTCAAGCAATGACCAACGCTGAGGGTGGAATTGTCTCTGTTCTATGGGTGAGGTTGTTAGTGCTGCTTCTGGGTCTTCCTGCTGTACTTACACCTAGACCTGAGTTCTTGCCAGTCTTGATTCCTGGGCCTTGTTAATACTCCTGACTTTGTTTCTCCCAAACCTTCTACTTGCTCCAGATAACAAGAACCTTCTAGACTTACCTCTTCCTGGTCTTTCCTGGGCCCTTAGCTTGAGCCTCTTGCTTCAAATTCTGTGTTGGATGCCACAGTATGGTAATGACTTTCCTTACACAGAAGAGCAAAGGGTCAGGTCAGTCATTTAGTAAATGGTGGATATAACTATGGTGGCTTAATGGCTTCCTTTTTATTTTGAGGAAGATCAGCCCTGAGCTAACATCTGCCTCCAATCCTCCTCCCCTTGCTGAGGAAGACCAGCCCTGAGGCAATGTCTGTGCCCATCTTCCTCTATTTTATATGTGGGATGCTCACCACAGCATGGCTTGCCAAGCGGTGCCATGTCCGCATCTGGGATCTGAACCGGTGAACCCTGCGCCCCCGAAGCAGAACGTGCGAACTTAACTGCTGCGCCACCAGGCTGGCCCTGGGTTAATAATTAGCTTCTTAATGGCTTCTGGGGAAAAGTTTTGAGATGTGCCAGTCAGATCCCGTATCAGAAATGATACTACAGTAGATACAGTAGTAGATACAGCTACTGAGAGTGCTGATGGAAGAAAGACCTCAGCTGTTATCTTCCTATCACCTTGGCTGAAGGTGATGCCCCTTCTGAGGGCTGCCTGCATTCAGCGACTGATCTTTGTGGGGATGTGAAGCTTGGTCCCTTTGTCCCTACAAGATTCAGAACTCCCTATAGGGTTGGCAGAGGCCTTTACTGAAACTATATTGCAGCCAAACTTCTCCCTCCACCAATCTGGCTTTTCCCTTTCCTTCCCCAAGGACACTCACTAACAACCTTCCTGGCCACTAATCCCCATCGAGGAGTCTACTTCCTGTGGAATCCAACAGGAAACAGCTTCTTAAAGCCAGCTCAAGCTGATCCACTGCGTCATCATGGTCAGAACATCATGCAATTGGCCCAAATGCCACAGTGTTAACTAATATGAACTTGTAGGGCCAGGAAAGAAACACAGGGAACTAGAAAAGGGTTGGAATTGCAGAATAGAAGGGGATGAATTAAGAGAGTGGGAAAGAAGAAAAGAGGGAGATCAAGCATATTTGTGTACCTACATCTGTCTTCAAGATACAAGTGTTAGGGACTGGACGTTGAAGGAGCATCTGAAAACAATCCTCCACATTCTACCGACGCTTGTACCGCCTGAACAAGGACACACCTGAAGCCTCTCTAAGATTCCTAATCCCACACCCTTTAAAATGCGTCTACATACCTTCCCATTGATTCTTATGAGAGTATCTGCCTGCAGTGGTGCCACCTTCATCTCATGGAAGGGGAGAAGTGCTCAGAGAGTTTTGGCGACTTGTCCAAGGCCATCCAGCAGAGCCCAGCACTGCAAGGCCCAAGGCTAGTGTTTCTCCCGCTCCAAGGCAGTTTCCTCTGAACGGAGGGGCTCAAGACAGCCAACACTGGCACTTGCCCGTTTTAAGTAAGCTCTTTAAAGTTAGAGTTTCCCATTTCCTGGGATTATTTACCCAGCTTGAGCAAAACACTCTGGGGTCTCTGGCCTGCATGAAGGCACTGCAAGAATAGTGGGAAGCAAGTTAGAGTCAGAAAAACTCTGAACTTCTCAGGTGCCACCTTCCACTCTCTCCACAGGTGTAAATACTACTCAACAAACCCCTTTAGTGCCTGGAGTTAGAGGCCTATTTATTTTTGCAGTTGGAAAGAAAGACTTTCTGAAATCTTGCTTGGGGTCTCAGAGCTTCCTGCCCTGCCACTGTGCACCTGCAGGGTTGGCATGTCAATGTGTGGAGCTTGTGCCCTGAAGTTTCCACGGGGTGTACATGAGCTTTATTTTCCTTATGTGAGTCTTAGCATCACTAATCATATAATAGAGATCATATAATAGAGAGTTGTGGCTTTGCTGGTAAGGGATGCTCTGCTGTGAGTCTTGCTACTGAATATTTTAAAACAGAACTAGATCAAGGAACTAGAGAAAAATCTCCCTCTTTCTTTGCCCCAACTCCTGATTCTTGTTTATTTGGGTGTGTCCAACACACCATTGTTTTCTGCATTTGACGTTGCTCTGGATGGTGGTAGGCTCCCAGGATTAGGGAACAGTGTATGTTCTCTCTGTCTCTCCCCTGAACTCTATGATTGAATTTTTTTCATGTGTAAGTAAAACAAGAAAATCTGTAAGAATACCAACAGGAGAAAAAATAGGAGTGTTTCTCTCCCAGCTCCCTCTTGAATGGCTCAGCACAGGCCCCCTGCCCACGCAGCAGCTGGGCAGGGGGCCACACGTCTCCCTCTATGCCTGATTCAGCAGAGTTTTTAAAAAGCTATCCTGTCACCTGAGAAGTTCTCTTAAAACAAAGCAGTAATAGATTATCTTATCTTTCTTTCTTTTTTATATTTGTTTTCTTTCTTTCTGATGAGAGTTATATGAGGCATCCATTCTGGACTTTATTTTGTGGAAGAATGCTCTGGGTTATGGGAATGCTTCCTGGAAGGCAACAGGTGAAGAGGATTAAATATGATTCATCAATGCTGACATTTATTTCACTGTGGGGAATTCTTTTTTAAGCATTACTATCACAAAATGGGGTTGTGGGTGATGGTTGGGGGAAATCAGTCAAGAGCTATGTAAATAGAAAGTGACTTCATTTAACGTCCTCTCTAGTAGAACAGAAAAAAATTTTATGTGTGTATTTTATAATTATGAAGCGGACAAAATACTCTTCTATCCAACTGAATAATTCTAGTTAGTTACTATTTTAAAGAGAAAGTGGGGTTGGGACGGCAGAGTGTTGGAGGAGACACACGCAGGGTGGTAAATCGTGTAGTTTAGAGAGTCCGGTTAGGGCCGGCCGGACTTGCTGCAGAGCACTAGATAAAGGATTAACCTGCAGCTAGACCTCTTGGTACTGGCTCTGGAGGCCAGAACAAAACTGAGCGAAGATCAGCCCAGGGTCGCTCTCTAATCATTCTCACCCTGTTCTCTGTATGTCATTGAAGTCTCAGTTACGACCAAAGACTAAGTTCCGAATGTCAGCTGGTTTGCTCTAGCTAGCACTGATAAATTTTATTGAGGACTATTTCCTCTCTCTGGGAAGGTCATCTTTTTGCTCAAGCTTGCACTATTAGGAGGGGGGCCTGAAGAGCCATGAAGCAGGAACCAGCATCTTTCTAAGCAATCAGATCAACTGAATCAACCTTCATAGTCAAAGGAGTGATAGATGTCTCTTCTAGGTCCTTCCTTCCTGCATAGCCACAAAGCTTAACTTCCATAGAACAATGTGTGCAATCTTTTCACAGCATGCAGTTTCCACTGGCGCACTGTGTAGGGTTTTGCAGCACAGTGTGTGCATGTGAATGTGTGTGTTGATTTTCTGAATTTGATGGGAATGGTTTGAAAAAAGATCTCAGAGTTAAGATAACCTGGGAGAAAAGCAGCAAAATCTTCAAAAAATATCTTCAGAAGGTAGGAAGGAAAAATGTGGTGGACACAGATTCGTGATGCTGTATTGAAGGATGTCTGCTCAGTTATGGGCTATGGGGAGTGTGGTCAGCAAGAAAGCTTCCAGCTGTCAGCTGCTTTGGGATCTGCCTCAGCTACAGAGAGCTGCTCGATCAGGTTGCTGCCCTTCCTGGGACAGCCTGTATTCAGTGAATGAGTGAGGTGGACGGACAAAGCCCCGTTGTGTCAGTCCACCAGATAGCTCAGCTTGGCGATACATATTCCTGAAGTACCTACCGGCTTCCTGGAGACCTGACTGGGTCTGCATTGCAGTCCAACTGCTTCCTGCTTCCCTACCCTTCCTTTCACAAGTGTTGACTCTTAACAAATATCCTTCATACCAAACTCCATCTAGATGCCTGCTTCTGGAGAACCCAACCTGTTGCCTGGTTCTGAGAAAGCCAACATTAGGATTGGGGTTTGGAGATGGTTTGTTGGTCCCGACTGGCACTGAGCACCCATCGCTAGTAGAAGGCAAAGCATAATCAGCTCCTGGTACCAGGTGGCAGTTCGATTGTGAAAACTTTTGGCAGTGGTGAATTGGGAGGATGAACTGATGAAAGGGAATGCACTGGTGAGTGTGATGTTTCAGGTCTGGAGATCTATGGAGGAATCAGTGGCTCTAAGGACAGTAGGACTGGATGGCTATGGCTAATTGCCATCAATACTACAGAAAGATAACTAACGCCTGAGAACAAATAAAAGCATAGCTTGGTTCTCATCTCCTGCAGAGGGAGGGCCAAGAAATCCAAGGACCAAGCCCAGGATTTAGAAATCAGAGTGGTTGAACTTCAAAGAAACTTAAACACTCAAACAAGGCAGGCATCTTATGCTAAAGTCAAGAAGACATGAGGCTGACACACTAGATAGAGACTTCTCTGTGGATTTACTTGAAGATTTTGTCTCCCCAGACCCCTCCAAACATTCCCTAGTAAGAACTACCATTCCCCCCACCCTTTCCATGCTGAAAGAGAGAACAGAGACCTCTCCTCCAAAAGACAGCTTGTGCCCCTCTCTGGATCTGCCCCACCTCCCCTCCTGGCCATGAGGCCTATAGGTAGGGTTAAGACGCAGCATAATCCAGCCAGGGACAGCAGCCCAATGCTGCTACCTCACCTTCCTCTCAAAGGTGTTGATTCCAAACTCCTCATCACCATCTGCTTCTGGAGAATGCATCCATGAAAGGAGGGGTAGTTTAAGTCACAAAGGCATTTTTAAATATCAATGTGAGAAACTGGGAGTGCAGCACAGGAGAGCACATGGGTTACATTTTGACGAGACGGAACCCCAGGAGAACCATTTCTGGGCAAAACTGTGAAGTAGGCAGAATTTATCTTCAGGGTACCTCCCATTGCCTTATCTGCCCCCAACCCCACTCAGCTGCCAAGTGTTGTCTTCCCAAACATGTAAGTTCTTCTTGCTGTTCTGGCTGTCCTCTGCCATCCTGTGGTTCCCTAGGCACCAGGCTTTCTTACTCTGGTCTCCCCCATATCAAAATTTATCTCTAATATGTAATACATGAGGGTATTAACCACGTGTAGTATCTTAATATGTTTTTCCCACAAGTGTTTACCCTTTAATAGCTACAGTCAATCATCATTCTTAAACACCCACCACAGGCTGTGAAGAATGCAGAAGGATTTGCTTTCTGCCCAACAGCTCCCTTGTTAGTATCCACCTGCCTTCAGCCTTGTCCTTTGTAAATGTCGTTGCTGCACTGACCCCTGAACAGCCTTTCTGAAATGTAAATTGATCACGTTGTTTGCCTTCTTGGAATACCTCCGTTACTCTCATGACCCTCAGATTGAAATAACAACAATGATAATAATAGGTATCTGTTACCAAGTGCTTTGTATATGCCAGGCACTGTACTTAGCATTCTCTATGGGTTAGCTCAGTAGCTCCTCAGCACATCCCTATAAGGCAGGTAAATTGTTGTTTCCATTTTATAGCCCTGATTCAGATGCAAGCCCAGGATGTCAGATGCTGCCCTCCTAACCTGTGTATCACACTGCCCAAATCCTTTCTGTGGCTTGTAGAGGCCCTCTCCAATGTGGCCCCCACTTATCTCTCTAGCCTCACTCAGTCTCTCACCACTCCCCAGCCTGAACTCATTTGGCTCTGATATGCTTCCACACCTCTCTCCCTGCTGTTTTCTAGAACTCCCCCAAATGCACACCATACCCCTGCTGCTCTCTCCTCACTTAGCCTCTGTTCACCCTTCCAGTATCCATTTAGACATCACTTCCTGTGTCAGCTCCCTCACCATTCTCCAAAAAAGTTGAGGAGGATGGTCCTCCATGTGTCTACCCTTATATGTTTGTCTGTCATCCCTATTGGCCTGCAAGTTCCTTGAGGGAGGGAACATCTTGCTTACTGATACATCTATCCTCAGCACTGATAGCATTGTCACAGAGTAGACACTCAAAAACAGTACTTGTAGTATAAATGAATGAATGAACCCCAAGAGAATACATGAGATGAGAATTTCATTGTGGTGGTGGAAGTATGGAGGTATGTGATGGTTATTTGTATGTATCAACTTGACTGGGTTAAGTGAGCCTAGATAGCTGTTAAAACTATCTCTGGGTGTGCCTGTGAGGATGTTTCTGGTAAAGACAAGCATTTGGATCAGTAGACTGAGTAAAGGAGATAGCCCTCACCAATGCCAGTGGGCATCTTCCAATCTGTAGAGGGCCTAAATATAACAAAAATTTAGAGGAAGTGTGAACTTGCTGTCTGCTTCAGCTGGGACATCCATCCTCTCCTGCCCTTGGGCATCAGCACTTCTGGTTCTTGGGCCTTCGCACTTGCGCTGGGACTTACATCATCACCCTCTACCCCTCCCTCGCTTCTCCAGCTTGCAGACTGCAGGACGTGGGGATTTTTGGCCTCCAAATTTACGTGAACCAATTCCTAGAATAAATCTCTCTATCTTTCTCTCTCTATATATTTATATTTTCTGGGCATGCAGCACTGTCTTTCTCTTTGGATAGCCTTGTGAAAAGGAGACATAGTGAAAAAAGAAATATAGGGGTCTGTGCACTGAGCTCCAGCCATCTTGCCTCACAATTTCATCTACAGATTCTTTGGTGATTGGGACTTAATTTTGGATCCAAGTCAGGTCCAGAGTCTGTTATGCTGTTTTGTGTCTGACCACGTGTGCCACCCAGGAGGATTTGGGCTGGCAATGTTCCAAGCCAGAAGAAGAAAGAAAATTGTTACCAGCTCTCTAGATATTTGCAGTCTGACAAATGAACTGTCTTCCTCAAAGAGGTTAGACACACGTAACTAAACACTGAATACCCAGATGGCCCATCACAAATGAAAAGGCGGTAAACAGGAAAAGCCCAGCGTAATCAATGTTGCTATCTTCTCAACTACATGGATAAAAATCCCAATCAATATGTGGGATAGTCAGCTCTTTTAAAACCAGGGAATGCTGAGATTGAAAGACTAGTCTACACCTTGAAAATGATTTGAGGAAACCCTTATTCTAATTCAAAATGTTTACATGTTTGCAATTTATGAGAGCAAAGAGGAAAACTATTGTATATAAAATTTAGCAACTCTGGACAAAATTGAGTAAATGCTGGAAAAAATTTTGCAGTGGTTTTTGCTGACAAAACAATAAAGGAAAATAATAGCTAAAAGCAAGAAATAAGCAAGCCCTGGTTTGGAGGAATTTTTTTGGAAATGCTTTTTTTTAAAAATTAAAAAGAAATTGCCTCAATTAATTATTTTTAGAAATAAGGCATAATGATAATCTAACAACAAGCTTTCTGGAAAGTATAGACATTTATATTAAGCCAACTTGGTTAAAAGAAATTTAACTTGCTATACAGTTCGCTGACTGAATGTTTACAATACAAAAAATCAGAGACTATTTTCCTCATGATCTCTTATTTTTTCCCTTAGAAAAGGAGATTGTTTCTTTCCTGGCTGGGCTTCAGTGACTTTGACTATTAGTCAAATATTGATTGAGTGTCAATGACTTGACCCAGGCTGGTCCACTGTTTAGACCTTACTTCTAACCATGGCTCTGCTGTTTTCTTGTGTGGAAAGTGGTTTATTCTGATTGTGAATAAGCTAAAAGGACATTTTCTCCATGGATCTCAGGCATCTGGCTGTATCTATTTTAACACTGACTTTCTCTCAATTGCCTGGAGTGCTCCATACCCTTAGGCCTCCCAACCCCACTCCCCACACTGTCCTCCTTCCCCAACCTCAATCCCCCACACCTCTGTACCCATCTGACCAGGCTGAATGGAAACTCAGGGCACAAGTCAGAGGAACCACCCTCATTGTCCTTTCCTTCTTTCAAACACTTAAGCACTTACTCTGTGCTGGGCGCTGTTCTAGGTGTTGGAGGGATAGACAGTAATGTGTAAGCAAATACATGACCAAGATGATTTCAGGGATGGTGAGTGCTGAGGAGAAGTGAGGGACCAGCTTTACTTTTGATTGGGAGGGTGATTTGACTCTCAACAGAGACCCCTTTGCCAAGATCTAGGGGCAGGGAACTTGAGGCAGAGAGATAAGTAACTGTGAAGATGGTAAGGTGAAAACAAACAGAAAGCCATCTTACTGGACCACGTGAGCAGGGAGGGTCCCTGCCTGAGGGAGTTGGAGATGAAGTTATGGAGAGAAAGGGGAGGCCAACCATTTACCACTATTTAGCAGATGTCTCCCATTTGCCCCTCTAGACTCACTCTTCACCCTTCTCTGTGTCCTGGGGACAGCTTTTCCTCGCCCTCTGCCGTCTGTGTGGGTCCAGCCCAAGAAGAATGCCAGCAGGTGGGAGAAGGGAGGGGCCTGGGTATTTAATTGCACATCTCGGCTCCACCCAGCCTTTCTTTCTTCAGGTAACTAGCCTTCCTTTCAGGCCTGTAGTGCTAACTGTGCCCTGTTGTTCCTAGCTCTGAGGACCCCATGCTACCTCTAGCTTCACAACAGCCTGTCCACACTTTTGCGGACAGTTCAACACAGTGTTTATCACTTTTTCCTAGTTTGAATGTGTCATCTGTTTCCTGTGAGACCCTGACTTATATAGTCATAACAGCTGCTGCAAAGAGTGTGTATTTTATCTTACGTACAATGGAAAGCCATTGGAGATTATAATTTTTTATTGTCAGGTTTATTGAGGTATGATTTGTATACAGTAAAATTCACCCCTTTTAGGTGAGTTTTGACAAAGGCTTACGGTCATATGATCCCCACCACAATCAAGGTGTAGAACATTTCCAACCATTTGAGGGTTTTAAATGGAGGGGTTGGGAGGGTGTTGGGGTGGGGGTGTTAGGTGACCTTTTTTCCATTTTTAAAATCTTATTCAAACTTGAAGAAAGGTCCTAGGAAGGAAAGAGTAGCTGCTGAGAAGCTAGTTAGGAGGCTACTGTAGTGGTTTAGACACTGTGCTGGACAGTCAGTGTGTAATAGTGAACGATTCTCTGCTCTTAAAAAGATTATAGACTAGCGAGAGAAGTCAACAAGGAAACAGAACATTATAATTCAGTGTGATATGCTGAAATATGGGGTGTTATGGGAGTACCTGGGAAGAACAAATGGGAGATTAATAAGGTGGAAATTCTGCCTTCCTGTGACCTCTCTGGACTTACCAGTCCCTTCGGCCTGGGCTGGGAGTCCCCATAAGAGGTGTGATTCCATCAGCACTAGCACTTGTGGGCAGAGGGGAGCAGAGTTTTTGAATTCTCTAAATCCCATTAGTTCAAGGTATAAATGTCACTCCTTTGAAGCATACAGCAGACACATAAAAAGATTAACGCATCAATATCGGGTAACATGTATCAGTGCCTCCTGATATTTTCCACATCATAGTCCACATAGCACACTGGGATGAAGACTAGAGGCTGCTCACTACTGAGGGTGGACCAACCAGGTCATCTTGACACACAGTTCCCACCCAGCCTCCTTGAGGGCTGAGGAGGGTCCAGATTTTGGCCACTTGTAAGCTATTAATTGAGAAGCGCTAACATAGTCTCTCTCTCAAGTGAAAGGTGTCACAGGAGAGTGAAAAGAACCATGGAATTTAGAGTCATGGAATCTAGTTTAAGTCACAGCACCGTTTAGGTCATCTTTGCCAAGGCACGATGTCTCTGAGCCTCAGACACCTCACGTAGAAAATGAGAGTATCTTCCTATTTTATAGACTATTGAGCGCTGTCTTAAACATCAATTACTCCATTGTAAAAACCTCAGTGACTGGGAGTGTACAGAGTCCTCAGGATTGATCACAATGCTCCACTTGATGTGAATACCTGGGAAAATGCTGCTGTTGCCGTTGACTGCCCTGGAAGAACAGCTCAGGGGAGGGCAGTGAAGATGAGCTGAGACCTTGATGACTGCTCACCCTTAGCCGCCTGCTGTCACTACCCACCTGAGTCACCTCCACTCACCTCTGTCAACAACCCTTTTTAAGTCTGTTACTTAGCGACCTAAAATCAACCCAGATGGTACTTCCAGCCACATTTCCTCACCTTTTTTTCTAGTCTCTGCTCCCCAGGGGCTTGCTGGAGGAGGTGATTAGAGCTGTGAGGAGGTACATTACTGGATTCAATTTGCCACTATTTTGTTAACAATATTTGTATCTGTGTTTATAATTTTTCATTTTCATTTGTGCACTTATTTCTTATGATATCCTTATCTGGTTTTGTGTTAGGGTGATGCTGACCACATAAAAGGACTTGGAAAGCAGTTTTCCTCTATTTCTTGAAGAAGTTTGGGAAGGATTGGTATTATTTCTTCTTTAAATGTTTGGTAGAATTCAGCAATGAAGCCATCTGGCTAGCATTTTACTCGTGTGATAGTTTTCATCTAGGAATTCAATTTCTTTAATAGATATAGAACTACTCAGATTATTTCTTTCTTCCGGAGTGAGCTTTGGTATTTTATGACTTTTAAGTCACAAATAGCCATTTCATTTGTCAAATGTATTGGCATAAAGTTGCTTATAATATTCCATGATTATCCTTTAAAAGCCTATAGGATCTGTAGTGACGATCCCTCTTTCACTCCTGATACTGGTAATTTTTGTCTTCTCTCCCGTTTTCTTAATCAGTATAACTGGCTAGAGGTTCATAATTTTTTTTTAAAATTGATCTTAAGAAAGGACCTGTTTCATTGGATTTCTCCTTTGTTTTTCTGTTTTCTATTTCACTGATTTCTGCTCTTTATTATTTACTTTTCTCTTATTATTTGGGTTAAATTTACTCTTCTTTTTCTAGTGTATTCAGGTGGAGATTTAGATAACTTATTTGAGACGTTTCTTCTTTTCTAATGTACACATTTATTGCTATAAAATTTCTTCGAAGCTGTTTTCATTTTTACTCAGTTAAAAATATTTTTAAATGTCTCTGTGATTTCTTCTTCAACTCATGCAGTCATTTAGAAGAGTGTTGGTTAATTTAAAAATATTGAGATTTTTTTAAGAAATCTTTTTGCTTTTATTTCTAGTTTAATTCTGTTTTGGTCATAAAACATGCTTTGATCATTTAGGTTCTCTTAAATTGGTTGAAACTAGTTTCACGGTCCAGGATGTGGTCAATTTTGGTGAACACCCATGTGTAGCTGAAAAGGAAGTGTAGTTTGTAGTGTTGATGGACTGTGCAATAACTGTCAATTTAGTTTAGTTGATTGATAATGATGTTCAAGCATTCTGTATTTTTATTGACATTTCTCTCTGTTTGTTCTGTTAATTACTGAGGAAGGAGTGTGGAAATGGCTGACTGTAATTGTGGATTTGTCAATTTCCTTTCAGTTTTATGAGTTTTTGCCATGTATTTTGAAGCACTGTTATTGGGTACATATACATTTAGGATTGTTGTGTACTGTTATGAACTGACTTATTTTTCCTCCAGATTCATATGTTGAAGTCCTAACCTCCAGTACCTCAGAATGTTACTATATTTGGAGATACGGTTTTTAAAGAGAACTAAATTTATTCTGTTAGATTGGGCTCTAATTTAATATGATTGGTGTCGTTATAAGAAGAAGATATTAGGACACAGACGCGCTCAGAGGGAAGACCATGTGAAGACACAGGGAAAAGATAGCCATCTACAAGCCAAGGATCGAGGCCTCAGAAGAAACAAACCAATCCTGCTGACACCTAGATCTGAGACTTCTAGCCTCCAGAAATATGAGAAAATAAATTTCTGTTGCTTAAGCCACCCAGTCTGTGGAACTTTGTTATGGCAGCCTTAGCAAAATAATGCATGTAATTTTGATGAACAAGTCCTTTGTTATTATAAAATGTCCTTTTTTATCTGTGGCAATATTTCTCATTCTAAAATCTAATTTTCCCTAGCATAGCTACTTCTTCTTTCTTTTGATTAATGTTTTTATTGTAGATATTCTTATATTGTTACTTTTCAACTTATTTACATCTTTTAAAATCATCTTTCACCTCCTTCTTCATAGTGCTCCTATTTTCCTCTATTTTTTGGATCATGTAGAGTATATTTATAATAGCCCTTTTTTATACCCTTGTGTGCTAGTTCCATTGTCTCAGTCATTTCTTGGTCTATTTATATTTATTTTATATTTTGTTTTGGCTGGTAATAGGTCAGAATATTCTGTTGCTTTGCATGCCATATAATTTTCTTTTTTAAGAAATTTTTTTTCAAAGATTTTTTTTCTCCCCAAAGCCTCCCCAGTACATAGTTGTATATTCTTCGTTGTGGGTCCTTCTAGTTGTGGCATGTGGGACGCTGTCTCAGCGTGGTTTGATGAGCAGTGCCATGTCTGCGCCCCGGATTCGAACAAACGAAACACTGGGCCGCCTGCAGTGGAGCACGCGAACTTAACCACTCGGCCACGGGGCCAGCCCCACGCCATATAATTTTTGATTGCTTGTCTGACATTGTGATTTTACACTGTTTATATTGTTGGCTGCTGGATTTTGTTCTTTTGATTTAAATAGAGCTGGATTTTATTTTAATGTGCAGTTAAGTCACTTGGAATCAGTTGGATCTTTTTGAGTTTTGCTTTTAAACATTGTTATGTTGGATCCAGACCATCCTTTATTCGAGCATCAATTTAGCTCCACTATGGTGGTGATGCTCTTCTACATGATGCACCTGCTGTTATGATATCTTTATACTGTGGCTGGTGGGAATGTCAACTCTTCCTATTCTAAGTGGGCTTCTGGATTTGTTCTTCCTACTCTTTTCTGCTGATTCTTTCCCTTTTACACATGCGCTTCTGCACTTAGCCAAAGACTCCAGGGGATCCTTCTGCAGAATTCTGCAGCTCTCCCTCTTGCGTATCCCTCCTATTTGGTTTTTCTGCCCACAGACTCTAGCTGCTTGGCCTTATGAACTCCAATCTCTGTCTTCTCAACTCAAGGAGAAATGCTGGCTGTTTGAATTCTCCTTCCCTGCACTGAGGCCTGAAAACTTCCTCTAAACAGTAAATTTTAAAGTTGTACAGCTCATCTTATTTGTTTCCCTTCTCTCAGGGATCTCTGTACTGCTATCTTGTCATTCAACATCTGAAAACCATGGTTTCATATATTTTGTCCAGGTTTTCAGTTGTTAGGTTGGAAAGATAAATCCAGTTCCTGTTACTCCACTTGACACTCTGATTTAATTAAAAATTATCTTTCTTTTTGAAGTCAATCCCTTTTTCTTAGGGGGAATAAAGGTCTAACAAAAATACACATAGTTCTTTCCCTCTCCTTGTATTCTTGTTTGGCTCGGTCTCAGCTCTGTGGTGTCTTTCTGGTGTCTGATTGGTGTCTGGGGCTTTTCTCCAGCAGGTGCAGCCTGGAGTATTTCCCAGAGGAAATGGCACTGCTTCTTTTGCACCTCCAGAGATTACCTTAATCTCGTCTCCCCTATTTCCAAAGTTCCGAGGAACTGCCATGACACAGATCTACTGAACTAAATATTTACAGTCTAAGTACAAACTGCTTTATGCACATATATTTCCCAAGCAACCCAGTGTTTCTAGTACCAAACACATATCCGAGAATCTAATCCCAATTTGCTGTTGTCAGCCGGAGACCACCAGAGAGATTCAGCATGTTTGGGGGATCATTTAAACAGAAAAAAGATTAGGAAAAGAGAGAGAGAATGAGAAATGCTTTTCGTTTTTCTGTAAGGCAAGGCTAATTGTCAAGTCTACTACCTTTGAATTTAAAAGTCAAATGGAATAGTTCTTTGACAAAGGACTCTTACGCTGTAAATCGTCATGTTTGGTGGGGAGAGGGAAGGGGAGAGGAAAATATGCACAACTCTGAAACATTTCTTTCTTTTAATAAAATCTCTAAGTTTGAAATGGTAAGATCTCTTTCTCCAGGTCTCTGTAAGACCTTTTTCTTCCATTTAGTGTTCAAATCATACACTCTGAGTTCCCGAAAAAGGGAAACCAAGATGCTGTCTCTTTTTGTCCCTGAGTTCTTGGTACTTCTCTCCCACCCTCAAATAAGTTCAGGAGTACACCTGGTAGAAGTTGCTGTGGGTGCCCAGCCATAAGCCCTTGGGCCTTACTTTTGTGGTATACTCCCTGCTTTACTTCCATTTGCTAGCATGTGCATCTCTTTGCTGGAGGGCTTGCTAAGATAGCTGGAACCCACTGCCTGTGCCCAAGATAGGCTAGAAATGTCACAGAATTAATGTCCCGTAATCAGCCCTTAATCAATGACTTGGGTGGGATGTCTCTGAATTGCTTGTTCTACATGGATTCCTGGAGTTTCCCAGCAGGATGATGCTCTGGTTGCTAACGGTGGTAGCTGGCTTGATACCCTTCCTTTCCCATCTCATTTCTCACTCCCCCACAACTGTTTCTTCAATCATCTCCCAAATAAACTACTTGCACTCAATTTCTTGTCCCAGACTCTGTTTCTGGGAGAATCCAAAGAAGGTATTCCTATTTTCTGGCAAGGAAACTACTCCCCATAGATAACAGGAGACTGTAGAAGTAAAATTCACAGCTTTGCATTCCCAGCAATGCTAGTTTCCCATCCTCACTGAGTATAGGGGAAAGAAGGAAAATAGACGTAGCATACCTCCCCTACTATTTCTTCATACTCTCAGGCCCAAAGTGCAATTCCCTATCTGAACTGGGCCTGCCCCAATCTGGAATTTCTACTCCCAACTAAGACCAAGTCCTGTTGCTCCAGGTAGAATTGGATGCATAATTTTTGTTATAATTTGTACTTCAGGAGTGAACCTGCCTTAGCCCTTAAGGTGAATTCTTATCCCCACTGAGATGACTTCTAGAACCAATGGTGGAGAACATCTCTCAATGCCAGAGACTTTTCCCTCTCCATGTGGGCCTTTTCCCACGAGAAGGAAAGTTGCTCTTGCAGTTTGATGTTTCTGAGTGAACCTGTCTTCCATATCCTACACTCTTCTGTGTATGCTCACCTCCATCCCAGTGATTCTAGGAGAATATCTAAGTGGGATTCTGAATCCTCAGATCTTTGTTCAGCTGCCTATCATGACTGCCATTCCAGGTAGATCCCTGGCGATATGTGCCTTGGGTCTTTTCCAATGAAAACAACTACCTTATTAATAGCCAGAGCTTGGGCCCACACTCTTGAGTGATGTCTTACTTCAGTGAATCGGTCATAACTAAGAGCGAACTGTGAAAGCTACAAATATAGAGGTTTCTGCTGAACCTTTGTGCCTTCTTGCCACTGAGATCCCCATCCTGGAAGAATGCCTCCTGCCAAGTGGCAAGAGATTTTAGAGAATTATTTTCAGAAAAACTACATGAAAAAATGGGTTCAAGAGAATGAAACAATCTTAAAAAGGGAAGATAAAAGAACCCTCTACATGAAAAGCAGATTTATCTCTGCTGCACAGAAAACTCTACCTCCTGTGTCTGATTGCCTTTCTGAGTATTGATTACATGATGTCCTTAGATGCTCCTTGAGGAGGGTGTGAGGTTAGATTGGGCTACCAGACTGGTTGAAAATCAATATTTTTTCTTGTTTCAAATACAACAGATAAAACATGAACCAGTGTTCGTAGTATCAAAGAAATGCCTAAACTGAAGAAAGGCAAACAGAAAACCTGGAGTCTTGTAGGCATCGGAAGAAGCACAGAATTTGTTACTAGTTAGTGGGTACAATATTTTTGCTGTATTCTAGAAGACCAGCCTGAAAGGACTGAGTTTTAGGATATATGGACATACTGGTGAACCAGAAATAAATGAAGAACTAGCAGAGAGATGTGATGGCAAAACAAAGCAGAAATCATTGAAAGAGAGAATAATGGGAATTTTGTTAAGCAACTGTGTGTGGTACTTCAAATAGTGCTGCATTTCAAAGGTCAAAGAAGAGGATGAGTTGAGGACTAGAAGGGAAAGGAAGATGACTGGGAGGGATTTCAGAAAAGGGAGAGAGTAGGAAGGAGAGCAATGGGGAGTTAATAGGTGCAATTACATGCGATTACATGTGAGAGAGATCAGAAATGAGTAGTCAAGGAAATAAGTCAGGAAGTAGAGAGGAAAGAGATGGACTAGAGCAGGTGTCAGTGGCCTGCATGTCACGTCTGGCCTGCTGCCTGTTTTTGTAAATAAAGTTTTATTGGAACACAGTCAGGCTCATTCATTTACATATTGTCTATGGCTGCTTTCTTGCTGTAATAGCAGAGTTGTGACATAGATGCCATGTGGTCTGCAAAGCCTAAAATATTTATTTTTACAAAATGATTGCTGACGCCCAGACCAGAGGGGAAGGAAGGTGAAGTAGAAAAAATCAATCGGTTAACGAAACAGCCATAGGTGACCAGTTGCCGAGGAGAATGCCTTTAGTGGATGGCGGTGGTGCTCCATCCAGATGCCCCACCTATTGTGTATGTCGTTAACCACCACAGGTGTCCCCTTTTGAGAACTGACCTTGGCTAATGACTGCAGCAGGTGTGTGCAAAGGTCGGCCCTCCTCCCTCAAGGTGAGACTAACTGTGTGGTGTAATCCATACCGCAGAGCTTTCCCGGGGGTCCGATGGAGCTGGTCTCCAGCTGCGAGCACATTCTTGCTTCCCTTTGTTCCTCTGTCCTGTCCTGCTGCCCTCATGGCCCTGCTCCTGAAAGTTCTCCCCCAATAAATCACTTGAACAAGAATCACCCTCTGAGGGCGTGCTTCTGTGGAAGCTTACAGCACTGTTTAATGCCTAAATAAACACAGCCAACTTTTTGATAGAAATAAATGCAAAGCACAAAAGCCTACATTGAATTTATATTTTCTGTAGAAAAAAATGATCATTTAAATTTTTCAGAATAAAATTAAATGACAGATTATGGTCAGAGAAGCATACTAAAGCAATTTACCACATCGTATTCTTCCTCGTCACCAGCACTGGATTTTTTTTCTTGTCATCCATGGAGGAGCTGCTGTGGGCAAGGGCCTCTGATTAGGCAGAGAGCCTTTCTAACTGGCTACTGAGTTTAGGTCATTCAGAACTTTCTCTGTGGCATGGAAACCCTGAAACCATTTATGTTCTGACCCAACCAAAAAAATGCCTTGGGTTCTGAAGCAGCAAAGGAGCGTCTGTCCTGTCATCAATCTATTGAATGTCTGCCATTCCTTTTTGTCATCTTGAGAATGTTGGGAGACGTAATACACTATATATCCTGTTCATGGCCGTTTCTGCTTCTGGAAGTCCAGAAAAATTAGAAAGGGACTCGTAGACCCCAGCAGTGTGTTTCCAGCTCTGCAGAGTTTCTTTTTCTCTCACTGGTATGTCCTGGGATAACACCACTAATACACACAGCCAAGATGCAGAAGAGCAGAGAGTTAATATAGGCCGAGATTTTAGTAACGTTGGTAAAGTAGCCATGGGATCTTGGGAGGAAGCAGCAGGAACTAAAGTCAAAAACATTCTCTCCAGGGCTGCTCAGCCTGAAATCTTTTCTTTTTTACTATTAACTTGCTTTCAAAATTCTATTAATCCTTCAAGGCTAAGTTCTAAAGGGCTCTTTTCTCACATTTGCAAAGTTAGCATTACTTACATGTGTATTCATCTACTATAGCTATTTCCCCAGCTACAATTGTCAACACGTATCAAGGACTATGTCTAAAAGCAAACAATCACATGCACAAACCAAGTACTGAACCTCATTTACAGATTTAACTACACACCTTTAACTAATGATGAGTGACCCTAATGGCCCATGTTACAGTTTGGAAAATGCTGAGGCAAGAGCTGAAATAGATCATACTGCGAGGCTAGCATGTAGCAGCAAGCCACATAGCCTGCTGGTCAACCTCACTGCGTCCTGGTGGGATTTGGCTGTCCTCTATGTATTAGCCCTTAGGTAGGAATTCTGCTAAAGTGAAAAAAACCACAGCGAACACTTTAGTTCTTTGTGAAAAATATCACCCCAAGTAAGGCCACCTGATTGTACTGGTGAAGACAAGAGAAGTTAGAAGTAGCCCTAAAACCAGAGAGTCCCCAGGTTAAGGTCAGCAAAAATGGCTTTTGTCCCACCACTCTTCTCTCTCAAGCCCATGGCAGGCATTGCAAGTTGATCACTTAATCTTTCCTGCTGAATTTAGCCCCTGCCTCACAATTCTCTTAAGCCTACCTCTCTAGGCAGTCCCTATCCATAACGTCAGAGAACGCACTTAAAATACTTGTTAATCATCCTCGCCTTAGTCCCGAGTAATTTTTCTCAAATCACCTTTTATGTTTTTTGGCATGACTCAGTACAGATTTTCCGGCCTTACCGTGTTCTTTCCCTTATTGGTAGCTGTATTTTGATGGCTCATACTTTTCAATTGATTTACGTTTTTTATAAAACACCACAGCAACACTTAGCTTAGTTACTAAATTCTGATAGTTGGTGTATACGGACTCCTCTGGGTATGTGACCACTTGTGCTCAGGTGTTACAGCATCCTTCTTGGTTGAACTCCTGTGGTCCAAGTCAGGTTTGGCTGCCAAAGTGTAGCTTTGAATACCCACTCTCATGGTAGAGTCTATAAATATCTGAACAATCTTCAGCTATAAATGGCAGTCTCAAAACATGTTTCCATTTAAAAGTAGCTACAAATATATGATAACTGATATTGTATGGTTTGTTCAAATTACACTTAGGTAAATGAACTAGGATCTTGTTCATATATAAACCATTATTATAGTTTAGTCTGAAGCTCACAGTGTATCATGATTCTTGCACCTGTGAGGCCCTGGGTGGATATCTCTTCATCTTAAGGTGTCTGTAACTCTAGACAGGGTCAAAGACATGGTTCTTAGTTGAATTCAACACTCCATATTTAATTTATCCCAAATGGCTTCTAGCTATTATTCTGTCCTTGACCAGGGAAAGTTTACCATATGTGCTCTATGGAATAAGAAAAGCGATTCATAAAATTTCAATGTGTGCTTTGGTTAGATCTAACATAGTTCAACTAAGAGACAAAACTTGGGTGAATGCTGAGCCAGCAGCTATCTCAGTGGTTGAGGATATGCCTAGGAAACTCATGATTGAGTCTCTCTGCAAATGCGACTTAAAGTTAGGAGGCTGGACAGTCATTTCATTGAAGCACTGGGAGTTAAAGGCTTACCTGTCATTGTTGAAACACACTTTTGTGGAATAAATATTATGCTATAGGGTTGTTCATATATTGAGAGACTAGCCAAAGTCTCCAGATAGAGCCCTTGTGAACGGCAAAACTCCGCTATGTTGAGTATTAAGCACTATGTTAGTTCTTTAACACATGAAATGAAATATGAAAATCTTCTGTATTTTTCAGCATGTTTGAATAACCACTCTGTGTCGGGCATTAGTGAATGAAGTAAAATGAATGATATTTTTACAGGACATATGATTAAGATGTGCTATTTTGGGGGAAGTCTCTCCTGCTCAAATACACTCCATTCCAGATTTATTGAATATGTCATATGTACCAAGCATTGTGTTAAGTGCTGGTGTTATAATATGTTCAAGAAAAAAATAAAAGAGATTTTATGGTTGTTTGATCATAGATGCTTGGAAGGAAAGGAAACAGTGCTATAAATGAGTAACAGCAGGACGTGGCCAGGTCTCAGTAATTCCCGAAAGCCTTGAGTTGACATCCAAATGAGGATGAGTAGGAGTTAACTAGCTGAATAGGGGGAGCACTTTGGGGAGAATAAGCAGCTAGGGCTAAAGCTAGTGTAGGAAATCATATGGAACCAAAGAAGGTTGTTGAGGAAACCACCGCAGGTCATTGTGACCGAGTGCAGGGAGCATAGAGGAGAGTGGGGTGAGAAGAGACTGGGAGGTGGGCAGGTCCCAGGCCGTTCAGGGCCATAGGGGCCATACCAAATACTTTACTATTGGTTTGAAGAGCTGGAGGGTCCTTAAAGCCTTCAAAGCAAGCCACGAGAATTTCATTTTGACAAGATCACTCAGGCTTTGTTGTTGAAAGGAGGTTAGAAGTGGGCAAGCATACATGGAAGGAGAGCAGTTGGGAGGCAAGTGGGGAAAACCAGGGCAGAAGTGATGCCAACTTTGACTGGAGTGATTCCAAGTATCTGAAATGACTGCCAATCTCTCCTTGAGTTAAGGAAAAATGAAGTCCCTGTCCGACTGTTATCTGGGAGGCAGATGGTCATTTAGCTCTCACTGGTACCAGACTCAGAAAGGTTTGACAGACTAGCTCTGGCAAAAAGGAAGGCCCCAGAGAATGGGTCCTAAGTTAGCAAATAGTAGAATCCAGGATACTTATTTGAAGGTGTGGTCTGGACAGGTGTGGTAGGTGAATCTAAGCAGCTTGGGATTAGCTGAGGCTCCTCAGACCTCATACCTGTTAGTGCTACTCATCAGTACAACAGAAAAGACACAGAGAGTCTCAGCGAGCCAACCGTATCTCTTCTCTGTGTTGCTTAGTGTATGCTCTGCCATGTGTCTCATGAATTCATGGAGACACTTTTTAAATCATCATTTTAGAGTGTAGAGCTGGAAGGGATGTGAGAGATCATCTAGTGTAGTACTCAAAATGTGGTCCAGAGACTTCCGTGTCTAGGAAGATGGAGTAGATGCACTTATCCCACTTTTCGCTATTTCTTCTGGTAAGTAAAGCTGAATACCCTGTTCATTTTATATAAAGTAAACATAAGACTCAGAAGGATGGAAAGAGAAGGCAGATTGGCTAGGGTTGTCAGGACCCAAGAAATGGCACAGTGATGAGTTCCTGGCAGACTTATAGCTAAAGACACTGGCAACCCAGAAACACCACAGCCATAGACACACACAAAAAACAAAACTAAAACAAAAAAAAATCCAAAAACTTCAGAAAAAGCCTGCTCTTGGACCTGGAAAGGAGCAACCTGGCAAGACAGAAACTTGTAGACAATAATCATTATACCCTAGTCAAAGCGTGGCCCCTCGACCAGCACCGTCAGCATCACCTGGGAGCTTGCTACAAATGCAAATTCCTGAGCCCCACACCAGAGCCACCAAATCAGAAACTTGGGGGTGGAACTCAGCAATCTGTGTTTTAACAAGTCCTGCAGGTGATTCTAATGGAGACTAAAATTGAGAACTGCTGACGTGGTCCAGCTTGCCTTTCTGCAGATGAAGAAACTCGAGGCTGGAGGCTGGTTGATTTGCCCCAGGCAACAGCTTGTGTGGCATCTAGCTCTTGTTCTACATTTGCCCAGAAGGCCTCTTCTAGTGCTCAGATCTAAGGAGAAGAGAGGAAATTTTAAGGACACATTTGAATTAAGTGTTAACAAGTCTTAACATGTATATTAAGTGCTTGGCACATAGTAGGTCCTAAATAAATATTTGTTGGATATTGAACGAATTTTTAGTCTTGATTCTGCTACAGCTTTGGAGAGGATGCTGAAAAAAAAGGATCTTTTGGAAAACCTCAACCTAGCATCTGCAAAAGCATCTGCAGCATCTGTAAAGCTGGTCCAGTGAAGATGGCTGCTGTAGGTAACGGGATTACATGATGTTCTTTCGTATTCCTGGGCTCTTTTTTTCCCACCTATACGAGGCTTTATAAATACCTGACCTCATACGGTGCCAGCATTTCTCAACTCTGAATTACCTTCTCCTGAGCGGGCAGTGAGGAAAGTCTAGATTCCTGTAGTATAAGCAGTAAGCCTATTCTCCAGGTTAGTTAGAATATGGGTTGTCAACAATAGAGGAGTTTTCAATTGTTCCTCCCTTGAGTCTTAGCCCCAGGCCACTGAATGAGTGCTTTTACATTATTAAAACTTTGATTTAATTGGACTAGAGGAAAACTTAAATGTCCGCTCCTTGGAAAATAAAAATTTTTGTATTTTCTTAATGTTTATTTCAACTGGTGCTTATAGTTGCCTGGAGACTAAATAGGGTTTTAAAATTTATTTTAAAAGTCATGGCTGCTAGGATGCGCTGATGGAGGCCAAGCTTGAAGCCATAGTGTATTTTTACAAGTGGTATTTTAATAACTGTGTGCAACCCCTAATGTGTGAGAAGAACTCAAGGGTGACTGTAATTATGGTAGTGAAATTAGGCATTTTCTTTTTTGAGGAAGGTTAGCCCTGAGCTAACATCCGCTGCCAATCCTCCTCCTTTTTGCTGAGGAAGATTGTCCCTGAGCTAACATCTGTGCCCATCTTCCTCTTTTATATGTGGGACACCTTCCACAGCATGGCTTGATAAGTGGCACATGGGTCTGTGCCTGGGATCCGAACTGGTGAACCCTGGACCACCCAAGTGGAGCGAGCAAACTTAACCACTATGCCAGAGGGCTGGCCTTGCAGACACACAGGGGACCGAAGGCTACTAGTCTGGCTGCTCCTGTGATCTCCCATTTTATATTGTAAAGCTAGTTGGAAACAGCACTAAAGCTTTGTTTGAAAGATTTTTCAAGCCGCTGGGTTTGACAGATGAAGAGGCGTGATAACTGCGTGACTGTCTGAAAAGTCGACAGAAACATCCTATTCTAATTCTCATCACCAAAGCCAGGATATACAAAATCTGGCAGGAAAAGTGGAAACAGTGGGTACAGGCTCAAGGTGAGACATTTTCTGAGGGGAACAAATATATACAACTCTAGCATCTGCCATATGGTAGCCCTTTAACGCCATTTGCAAGCTCCTTGTGACATTCCATTCAGCTCATAAATCCAGAGGAACTGGATGTTGGTTTGGAGCAGTGGTTCTCAAAGTGTGGTGCCTGGACCAGCAGCCTCAGCATCGCTTAGGAATGTGTTGGAAATGCAAATTCTTGGGCCCCATTCGAGACCTACTCAGATACTGTGGGGTTGGGGCCCAGCAATCTGTGTTTTCATAAGTCCCGCAGCTGATTCTGACATACTCTAGACTTTGAGAAGTGCTGGAGAGAGTGATTTAAAAGAGGATGTGTCTTTTCAAAGGGATGCATCATCTCCACTGATGATGTAGAAAATCAGTTCAAAAACTGATTAGGAAACCAGATTAACTACGTTAAAGGCAAGAAAAAAGTCTTTCAAGAACCAGAGACAAAGCCAACAGCTGTCCTGATGGATTTAAGAGGAGTGAGAAACTTCAAGAGAATCAAGGAGGTTACACATCTTCTTAAAAAACTAGGCATAAAATAAATATAAAAAATATAAGTTAATAATATAAAATTTAAATAAAATAAAATAAATGTTATAAATATAAAATTAATTCATCTAGTATAAATATAAAATTAAAATATATACAAATTATATGTATAAATATAAAATGTAAGTATAAAATTAATTCATTTAGTCACTCATTCTCTGCCTTCAACTTTATATTATTTGCAGTTAGCAAATTTTGTACATCTCATTAGTGAACTTGACGGCAAAAAGTGATAGGCACCTCCAGCTCTTTAAACTTTTCTCTTTGTTGTGAGTGGGGGATGGTAGGTACAGATTGTGCATAAGTTGTGTCTAGACATCTGGGCGTAACTGGGAAGCACGCCCACTCTAACTGATTACATGAGTGACACAGGAGCCTTCTGGGAAGGATCTTCATCTTAAAGCAAGAGGGAATTGGACAAACAAGCTTGACTCAGAAACCAACATTGAGTCACAAGTGGGCTCCTTCCCTGGCAACCACTCAGATTTGCCTCTTGACCACTAGTTCTGTGGAAGAAAGGTGGGTTGCAGGGAAAAATGGAAAGCCGTTTCACATCAACAGCTCAGAGGTCTTGGGGCATAAGCTGCACCGCTTTGGTCCCTGTGAGGAAGAGTACAACACAGTTGGAGAGAGAATCCATCTTCGCTCTTCTGTAAGACAAACTGCTTTTGTTTTAGGGTATTCACATTCCAGAAGATGCAGTCTGAGTGTTGTCTGATCCTCAGCAGCATGAGAGTCAGCTGAGGCTCTTCAGACCCATGGTGGTGCTAATCTTTGGTGCCTCCTGGATGACCTTGGCAGTAGCCCAAGGACACCAGCATCATTGAGAAGAGTACAATGTTGTGGAGGGTTTGCATTTCCCTCTGCATTCCCATGGCTGTATTCTCTTGTTACTTTCAATTGTGTTTATAGTTGACGGGGAGGGTTTGAGTGAGGTACAGGACAAATTTATGTCTTTATTTCTTTCGTCTCACACTGTAATATCAAGGCCACAACTCAGTATATATAACAGGTGTTCAACTAATTATGCTGATTGAGACCTGTGAAAACAAACCTTTTAAGAATGCTTTGATGCTTAGCAAAAATGTGGCATGCCTGTGAATTATAAACAAGCTATGAGTCCATTCACTTAGCCAAATACATTCAACCAACCAGAAACCTTGTATTCCATTCTCAGTGCTGGGAAACTAGGAGGAAAAGACTCAGGAAGTGTTAAAGTTAGGGGGAGCAATGAGGTACATATTTGTTCGACTGGGCACTGCCTGTTTCCCACTTAGGATTTCTGCTTGAAAATCCTGCAAAGACCCAGGCCTTGTTGTGAAGGCCAGCGGGTGGCTGAGCTCCTTAACTCAGCTGCCTTCTCCCACCACCTTCCTCAGCCCTTCTCCCCCTGCACTCTCCTCGCACCACCTCCACCGGTCACTTCCCTCCTACTGGTGTGGGTCCTGTGCTTTGGTGGCTCTCTCAGAAGCAGCTACTGCCTTCCTGATGGCAAGTATGGTCTGATGTTTATGTTTCCTGGTGTTCCCGGTGTTGGCAAAGAACTTGGGGACCAACAATTGCCTGCTTCTCTGCTGTATTTGCTTTGTCCTTGTGGCCACTTGGCTCCCCTCATCCAAGTTCACTTAAGTCTGATTTAGCATCCGTGTCAGCCCCACTCTGCTCCCTCGTGAGCACGTTTCTTGCCCTTCCCTGCTACTTCACTTTAGGAAATAAGTCCAAAAGTGTGCACATATTGAATATGCTACATAGTCTGAGGGCACTGTATTTCAACCCAAACTGCAGTATTTTTAAGTGTGGTCTGTGGACCACCTGCATCAGAATCATCTGGGAGCAAGTTAACACGGCAAATTCCTGGGCCCTACTGCCAACTACCAGGTTTTGATTTTGTAGGTCTAAGATGCAGTTAAAAAAAATTCAAACAGTTTGAGAGTTCACTGCTTTGTATCTGGCTCTGAATCTTGGCTGGAAGTCTCAGGGTCAAGGGGAGAAGTGGGGAGTTCTTTTAAATATTACAACCCTCTTGTGGGCCCCACCACAGCAATTAAATGAGAATTTCTGAATGTAGGGAGTAGGCATCGGTGTTTTAAAAAAGCCTCCGAAGTGAATCTAGAGTGCAGCCGGGTTTGAAAAGGGCTGCTTTAGTCTAGATGATTCGATATATGCAATTTCAAGTCTGTAAGGAGAAAACTGCTTTAATAAAGTTCTTTCCTTTTAATCATGTCGCCTAAAACCTTCCTGTCTGTAGGTCAGGCCAATAAATGTATTCCCTTCATGTTTTGCTAGGAAATCATCTTGCTTTTTTTCTGTTTGTTTTTTTTTTTTCTGATTAAGTGAATGATAGGAAAAAGACGTAAAGCTGTCTTTGCAAGCTGGCGGTCCACAGCTGAAATTGGCCTAGCAGGTGTGTTTTATTGTATCTACACAGTGTTTTTAAAATCATTTAAGCCAATAGTTAAAAGTTGAGTTATTTTCACACAAAAATTCAGACTTACCACAATGAGAGAAAAACCAGAAGTTTCATCAACATGGGAGCCACCTGCCCCAGCCGGTCAGGCCCTCTCTGACCCACCTGTGCCTGGCCCTTCAGGCATTTGTTTGTGAACTTTATGATAAAGAACTGGATTTAATCAGTCAATATTTGAGCACTTACTAAGCGTCAGGCTCTCTTGGGTAAATATTTTTCTTTTTCTCGCACAAACCTATGACATATGCGTTGCTCCCTTTATAGGGAACTCAGGTTGGGCTGGGCGGAGGGACTAGGTCCGGATTCCAGTCCGAGTCTGTCTGCTGCTAAACTTCCCCAGATCCTCATGCCTGTAGGAACCGCAGGAATTTTGGCTTGGTTCCACACCTCTGAGATTAGAGAGACGGAACTTTTTGGGGACACCTGTGAAGTATTTTGCATTCGATTAAGGCTTCATCACCTGGATTAAGGGAATTTAGAAATCAGTCAGTAAATTTGGGGAGGGCTTTAGTCTAATTAGCTGCAAGTGTAAAGGCAGAAGCTTTTTGGGCAATTTAAGACAGATTTGCAATCCTATCAAGTGGATGCAATCATGTATGTAACCCGAACATTTCAAGGAGAGTTAATAATGACTTCTCAGGCACCTCAGGGAGCTGAACGGGAAGAACATTTGTTCAATGCAGTTAGTTATCTGAGCAATTTTTTTGTAACACAGATCCTTGAGTGTACCTCTGGTGAAGTGAGGCCTCGTGCTCACAACTCAATAGCAGTCTCTTCAGCTTCTGGTAGTCGAGAGCACCACCTTTTTAGTATAGTTATCAACTGATGTTATAAATATTTTATCAGAGTTAGTTCATTAAATAGCATTTTATGTTCTTTGTGTGATTTTCAGTGACATCTTAGGGCCAGAATTATTCCTTTAGAAATGGATCTCAAGTTATGAGGCATTAGAGGAAAAATTCTACTTCTATGTACCTTTTCAGTAACACATCTCTTGCATAAGCAAAGCATGCAATTGTTCTCTTTTGAGAGCACTTCAGGATCACTGAGAATGAGTTGAAAAGAAGGCAGTAGTGAGCCATTCTATGTCTAGAAACTTTCCATTTCTAAGAATGTGTGGACTGGCAAGTTAGAGGAAGGTAGAAATGGTAAAAAGGAACTGAAAGACATTTAAAAAAAATTAAAGTTAATAGTTATCAGGATGGGAAAACATTTCTCGCTATTTAATGAGATCAGGTTCAATGAGTTTTTGCCTTTGTATTCCAGCAGTTTCTGCCGTGGGGTGTGTAGGTGGCTGTGTCTATTAATATTTTGTCCTCTTCAGTCCTCATTGGCTCAGAGTCCACCTGAGCCTAATACTGTGGTCTGAGGGTACCCAGTCTTCAGCATCTGTAGCTGACATAACTGGAATAGACCGGATAGATACTTCCCCTCTCCTACCACTGGGAGAGGTACCAGGACACCCAAGACTGAAGAGCACCTTGTACTTTTTTGGCGAGAGTCTATTCCTTCACTCCCACTCTGACCAGCACATTGCAGGGGCTACCAAAGTCAGACCCAAGATGAAGGAAGAATCGGCTATCCTAATTCCCAGGGTGCTGCCCTGGACCATTGAAAGGAAGGGAAGCTAAGTGGGTCATGTGTGAGCATAGGGGCTCATTTGTTCAGCTGGTCTGCTCCTAGTTTCTGGGTCAGCCTTTTTCCCCATTGGTATGGATAGACTCTGCAATGCTGGGAATCTTCTCTCTTACAGTGGATATAGAGGCTATAGATTCTGTCCCAGAGCTTGTCACATTGGGTCAGAGAGATTGGCATCCTCAGGCCCTCAAATGGGGGATTTTGATTCTTGCAGTCTCTGGAAAGAAAGGCCCTGGACTGGAGACAGTGCTTCCTGGAATTCATCCACAGAGGTGTCCACAGGTCTGCCTTGGCTACAGGCTGACTTGCTTCACAGCTAAGGATAGTTTCTTTCTTTCACCTTGGTTGAGGTTGGCACAGCAACCGACAGCTCTCAATCAAGCAACCGTCTTGTGATCCATCAGCTAGGAGGTAAGACAGCATAGTGATAATGAGTTCAAGAATTGGCATCATTCAGACCCGCATCCAAATCCTCACTTACCAGTTACTAGCTGTGTGTTCTGGAGCACAGAGCTCTGAGCCTCAATTTCTTCATCTGTTAAATGAGAATATCGAACTCAGTGTGGAGATGTTAGAGGATTAATTGAGAATGTATATCAAGGGCTATCGCAAAGCCTGACACGTAAGTGCTCAATGACTAGACATTGTTTTTAATGAAGAAATATTCCTAAAGGTAGCCTCAACTTTTCATTCATCATGTGTCAAAAGGGTCCCTGTATTTTCAGAAGAATCCCGTCCACAAATCACCATCAACAAGAGTCAAGATATTGTCTGCTTCGGGAGTATGCTTAGCATCCTGCATCCACCATTTATCAGGGGTTGAGTGCTTGCCCTAGCTCAGAGGAAGACCACACTCTCAGCAGTTCTCCATCAGCAGCGTCACAAGGGAGTCAGCACCTTGTAGACCACTATTTTATGGAATCCAAAGTGAGGCCACATTCAAGAAAGAGCACCCTTCTTTAGAGTGTACTTCCTTCAGTAGGAGTGAATTAGACACCCCATTAGGTCCCAATATTCCATTAGGAATATTTCTGCTCCTGGAAAGACTCCCTCACCTCTCCTTCCTCTCAACATTCACAGCATCACTATCTGCCTTGGGACTAACAGCAAAAACCTTATCATGCCCTTTATCCCTGTTCATCACAAGAAGTTCAGGACTTCATCGCTCATCTCCCCCTTCTTTAATTCCATCACCTTCTCTGGCCCATCTCCTATGCCTCACCATCTCTTGAAACTTTCGCTTTGTCTCTGGAAACATAAAGTCAATCACTATCAAAATGCCCTTTACTCAGATCTTCTTCTGTGGATGTTCTCTTCACTTCTTGCTCTGATCTGCTCTTCTCTTCACAACTCCTCTGCAGTCCTCCACGTGGGGGTGTTTTCTGTCTTTTACATCCATCCTAACAAGGAGTCTGGAGGTCAGGAAGGTGTCCTACTTTGTTTTCACATCCCTTTCCATACCTACCTCTTTGTCCTGCATAAAAACACTCTGCTTTGAACCTCGTGTAATCAGACTCTATCTCCCGTGAGCCCTCTTTGTGCAGTCATGTGCTGCCTCCTATCCCCTGTCTGCTCTCTCTCGTTTCTTGATTATTTTAGCTTCTCTTTAACTCTTCAGTGCTACTCCTGTTATAATTCCTTGTGATTTAATACACATTGATGATCTTTCCAATACCCTGGCTTCCCAGACTGATCCTATTAAAATATAAGTCAGATTGTGTCACTCCTTGTTCAGAATCCTCCAATGACTTCCCACTTAGTTCAAGGAGCCTGATCACACAGGGCCTTGCAAATCATAGCGAAGGCTCTGATTTTTGTTGTTATTGTTCCTTCCAACTGGCCACACTAACCTCCTTGCTATTCTTTGTGCACGCCATGAACACTCCCTGCCTTAGGGCTTTTGCACTTGCTGTTCCCTTTGCCTGGAGAGAAATCTGTATGGTTAAATCCCTCAATTTATTCAGATCTTGAATAAAAAGCCACCTTATTGAGCTTTTCTCTGACCATCCTTTCTAAAATGTCAACACCCCATTGAGATTTCATATCTGAGTCAGTCCTTATTTTTCCTTTTTGGCATTTATCACTATGTGATATGATATTTTTATTTATTCTCTTATTTATTGTTTATCTTCTGGTAACTCCTGCCTTCATGTTGTAAGCTTCAAGAGGGCAGGAGTTTTTGTCTGTTTCAAATCCTCAGTGCCTAGGGAAGTACCTGGTACTTGATAGTTAATAAATGTTTGATTACTATTGACAGAAGATCAGGCTCCTTGAATGAAATGGGAAGTCATTGGAGGATTTTGAGCAAGGAGGGCATGATCTGACTTATGTTTTAATAGGATCAGTCTGGGAAGCCAGGGTATTGTCACTGGCAAGATCCTTCTCCATTATACCCATTATTCATCCATTCATCAGTAGCCAGTTTAATTTAAGAATACAAATCCTCCAACTGGAATGGAACAGATCATCTTCTATGGAACGCACACACACACACCTCTCTTTTCTATTCATTCCAAAGCAAGAATCAAGTGGATGACTACCTCATGGCTTTTTCCAAATGCAGGCAGTCATAAGCTAGGTCTATATTCAAAACCAGCTTTACTGTATTCAATGTGAGCAAGCACAATCCTGGGCAATGCAGGCATAGTTTGGCACAATGAGATGATCAAGTGCTAAAGCCCATATACATTTATCAAGTGAGAGAAGCTTGGTTTGGGTCTTGTATGACTTCTCCAAGCAGCACTCCTGCTACTGTCTCAGGGTCCCCATCTTCTTCCGATGCTTCTCCCTCAGGACCCTCTGGAGCCCTATCTTGGCAGAGAACAGCATACAGTCGACTTGTGTCATGAACAGAGCTTAGTATAATAAAATTAAACATGAAAATTAAAAACTTAAAGCTTGTTTGGTGAAGACTTAAGGAGAAACCTCGGGTAGGGTTATTGTAGTTTTAAGTGGGAATCACGAAGGCTGACTCTTTGCCCAGGTTGTAGAGAAGATGATGAGAGAAAATTCATAGCCTCCGATTATCCATGTTCCTGATCACACTTCTAATCCTAGGAAGGGAAGGGATAATAACCACTTGGATCAGTACTTCTGAAAGTCTGCCGACCTCTGGTTGGTACAATGCTACATAATAAGTATGCCCTACATACTAGTCAGGTGAAAGATGCAGGCAAAGCACAGACACTTATGGAAATAGAGACAGTTGAATGCAGTAACAGAAAGGTTTAAAATGACCAGTAACTCATCTTTATTGGTGAATTGAACATAATTTATTTTCTAATAATGCATTTAAGAGTTTTAGACATTATCTGGCCTAGTTCTACACTCTGTCAAGAACTTCAGTCCTCTTCTCCACTTTTCTGGTCTTTTTGCAAAAAACTGGAGGGGAAGCAGGGAGAAATGAGGCCTCAGGAGGGAAGATGATTTAAAATTTTTGCTTTCAAGTCTGATTTATTGGTTTCTGTGTCTTGTATAGATAAGCTGGAGACATGAAAGCACACACAGAACACAAAGTATTATTTTGTCCCATAAAAATATTCTGGATTAATATTAGCAATTACAGTTGATTACTGGAGATTTATGTTGGTCACTCATCTGTTCTTAAGACAGGTAAGGAATGTAGAGACAAGGAATGAACAGCCTGTTCATTACATTTCTCTTTGTAAAACATCTTCGATCTTCCGTGATTGATTTATAGACCTTTTCTTTTAAGTGATGTGAAGTAGAACTAACATGAACTCTGTGTCAGTACACACAAATTGCCTTCACCATTAGCTAAAACTTCTATGAAATTTATCCTTAAGAAGTTTCTGGAAATAGCTTTGAAAAGTTTCTCAGAATTATATGAAGAACAGTTTTATAATGCAAATGGTTTTTATAATTGACAAAGATATTTACATTATTTTCAATAAAGTGTGTTTCAGCACCTTGACAAATTATTGTCTAATATTATACAAATATGGCATTAATGAAGAAATTGAAAAAATAAACATCATCAGCTTAACTATCAAAATCATCAATACTCATTTTAAATTAATGTGATTAAATACAATATGATGTGTGAACAGATTGTTCCCTTTGACTTGCTGGTTTAAATTTTAGACAGCTGACAATACTGCAGAGTTGTTTACTTGGGAAATTCACTGCATGTGATGTGTCTAACATAATATGAGCATTTTCTAAATGGAATATTCACAGTTGGGAATTAAATCTTGATGTAGGCAAATTACATTTTTAGGCCTATTGGCTTAATATGATGAAAATACAAACTTGTGATATTTCTAATGTTCCTTTATTTTAGAATGCATCTCTTAAAAATAAATTTCTACAGACTAGAAAGGGTTGAGTGAAGTGAGGAGAAATAGATGTATTGGGGGATTGAAAATCCAAGGTGACTTTTATAAAAAATTGAATTGCCCTACTTTGGTTCAAATACTACAGGTTTTGCACTTCCCAGACCTTGCTTTGCAGATGGCAACACAGAACAGTTCTGGTTCAGTTGGTCCCCTGCTGGAGTAAATTATGAGAGGTCTAGGCATGATTTAGTGAGTTGGAGCTGCTGCTTTGAGTTCTGAAAATGGTGAATGTAGTCAGGAAACATCAGAAATAATCACAAAAAATGACCCCATAAATCTTAAACACTTCACTGAAAAAAATTGTCCAGAAAATAATGCTTACTGCATATTAGTGTTTCATGTTGAGAAAGCAAAGATTTCTTGGGTTACTCGATTGAGCCAATTTCTTAAGCTCGACTGGCAAATAATCCATGGCCAATTGTACTTCGTCTAAAATTACAGACACTAGGATAACATGGATAAATGGGATGACATCCTTAATTATAGTTTTAGTATTTGATGATGGTGGCCATAGTTGACTTTATAATAGTGATAGTTCTGGGGGAAAGGTGTTAGAATTTGAAAGAATTAGTACTAGAGAAATGTGCCTGACGTTTTGTGTGAGGTGAGTGCTTAGATTTACAGCATGACCTTGTGTTAAAAAGCATCCCATACAGAGTTCACTGGCATGCACAGGGGTTAAAATAATTTTCTTGATTGATTTTCAAGTTAACCAACCTAGAGACCCTCATGTTCACAGTTATTTTTAAATGAACAATTTAGAATTAACAGAAAGTTCTTCTCTTCTATAATTTTTAATTTCTTAAAAAAGTCTAATAAGATGGTTTCCACAGAAGCTAACAACTTCAATTATTGCTTCCTCAAAAGCCTTTCCTGACTTACCTGCTAGGACTCTTTCCTTCATTATATATTTCATAATGTTACCACCCAAGGGGGCTGGTCTGCTTGCCATAAGACATGCCAATAGTCAGGAGGCAAGGTGGTAGGAGAGAAAGGATTTCTTTATTACAGGTTGCTAGCAAGAGGGAAGATGGCTGACTAATATCCAAAAGAACCATCTTACAGAACAAAGACTACAGGCCAGTTTTATATGAGGCTGGTCTTCAGGTGGGGGAGGTGGCTGGTCTCTAGGTGGGGAAGACATCTGATCCCAGTTCCTGTTAGTCCTTTGTTTTACTGGATAGGCATCGCATCAGGGAATGGAGCAACACCATACAGCCTGATCTTTCAGTTGTCACTGATGATGGCTATCAGATGCATAGACTCTCTGCCCAGGGGTCATCACATTCCTAAGGAACTCAAAAGAAGAAAGTTATCATCTTAAAGCAGCTGAGAGGGGCCAAAAAATCTACAGAGCATGTCTGGGCTAGTTAGTCAGAGGTCATTCAAACCACAATGTGGTTTCTTTTCTACAATATGGCTTCTCTTATGTCAACTTTATGTTGAGCCAATATCGATAGTACCATGTCTATTCATACATTTTCTTATATGATTATTTTATCGATATTTGTCTTATCTATTTGTGTGTGAGATGCATGAGGTCAGGGATCTTGACTGCTTTTGTTTGCTGTTGTATTTTTAGTGTCTTTATAGGACATACTCAATGAATATTTGTTGACTGAAAAAAATAAATGAATGAGTTTGGTCCATTGTCCTGAGGGCCCTTATAGACTACATGAATAGAGAGAACACATGAATTAAAATGACCCTGTAATGTTATGTTACAGGGTGACATAAACATGTGCACAGAGTACACGGGAGAAACAAAGGACCTCAAGTTCTGAGAAGGCTTATTTCAAGGAGAAATCAGGTGACAAAGGAAAATGGAATGACACTATCTCCTCTTCACTTAGCTGGTCATTTTAGTACATCATTTTGATGCAATGGTAGACACATTTTCCTTTTAATTATTAGGACTTTTTCATGTGCAAGTGACAGAAAATCTAGTTCAAGCTGGCTTTTCACGAAAGGGAATAGAATTCCATTATTGATAATGTGAATAGTTAGGTATTTGAACTGACCTTTCCTCTTAAATAAAAATGTCGTATTAAGTGAAAGCTATTCTAAAAAGTTTTGAACAGATGCTAAGGCAGTGAGAAATTGTAAGGCAAATAGTAAAGAAGGTGGGAACCCAGAGAGGTGAATTGATCATTAAAGCTTGTTTTGTTTAAAGAACGTTTACCAAACCTTTTGTTGCTGTTGTTGTTTTGGCAGATTTTGGGGAACAGGCCCTAGAAGCTAAAGCACAGCGTTTCCCCAAGATGGGGCACCTAATGGGAGAACATCCCTCCATAAAACTGGGACTCCAAAGGCCATTCTTCAGAGCAAGGGTGATCCAGAATTAAGTCTGCTCTAGAGCTCCACCCCCAGGGGCCTGGTGGAAAATTTGCCTTTGTGCTGAGCGGAGCAGGGAGGTAAAAGGCCCCGAGAAGTTTGAACAATAGGTTGGCCCTCAGTGAATATTTAGCCTAAATTTGTATCACTTTGGTGGTCAGACAAGTAGTACAGAATTGGGAGAAGCAAATCCAAATCTTTGGATAAATGTACCTTTATTCTAGGTCCTGAAAGAATTTCAGTAAAAAACTTTCTAAGTTAAATGGTAAGCTCACAGAATAAAAAGGGTAGGGGGTGGGCAACTAAGCACAGAAGAAAACGAGGAGCTCTATCCCAATTTTGCTTCTCATTGTAGCAGACTCCAAGACAAAGATTTGAGGGCATGTAGTTTATCTGGGAAGTGAAGGTGACACTAGCTGGGAAGTGAAGATGGGATATAGGGCAGGCAGCCAGAAAAGCCCAAAGTGGGCGATTAGAACTTAAACTCATAAAGAAGCTAGGAAATAGTACAAAACACTCCTCAGAATAAACCCATCTGAGAGGTGAGGGAACTCTGGTTGCCATATGCCATTTCTGGTTGATCAATCATTGATTGATAGCTGCTCCGGGTGGGAGTTGATACTGTGAAGTCCTTGCACTTCTAGCCAGCCACACACAAGGGTAGCACAGCTGCCATGGTTCTGGGGAAGAGAGCCGTCAGGTACGGAGTACAGAGTGCAGATGCTGGCAGGTGGGACTCTGCCAGAGCACACTGAAAGGTCCCAGGGATATGGGCAGGCACTGACAGCATCTGCTACAAGAGAAACAGCAGACACAGATCCACAAAGACTAAAGATAATGGTATTATTAGACATTGATTATACAGCAATAAAATAAAAAGACTAATCTGAAGAATCTAAGGATGGAGCAGGAAATTACAAAAAAGTGACAGAGAAGCTTTGTAAACAAACCAAGTAGAACTTCAGGAAATAAAAATTACAATAACCTAAGTTAAAAACTCAATGGTTGGTAAATTATACCTCAATAAATTTGATTAAAAAACCCCACCTCAGTGAATGGGCCTAATAGCAGATGAGATGCAGGTGAATAGAGCATTAGTGAATTGGAGGAAAGATAGGTGGAAAGAAATTATCCATAGTGCAACACAGACAAAAAGATGGAAAATGCACCTAAGAACAACAGAGACTTACTATATATAGTGAAAAGGTCTAACATCCTGATCAGAGTTCCTTAAGGAGAGGAGAGAGGGAGTGAAGAAGAGGTGATATTTAAAGAGACAGAAGTTGATAGTTTTCTAGAACTGATGAAAGATTCCCATCCAAAGACCCAAATAACCCAAAGAATCCAAAGCAGGATAAGTAAAAAGAAACTCAGGTCTAGACACGCAGTGAACCTGCAGAGAACTGAAGACAAAGTCTTGAAAGCAGGCGTAAAAAGGATGACTTCCAAGGAGTGGCAGGAGGCTGATAGCCGTCTTCTCAATGACAACAATGAAAGCCAGCATTCAACAGAATATGATCCTTAATAAGTTGAAAAATATATCTGCCAAAGAAAATGCTACACCTTGAAAAGATATCATTCAAGAATGAAGGTGAAATAAAGATATCTTCAGACAAAATCCAGACAGTTCATTACTAGCAGGCCCTGACTAAAGAAAGTCAGATGAAAGAAAAATTGATCCCATGTTGAGAGTTTGATGTGCAAGATGTAATTAAAAACAAAAAAGTGGTAGATAGATTGGTATATTCAAATGAATATTGACTATATAAAACAATAATAATGTCTAATGGGGTAAAATTTAGAATCAAAGTACATGACAATAATAACATAAAAATGGAGATGGGGTTAAATGGAGTAGAAGTCTTCAAGGAAGGTGGGAGAAGGTGCAGATTAAACATTATACTATCATAAAACACGTTGTAATTTTTAGGTTACCACTACAAGAATGTAAACTGAAAGGAATATACACTAGTTGAAGAAAAAAATGAAGAAATAAAACATGATCAACTCAAAAGAAGGTAAGAAAAGAGGAACAAAAGAGATATAGGAAAGGCAGGACAAATAGAGTATATAAAAATGGTGAGAGTGTATCATGAACCAAGGTTTATAATTAACACAATTCTGTGCACCAGAAGTCCAAGAAAAGTGAAAAAGATAAAAATAAAATAGCAAAGCCAATCTAAAAAATTGGAAAGGAGGAAATAAAAAGGTTAAGGGTAGAAATTACTGAACTAGAAAACAAATACAATAGAGAACATAAAAAAATCCATAATTTCTTTCTATTTCATAACTGATCTTGCCAGGGTTATTTCCAAAGGATGAAAGCAAGTTCTTGAAAGAAAGTACTTAAAACATTAATGAGAAAAAAGTATGAACAACTTTATGCCAATAACTTTGAAAATTTAGAAAAATGGAAACATTTCTGTTTCAAAATTAACTTACTAAAACAGACAAGTAGAAAACATGAATAGTCATATAATGATTAAAGGATCTGAAGTCATAATTAAAGCCAAAGAAAATTCCAAATCATATAGCTTCACCATTGAGTTCTATCTGCCATTCGAGAAGAAATAGTTTAAATCTAAAACTCTTTTAGAGATTTGGAAAAAGTGATACTGTCCCCAATTAACTTTATAATGTCAGAATAACCTTGCTGCCACCTATTAAGATGTGAAAAAAATTTCTCTCTTGAAGAGAAATGCAATATCATGAATAAAAATATTAGTAAAGAGATTCAGAAATGTATAAAAAGATAAATACATAATGACAAGATTGAGTTTAAGCCACTGTTGATTTAGTATTTTTATTAGACATATTTTTGCATTACTTCTTGGTCCTAGCTTTTACTCCAACCATTGTTAGGGAGGCCAGTACTACATAGGCTTTAAGCATCTTTGCTTAGCTATATCCTGACAGCATTTCACCTCAGCCGTGGACACTTTCTCTTGCTTCATGCCTGATTTTTTTTTTTTTTTTTTTGCTGAGGAATATTCACCCTGAGCTAATCTCTGTTGCCAATCTTCCTCTTTTTGTATGTGGGCCACTGCCACAGCATGGCTGCTGACAAGTGGTGTAGGTCTGCACCCAGGAACTGAACCTGGGCCGCTGAACTTAACCACTACTCCACCAGGGCTGGCCTTCCTACCTGATTTTTTGACATCTCAACATGAGGTGCATATGGGAACCTACTGGCACTCAAGCATGAACAACATGAAAATGTATGGGAGTTATTTTGTACACCATTTTGACCAATGGGAAACTGATAGACAAATGTTTCCCCCTTTCACCCCTGTGTGGACAATTTTGAACTGCAAATTCATAAGGTTCCTCAGAATGTCCAATGTGACTGAGCATCAGTTACTCTTAAGGATGGCCAACTTGATAATACATCCTTGTATAAGCTTTTCCTCCTTCTCTATTTCATTCCTCTATCCCTCACTCCTACTTTCTGGCATTACTTCTCAAACTACCTGTACATATTTTGTTTTAGACTCTGCTTTTGGGGAGGATCAAATTGAGAAAACAGAATATTAATTTGCCACAGTAACAGATTAAAGGAGAAAAAAATCATGGTAATATTCATAGATTAGAAAAATACTTTCACAGAATTCAGCATCTGTCCATGATAAAAATTTTTAAAGACTTATGAATAGAAGAAAATTTCTTACCATGATTAACAAAGATATTTGGTGATGAAATAGTCAAAGGTTTCCCTTTGACTGATACTGTGGTTAGCTTTTTATTGCTCTTAATCTCATAGTCCAGTCAGGAAAAAAACCCCCAACATTCTAAGTATTTCAATAGAAGGAATTAAATACAGGGAAATGATTATACAGGTGATGGAAGAGTTGAGAAACCAAAGAGGGATGGTGGATCTTACCAGAGATTAGAAACAGCAGGAACTCCTTGGGTTGGAGGGACACAGAGAGGGGGAGTATTACCAGAGCCCAGAAGCTGGGGTCCTTGGATAGAGGATAAAACAGTGATGTCATGGGGACCACAAAGGGAAGGGCTATGCCTGGAAGGAGCTTCAAACAAAGAAGAGACATAGCTGCTGCCAGACACTGCCCTAGAGTGGGTAACAAAGAAATTCCCTGGTTTCTCTTATCCTCCTACATTCTGATCTTTTTCCAATATCTCCTTTTGGTCACACTCAACTGAAAACCAGAGGATGAGAGAATCTGCTGATGTAATACATAAATTTCTTTCTCTTGGGGCATAGAGCAAGGTGAAGGATGGACAATAGATCTGGAAGGCAAACAGAAACTGTGAAGTACAGAGGAGAAATAATTATCACCAAAGTCAGGCAAGTAGTTACGTCTGGGGGCTGGGAGAAGTATACAGGTACCTTCTGAGGTGCTGGCAATATTCTATTCAATCTTGCTTTGATTGGTGGTTACATTGGTGTTTGCTGTATAATTATCTTTAAACCTCACATATATTTTAGGTTCTTTGTTGTGTATGTGGTATATCTGATAAAAAGTACAAAAAATGGGCTGGCCCAGTGGCATAGTGGTTAGGTTCTCATGCTCCACTTTGGTGGCCTGGGGTTTGCAGATTCAGATCCTGGGCGCAGACCTATACACCACTCATCAAGCCACGCTGTGGCAGCATCCCACACAAAACAGAGGAAGACTGCCACAGATGTTAGCTCAGTGACAGTCTTCCTCAAGTAGAAAGAGGAAGACTGGCAACAGATGTTAGCTCAGGAACAATTTTCCTCAGCAAAAAAAAAAATGTGCAAAAAAGAAAAATCTATAGATTCACATAACTGAAAAATTCAGAGTTAGGACTAACTTTGTCTTTTATCCAGAGGTTCAAACATTGCCAGCAAGGCTCTTCTCTGTCATCTCGCCTCATACTCAGGGTGGCTGCAACAATCTTACCTTTCACCACACTGATTCTTTCTCTTTCTTTGCAAGAAGCTTCAGTAAATATTTCATTGGCTCTTTCTACAGCACTTGCCCATTCCTGAGCCCATTGATGTGGCCAAAGGGAGAAAGAAATCACTCCCATGCAAATTTCATTATCTGAGAGACTGGAGGACCGGTGATCTTCCAAAGGAAATAGTTCCAGTAAATGGGGGCAATGGAGGAGGCACATCCCAAGTGATCATTCTGCTTCATTCAGTTCTTATCCACCCAGCTCCTCAGTGGATGGTCTTTCATGTCTGGTGTAATGCCTACTAGGACCTGGAAAGAGACAGAAAATGAGTGAGATAGAAACTGAGCTCTCTATGGATTTGTGTTTCTGTTCTGAGTCCTGACAAGTTATCCTTAAGTAATACTTTCTAGTTGATTTCAGGAAATATCAAATAATTGCTTAAGTCACAGGTAAGTTTAAGCTCTTTCCCCCTCCTTCACCCAAGCCACCTTAAGAGGTCACTACATCCGACTCTGAAAGGGATGAGATATAAGCTAACTCAGAGCGAGGCTCACTGGATAAGTAACATTAGCTATTTTGTGTAGCATAGATAGCATAGACCCTACATTTGGTTTACTGCTTATGTGAATAATAATTTCAGATATTTTAAACACCCTTACTTAATCATTTCTTTTGAATGAAAAAGGCATATGTGTCTTTTATGTCTATATCTTAACATTTATTGACTAACCTTTGCTTTGAAACATAATATTTAATAAACTTAACTGTAAATTTAATTGCTGAATACATTGAATTAACCTCATAGGTTTGGTGAACACAGAAAGACACTGCTCAGATTCCACTTCAAGGAAGGATTCACTGCCCCAGCTGCTGGGAATGCTATTAGCAGACTGTATTCAGCTGTCAGCCCCTTCAGAGAGCCATCCTTCTCAAGATCATGCCTTTCCGGGGTGATGTGATGGTTAAATGTATATGTCAACTTGGCTAAACCATTATAATCAGATATTTGGTCAAGCTTCATTCTAGATGTTTCTGTGAAGGTATTTTTTAGATGAGACTAGCATTTAAATAAGTAGACTTTGAGTATCAAAGCAGATTGTCTTCCATCAGGTGGGGAGGTCTAACTCAATCATTTGAAGGACTTGATAGAAAAAGGCTGACCTCCGGAGAAGAGAGCATTCTGCCAGCAAACAGCCTTTGGATTTGAACTGCAATTCTTTCTTGGGTCTCCATCCTGCAGTCTACCCTGCAGACTTCGACTTACCAGGCCCCCACGGTTGCATGAGCCAATTCCTTAAAATCAATCAATCAATCTCTCTCTCTGCCTCCTGTTGGTTCTATTTCTGTGGAGAACTCTGACTATAATAGGTGCTCTACATTCAACGACTAATCAAGGTGGGAAAATAAAGTTTCAGCGATTTTAACCCAACATGAGAAAACTCTGTTGGGTCTGTCCTGCTTCTGAGCTCCTTCCAGAACTCTAGTTGGCTGAGGCTGTCAGGCTTGTGTTGTAGCTTGACTTCTTCTGCCCATTCTAACTTCCTTCCCCTTCCTTCTACCTGTGTTGATTCCAAGGGTATTCCCTAATAAACATACTGAATACTAAACTCCATCAGAGTCTGCTTCTTGGACAACCTTGCTTACAACAAAAGGAAAGTGGAATGTATAAGAAAATGTAATAATTCCCATTCTCCCTGGAAAACATATTCCAAATTCTAGGATGAGGATGTTAGAGACAAAACAATTGAGGTCTGGGCTGAAAAGCAAGTCAACTCTGAAGGGAGTTCTCTAGTTTAGAAGTAGAAAGGAAAGGATGGGAAAACTTATTATCAAGGTGCTAATCTTTTTCATTGGAGTAGAAGACTGTGTTCTCACTAGCCAGCTACCTCTGAGGTTTAAAGAAAGAGAATGACTTGGACAGAGAGTTAGAGAGAAAGAAACACAGAGAGGCATTGAACTATCCCAGTGAGATACCAAAGCACCTCTGTGTTAGCAGGTGGGATGAGGGGTGTCTTAAGTATTTAGGGAAGAAAATGAGAAATACTAAGTATACTTATGTCCTCCTCTCCCCTCCTTTCCCTGCTCTCCCTCCTTCTCTGATACACTGGGAATTGATTATAGTTATATGTTCATACTCTAGTGCATTACCTTTTGTTACCTATGGCCTGTGCTTTTAAAGGTTAAGCTTTCTTTGTCCTGTGATTACACCACTAACTCTAGTCAATTATTCAGAAGATAAGCTTAAAGTCAGGGCAATTTCGTTTACCTTATGTGGTGGTATTTGAGTCCTCACCCAGCCTTCAGACTCCGCTAAATGTTGACATATTTATTTCTTTTACAAAGCTCAGGTTTCTCTTTTGGATTTTCTTGATCAATTGTTTATTTCTGTGGATGTATTTCTCTTTGTCCATGTCATGCAGAACTGAAATATAATAGAGCAAGATAATTTGATCATTTGATGCAATAGGGTCACCATCTAAGAATTGAACTTAGGTTGTGTTTCTTGCTGCTGTAGACTCAGAAAGAAGGAATGAAAGCTTTTCCTAGCTCCCCTTTCCTAGGAGGATATCCAAGTCTTCATTCCCCAGCCCTATCTTTCCCCTTCCTCTCAACCCACCCGCAACAATGGTAAGGAGAGCCCAGATCTTAGGGACAATTTTTTTGGACTTGATTTCTCTTTAAAAGAGGCATTGATATTTAGATCAGGGATAAAATTCAGAAGGGTATTATCTTCAGTGTATGGGAGTTGTGCTTTTGACTGGAAATAAGGGAACTTTCTGGCATGATGGAAATGTTCTGTATTTTGATCTGGGTGATAGCTACATGAGAGCATGTGGATGTAAATGTCATTGAGCTATATACAGAAGATTTGTGCACTTTATGTAAATTCTCTCTCTCTATATATACATATATACATGTGTGTATATATTTAGAGAGAGATGCACTAGATGACAATGTCACTCTTCCCAAAATAGCTACAAGCCTGACTATCCAGAGGCTGGAACTTAGACTTATCTCCTTCCCACTAGTCCACCCTTATGGACATTTACTCTATAAAAGAATGTCAGAGGACACACCTTAGAAGTTACAATCATCAGAAAATATTTGTCTGGTAACAAAGTTAAAAGGAAGATTATTATCAATCCTTCAATATGTGGAAAAAGGAGGAAACAAAAATCGAGTAGCGTTTCTCTCCTTCCTTCTTTCCAGGTTTTCTTCCTACAGTCTGATACTTCCATTGTCAGCTGGTTATGTGAAGAGACAGACATTGTTCTTAGCGTCTAGGAAAGACAAGTCAGAAATCAATCCAACAAACTGATTGGAACTCTGCTCTTTTTTGTCTTTGAATTTGTTCCAAGGAGATTTCCATTTTTTCTATTCTGTGGCATGAGGCCATTTAGAACAGCTAGTCCACCTTCATATTCATCAGTGACTTTTGGCTTTTCACTGATACTGTGGCCAGTCCCTCTGGTCAGCTGCTATTCATAGTGGCTCCACTGGCCAATTTCTTGGACATCCCTAAGTTGTTTTATTTTTATTTTTGCTGAGTTAGTAAGCTTTCTCAAACTAGCCCAAGCCTTTCTGGGGCCTTTTTGAATGACACCAGTACTGGACTCTACTTCCTTGGCCCTAGCAGGAGTGGTTATGAGTGCAGTTTACTAAAACTTACCTGGGATGCATGACGTTGGCATTTAGAAATCTTCCATTTTGTGTGTCAAGAATAGAAAGAAGTTACAGATAAGAAGTGGATAATCCCAGAAGAGGGCTTTGTTGGACAGCTTAACAGGTAGCATACTGTGGGAATCAGACTCTGAGACTGATATTTTGTGCAGAAGGTTTTTTGGGCAATGCTCTTGCACTTGTGAAGGAGGAAGCAGGATTTTCAGAGGGAGAAGTTGGACTGTAACGCAGTTGCAACACCAGTCTCAATCAATAACACAAGGAGCCCTGCAGCTTAGATGGCCTTTCGGAGAAGTTCCAAACAATGACAAAGAGACTAGGCCTTTGTACCCCTGCATGGATCAGTTGGGGAGGGAGCATAATCTTGGTTGAAGCTGATGCCTTCAGCTGAGGGCAATTCCCCAAGCAGGACACAATTGTGAGTCTAGAGTAGCAGATGCATTCGTTTCCAGTGGGGCTGAGGTAGTAGAGCTGTTTGTAGTAGTCATTTATGATCCTTTGTGTTTCTGTGGTATCTGTTGTGGCTTCTCTTTCATTTCTGATTTTATTTATTTGAGCCTTCTCTTTTTCTTCTTGGAGAATCTAGCTAAAGGTTTGTCACTTTTATCTTTTTAAAGAACCAATTCTTAGTTTCATTGACTTTTTATATTGTCTTTTGAATCTCTATTTCACTGATTTCTGCTCTGATTTTTATTATTTCATTCCTTTTATTGACTTTGGGCTTTGTTATTCTTTTTCTTGTTCCTTTAGGTGTAATGTTGGATTGTTTATTTGCGATTTTTCTTGTTTTTTGAGGTAGGCTTGTATTGCTATAACCTTCCTTCTTAGTACTGCTTTTGCTTAACCCCATAGATTTTGGTATGTTGTATTTTCATTTTCATTTGACTCCATGTATTTTTTTTTTATTTCTCCTTTGATTTCTTTGACTCAATACTTGTTCAGTAGCATGTTGTTTAATATCCCCATTTTTGTGATTTTTCCAGTTTTCTTCTTATATTTGATTTCTGGATTCATACCATTGTGGTTAGAAAAAAATGCTTGATATAATTTCAATCTTTTTAAACTGATTGAGACATTTTGTGTCCCAACATATGGTCTATCTTTAAGACTGTTCCATGAGCACTTGATAAAAATATGTATTCTGCTGGTTTTGGATGGAATGTGCCGTATATGTCTACTAAGTCCATGTGGTCTAATGCGTCATTAAAGGTCAATGTTTCCTTGTTGACTTTCTGTCTGGATAATCTATCCATTGATGTAACTGGGCATTAAAGTACCCCATCATTATTGTATTGCTATCAATTTCTCACTTTAGGTCTGTTAATAGTGGCTTTATGTATTTTGGTGCATATATATATTAATAAATGTTGCATCTTCTTGATGGATTGTTCCCGTTATCATTATATAATGTCCATTTTTGTCTCTTGTGATCTTTTTCAGCTTGAAGTCTATTTTGGCATAAGTATGATTACATCCACTTCCTTTGGCTACCATGTACTTGGAGTATCATCTTCCACTCCGTCACTTGGAGCCTATGTTTGTCTTTAGAGCTGAGATGAGTCTCCTGAAGGCAGCATAGAGTTGGGTCTTGCTTTTTAATCCATCCAGCCACTCTGTGCCTTTTGATTGGTGAGTTTAGTCCATTTACATTTCAGGTGATTATTGATATATGAGGACTTACTTCTGCCATTTTATCTTTTGTTTTCTGGTTGCTCTATATATTATTGTTCCTTTTCCCTTGTGTTTCTGTCTGCTATCTTTTGGTTTGTTATGTCTGCCATCATTAGTTTGTTGTCTTTCTGTGATGTTTTTCTGTTTCCTCTTTTTTTATATTTCATGTCTCTGCTCTAGAATTTGTTTTTTGGTTACCATGAGGTTGTATACAACATTTCATAGGTAAAATAGTTCGTTTTCCTGTTAGTTGTATATTATCTTCATTTGCCTATGCAGGTTCCATCCTTTTCCTTCTCCCCTTTTATGTCTTTGTTGTCACAAATTATCACTTTTTGTGTTGTGAGCTCATTACCATATTGAATCAGCTTTAGTTACTTTTAATGCTTTTTCCCCCTTTAATCTTTATGCTATAATTAAGTGTTTAGCACTCTATTCTGTAATAGCTTTGCAAGTTTATGGTTCTATTTACCACCTTACTCAAAGTTCTGTGTGCTTTTGCCTTTTTGTATCTTCAGAAAAGCTCTTTTCAACATTTCTTGTAAGGCAAGTCTAGTGGTGGAGAACTCTCTTAGCTTTTGTTTGTCTGGAAAAACTTTTATTTCTCCTTCCTATTTGAGGGACAACTTTGCTGGACAGAGTATTCTTGGCTGGAAGTTTTAATCTTTCAATATTTTGAATATGTCATTTCACTCTGTCCTTTATTTAGTTTCTGCTGAGAAATCTGCTGGTAGCCAAATGGGTGTTTCTTTGTAGATTATTGCCTTTTTTCCCCTGGCTACTTTTACATTTCTTTCTTTGCCATTGACTTTTGACAGTTTTAATATAATGTGTCCTGGAGAAGGTCTTTTTGCATTGAGATAATTAGGTGTTATTTTAGTTTCATGAACTTGTATATCCAGTTTCTTACGCAGGTTTGGGAAGTTCTCGGCTATTATTTCTTTACATAAGCTTCCTGTTCCCTTCTTCCTCTCTTCTCCTGGGATACCCATTATCCTTATATTGCTTTTTCTAATGGAATAAGATATTTCTTTTAGAGTGTCTTCATTTGTAAAAAAACTTAGTTTACCTGAATCATTTCTAGATTTCTATCCTCAAGCTCACTAATTCTCTCTTCCATATGGTCTGCTCTATTTCCAGTAATTCGTCTCTTGTATTCTTCATCTTATTTATTGAATTCTTCAGCTCCAGAATTTCTGTTTGTTTTTTTTCTAGAGTTTCAATCTGTTTGGTAAAGTACTCCTTCTATTCATTAATTTTATTCTGAGCTCATTGAACTATCTTTCTGAGTTTTCTTGTAGCTCGTTGAGTTTCTTCAACATGATAGCTATTTTGAATTCTCTATCAGTTAAATCATAATCTTCCATGAATTCAATTTTGATGTTTGGAGAATTGTCATTTTCTTTTCATGATGCCCCATTACTTTAATTTTTCACGGTTCTTGATGAGTTGTTCCTCTGATGGCACATTTGTGGTGGTGAAAAATTTCTTGCTTGGGTAGGACTTTGTTTACATTGATTCTGAGCTGCCCCAGGTTATCTTTGAGAGCCAGTGCTTTCCACCCTTTACTGCCTTTGGCAGAGGTGTCATCAGTGCCCTCATTGTTGCTGCTTGTGCCTCTGAGGTTGCTGGTGCCTTGCTGCTGCTGGTGTTACTGTAGTCACAGGTGTTGCTACCATAATTACCAGGCTGGCAAGTGCCTCTACTGCTTCCAAGGTTGCCTGGGTTTCAGGCTCCACCACCACAGTGGGGGAAGGGGAGGGTTGGAGTAGGAATTGGTGTTGTGGGTGCCTCCACTACGTCTGGGGTTGCCAGGTTCGCAGGCACTGCTGCTGCAGGTGGGAGGGCCAGGGTTGTATGTGCTGCTGTAGTTGGGGGATCCACCACCACTGCTGCTGCCTTTGGCCATGGACACTTTTGTGGCTAGGAGGCCAAAGTTGTATGTGCCACCTCTGCTACTGCTACCAGGTTTTCTTGGGGTGCTGGCATCACTGCTGACAGGGGCACTGGGTTCAAAGCTGTTGCCACTGGGAGGACTGGGGTCATGGGCACAGCCACCACTGCTGTGGAGGGTGGGGGAAGTACCTGGTCGCAGGCCCTACCACTGTTCCTGGAGTCTCAGGTCATGAGTACTGCTGCCGCTACCACTAGGTGCACTGGGGCCTTGGATCTAGCCCCTGTTGCAGGGAGGGCCATGGTTGCAAGGGCCATGGCTGCTGCTGGGGGCAGGTGGTGGTGGTGCTTGGTTGCAAGTGCTGCTGGGGCTCCTGGAGCCTCCAACTGCAGGTGCCACTGCAGTTCCTGGAGCCTCTGGTCTTGGACACTGCTGCAGTTCCTGGAACCTCAGGTTGCAGGTGCTACTACTACTGCTGGGGGAAACAGAGTCTTGGATGCAGACCCCACTGCTGGGAGGGCTGGGGTCACAGGCACCACTTCTGGGGGAGGCAGGGCTGGGTCACAGGTGCTGCAGCAGTTCCTGGAGCCTCTGGTTTCGTGAGATACAGTGGTTCCTGGACAATCCAGTCTTGGCAGCCACCACTGCCACTGTTCCCCTGGTTGCACCACTTCCACAAGGTACAGTTCACCTACCTTCAGATGTACAAATGTATGGATCTCTGCAATCCTGGTGTGCTGTGCAGAAGACCCTTTTTGGTCTATGGATGTCCTACTGCTTGTAACTTAGAGGGAAGAGACAAAGGGAATGACTCATGCTGCCATGGTGCTGATGTCACTCTCCCACCATTTTGAATATGCTTTTATGTGAGATGCTGTGCTAAGTATGTTACATAATGTGTAGGCAATAGTGACAAGATGGATAGTCTCATCTGCAAAATGAGGCTTTGAAGACCAAACTCAGTGGTTTGTCAAAATGGAAAGTTAAATGAGAATGCATGTGGAGTGCATGGCTTAGTGTCTGGCACAGAGGAAATAAGAATAAATGATATCTAATATGCAACCTAATGTAATACTTCCACCAAATGAGATAAAATTTTAGCTTCAGTTTTCCCGTGGAAAAAGAGCTAGAGAAAATTGACCAAGGTCAATGTATCGGGATAAAAACCTTTTATGTGCTATCAGTGTCTCCTGATTTCCTCTTTTCTCTCTCTTATTTGGTGCCCCAGCAACATCTGGCCATCCTTCCTGTTTTAGAATTGAATTGTGGAAGGCAGAATTTTAAGATGACTCAAAGATTCTTCCCCTGATATACATGGTCTGTATTATATCCTCCTCTTGAGAGTGGGCAGAACCTGTGGCTATTCTGTGTGGGCTTGACCTAATCAAGGGAGTCTTTCAAGAGAAGGTAGGGCATCAGAGATGCTTCTCTTGCTGGCCTTGAAGGAGCAGACTGTCATGCTGTGAGGACGGTGACATGGGAGAGACCCAAGAGAGGCCTCTAAGAACTGAGGTGGTCCCCCACCAATAGCTAGCAAGGAAACAGACCTCAGTCATATGGCCACAAAGAAATGAACTCTGTCAAAAAGCCAAGGGAGCATAGAAGTAGATCTGGAAAGGTCTACTAGTCAAGTCTTGAGATAAGGATGCAACTGGCTGACACCTTGATTTCAGTCTTATGACAACTGAGCGAAGGAACCACAGAAACTATGAGTTAATTACTTTGACTCACAGAAACTGAGATAATAAGTGTGTTGTTTTAAGAAACTAAGTGTGGTAAATTTGTCATGCAGCAATAGAAAACTAATATAAGGTGAAACAAATACCATGGGACATGGGATCTGCCTCCTGAGTGACTGCTGGAGTCGGATGAGATGGCCTAGAAGTGTAGAAGAGTTAATTCCCCATGGGATAAATATTGACCAATGGGAAATAAAAGACGGGAGGAAGATGAGCATAAATTCCAAAATTTCCCCCCTTCTCCCCACCTTCAGTGAACTACTTTAATTTTTATTTTTAGTCAGTAACCTTTCTAGAGGCCCTACGTGCCAAGGGCATGCATCTCTTGCTTTACTTTCTTTGTCTTTTCACAGCTCGTTGTGGGTAGTTGCCGGCTTGGTAACATATCACATCACGCTTTGCCTATTCTTTTCTCTTCATTCTCACCAACATGGTAGTGTGTCTCCCAAATAACCTGTTGGCACTTTAATCTTTCCCCCGTTCCTTCTTTCTGAAGGACCTGGGCTAAGTCAGTCACCTAACAATTAAGTGGCAGATCCAGAATTTCAGCCCAAGTCTGACTCCAAAGCAGAAGTTAATTTCAGGATACCTTATTTCATTTTAAGGAAATTAAATTTAAAAATGAGAAATATATACATGTTAGAGGCAGCACACAATTTCTATGCTAATAGCCACTCAGGAAGACATGGAATAGGGGTTTCAGATTGTCTTGTTATTTAAAGTAGAGTTGATCTGTTAGAAGGAACAATTTCTCGCTCTTTCATTATGTTCAATTTAACATACATGCATTTGGGAATGAAGAACTCTATGGCATAAATGATACTAGATTCCAGTAATATTCATTACTAGTACATCTTGGGGCAATAGTATGATAAAAGAAGCTCTTGCTCTTTCCACTGTGGAGACAGAATTTCAGGCATATGTTTTCTTCTCAGTTTGTTTTTAGAGTTTTCAATACATTTTCTAAGGTTGAAATTTTGCCTTGAAATATTTCTGAGATGCTCTTTTCATTGAGCAGTGTTCAATGAGCCTGAGGCAGAGTTTGAGGCAAATAAACAGAAACGGTACCCAAGTGCATTTTTAACACTGAGTTCTGTTGGTAAATGAAAATGTTCCTTTTAGATTGGTTAATCTGTTCAGTGCATTAGGGCCTAATAGGCTGAGCATCACACTTTGTTGCCTTAATGATAGGGCCCAGAGAGTAGGTAAGCCCTTATTTTCAGTTTTATTTTCCCTTATGAACTCCTGGTAAGTTGGTCACCATGACTACAAGTTGAGCAGGTTGCTTTCATGTGTCCTTAAGATTCAGTTGCAGATTCCTTGGAGATGTCTGTGGTGCCCTGGGTCTTTGAAATTTTTACTGATAATGTGGGTTGAGTCATTTGGCAGTGACATTCATACCCCCAGCCACCCCCTAGTCACATGAAGTTGAATGAGAAGTAAATGCCTTACTGAAGCTTGTCCGAACATTCTCTCTTAGGAATTTGAGTTGAGGTGGAGACCACCAAGAGATAGGGCTGAAATTCTGACCAGATGATACGGAAACCTGGGAGCTACATAGTTGGCCATCTTCTCTCTGGATGTGGGTGGAGAAGCCAAAAAGCCAATCTGATTTTTTTTCTATGTGGATTCTTCATTCTCCCCCATTTTTGTAGAAGTGTGGTATGAAGAGAATGCCAGCAGGGATGATTTTCATTTTTCCCTTCTGGATCCACTCTTCACCTTTCTCCTCCCTGCTTTGTTTCCCAGGAGGCTGATCTCCATCTGATTCAACTGTGATTCTCTTGCCCTTTGGTTTCCAGGTGGGTTTGGCCAATGGGAAGTATCACTAGGAGATCAAAAAGCAGGAAGAGAGGTTGTAGTATTTATTTCCAAGGTGATTAGGGAGCTTCACCTTGCCTGGTTAGTTTCCCTTAACTCTGTCCTTAACCCTCTATAAATAGTCCAATTATGCCTTTTGAGAGTGCCCTCCATTTCCTGCTGGGATCATGACTAACTGATATATGAGCTATGCTCCTGAGGTTCTAATCCCTTTCTGGTTCCTGACTGTGAAACAAACCTATTATCTTTGAATACATTTCTGTTTTGCTTTAGCTAGTTAAATATGTCTTAAAACCAAATAGCCCTAACATATGAAGCTTCCTTGAATTACATATACTTATATAGTGCATACATAGACTGAAATAATATTTCAAAACAGGATAAGAAGTACATCAATAAATAAATGGGCTATTACTACGCACATAGTACTATGACATATAGTGTATTTTTTTCAGTTTTATTGAGATATAACTGACATATGCTATTATTTTTAGATGTACATGATTTGATATATATATATATATATATAGTATATATATATACTACAAAATGATTACAATAAATCTAGTTAATATCTTTCACCTCACATAGTTACAATGTTTTTTCCCGTGGTGAAAACTTTTAAAATTTATTCCCTTAGCAACTTTCAAATGTACGATATATTATTGTTAACTTCGGTCACCATGCTGTACATTTCATTCCTAGAACTTATTTATCTTCTAAATGGCCGTTGTACCTTTTTTTTTTTTTTGCTAAGGAAGATTTACCCTGAGCTAACATCCATTGCCAATCTTCCTCTCTTTTTTGCTTGAGGAAGATTAGCCCTGAGCTAACATCTGTGCCAGTCTTCCTCTATTTTATATGTGGGTTGCCACCAAAGCATAGCTGATGAGTGGTGTAGGTCTGTGCCCAGGATCTGAACCCACAAACCTGGGCCACCAAAGCAGAGTGTGCCAAACTTAACCACTAGGTCACAGGGCTGGCCCTGGCAGTTTGTAGCTTTTGACCACCTTCACCCATTTCATCCACCACCCCATCCTTTACCTTGGGCAACCACCAATCTGTTCTCTTTTATCTATGAGTTCAGTTTTTTTAGATTACACATGTAATTGAGATCAAACAATATTTGTCTGACTCATTTCACTTAGCATAATACCCTCAAGGTCTGTCCATCTTATTGCAAATGACAGGATTTCCGTCTTTCACATGACTAGATAATATTCCATTGTGTGTATGTGTGTGTGTATGTGTATATGTATGTATGTGTGTATATATTACATTTTCTTTATCCATTCATCCATCAATGAACACTCATATTGCTTCCATGTCTTTGCTATTGTAAATAATGCTGCCATGAACATGGACATGTAGATATTTCTTTGAGATAATGATTTAATTTCCTTTGGATATATACCCAGAGGTGGAATTGCTGGATCATGTAGTAGTTCTATTTTTAATTTTTTGAGGAGCTGCCATACTGTTTTCCATAGTGGCTGCACCAATTTACATTTCCACCAACAGTGCAAAAAGCTTCCTTTTTCTGTACATCCTCGCCAACACTTGTTAGTTTTTTTCTTTTTGATAATAGCCATTCTTAAAGGTGTAAGGTGATAAATTATTGTGATTTTGATTTGCAGTTGTCTGATGATTAGTGATATTGAGCATCTGTTGGCCATTTGTATGTTTTCTTTGGAAAAATGTCTAGTCAGATCCTCTGCCCATATTTTAATTGAACCATTTGTTTTTTTGCTGTTGAGTTGTATGGGTCCTTTATATATTTTGGATATTAACCTCTTATCAGATATATGATTTGCAAATATTTTTTCTCATTCAGTAGGTTGCCTTTTCATTTTGTTGATTTTTTTGCAGTGTAGAAGCTTTTTAGTTTGATGTTGTCCTATTTTTTCTTTTTTGCTTTTGGGGGTCAAATTCAAAAAATTGTTTGTTCCCCATTGTATATCCCTGCCTCTTTTGTGGTAAATTGACAATATAAATGTGATTTTATTTATGGGCTTTCTATTCTGTTCCATCAATCTATCTGTCTGTTTTTATGTTTTAACAATACCACACTGTTTTGATTACTTTAGTTTTGTAATATAGTTTGATATCAGGAAGCATGATGCCTCCAGTTTGGTTCTTCTTTCTCAAGATTGCTTGGGCTATTCAGGGTTTTTTTGGTTCTATACAAATTTTAGGATTGTTCTGTTTCGGTCATTGAAATACAATTGGAATGTTGATATGGATTGCGTTGAATCTGTAGTTTGCTTTGGGTAGTATGGACATTTTAACCTAAGAATTCTTCCAATCTATGAGCATGGAATGCCTTTTCACTTATTTATGTCTTCTTCAATTTCTTTCATCAATGTCTTGTTGTTTTCAGTGTATAGATCTTTCACCTCCTCGGTTAAATTTATTCCTAGGTATTTTATTCTTTTTGATGTAATTGTAAATGAGATTGTTTTCTCAATTTCTAATAGTTCATTATTAGTGTGTAGAAATGCAATTGATATTTGTATATTGATTTTCTATCCTGTAACTTTACTGAATTTGTTTTAGTTCTCACAGCTTTTTGTGGAGTCTTTATGATTTACTATATAAAATATCATGTCATCTGCAAATAGAGACAGTTGTACCTTTTCCTTTCCAATTTAGATGCCTTTTATTTCTTTTTCTTGCCTAATTACTCTGGCTAGGACTTCCAGTACTATGTTTAATAAAAGTGGTAAGAGTAGGCGTCCTTGTCTTGTTCCTGATCTTAGAGGGAAAACTTTTAGCTTTTTACCATTGAGTAGGCTGTTAGCTGTGGGCTTGTCATGCATGGCCCATATTATGTTGAGGTACATTTCCTCTATATCCAGTTTATTCAGAGTTTTATCATGAATCAGTGTTGAAATTTTTTAAATGTTTTCTCTGCATCTATTGAGATGATCATATGATATTTATCCTTAGTATTGTTAATGTGGTGTATTACATTGATTTATGGATGTTGAACCATCCTTGTCTCTCTATAATAAATCCCACTTGATCATAGTGTTTGATCCTTTTAATGTACTTTTGAATTCAGTTTTCTGATATTTTATTGAGGATTTTTGCATCTATGTTCTTCAGGGATATTGGTCTTGGTTTTCTTTCCTTGTAGTGTTCTTATCTGGCTTTGGTATCAGGGTAATGCTGGCTTTATAAAATGAGTTTGGAAGTGTTTCCTTATCTATGTTTTGGAAGAGTTTGAGAGGGATTGATGTTAATTCTTTAAACGTTTGGTAGAATTCACCAGTGATCCATCTTGTTCTGGGGTTTTCTGTGTTGGGAGGTTTTGACTGCTGATTTGATTTCCTTGCTCATATTGGTCTGTTTAGATTTTCTATTTTTTCATGATTCAATCTTGCTATGTTGTATGTTTTTAAGAATTGAACCATTACTAGTAGGTTGTCAAATTTATTGGTATATAATTATTCATTGTAGTCTCTTATGATCCTTTGTATTTCTGTGGTATCAGTTGGCATTTATCACTATGAACTTACTTCTTAGAACTTTTTTTGCTGCATCCTATAAGTTTTGGTATGTTGTATTTCCATTTTCATTTTTCTCAAGGTATTTTTTTACTTTTCTTTTGATCCTTCTTCGTTGACTCATGGTTGTTCAGTTGCATGTTGTTTGATATCCACATATTTGTGAATTTCCTAGCTTTTCTTGTAATTGACTTGTAGTTTTATTCCATTGTGATTGGAAAAGATGCGTGATGTGATTTAAGTCTTCAAAAATTTATTAAGATTTGTTTTGTGGCCTAAGAGATCTATCCTGGAGAATGGTCCATGTGCTTGAGAGGAATGTGTATTCTGCTGTTGGATGGAATGTTGTGAATGTCTATTAAGTCCATTTGCTCTAACATGTCATTTAAGTCCAGTATTTCCTTATTGATTTTCTGTCTGAATGATCTACCCATTGAGGAAAGTAGGATATTGAAGTCCCCTAGTATAATTGTATTGCTATTTCTCTCTTCAGTTCTGTTAATAATTGCTTTATATATTTAGGTTCTCCTATGTTGAGTACATAAATATTTACAAATGTTATATTCTCTTGTTGGATTGATCCCTTTATCATTATATAATTCAATGTCCCAAAAGAGAGAATCTTAGTCAGCGCCTAGATTCAGGCTGATTGGAAGCCAGACCCTTAGGCAGCAGTTTTTAAAGTGTTCAAATAGACCTCTGTCAGGGAGGACTGGGAGGTGAGTGATTCTGTTCTTTGCCTCTGTGTTGAGCCCCAGAAGGACAGCCAGCCAAAAACTGTCTCTTTGTTTGCTGCAGTGCTGCTGAACCTATGAACACAAAGCCTGCTAGCCACCAGAGCCAGGCTATCAAGGAGTGTTTCCTCTGAGCAGAAGACACAAAAGGTGGGTTGTCAGACATGTGCCCAAGCTCCCTTAAAGTGGACATTGGAAACCTGGAGTGGGACAGAAGGAGAGCGTGAAGATGGTGTCTGTTGACTTCCCCAGTCTCTGGAGAGGATTGCAGTTGGCCCCTAGAAATGTGTCAAACTAAAAGCCTGATCCTCAGGCTGCAGCCCCTGAGACATGGAAATAGGCCACCCTCAGGGAAAGACCAAGAGTTGCATGTCTCATACTACTGCCTCTGGGCTGAGCCCCAGAGGGATAGCCAGTCAAAAACTGTTTCCTTGTTTTCTACAGTCCAGTAAGATCCATGAGCACAAGCTTCACTGGCCACCAGAGCCAGGCACCCAAGAGATGTGTTCCTCAAGGGGTAGACACAAAAGCTCTGGTGCCAGACATGTGCATAAGCTCCCTCCAGAGAGACACTGGCAACGCAGAGCAGGGCAGAAGGAAAGCACGAAGATGGTACCCGCTGGCCTCCCTGGTCTCTGGAGAGGATTGCAGTCTACCCCTAGACCTGTGTTAAATTAGAAGCCTGACTCTCAGGCTACAGCTTTTAAGATATCTAAACAGGCCTTTTTCAGAGAAAAACTGGGCATTTTAGTCTGCTGCCTCTGTGCTGATCCCTGGGGGGATAGCCACAGTGACTGCTTCGATCCCATCGAGAACTATTTCTTTGTTTACTATAGTCTTGTGGGTCTCACAGATGCAAGCCCTGTTGACTCTCAGAGGTGGGTGTTTGTGGGCCCATCTCTCAGATAAAAGTCTCAAAAGTTGAGGTGCCAGGTGTTGGGTCCAAACCCTTCACTCCTCAGGAAGAAGCTGGGAGTTGTGAGTTCCTCACAATTTTATGTTGCTGTGCCAGCGGCGGAGTTTATGGTGAGATTGTGTCCCAGCCTCTCCTACCCATTTGATGTGGGAGTTTTCTTGTTTGCTTGATGTGTAAGAGTCACTCGGCTAGTCTCTGAGTTTCTTTCAGATGGAATTCTTCCATTTTGAGATGTAGATTTGGCACATCCATGAGAAGAGATGAATTCAGGAGATTCCTATGTCTTCATCTTGAACTGGATTCCACATGTGGTTTTAAATTTGAATTAGACATGTTCTTTATCCACAATTAGGCATGGAGGTACAAGTAAGTAGGCTGTAAAGAGAAAGATGAACAGATGGTTATAATACAAGGGAGAGTATGAGGAGAACCAGAAAGGTAAAACAAGGCAATGAAGGTTCAAAGGAGAAAGATAACTCATTGGGGTTGGGGTGATATGGAGGGAGAGTAGGTACATCTTCATAGAGGCAATATTATTTGAGCTACGCCTTGTAGAAAGGGTAGATTTGCAAGAGTCATGGGTGATAAGCAGATGAAGATACTCCAAGAGGAAAAGTATGAGCAAATGCACACAACTGAGATGATGCTGGGTGTGCCAAGGAAAGAAGACAGTCAATTTGGCAAGAGTGGAAAAACAATAAATGGAATAATGTTGGGGCCATACTATAGGTGAATGAATAACCTCATGGAAATATGTTTTGCTTGCTAGGCTAGAGAAATATATTTCTCTTTCTAGGCAATGGGAAATCAGTGAAGAATTTTGAGTAGGACTGTGAAAATTTTTTTTTTTTTGAGGAAGATTAATCGTGAGCTAACTGCTGCCAATCCTCCTCTTTTTGCTGAGGAAGACTGGCCCTGAGCTAACATCTGTGCCCATCTTCCTTTACTTTATATGTGGGACTTCTACCACAGCATGGCTTTTGCCAAGTGGTGCCATGTCTGCACCTTGGATCTGAACCAGCGAAACCCGGGCCGCCAAGAAGCAGAAAGTGTAAACTCAACCACTGTGCCACAAGGCCAGCCCCCTGAAAATGAGTTTTATTTGAAGCTAGATGTATCTACTCTGTTTGCTGGATGGTCCAGGTGCCTTCTTCAGGTAGATTGAGAATAAATATCTCAGAAGAAAAGGTGACAAGGTCTCCAGCTCATATGTGGTCTCCTAGGTGACTAAAACCCGGACCTGGATGTTTCTCTTACCAGCAAGGCTGTTTTCTCTTACTGTGTGAGTTCAAGTCCTTCTAACTCCCATTATTAGATGGCAATTTGTGTGCTCCTGCTCCCTCTCCCTCTGCTGCTCTATAAATCAATAGGACTAGGGAGGGCAGTGCCTTTCCTCTGGAGCCCAACTCATGGTATGTCCAGCTACACTTGGCCCAAGTACTCCTCTCTGTGGGATGGTGAGAAATTGGTATCAAATGCATTCTTTTAATAATTCTCTAACTTTAGGTACCCATAAGTGACCTGCTGTATATCTGCATGATGTGTCATTTGTCTCTGTCCCAGACTTGATAATTTTTGTGCTCTGGGATAATTAGTCGGGACTTCTCACTGCTATTTAATAAGAGCGGAAGTGAGACAGACCAATTAGAAACCGATTATAAGGGTGGCTAGGCAAGTGGTGATAAAGCCCCAGTGAGAATCTTGGCAAGAGATGGAGACCTATATTAAGGTAGAAGCTACAGGATTTGGTAGCCGGATGTGAGAAGATACATAGAAAATGCCAAGATTTTGAACCTAGATTACTAGGAGAAGGGTAGTGTCATTCGAATAACTGGAAATTGGGTTACAGAAGATGCACGGCAGCTAGTATGCATTTGGAAGGTCAGGTTTGGAATATGTCCAAACTTGCTGGAGAAACTAATGGTAGAACTGAGAAAATGTCTTGGAGGCAGCTGTAAATATGATTTGGCAAAGGGGTCTCGATTATACATGAAGTTCATACTTTAAAGAAGGATTTTATTTCAAGACTTTAACAAGGAAGCTGAAATATGCTTAGCAGTGTAACTAGCTGAGACAAATAATTGTAAAAAAAAAAAAAGTATGTCCCATGCATGGGACAAAAGAAATGAAGGTTGGGGGAAGGAGTGCTTTAGGATTTTGTGTTCTCTGCTCTTTATTTTGCCAAGGGAGTAAAAAAGTAACCACCTGATAGAAATGCCCCCAAATTGGATTTTCGTGTCCGTTCAGAATGAACATATTCCTCATTATTTTTCCCATGACCTTCTCTTCTCTCTCATACAGTCTGGTGAATGGTCCTCAGGAGAGATGAAGTCATTAAAATATGCGGGTTCATAACGAGATAATAAATAATGCAGCAATCTTACTCCAGCTAAAGATACTCACTATCTCTGTTGACTTTGGCATTTACTTAAAAATCTTCAGAGAAGAACCCTTTGTGTATTGTTTTGGCAAGATTTAGCAGATTTCTTTCTTACTTGAGGTGCATTTAAAGTGAAAATGACAAGCAGTTGTTCTACATTGATTGATTTTTCTTAGAGGTATTTCAAGGACATTTCAGCAAACAGTGATAACCAGTTTATCTGGGGGCACTAAGCACGTCAGTGGAATTCTCCTTATCTCTCAGTAGAAAACAACAGAGCCTGTCAAATACTCTCAGCTCTGTTTCTTGAAGCTTATGTGAACATCTGTTTCCTCATCTATGAAGTGGAGGAGTTAGCTACCTTTTCCAGGTCTTTTCCTGCTTTAGGTTTCCAGTGACAAATCCAAAGTCACACAGTAAGTGACAGCAGCAGACATTTCCTTACGGAGCCTGAGGAGGAAGGAAGCCTGACTATAACAGAAACGGTTTGGAATCAGAGGGACCAGGTTTGAATACTGATCCCAGCACCAGGTACTAGTTGTGGATAAGACATTGAAACTTTTGATTCCGTTTTTACAGATGATCAAAGTAAATCTAAATGCCATTGTACAAGGCTGTTTCAGGGACCTGTATACAATAGGTGCCTGGTCAGTCTTCTTCCCACTATACTAGGACACCTCTTTTAGGACAATTTTATGACAATTTTTCTTATGTTGAAACCAAGCTTTGAGTCACCACACTTTAGTTTATAAGCAGGGTAGGCCCTCCAAGCTCCTTTAGAAATTAAATGTCAGTGAACATTGAGACCAAGTTCTAGCTTTATTTTTTCCTGTCACCAATAATTTTCTGATTCAGCTCCACAGTTTTGAAATTTATATACTGGGGATAATATTTACTATGCCAATAACTAAAAAAAAAAAAAAAAAACCAAACCAAAAACAAAACAAGAAACAAAGGCAAAGGGCTCTTGAAACTCTCTGAAATACTGTGAGATTTAAGTGTAGGGTCCCTGTCAAAACCGTACCTTATCTCCTATAGCTTTTTCTCTCCTCCCTACCATCAAATGAGTTTTTGAAAATTCAAATCAAACATGAATTCTCTTATCACAGCTTCTCAATTAGATGGTAACCTTCTCTGTGGGAGACAATGCTTTAGTCATTCTTGTATTGTCTGCATATAGCACAGTGACTAGCACTTCGTATCAAGATGGTAAATGTTAATTGAATGAATTTTGAATGTAACTCCAATTCCTTCTCCCTTTTCTTCTTAGAGACAGAACCTGAACAGCCCCCATATCAAAGTTCTTAACTTTTCTTCATTCATACATTTCCCATGGTGCTGATATTTTTTATTTTAATAATGTATTTCATATATGTCTCATAAATTATCTTAATTTTTGTGTGAGCCAAGATAAGCGTAATAAAATAAGGAAAAATGCTGTGTACTCATGGTGAAGAGGCAAATTCGTTTAAGTAAGCCTTTCAATGGAGGGCAGCTACTTCATTGTATTGGGATGAGAATGTAGGGGAGGAAGACATTTCCTCAACCCACTCTAGGTCCTTCTGGCTGGACAACAAATTAAATTCACATGAGACAGAATAACAGGAGAAAATTAAACAAAGATTTATAACATGTATACATGGGAGAGGCTCAGGCAAACTGAGCAACTCCCCAAAATGGCTGAAGCCACCACCTTAAATATCATCTTCAGCTAAAGACAAAGGAGGATGTTAGGGGTGGGGAGAGTCACTTATGGGAGATTACCAGAAAAGCACAGTAAGCAAGGGTATGATTATTATGCAGATTTAAGTCCTTGCCTTCTGCGCTGATGAGAGTTTCTAGAGATAAGGTCATACCCTCTTCTTCCTGGAACAGAGAAGGAGACACCTTTACAGATGGAGATTTCCTTTACAAATGTAAATGTCTCTTAACAAAGGGTAAGTTCTACTCTCCAGAGTTTCTTTCCTATCTGCAGTTTTTAAAAAGCAACCAGTCTAAAACAATCCTCATGCCAAAGAGACATAACTTTGGGTGGCCAATTCCAGTCCCCCACAAGAGCAATAGGTATGTGAGGGCTGTAGTTTTCCTCCCCTACAGACTTACTACTACGGGTTATGTTGTACTTAAAATCAGTCTCTGGTGTGTGGTTTCTTGATGATACCATTATGCCACAGGCTCCCACAGGCAAATGTGGGAAAGTCCCATCATGCCATTTTGCTGGGTGTACTGATAATCTCTTTACACAGAAGGTTCACTTAAAGCTGATCAGATAGTTTTCTAGCAAGATTCAGCTAACTTTCTTATTGAAATGAAATGACTGTACAGTTTAAAATGGAGTCCTGGTTTTAGTGTATATTTTCCTTGGTCACCTAGAAAGCAGAGTAAGGCCAGGTGTTTATACTGGCGGTCCAAAACTAGAAAGATAAGGTGGAGGAAGAAAAGGGCAAATGACATGAAGAAAGACACAAAGCAGTGTGACGTAATATGCTACTAGCCACCTTTACACAATGAACCAAAGGGACTTGTCAGTTGTTCACTTGGCAAAGGAACACAATATCTTGTGGGTTGTTCTGGGCATTAAGTATGTTAAGTTACATAAAATGCTAGAATACTGCACATCATTAAGAACTGTTCAAGTTTCAACTTGCTGTTAATATTTGAGAAACAAAATGGTCCTTGCTTCAGGGATGCATGACATAGTTCTGGTAAACTCATAAATTACAACTAGCTTGGATTATATTCTATTTCCAAAATAAAGTTCTCATTGAATCATTCAGTAAGCTTTATTAACAAATTACTATACTTGAGGAACAAAGAAGAAGATACTATCTTAGCTTGGGGCCAGAAATCAGAGCCTGAGACAGGGATTGAGGTGCTACCACTGAGAAATATAAAACCAAGGCAGTAAGTGTGAGGGAAGAAGGGAAGTGAGTCAAGGAGAGATGTGAAGCAATTCAAGTGTTACTCTAATGCCTATTGCTATGTAGTAGACTATTGAATATTGAAGTCATGGCTGAGCAGTGTGTTTACTCACCACATAGGGCTTCCCCAGGAAAGAGCCACACCTCAGAAGTTCACAGGGCAGGGAAAGGAGAGACCTTTATCTGCCTGCCTTTTCTTGTCTTTTGTTTCTTGTTGGTCCTCAAGGGGAGCTAACTCCCCTGTATCACTAGTCTATCAACAGCTCTTCAGGGAGCCAGATCCATGTCCTGCACTGTGGCATTTCATTTAAACCCATTTAGCCCATGGGTAGGAGGCTAAGAGAGAAAAAGAAGGGAGCTTCTTTGTCCACAGGTTGAACAGAAGTACTTCCAATACGATATTCTTCCCCAGTGACTCCTGGATGGATTGGTATGCACCTTGTATCTCACTCTGGTTCAAAAAACCACCAAACAACCTAGTGCCTTGAAGGTGTCTGCTTGATTAAGACTGTCACGCACTTTCCCCTAGTCCTCTCTATACCTTCTTTTGGGCTCTTCGAGCTCTTTGAAGGAAGAAACGGAATTATTTTTATGAATGGCATACTCAGAATTTCCTCTGAGCTTAGGTGTATCCTTCAGTACAAGAATATACAAAACCTCTTATCTGCTCTGTTAAATTCTAAAACCCTCGAGGATAGGAACCATGCATTATAGTCTCTGGATTTCTCAAAGCGCTCAGCAGCTAGGTGTCATGGATGAATAAATAAGTATTGGTCATAGTAGTTGACCCTTAGACCCTGTCTGCCACATCTGATATGATTTCTTTCTCATTTCTACCTTATGCTTCAGAGACTGGTTCAGTTGTCACTTTAACCAAAAATGATAAAAATTTTCCTAGAGATCTTGTTGTGTGAGATATCCCCCATTAAATTTCCCCTGGCAATTTGTTTGAAAATCTGAATGCATCCTGTGATATTTTGCATTGCAATCTAGCTAAATGCAAATTTTCTTATCTCAGTTTTGCATAATTTATTCAGGAAATTTTGAAAACCTATGTCTAGGACTAGGGGTTCCGTAAACGAGAAGACTTGGTCCTTGCCTTCAAGGAACTTCTGATTCAGCATAGAGGGACTCAAGAAACATTATCTCCATCACAGTCATCATCATATGTCATGCTCAAGTGGCAATGTGAGCAGAAAGAAAACAGAGAGGCTTTAGGGCAGTTTTCACAGAAGAAATCATGTTAGAGTTTAAAAGTGGTAGTGAATGAATTTAGGGCAAAAGGAGGCTGGAGGGTAACAGATGTTGGGCAGTTGGCGGGGTGGTTCTTGCATGTGCTGCTGGGGTGCACCGATGAAAGAGAGCAGGTGTATTCTGTAAGGCTGAGGCACAGGACTTATAGGGGAGAACTGGAGTGATCAGGCTGTCTAGGAAAGCTGGGGCTAGAGCATGATGGACACAGACTGTGCACAGACATTATCTTAGAGGCAAAAGGGAGTCACTGCAGTGCTATAAATAGAAGGGAGAATGCAAGCTCTCGGGGGCCAGGGGCTACACCTTAGACACGTTTGTTTCCTTCATGATGCCTAGCAGAGCTTCTTATATGTAGCAGTAACTCAGCGAATTTTGGTTAAGTGATGAAGCTCCCGTAGTTCTGGGACATCACATGACAGGTACAGATCTTAGAAGAATTCACAGCAAGACAGTAAATGTTTAGAATTCTTTGCTCCTGGGGACAAACTTCTGAAGTACGACCTTATATTTCATACAACTTTGTTCCTCAAAAATTGCTCCTGTATAATACTTTTGTCAATTAGTTGGAATTGCATTTGGTTAATGGCATATGTAATTAGCCATCTTATCTTGCTCCGAAGGGCACCTAACAAGAGGTAAAATGAGCTATTTTCAGTGGTTGTAAAACTACTGAGCCATAGAAACAGAGGTTGAGACCTTTTAAGGACTCAGAGGAAATGGAGCTGAAACTAAAAAAAATACCATCACAAATGGAAACTATTCCATAAAAGGAGAGAATTCAGGTCTGAATTTTTGGGATTACGCTGCCATATATCTTAAATTCTCAGGAATCAGTTAACCTTATCTACCACACACCCAAGCCCCATTTTTCCTTTTTCCATGATGATAAATATTGAACCAGAGGAGATAATTGCTTAGAGTTTCATAAATCTATTGTTTATCTTATCAAACTACAGAAAAAATAAGCAGGTTAGTAATTAAAATTTAATAGCCAACTCCATAAAATAAGAGTACTAATAGAAAAAGCTAACATTTATTTTGTGCTTAGCATGGGCCAGGTATTGTTGGAAGTCCTCTACATGTGTTTTCATTTAATCCTCATAACAACTCTGTGAATAACAAAATGAAATAACTGCTTGATTACACATTAATAAGAAAATAATCATTCTCTCCACTCATCTTTGTGTCTCTAGAGCTGTGCTGTCCAGTACAGTAGCCACTAGCCACGTGTGGCTATTTAAATTTAAATTAATTAAAATAAAAAATTCAATTCCTCAGTCACACATCCCCATTCCAACTACTCAGGAGCCGCAGGTGGCTAGCGGTTACCATGTTGGATAGCACACACAAAGAACATTTCCATCATCAGAGAAATTTCCTGTTGGAGATTGCTATTCTACAGATGAATACTGTCACAGAGCTCAAAACATTTAGAATTAGAAGAGAACTAAGAGGTCAACTGGTCCACTATCTTTATTTCCAGGTGAAAAACTGTTTGCCAAAGCAGTTAAGGGACTTGCTTGAGATCACCCAGTTTATAACATAAACCTACGCATCTTTATCCATGGCATGCACAGCTCTATCCTACTTGCTTCTGCTAATTCACAGCAGGAAGAGGGCAGTGAGGACACAGTAATAACCAGAGCCTTGGCCATAAATGCCTCTGTTAATAGTAATCTCAGGGAGGGGTATGACTACGAGAGGATTCACTCCAAAGGGTGCAGGCTAGAGTTCATGACTCTCCTTTTGGACGCCCAAATGCTAACTCAAGTGAAAGAGGACACGAAGGAACTGCAGGATGCCCTGTCTTATGGGACAGACTGAGAGGTGGTGGATGAAGAATTGAACTTCCATTCCTTCCTCCAAAGTCCAGGGACATCCGAAAGCTTCAATGACCTCTGCTTTTTCTCCTGTGATACCCTGTGGCATTTTATTCACGACCTTCATTCACCTCTGAGGGATGGCTTGTGCCAAAAACCTGGCTGGGGCCTGGAGCAAAATTTTCTGATTACTATTTTCATTGTGACTTTTTTTTATTTAAAAAATTAAATAAAAAACTTCAAACATTATAAAACCATAATTAACATTGTATAATAAGTCTTTCATACATTTGTTACAAGTATTATGTTCATGTTCTAGCATAAACTTTTTCATTTGTATCTAATATTTTAAGCACCTTTTAAAAAATAGGTGTTTAAAATATTAGAATTTGTTTGTTGTCCCTGCTCCACCTTTATTTAAACAGTTGAGGCTTCCGCCCTTACAGCAGTGCAGCTGGTGCTCTAGCGCCCAGGTCACTCTGCGTTGGCCCTTGTGATTCTCAGACACACTGAAGGCTTCTTACTTTAAGCACATGGGACTCACTGCTCCAGGGCTTCCTTTGGGTGCAGGAGCACACTTGTTTGCCCAATGTGGAGTAGGTCAGAAATACTAGGGACGTAATGACTCTAAGAGCATCATCAACCAATGATAGCTGGGGATTGGTAGTAAATACCCCAACTCGTCGCTCTGCTAGTGAGACAACTCTTGAGTTATGTTTTTGCCTCTAAGGGAATCCACAATGAATGACACCCTTGGATGATGTCCTTCACTTGCATGTGGGCTGAGACTTGATTGAGACTGAGACGTGATTCTACCCAACAAATATAGCACATGTGATGGGATAGTCCTTAGGAGACTATAGTTAGAGACCTTCTTGCCCACCTTCGGGAAGTAAGCTGCTGTGTTGTGAGAGCACTGCGTGGCATGGAACTCCAAGTCATCTCTAGGATCTGGGGGCCTCAGTCCTATAGCCACAAGGAACTCAATTCTGCTGTCAATGATGTGATATTGGTGAGGACTCCAAGCTCCAGAAAGAAATGCAGCTTGGTTGACATCTTGTTTGAAGTCTTGTGAGACCCTGAATAATGGATCCAGGTAAGCTGTGCCCAGACTCATGACCCATGGAAAGCTATGAGATAATAAATGTATGTTGTTTCATTCTGCTATGTTTTTAGTAGTTTGTTACACAGCAATAGAAAACCAATACAAGATCCTTACACAGCCTCCCGGAGGTGCCCAGTGGGACTGAGCCTCAACTGCTCTCAGTGGTAACTTGCTCATTATTGTACCCTGTACAGGTTTCCTTCTATTTTCTTCCCACTTCCCTATTCTCCTAATGCCACTTCTTGGAATCACCTTCTAAATAACGTACTTGTACTCAAATCATTTTTTTAGAATCTGCTTCTGGGAGAACTCAACCTAAGACTAGCATTTTGGTGGCTTTTTTTTTTTTAACAAGTTCCCTTTTTAAAATTGCTTTATGAAGATATAATTCACATATCATATAATTCACCCATTTAAAATGCATAACTCAATTTTTTTATATACACAGAGTCACGCAACCATCACCACAATCAATTTTAGAACATTTATATCACCCTAAAAAGAAACTCAAACACTTTAGCAGTCACTCCTCATTCCCTCCTACCCCAGCCCCCTCCCAGCCCAAGGCAACCCTCATCTACTTTGTCTGTATAGATTTGCCTATTCTGGATATGTCATAAAAATGGAATCATAAAATATGTGATCATATGTGACTGGTCCCTTTCACTTAGCATAATATTTTCAAGGTTCATGAATATTGCAGCGTGTATCAGTACTTTGTTTTTATTGCCTAGTATTCCGTTATATGGATATACCACATTTTATTTATCTGTTCACTCATTGATGGACATTTGGCTTGTTTCCATATTTTGGCTATTATGAATAATGGTGCTATGAATATTTGTGTATGAGTGTGTGTGGGTATATATTTTCATTTTTTCTTGGATATATACCTAGGAGTGGAATTGCTGGGTCATATGGTAACTCTATGTTTGACGTTTTAAGGAAATGCCAAACTGTTTCCCAAAGCAATTGCATCATTTTACATTGCCACCAGCAATGAGTAAGGGTTATAATTTCTCCACACACTCGTCAACACTTGTTATCTGTTTTTTTGTTATAGCCATCCTAGCATGTGTGGAGTGGTATCTCATTGTGGTTTTGATTTTCATTTTCATAATAACTAATGATGTTAAACATGTTTTCATGTGTTTATTGGCTATTTGTATATATTCTTTAGAGAAATGTTTATTCACATTCCTTGCTCATTTTTAAGTTTAATTGTCACTTTGTTGTTGAGTTGTAAGTGTTCTTTGTATATTCTGGATATAAATCCCTTGTCAAGTATATAATTTGCAAATACTTCCATTTTGTGAGTTATTTTTGCACTCTCTTTTTTAAATTTTATTTTTATTGAGATATGATTGACATAACATTGTGTAACTTTAAGATGTAGAATGTATTGATTTGAAATATTCATATATTGCAATATGATTACCACTATAGCATTAGGTAGCCCTTCTATCATATCACATAATTATGATTTCCTCTTTGTGGTGGGAACAATTAAGATCTAGCCTCTTAGCAACTTTGGAGTTTGTAATACAAATTGGTTGTCTATAATCACTAGACTGTGCATGAGATCTCCAGGACTTATTCATCTACTAGTTGCAAGTTTGTCCCTTTAAACAACATCTCTCCAATTCCCCCAACCCCAGCTCCTGGTAACTACCATTCTACTCTGTTTTTATAATTTTGGCTTTTTTAGGTTCTCCATATAAGTGATATTGTACAGTATTTATCTTTCTCTGTCTGACTTATCTCATTTAGGATAATGCCTTCAAGGTCCATCCATGTTGTTACAAATAGCAAGATTTCCTTCTTTCACATGGCTGAATAATATTCCATTGTATATACCACATCTTCTTCTTTTTGTTTTTTCCTGAGGAAGATTCACCCTGAGCTAACATCCGTTGCCAATCCTCCTCTTTTTTGCTTGAGGAAGATTCGCCCTAAGCTAGCATCTGTTGCAAATCTTCCTCTATTTTGTATGTGGGTAGCTGCCATAGCACGGCTACTGACTGGTGATGTAGGTCTGTACCTGGCAACCAAACTCAGGCTGCCAAAACAGAGTGTGCCAAACTTAACCCTAGGCCACCAGCGCTGGCCCTATACCACATCTTCTCTATCCATACATATGTTGATGGACACTTAGGTTGTTTCCACATTTTGGCTATTATGAATAATGCCACAATAAATATGGGAGTGCATATATCTCTTCAATATCCTTTTTTCATTTCTTTTGGATATATACCTAGGAGTAGAATTGTTAGAATATATGGTAGTTCTATGTTAAATTTTTGGGGGAACCTCCATACTGTTTTCCATAGTGGCTGAACCAATTTTCAATTCCTCCAATGGTGTATGAGGGTTCTTTTTTCCTCCACATCCTCAACAACACTTGTTATTGCTCGTCTTCCTGATGATAGTCATTCTAGCAGGTATGAGGTGATATCTCAGGAAAGTTTTGATTTGCATTTCCCTGATGATTAGTGATGTTGAGCACCATTTCATGTACTTGTTGGCCATTTGGATGTCTTCTTTGGAAAAATGTCTATTTAGTTTCTCTGCCCAGTTTTTAATTGGATTGTTTTTTTTTGTTGTTGTTATTGAGTTGTATGAATTCTTTATATATTTTGGATATTAACCCATGTCAGATATATGATTTGAAAATATTTTCCCCCATTCTGTAGGTTGCCTTTTCATTTTTTTTCATTGTTTCTTTTGCTGTGCAGAAGCTTTTCAGTTTAATGTAGTTCTACTTGTTGATTTTTGCTTTTGTTGCTTGTGCTTTTGATGTCATATTTAAAAAATCATTGCGAAGACCAACGTGAAGGAACATCTTTCCTATGTTTTCTTCTAGGAGTTTTATGATATTAGGTCTTACGTTTAAGTCTTTAATCCATTTTGAGTTAATTTTTGTGATGGTATAAGACATGGGTTTGATTTCATTCTTCTGCATTGGTTGCCAGTTTTCCCAACACTATTTGTTGAAGAGACTATCTTTCCCCATTTGAGGATTCTTGGCTCTTTTGTCAAATATTAGTTGACCATAAATACAGGAGTTTATTTCTGGGCTCTCTATTTTCTTCCATTCGTCTATGGGTCTATTTTTATGTCAGTATCATACTGTGTTAATTACTATAGCTTTCCAGTTTGAATTCAGGAAATGCGATGCCTCAGCTTTGTTCTTCTTTCTCATGATTGCTTTGGCTATTCAGAGTCTTTTGTGGTGCCATGCAAATTTTAGAACTGATTTTTCTATTTTTGAAAAAAATGCTATTGTAATTTTGGTGGGAATTGTGTTGAATAAATAGATGGCTTACAGTAATATGGACATTTTAACAATATTAATTCTTCTGGTCCATGAGCATGGGATATCTTTCCATTATTTTGTGTCGTCTTCAATTTCTTTCTTCAAGGTCTTGTGGTTTTCATTGTGTAGACCTTTCACTTTCTTGGTTAAATTTATTCCTAAGCATGTTATTGTTTTTTATCCTATTATGAATGGGATGGTTTTCATTATTTTTTCCAGATGTTTTGTTGTTAGTGTATAGGAACACAACTGATTCCCACATGTTGATTTCATATCCTGCAACTTTACTGAACTCGTTGGTTAGTTCTAACAGTCTTTTGGTGGAGTCTTCAGAGTTTTCTATACATAAGAACAGATCATCTGCAAATTACAGCAACTTTATTTCTTCCTTTTTTATTTGGATTTCTTTTATTTCTTTGGCTTGCCTAATTGCTCTACCTAGGACTTCCAGTACTATGTCGAATAAGAGTGGTGAGTGTGGGCACCCTTGTCTTATTCCTAATCTAAGAGAAAAGCTTTTGATTTTTCACCACTGACTATGATGTTACTTTTGGTTTTTTACATATGGCCTTTATTATGTTGAGGTATGTTCCTTCTATACCCAATTTGTTGAGTTTTTTTTAAAAAAGATTTTATTTTTCCTTTTTCTCCCCAAAGCACCCCAGTACATAGTTGTATATTTTTAATTGTGGGTCCTTCTAGTTGTGGCACATGGGATGCCACCTCAGCATGGCCTAAAGAGCGGTGCCATGTCCGCACCCAGGATCCAAACTGGTGAAACCCTGGGCCGCCAAAGCGGAGTGCACGAACTTAACCATTCGGCCACAGGGTCAGCCCCTGTTGAGAGTTTTTATCATGAAAGGATGTTGTATTTTTATGCACCTGTTGATGATGATAGGAGTTTTATCTATCATTCTATTAATGTGGTGTACAATACTTACTGATTTGTGTATGTTGAACCATCCTTGCATCCCAGATAAATCCCATATGGTCAGGTTATATAATCCTTTTAATGTGTTATTGAATTCAGTTTGCTAATAGTTTGCTGAGAATTTTTGCATCTATTTCATCATGGATGTCAGTCTATAGTTTTCTCGTAGTGTCCTTGTCTTGCTTTGTATTAGGGTAATGCTAGACTCATAAAATGAGTTAGGAAGTGATCCCCACCCCCTTCTTTATTTTTGCAAGAGTTTGAGAAGGATTGGCATTAATTCTTCTTTAAATGTCTCAAACAATTTGCTAGTGAAGCTGTCTGGTCCTTGGTTTTCTGTGTCGGAATGTGTTTGATTACTGGTTCAATCTCCTTCCTAGTTCTTGGTTTGTTCAGATTTTCTATTTCTTCCTGATTCAGTCTTGGTGGATTGTATGTTTCTTGGAATTTATTTACTTCTTCTAGGTTATCTAATTTGTTGGCACATATTTGTTCATACTAGTCTATTATGATCCTTTGTATTTCTATGGTATCAGTCATAATGTCTCCTCTTTCGTTTCTGATTTTATTTGTCTGCCCTTTTTTTTCTTAGTCTAGCTAAAGGTTTGTCAATTTTGTTTATCTTTTTTAAAAAAGCCCTCAATTTTGATTTTTGTCTATTGCTTTTCTGGTCTTATTTTATTTATTTCTGCTCTGCTCTTTATTTCCTTTTTTCTGCTAAGTTTGGGCTTAGTTTCTTTTTCTAATTCATTGAGGAGTAAAGTTAGGTTGTTTTTGAGATCTTTTTAGTTTCTAAATTATGCATTTATCACTATAAACTTCCCTCTCAGAATTATTTTGCAGCATCCCATAGGTTTCGGTATGCTATTTTTCCATTTTCATTTGTTTTGAGATTTTTTAAAATTTCCCTTTTGATTTTTTTTGACCCATTGGTTGTTCAGAGGTATGTTGTTTGATTTCCATATATTTGTAAATTTTCTAGTTTTCCTATCATTGTTGATTTCTGGTTTCATACCATTGTGGTTGGAAAAGGCACTTGGTATAATTTCAATCTCTTAAACTTGCTAAGATATGTTTTACATCCTATCATATGGTCTACCCTGGAGAATGTTCCATGTGCATTTGAGAAGAATGTGTATTCTGCTTTTATTGCATGGGATGTTCCATGAAAATTCTCTTAGGTCCATTTTGTCTAACGTATGATTCAAGTCCAATGTTTCCTTGTTGATTTTTGTCTATCTGAATGAGCTATCTATTGCTAATAGTGGGGTATTGAAGTCCCATGCTATTGTTGTATTGTTTATTTCTCCCTTTGGCTCTGTTAGTATTTTTTTAATATATTTAGGTGACCTGATAGTCAGTGTGTATATGTTTATGATTGTTATGTCTTCTTGATGAATTCACCACTTTATCATTATATATTGACCTTCTTTGACTCTTGTTACTGTTTTTGGCTTAAAGTGCATTTTGTCTGATAATAGGCAAAAGGTATATAAATATAGCTACGCTCACCTTCCTTTGGTTTCTACTTGCGTGGAATATCTTTTCCCAACCCTTCACTTTGAGCCTGTGTGTATCCTTAAAGCTGAAGTGAGTCTGTTGTAGGTGGCATATAGTTGGTTCTTCTTTTTTTATCCAACCACTCTGTGAATTTGATTGACTAATTCAATCCATTTGCATTTAGATTTATTATTGATATGTTAGGACTTACTAATGTCACCTTTTAAAATTGTTTTTTGGTTGTTTTTTTATTTCCCTTGTTTCTTTTTTCCCCTCTTTCTGCCTACCTTTGCAAATTGATGATTTTCCATGATGGTATGCCCTTCTTCTTTTCTTTATCTTTTGTGCGTCTACTCTAGGTTTTTGCTTTGTGGTTTCCATGAGGCTTACATAAGACATCATCTCATACATAAAAGTCCATTTTAAGCTGATAGCAACTTAACTTCAATTGTCTACAAGAGCTTCACCCTTTTATATTTTTGATGTCATTGTTTGCCTCTTTTTACATTGTGTATTCATTAACAAATCATCGTAGATATAATTATTTTAATACTCTTTTCCTTTGACCTTTATACTATAATTAAGTGGTTATCACATTATCCTGTTACAGAATTAGAGTTGTCTAAGTCTGCCTGTACGTATACCTTTACTAGCGTGTCATATATTTTTGTATGTTTTTATGTCACTGATTAGTGTCTTTTAATTTCAGCTTAAAGAACTCCTTTCAGCATTTCTTGCAAGGCAGATCTAGTGGTGATGAACTGCTCAGCTCTTGTTTTGTTTGTCTAGGAAAGTCTTTATTCTCCTTCATATTTGAAGGGTAAGTTTGCTGGACAGAGTATTCTTGGCTGGCAATTTTTCTTTCAAGTTTAAATGTTATTCCACTCTCTCCTGACCTGTAGGATTTCTGCTGAGAAATCCACTGATAGCCTAGTGGGGGTTCCTTTGTAGGTTATAATCTTTCTTTCTCCCGCTTGGATGTTTCAGAATTCTTTGATTTCTGACAGTTTCATTACAGTGTGTCTTGGAGAAGGTCTTTTTGATTTGGGATAATAGGGTGATCTATTACCTTTGTGAGCTTAGTTGTCCATTTTTTCCCTGGTTTTGGGAAATTCTGGGCTATTATATGTTCAAATAAAGTTTCTGCTCACTTCTCTTTCTCTTCTCCTAATGGAATCGCAATTATTCTAACATTTGTTCATCTGATGCTATCCTATAGATCATGTAGGCTTTCTTTGCTCTTTTCCATCTTTTCTTTTGTTCTCTCTGAGTTATTTCACAGTTTCTATCCTCCAACGCACTTATTCTGTGTTCCATTTTCTACTTCACTGCAGATGCTGTCTATTACATTTTTAATTTCATTTATTGACTTCTTCAGCTCCAGAATTTCTGCTTGCTTTACTACTATTCTTTTAATGATTTCTATATCTTTGATAAATTCTCATTTGCACCTGTATTTTTTTCATGATTTCATTGAATTGTCTGTCTGAATTTTCTTGTAGCTCATTGAGTTTCTTCAAAATAGCTAATTTGAATTCTTTATCACCTCGCTTGGAAAATCACGTGCATTTGAGCTCAATTATTGGAGGATTATTATCTTTTTGTAATGACATATTTCCTTGATTTTTCATGTTCCCTGAAGTTTTACATTGCTGCTTTCACATTTGAAGTACCAGGCACCTCCTTAAATCTTTGCTACTGGCTTTCAGATAGGCTAATCTGCTCACTGGTGCCGTTATTATCTGGGTTTTTCTCTGCTTTTGCATAAGTACACCTCTTTTACTCTTCTTCCCCCATTGTTGCAGAATTCGTAAGCTTTTATGTCTTCTGTGGTTCTTACAACTCGCCAGGCTGGCTACTGGAAACCTCTCTTTTGTTTTCCAGTAGATGGCACTATAGATCAAGTTTGTGGTTTCTTTTTTGTCCACAGCCTCTGGCCTGTTTTCTGAGCACGCTCCCTATTTACTGGATCTTGCTCTTGCCCCCTAACTCCAGAGCACACACAAGGAGCCAGCCTCAGAGTTGGGGGAGGTGTGGGTTTAACACTTGGAGTGTTGGGGGTGCCCACAGACCTGATAGAGTGATCCCCAGGTGTGGCTCTCCCAGAGGCTAATGAGCTGACTTTTTGCTGAGCACAATCAATGAGAATCAGGTCCCTATAATGCCCTTTGATATTCTTATCTGTCTCTTTCCCCATCTTCACCCAGTCGTGGATGTCCTGCCTCAGTACTCTAGGTGCTGCTGGAGAGAAATGGGTTTTTCCAGCTGCATCCTGCACTACTGGGGTAGCTGAGCACTCACTCACCACTCTCCTTTTCTCATACAGGAGAGGCTACCACCACCTGATAGTTCAGCCCTGTGACTTGTGACATTGACTTGGTTGTTGTGGTGCTGGTTCTTCTTTCTTCCTACTTTCTGCACTGAGTCCAAGCTCATTTTTCCCCCTTCCAATCACATACTGGAATCCAATCCCTGACAAGGCTAGATTTCTACAATTTCTTTTTCTTCTGTGGTTATCTGTACAGGATAGTGCTCTCCACTATTTCCCCAACTGCGAGAGGGGTTGAGGCAGGGTTGCTGCTCTTCTGGTTCCCTAGCCCAAACCAAGGTCGGTCTGGCTATTACTGGATGCACACATGGGAAAAACTCCTACCAGATCCTTTGGCATTTGGTGCTGGATCCCACAGCTCCCACAAAGGCATTTTTGTCCATGGATGGATGTAAAAGTCTTTGTTGAAAAGGGGGAACAAAAGGGAGGAGCTTTTTACACTGACATGGTGCCCTTTTTCACTTTCTTAATGGTGTCTTTTGAAGCATAAACATTTTTAATTTTGATGAAGTCCACTTCATCCTTTCATTTGTTGCTTATGCTTTTGATGTCATATCTAAGAAACTAATCCAAGGTTGTGGAGATTTATTCTTATGTTTTCTTCTACGAATTTGTAGTTTTAGCTCTTGTATGTAGATCTATGGTCTGTTTTGACTTACATTTGTGTATGGTGTAGGGATGGTTCCAACTTCATTTATTTTTGCATGTGGCTTCTGGTTGTACTAGCATCATTTGTTGAAAAGACTATACTTTCTCCCTTGAATTGTCATAGAACCCTTGTAGAGAATCAATTGAACATAAACCTAAGGGTTTAATTCTGGCCTCCCAATTCAGTTCCACTTTTCTCTATGTCTAATCTCAGGTCAGTAAAGATATCAAGATACACTGTCTTGATTACTATAACTTTGCAGTGAGTTTTGAAATTGGGAAGCATGGATCCTCCAACTTGGTTATTCTTTTTCATGATTGTCTTGGTTCTTTTATGTCCCTTGTATTTTCATATGAATTTCAGGATGAGCTTGTCAATTTCTGTAAAAAAATAAAAAGGCACCTGTAATTTTGATAAGGATTGTGTTGATTCTGATGATTGACTTAGGGAATGTTGCTATCTCAGCAATATTAAGTCTTTCAATCAATGAACATGGATGTCTTTGCAAGTATTTATATCTTTGATTTCTTTCAATGAAGTTTTATAGTTTTCAGTGTACAAGTATTTCATTCTTTTGTTAATTTTTTCTAGATAATTTATTCTTTTTGATGCTATCATAAATGGAATTGATTCCTTGATTTCCTTTTTAGGTTATTCAATGCTAGTGTATAGAAATACAATTGATTTTGTGTTTCGACCTTGTGTCCTACAACTTTTCCGAACTCATTTATTCATTGTAATAGTGCTTTGATGAATTCCTAAGATTTCTTTATACACAAAATCATGTCATCAGCAAATGTAGTTCACCTGTTCTTTTTCAAATCTGAGTGTCTTTTATTTCTGTTTCTTGTCTTATCGCCCTGGTTAGAAACTTTGGTACAAATATAAGTAAAAGTGGCTGGAACAGACATTCTTGTCTTGTTCCTGATTGTAGGGGGTAAGCATTCACTCTTTCACTACTAAGTATAATTTTTTTTAGTAGATATCCTTTGTCATGAATTAAGTTGTGTCTTCCAAAAAGGTATGTTGAAGTCCTAACCCCCGGTGATTGTGAATGTGATCTCATTTTTAAATTGGGTCTTTGCAGATGTAGTATAGTTAAGGTGAAGTTATTAGGGTGAAACCAAATCCAATATGACTGGTGTTCTTATAAGAAGAGAAGAGACAGACACACACACAGAGGGAAGATGGTCATATATGACAGAGGCAGAGATTGGAGCCATGCTGCCACAAGCAAGAGAAAGACTAGTGCTACAAGGAGCTGAAACCGGTAAGGAAGAATCCTCCCCAGAGGCTTCAGAGAGAGCCTGGCCCTGCCAACAGGTTTGGTTTCCGACTTCCAGTCTCCTCAACTGTGAGAGACTGAAGTTTTGTTGTTTTAAGACACCCAGTTTGTGGTATTTTGTTACAGCAGACTTAGAGAACTAACAGCCTTTTTATCAGGTGAGGAAGTTCTCTTCCTTACCTGTTATAGGTCTTTCAGATTTTGTATTTCTTCTTGAGTCAGTTTTGATAGTTGGAGACTGTCAAGGAAATTGTCTATTTCATCTAAATTATATAATTTGTTGGCATAGAATTATTCATAATATTCTCCTATAATTCCTTTTTATCTCTGTAAGTTTCAGAGTCATGTCCCCTCTTTATTTATGATTTTATTAATTTGAGTCTTTTTTCTTTGTTTTGTTTTCTTGGTAAGTCTAGAAAATTTTGTCAATTTATTGATCTTTTCAAAGAACTAACTTTTGGTCTTGATTTTTCTCCATTCTTTTTCTGTTCTCCATTTCAATAATTTCCTCTGTCATCTTTTTTTTTACCTTCTTTCTGTTTGATTTAGGTTTAGTTTGCTCTTCTTTTTCCAGTGTCTTATGGTGGAAGGTGAGGCTATTGAATTGAAATGTTTCTTCTTTTGTAATATAGATGTTTGTAGCTTAAATGTCCCCTCTAAGCATTGCTGTAGCTAACTCCCATATGTTTTTTATATTGTATTTTCATCTCAAATTCTGATTAAATCTACCATTACAATAAATGCAAAATAGTTTACTGCCCTACAAATCCTCTGTTCATCTTTCTTCCCTTAACTTTCCCTGGCAACCACTGTATTTTTACTGTCTGTATAATTTTGCCTTTTTCAGAATGTCGTATAGTTGGACTCATACAATGTGTAACTTTTTCATTCTGCCTTCTCTTACTTAGCAATATGCATTTAAGGTTCCTCCTTGTCTTTTCATCCTTGAAAGCTCATTTCTTTTTATCACTGAGTAATATTCCATTGCATGAATATCCAGTTTGTTTATCAACTGATTTATTGAAGGACCTCTTTGTTGCTATCTGTATATCTTCTTTGGTCAAGTGTCTGTTAAGTTCTAGTGGCCACTTTTTAATTGGATTATTTTCTTTCTTTCTTTCTTTTTTTTGCTGAGGAAGATTCACCCTGAGTTAATATCCGTGCCAATCTTCCTCTGGTTTGTATGTGGGTTGTTGCCTCAGCATGGCCACCAACTCCTGGTGAAAGTCCACCCCTGGGAACTGAACCTGGGCTGCCGAAGTGAAGTGTGCCAAACTTAACTGCTATGCCACTGGGCTGGCCCAAGAAATTTTTAATTTTAATGAAGTCCAACTTAACATTTTTTCTTTCATGGTTTGTGCTTTTGGTGTTATATTTAAAAACTCATTGCAAACCCAAGGTCACCTAGATTTTTTTTAATTTTATCTTCTAGAAGTATTATAGCTTTGTGTTTTATGTTTAGATCTACCATAATTATTGAGTTAATATTTGTCAAACGTGTAGGGTCAGTATCTAGATTCAATTTTTTTTTTTTTGCATGTGAATGTCCAGTCATTCCAGTACTCCTTTCTCCTTTGGATTGCCTTTGCTTCTTTCTCAAAGATTAGTTTACTATATTTGTGTGGGTCTATTTCTAGGCCCTCCATTATGTTACATTGATCTATTTTGTCTATTCTTTCGTTAATAGTCTTGATTACTATGGTCTTATAGTAAGTCTTGACCTTGGGTAGTATTAATCCTCTGACTCTGTTTTTTTATTATCATGTTCAATATTCTGGGTCTTTTGCTTTTCCATAGACTTTAGAATCAGTTTGTTGATATCCACAAAGTACTTGCTGAGATATTGATTGAGTTTGCATTGAATCTATAGATCAAGTTGGCAAGAATTGATATCTTAACAATACTGAGTTTTCCTGTGCATGAGAATGGGATATTTTTTTCATTTATTTTAGAAATTGATTTCTATTATCAGACTTTTGTAGTTTTACTTATATAGATCTTGTATATATTTTGTTAGATTTATAACTAAGCGTTTCATTTTCGGGCAGTCTAATGTAAATGATAATATGTTTTAAATTTCAAATTCTACTTGTTTATTGCTAGTATATAGGAAAGAAATTGACTTTTTAATATTAACCTTGTATCCTTCAATTTTGCTATATTCATTTATTATTTCCAGGAATTTTTGTCAGTTCTTTGGAATTTTCTACATAGACAGTAATTTCCTCTGCAAACAAGGATGTTTTATTTCTTCCTGCACAGTCTGTATACCTTTTCTTTTCTTTTCTTTTATTATTGCATTAGCTAGGACATCCGCTAAAATATTGAACAAGAGTGGTGAGAAGGGGTACCTGCAATTTTGAAGGATAATGTTGCTGGACATAGAATTCCTGGTTGACATATATTTTCCCCCCAACACTTTGACTATATCATCCCATTGCTTCTGGTCTCTATTTTTTTTCTAAGTCTGCTATTAATTTTATTGTGGTTCCCTTGTATGCAACAAATCCTTTTTCTCTTGCTCCTCTCAAAATTTTCTCTTTGCCTTTCAACATTTTGATTCTGATCTGTCTATTAATGGATCTCCTTGCATTTATCTGACTTGGATTTTGTTGAGCTTTTGCTACGTGTAATGTTTTTAATCAAATATTTCTACAGCTATTATTTCTTAGATTTTTTTTTTTGTTCTTCTTCACCCCAAAGCCCCACAGTACATGGTTGTAGATTCTAGTTGTGAGTGCCTCGGGTTGGCTGTGTGGGACACTGCCTCAGCATGGCCTGATGAGTGGTGCCATGTCTGCACCCAGGATCTGAACCAGTGAAACCCTGAGCCGCTGAAGTGGAGTGTGTGAACTTAACCACTTGGCCATGGGGCTGGCCCCATTTCTTAGATTTTTTTGTGCTCATTTTTCTCTCTCCTCCTCCCTGTGGTATTCATATTGCATATATGTTGATGCACTTGATAATGTCCTACATTTTTCTGGGATTTGTTCATTTTTGTTTATTATTCTTTCTTTCTGTTCTTCAGACTATATAATCCTAATCAACCTATCTTAAAGTTCACTGATTCTTTATTCTGCTAGCTCAAATCTACAGTTGTTCCCTATAGCAGATTTTTCATTTCAGTTATTGTATGTTTCAACTAAAGAATTTCCATTTGATTCCTTTTAAAATATAATTTCTCCTTATTGATATTCTCTATGATGGAACATTGTTATCACATATTCTTTTACTTAAGCACTACTTCCTTTAGTTCTTTGAACATATTTCTAATAGCTGCTTTCAAATCTTTGTCTGCTAAATCTGACATCTGGTCCCTCTCAAAGGCCATTTCTGTTGCCTTCTTTTTTCATGCATGTAATTCACACTTTCTTGTTGGTTTTCATATTTCATAATTTTTGATTGAAAACTGGACATTTTATTTATTTATTTATTTATTTTCCTTTTTCTTCCCAAAGCCTCCCGGTACATAGTTGTATATTCTTCGTTGTGGGTCCTTCTAGTTGTGACATGTGGGACGCTGCCTCAGCATGGTCTGATGAGCAGTGCCATGTCCACGCCCAGGATTCGAACCAACGAAACACTGGGCCGCCTGGAGCGGAGCGCGCGAACTTAACCACTCGGCCACGGGGCCAGCCCCGAAAACTGGACATTTTAGATAATATTTTGTAGCAACTCTGGATACTTATTTTCCCTCTACCACCCTCCTGGAGCTTATTGTTCTTTGATTTTTTGCTTCTTTAATTTGTGTAGTGACTTAATTTCAGTAAAGTTTGTTTCCCCCTCAATGTGCAGCCTCTAATGTTGCTTCTTAGAAAATGCAACCTTGGACATGTGCACAGTCACTCTGACCTCCTCACCTCGCATGCCAGGGATGACAATGGTTTTAGCCAGTTTCTTTAAAGGTCTCTTTCCCTGATCTCCTTGTTACCTGCTTTTCCCTGGTTTGTCTCTGTTGGTATAATAACCAGCTGCTAGCCTCCAATAACTGCTATTTTTCTATTGTTTTCAACAAAACCCTGGGGCATAAATTGTTCCACAGTCTGATCAAATGGAGTCTAGGACATTTTGCAAGTGTAGTCTTTGAGGCTTACTCTAACCCTGTGAGGGCTCTTCTTAGCTGTCTCTTTCCTGGATTCACTCTGTTAAGCTGGTTGATCTACCATTTTGCTTGTTGTTGCCATGGAGCTATTACCATTTGGTTAATTTCTCACTGCCAAAATCTTCATTGTTTTTGACATCACCCTTGGCTTGGACTTCCCTGCTTTGTTCCAAATAAAGTCAGTTCTCATAAGGAAAGCTTTGGATCTTCTGTTATTGTTGCCTGCCTTTTACCAGGGCAGAAATTCTGTGCCATAACTCCTGCAGGCAGGGACTGCAGACTGTTTCTCTCAGAGTGACAGCCTTTCTCTGCAAGCAGGTCAGTGGGTGGTGGTGGTAGCCCCTGGTCTTCTTGGCTTGCCTCTTCCTTGCACAGATCTCTCACCCTATGAGTAATATGGTGCAAGGCTGAATAAGAGCTCAGTGTTCTTTTCCTCCCATATTTGGAGTAGAGCTTCTACTCTATGAGTGAGAGCTGCGTGAAAGAAAGGAGCCCTAGATCTTAGCTACATTTTCTAGGAAAGAGCTTCTGCAACAGAAACCTATGAGGAATGAGAAATGCTGGTGGCTTGTCTCTCTCAGAGAGAAAACATAGCCTGAGACTGGGAACCAGGGCAGAGGAATCCCCTTAATCTTGGCTTGCATAGACCACAGTAGAGCTTTCATAACATAGAGCTGAGGGCAGAGAGAGGGGTGAGGGAGCATTTCATGTTTCGAATGCTATAGTCTCTTACCTTTTTATAGATATTTAATAGATTTTCTTGAATAGATGTTTCTATATTTGCTTTATTCCTTTAGAACAATTTCTAGAAACGTTAAACAATTCTTTTATATGTATGTGTATATATATATATATATATATATATATATATATATATATATATATATACAATTTTCACCAGTTATGGTTGTTTCTCTCGGAGAAGGTCTAATGAACTCCCCACACTACCATTGAAGAAGTCTTGCCAAGTTCACTTTTCCCCCTCCCCCTTGTTTATTTTACAGTCTCATTTTTTTTCTCCTTAACACAGTCTTGTGATTCTCTTCTTATGAAGCAGAAAACAGTATGTGCCTACATTGGACCTACCTTATGATTCCGACACTTCTGAAACATCTAGAGAGCTGTGTGAGTGCAGGCATCCTGGGATTGCATTTGTCAGAGAGAATGAGGGAGTCCCCTGAGGAAGGCTCGCTGGAGGGAGGATTAAATATGTATGCTTCAGTTTTGGGGCAGGTGGAGGGTGTCTGTGACTCAGATTTGAGAGTGTGAAGCAAATTTGGGGAAAAGAGAGTCTCCTTGTGGATGCTAGAAGGTGAAACAGTGTGTTCATCAGTTTGGGAAAGACCTTTCACTGTAGGCAATGGGCTGTCTGTGTGGTCCACAGGTAGGAGGCAGAGATGTGCTGCTTAAGAATGTCAAGGCGCCATTTCTGTCCCTCCCTCCTCCAGATGCAGATATGGACTTACTAGCATAGAATTTAGTTTAAGAACTAGTAGATCTTGATGCTGGGCAGCATTCTATTAAGTGGAAGCATCAAGATCACTAGTCGTTTTGTTTCTAAAACATCTCTGATTTAGTACGCTAAGTTTTCTGATCTGGTAAGACATGCCTCATATGCACACTGCTGCTTTGCATCTGTGAGCCAGTTTGTGTTGAATGTGGACAACTGTATGGAACCCTGTGAGCCTAGGAGATGGAGATTCTATTGGAAGAGGCTTCCAGTCAGAGTTCCCACATATTTATGGTATCTGAGTTGGATGGAAAGGGAAAACTGGTGCTTTATTTGGTTGTCTTTGCTCTAGCCATTGCCACTCCATGATGTGAGGATATGGAAGCCATACTTACTTCTTGGCACAGTGAAACTAAGGTGTCACCAGCATGAGGAATTAATAGTGGAGGTGGCTTTGGCATCTTGAGAACTTTAGTGCTTATTTGTCTCCCTAGTGGGAAGACTGCCAATGGTTGGTGGTGTTTTCTCGCAAGTTCCGAAGGCAAAAGTGAGGCACCATGTGGCCTTTCATAGCCCTTTACAGATAAATAATAGTAATAGGATAGTAATATAAAATAGTAATAGTAATAGTAATAGTAATAAAAATAGTAATAGTTATAGGAGTAGCTTAAAAAAGACTTTATTTTTTTAGAGTGGTTAAATTCATTGCAAAATTGAGAGGAGAGTATGGAGATTCCCCATATACCTCCTACCCCCACACATGCATAGCCTCCCCCATTCTCAATACTCCCCACCAGAGTGGTACATTTGCTACACTTGATGAACCTGTATTGACACATCATAATCACCCAAAGTTGATAGCTTACCTTAGGGTCCACTCTTGGTATTTTACATTTTTTGGATTTGGACAAATGTACAATGGCATGTATCCATCATTATAGTATCTTAGAGAGTATTTTCACTGTCCTATACTCTGTGCTCTGCCAAATTTATCCCTCAACACACCCCTTCCCTGCCATAATGATAGCTTTTTAAAGGCTTGATATGTGCCAGTAAATACTTTGCAGTACTACTGAGAAGCAAGTATTTTCATGAACTTCATTTTACAGGTGAGAAAACTGAGACAGAGAAGTTGAGCCTTGCACATGTCTTGATCAGGTCTAGCAAGTGCAGAAAGAGGGAATCTAACTCTCAAGTCAGCTAATACCCTTTACTTCCTCTGCAGAGGCTCTTAGAAGGAAGTGTGGATGACCCTGGTAGGTAGGAAGAGGAAAAGTACGAGCGAAAACTGCTTTACCACTTAGAGTGATCTCAGTTCTTTTCTACACCCCAGAATAGGGTGTCCTTGAGAAACACTGTTCACATTTCTTAGTGTTCTTGTGTTATTTTTTTCATCCTGTAGAATATAGGATTTAATAGACAAACATTTCACATTTTTGTTTCAAATTGCTATACTTGTCATGAGTATTAGAAACCATATTTTCTTTAATCACATATTTATAGATGTTATCTAATATGAAAATGAAATTTACAGAAAAATTGGGTAATTTCTTTTGCTATGATTCTTATATACACCAGAAGAAACATTTATCCCTACTCTATATGTTTATGTTCTTTATAACATTTCTACTGTTTCTTATTCACCTTTGAAACAAAGCAATTAAGTTATATTTTGCTACATTTTGTTGTCAACAGATAATCTATAACCTGCTGTATAGTGTTATAATGACTTTATTTGCACCTTTTCTGAGCAGTGTGAGTTACCATTATTTACAATAGAGTAATCACACTTGAAGTGTTTCAGAAAGAAAGTTTTGTTTGATACCCTCTGCCAAATTTCCTTATTAACACTCCTTCGAACTGGTAACTCTCCAAATATGTTGCCAGCACAGATTTTTCTTCTGTGCACTAAACCTTTACATCAATTACCCACTAGACACTTCTGATTTTAATACCTCCTGTGGTGGACACTGTGATATGTCGCCCAGATCCCTGTTTAGGAATAAAATCTCTCTTGCTCTAGCTATGGGAGTGTTCTCAGCTGTCAGCCCTCTTCAGGGACTGATTGTCCTGACTGGAGAGAGGCGCCTCACTCAATCACATGCCCCTTTGCTGGGCCAGCTTCCTCCCAATGATTGATCAATACAGGGGTGTAAATGCCTGACCCTCTTACTCAAAGGGGAAAACTCTGAGGATTATTCCATCATCAAAACTCCAACTGGGATTGGCTGGGGCTTCCATTGAGGCTGCGTTGCTACCCAGCTTTTCCCTTTGCCCAATCCTACTCTCTTCCCTTCATCATGAGAGGATTCCAATGGCATTCTCTAATAAAATTCCTGCATGCTAATCTCCAACTCAGAGTCAACTTCCCAGGAAACTCACCTTGAGAAACTGACAGATATCTCAAATATGGTATGTCTAAAACTTAACACGGATTTGGGGAAGAAGACGGGGGCTTTTACTGTATTTCCTAAACCAGTTAACAGTACCGTCATCCACTCTAACAGCCAAGCTACAGATCTGGCTGTTGCTCTGGACTCTTTTTCTTCATTGCTATTATTTCTGTGGTTACCAGTCCTAATGACTCTTTCAAATTCATTTCCAAATCCTCCCTCGTTTCTCCACCCCTACTGCTGCTGCTATGGCTCGAGCCCCCGTCATTTCTTGCCTGCCTAGAGCAACAACCTGATAACTTACCGGTTTGTAGCAGATGCTGTCAGCGCTCAGCTACATCCCTTGGCACTCACTGTTTCCAGACTTGCCAAAGGCTTGTTACAGCAGCACCTGCAACTCTCTGCCTGAAGACTTCCTCTGGTCTCTGGGGACTGCTGAGTTTGTGCCATAGGCAGACAGGAAGTGCTGGGGAGTTAACACTCCCAGGAGCAGCCCTCAACCATTGACGGATGGGAGCTGCCGGACCAATAATCTGAGGCATGTACTACGTGGTCACCCAGAGGTCACCTGGGATTTGAACTTTAGTTGCCCATAGTTGCAAGCTTCTCAATAATGTAATCTGCAGTGACACCCTTCTCTTCCCTCTGTTACTTCTTCACTCCAGTATCCCTTTTTTCCTAGTATCACCTCCCTAGGAACTGGCAGTGAGAAGGATCTTACCTTAGGCTAGGTTGCCTCAGAAGCAGACCCCAGGATAAGACTCTAAGGGCAGGAAGAGTTATCTGAATAAAACACAGATGTGATCATTTCATTGTCTTATTTAAAAATTCAGGCTGCTAAATATAAAGTCCAAAGTCTTTCGCAGGCCATCTAAGGCCCTTTGTGACTTAGAGCAGGGTCTTTGCTGATCCATTGAGCTAGCAGATCAGAATCATGGCTCTACAGAATAATCCACAGCCATCTCTCACCTGGATAGAAGGTAAGGCCTCAAGCTCTCAAGCCTACCTGGTTCAGGCTAGATGTAGGATACATCTGTTAGCTCCAAGAATAGTTCAAACAAGACTTCATTATGCCAAAAAATAAAGTAACCTCTATTCTAGACACACAAAAATGTGGGCTTCTCAATCGCACTTCAGTGATCAGTTTTCCCAGCTTCCCCCTATTTTAATGGGATTTGCATTAACATCTCGCATTAGTTTTCCACAATTGAGCATTTCTTCATAATGAAGATTGATGAAATTTTAGAGCTCACAGGAAAACTAGGGTGGGAAAACAGGCAATCTTTCTTATTTGTGTTTTTAACTTGGCCACTAGGTTCCAAATGGAAATAAAATCCAAAGCTAAATTTATCAGATTTGAAAACAGGGCAAGGTGGTACTATTAAAAGAACATTCATGGAACACCTACTGTATAATATGATGGAGAAATGCAGGAGAGGTATTGGGGCCAGGTAAGAAGGTAAGAAGAAGAGAAGGGAGACTAAGTTTGAATAGATGATAAATAAACTTAAAAATTGTGAGTCTCTGTCCAAAACCTTCTGTTCAACTGTTGCTTCATCCTGTGCACACTGTAAGCATCTCTACTTTACACATAAGGCACTGATCTGAAATTGAATAACTAGTCCACAGTCACAAACTTAAACACCATTTCCCCGAGGATGACTTTCTGACCCCGTAATCTGTTTTCCACAGTGTCTTAGAGCTTTTCTTCACAGACATTACAATGTATAATTGCTCATTTAAGTTCCATATCCCTCACTGGACTACAAGTTCCAGGAGGGTGGGGGCTACATACATATTGTTTATCATCACATTCTCAGTACCTACTGCCTGACACATGGTGGGGGCTCAATAAATATTTGTTGAAGAAATGAATACCCAAGTGTGCCAGGACAAGGAATTGATCTCAGATTTGGCTTCCCATCCTCACGTTCTTTACAATGCATACTTTTGGCAGATTAAGAGGCAAAGATAGTACAGCACATATCTGTAAAGTTGGTGCTTAATTACATATTGATTGCAATGTTAAAGTGAGCAAACTCCGAACAAACACTGAGCACTCTGACCAAACCTGTAGGCCTTTGTGTAATTTTTAAAAAATGTCTTTCATGCTTCATGGCCTGTGGAGGCAGAGGAGATTCTGAGTTAGGAATCCAGCCATGTGGAAAATTCAGGACGTGGGCTTCTCAATGATGGACTTTACACACAAACTAAATTAAGTTTATGGACTTGTGTCTAAAACTGTTCACCCAACCCTTCATTCATTTATCCCTGGCTTAGCCCATGAGAAAATTTTATTATTTCTCATGACACTTGTTAGCAACATGGCTTGGTCTTTAGGCTGTAGCCTTCAGGGGTACAAGATGGCTGCCACAATTCCAGATAGTGGATATAGACAGTATCTGGCAAAAAAAAAAAAAAAAAAAAAAAAAAAATAGCACATTTTTTTTTTTTCCTGTAGGTTCTTTAATTTTTAATTAGGAAGAAAACTTTCCCAGAATCCTCCTCAGGGAGATTTGTCCTGTGTTGCATCACATGCCCATGTTTTAGTGGAAAGAGGGCTGGCAAAAATGCAGATCTGGCATTTTTGACTTCTTCACCCACATTCTTTTCTTGTGGGTCTGTCTTCTGTTAGAGGATAGCTAGAGCATAGACAGCCAAAGGTGTCTCACACAGGAGATCCTCCTCAGTGGAATGGACCAACTTAAGTTTTTATTAAAGGTTTGATTTTATAGTTGGTTTTCATATGAGTTGAAGGGAGATTTGATAAGTCAAATAATTTACTGGCTAAAATACCTCCCCAAACCAAAAACTTGCCCCTAAAAATGTCTCTCTCTAGTATGCCCTACAATTTTTCTAAAAATTAGTTGTGTTGATTTTATTTCTCTCCCTTTCAGCAGATGGAGAGCCAAAAGATGCTGTTTTCTGTACGAAAAAATGCTGGAAAGTCAGCTAGGGGTTAAATTGTAGGCCTTCAGTAAAATGCTATTTTCCCTCATTTTCCCACCCTCCATATACTTGGATTCCTGAAATTTCCTGAACACACCATGTTCTTCTTACCTCGTGCCTTTGCTCCCCTCAGCCCATTTAAATCTTATGAATCCTTCATAGGAGATAGCCATCAGAACTGGGTCTTGCAATCTTTCATGATGCCCCCTCCCCTCATCATACTTCTCTCTTAGTACTTATCACCATGTGACCTGCATCATTATAGCTGTGTTCCTAATTTCTTCACAATCTATGACCTCAAGATTCCAAAATATAATGTCTATTTATCTTGGTAGTTTTATGACCAAGTATACAGTCGATGCTTGAAGTAGATTCTCCCTCTTCCCTGTAGCTGTAACCTTTGCAGTATTACTTACAGATTCTACTTATCAATGGGAGGAATTAAAATTTCCCCACCCCTTGAAACAGGCTTGACTTGTGGCCTGACACAGTCATTGGCCAAAACAAGAGTGACAATACGTTAATTCTGAGTCTAGGCTTCAAGAGGCTTTGTATGCTTCTGCTCTCATTTTCTATCATGTTAGCCTGGGCTTATTTTAACAGCATAGCAGAAGAGAAGGGGGTTGGGAAGGGAGACAGAGACCATGTGGAGAGGAACTCGGACTTTCCTAGACAACGTGACAGCTGGTTGACCCCAAAAACGAGATGGAGAGCCAAGCTAAGATTAGCAGAGCTGCCTACTCAAATCAAAGATGACCTTACATACATCTATGAGTCCTCCAGAAACCAGAAAAAATACTTGTCTAACCTGTAAATACATGAACATAAAATATTATACTTTTAAACTGCTACGTTTTTGGGTGGTTTGTTACACCCAGCAATGGCCTACTGATAACAAGCTCAAGAATTTATTGCACTCAAACCACTTTATATAATTGAATAAGAATTTCCATCCTTGGCAAAGAAGGGTCTAATGAGTACTGACCCAAATTCTTTATGGTAAAGTTACCATAGATAGTCAACAATCTAACACAAAAGGAGGAACAAGTCAATAAGAACCTAAGCTTTAAAAAGTAAGTGCAAATGTTATCTTTAAAGTATACTAGCTATGAATACAAGATGAAAAGTCCAAGTATAAAATCATTTAATACCAAGTACTTTTTATTCTTGAATAAAAGATTTTGATGTGCCTAGAGATAGGGTAGTGATAACATTCAAAAGTCAAATTTATTCAAAATGCCTTTCAAGCACTCCTTTATTGTTATGCTAATTAAACTTAATTCATAAATAAAATATCAAGTTGAGATGTATTTGGCAAATGTGGTCTATTATGGAACACTTAGTTCATGACTCCTCCTAGTTGGCTGAGTTCTTGATACTGCATGGTTCTCTGCCAGGCCACAGGGCTTATTCTCATGTTAAAGTAAAAGGCATTTGCCAAGAATCCTGATTTAACTATGTCTTCATACAACTATTAACAAATCGTCATGAAGTCTCAGCACTCTGGATATAGAGAAGGATCATCAGTAGCCTAGAGCTCCCTAACTCAGAATTTCAAATGTTGACTGGGGTCAGAGTGCTAATCTGAACTAGGAATGCAGAAGATATTTTTAGACTCCAACATTTGATACCAGCTAAGGAAGAAAATGTTATTCTACTTTAATCAGAATCTGAACAGATGTAATAGATTGCACTGTATATGCTCTTCTGTGCCTGGCAAAATCAGCTTTGCGTAGCTATAATTAAGATGAACCAAAGAGAAACTCAGAAAAGGGACATATGTTTTCATTTCTCTTGGGTATGTGCCTAGGAATGAAATTGCTGGGTCATATGGTAACTCTATATTTATCATTTTAAGGAACTGCCAAACTATTTTCTGAATTGCTGCACCATTTTACATTACCATTAGCAATGAATGAGGGTTCCAATTTCTCCACATCCTCATCAATACTTGTCATTGTCTGTCTTTTTGATTTTAGCCATCCTAGCACATGTGAAGTCATAGCTCATTGTGGTTTTGATTTGCATTTCCCTAATAACCAATTATGTTGAACATCTTTTCAAGTGCATATTGCCTATTTGTATATCTTCTTTGGAGAAATGTCTTTTCAAATCCCTTGCTCGTCTCTAAATTGGCTTATTTATCTTATTATTATTGAGTTGTAAATTATTTTTAATATATTCTGGATACAAGTTTCTTATCAGATATGACTGTCAAATGTCTTCTCCCATTGTGTGGATTGTCTTTTCACTTTTTTTTTTTTTAAAGATTGGCACCTGAGCTAACATCTGTTGCCAATCTTTTTTTCTTTTTTTCCTTCTTCTCCCCAAGTCCCCCCAATAGATAGTTGTAGAGTCTAGTTGTAGGCCCTTCTGTTTGTGCTGTGTGGGACGCCGCCTCAGCATGGCTTGATGAGCAGTGCTGGGTCTGCTCCCAGGATCCGAACCACGGAAACCGTGGGTCACGGAAGCAGAGTACATGAACTTAACCACTTGGCCACAGGGTGGCCCCATCTTTTCCCTTTCTTGATGGTATTGTCTACAGCACAAAAGTTTTACTTTTTGATAAAGTCCAGTTTATATCTTTTAAATTTTGTTGCTTGTGCTTATAGTATCATATCTAACTTCTTAGTACCATATCTAATGTTGCCTAATCAAGGCCACACAGATTTGCTCCTATGTTTTCCTCTAGGAGTCTTACAGCTTTAGCTCTTACATTTACGTTGCTAATGCATTTTGAGTTAATTTTTGTGTGTGATATGACATAGGGGTCCAAATTCATTTTCTGCATGTCGTTATGTATTTGTTCCAGCACTATTTGTTGAAAAGACTATACTTTCCCTCATCAAATTGTCTTGCTACCCTTATAGAAAATTAATTGACCATAGATACAAAGGTTTATTTTTGGCCTTTCAATTTTGTTTCATTGATCTATGTCTATTCTTATGCCAGTACCACACTGACTTGATTACTGTAGATTTGTAGTAAGTTTTGAAATCAGAAAATGTGACCCCTCCAATTTTGTTCCTTTTTCAAGATTATTTGGCTATTCTAGATCCCTTGCATTGCATATGAATTTTAGGGCCAGCTTGCCAATTTTTTAAAAAAATGCCAAGTTGGGATTTCGATAAGGATGTATTGAAACTGTAGATCAGTTTGAGGAATACTGCCATCTTAACAATACTATATTTCTGATCCATCTTTTTGTATTTCTTTAGATTTTCCTTAATATCTTTCAATGTTTTATAGTTTTCTTGTATTGGTCTCCTTTTGAAGACCTACTATACTTCTTTTTGAGGATTTACTATATGCTATCTGGTCTAGGGGGTAGAAGGACAAAACACTGTTTAATGCTGGGCGTTCCTCCAGTCTATAAGAAGCTCTGCCAGCTGTCTCATGTCTCATGTCTCCCGTCTCCCTCTACCCACCTCACTGTGAGTGTGCCATAGCTAGTCATGCCTCTGTCTCTCTCACAAACTCATGAAGGCCTTAATCTCCTAGACTTTATAGGATATGGTCAGCTTTCAGAATTTTAGTTTATAACTCACAGTTTTGTAATTAATATATTGTCAGGTGCAATTTATATACATTCAAAGAAGCCTCATAGCCTTGCCATTAGTTGATGGTTCATCACTCTTCTTCAGGAAAGTTACACTTCCCTCATTTCATTTTTACATCTGTTGCTACCTAGACCATTTTTCTAGATTGAGATTCTCTTAAGTCACTGGGGCTAAGAGATATAATTGGCATTTGAATAGTGTTTAGGAATGGGATGAAATGCCTACAGTGGAACAAGTAGTCATGCAGGAACATACACTTTTCAAAAACCAAATCTATTTCAAGGTAGGATTCCTCCAAGGGAAGCTCTGCCTAACACACACAAGTGAGGAGAGATGATGGGAGAAAGTGAGTGAGCTCTGATGTGGTTGGATTTTTGGAAAGCAGAACAAGTTGACAAAATGATATGGAGGCTTCCCTGCTATGACATTTCAGGATACTGGTGAGAGAGCCATTTGAAACATGGGAGGCAGCATGGTTTTGTAGAATGTGCAAAGTTTTTAGTGTTATGGGATCAAATCCTGACTCTGAGAACGAGCATGGCCTTGGGCGATGTTACTTCTCTCCATTGGAGCTTCAGCTTCCTTAAGTCAACACCACATTTCAGCATGATATGTCCAACTTGTGCCCCAAAATGAATGCTGGTGTGCTTACCAAGATGTTCTCCGTGGTCACGTTGTTGTAGTGAGGATTACGTTGGGGTCCTCAGGAAAAAAGGCAGTAGATTTTCCAGTTGCTTATCATACTGTAGGAGGAGAGAGATGAGTTTTGGGGAAGGTAGAAGGGGAAGTCAACCACCAGAAAACTCAAGGATTGGTGAGAAAGTGTGAAGTTTTAGAGCAAGCACTTCTGGAGGTGGTGGTGAATTGATTGCTGTACGTGATAAAAGGAGAATGAACTACTATTTTTTCTTCATTTTTAGGCTATTGCTGGGTGTCTGAGTTTCTGTTCCAGTTGTCATGTGAAAGTAACCAGGACTGGACTCCTGGACATGAATGATTGTGGTGACACCCCAGTGATGTGGGGACAGCAGATAAGAGTGACAGCATTTCAGATTGGCCAGGAGCAAAGACAATAGGATTCCTCTGCTTAGGAATCACTAGTAAGATTCCAAGATATTTTGAAGAATTCAGCATCCAATAGCACTTGTGGAGTCCTTCAACCTCCAGGAGGCACACTGAGATTCTGGTTCTGGTGGTGAGGACAGGCAGTCAGAACTGGTCCTTTTTACTGATGTTTGTGAGGATGGAGACTATATATATATATATATATATATATATATATATAATCTCACACACACACATACATGTATATTGGAGGTGTGTGTGTATGTGTGCAGTGTGGCAAATGTAATGACATTTCATTTGATCGAGTAAAATGTAACTTTTTGTACACTACGTTGGGAATTAGGGCATATATATGTTCAGAATATCTGACGTGGTAGATACTCAATAAGTTATGGTTGTTGTTATGGATTTCCTGAAATTGAGATGTGTTCTCATTTTTTTCTCTAAAATTGGATTTAATGTGTAGTAAAATCTAACCAAATTTGTATTAATCAAACAGGCTTACTTACCTCTGATGGGATTTCAGATTGGTAAAAATTTTTGACAGCCATTCCTGGACTCTGGGGAAGTCCAACATTCCTTTGTTGTAGGAGGAAGCAATAGAGGGCTCATATGTACAAAAATATAGCCCTAGACATGACTCAGGACAAAGTAACAATGGTCAATGGGATTTGATTGATTATTATATTAACCCACACTTTGTTCATAGACGAATGATCAGTGCTAAAGAATGTGAGATTGTTTACCAGGGTCCGTCTGGGTGTAGTTCTGATGGGCTTGGAAGGACTGTTCCTGATGACATATCCATTATGCTCCAAGAAGTTCCATTTCTAGGGTCTTTTATAGATCTAAGCAAACTCTTTTGATTGCATATTTTTGTATTTTACATGAAAATTAGAAATTTTTATTGTAGTTTTCCTCCTTTCCAATATTTCAATCATGAAAAATTTCACCCATAATCCTACTCTTTAAATACGAACACTGTTAATTTGATATGCAGAAGATCATCTTAAAAATTTTTAGAACACTCCCAGATCAAAGTACCATTCAGTTTTTACAATAGTGTTTATTAGGATGAATTGTTTACTATTCTATATAGAGTGTCCCTTCTTTGTGGAAAATGACAAGTCAATGGTGCCACAGGAGCTCAATATTTACTACACAAAATGGCTCAGCTCATAATGTATATTACTAGTGAGATCACTGTGATGTTACCAGGATTTTTGGAACTATGATTGTTAAAATAAGAACTGTTATTTCAATGTATTAAATTGCATTAGGGAAAGTATATATTGCTTCAAATAATTCATATGTCAAAAGGAAAAACCCAAGAGAATGCATCTGGATATTGGGGCTTGTGTCAATTTGGGTCCTGGTGTGTATACGAGATTTATTGGGGAAGACACCTGTGAAGAATAAAGAGGCGAGGAAGCAGGAGTAGGAAAGAATGCCATCAGACTATGATGCAGGTCAGACACCTATGAAATGAGAGAGGGAAGGAAAGAGACTTGTGCGGGGAAGAGTCTCAGACTGAATTGCAGCTCTGAGAAATCCTTGGCCAGTCTGCGGCAGAGCTTAAGATGTGCTGCAAGCTCTTTGGGTTAAAATATATGACCTTTGATTTCTTGAGGAACCTCCATACTGTTTTCCTTGGTGGCGGTGACAATTTACATTCCCACCAACAGTGTAGGATGGTTCTCTTTTCTCCACATCCTTGCCAACACTTGTTACTTTTTGTCTTTTTGATAGTAGCCATTCTGACAGGTATTAGGTGGTATCTCACTGTGGTTTTGATTTGCATGACCCTGATGATTAGTGACATTGAGCATCTTTTCATGAGCCATATGATCCAGCAAGTCCACTTCAAGATATTTGTCCAAAGAAAATGAAAACACTAGTTTGAAGAGAGATGTACACCCCTATGTTCATTGCAGCATTATTTGCAATAGCCAATACATGGAAACAATATAAGTGTCCACCGATAGATGAGTGGACAAAGAAAATGTAGTGCACATACACACATACACACACACACTGGAATATTACTCAGCCTGAAAAAAAGGATGAAATCTTGCCATTTGTGACAACGAGGATGGACCTTGAGGGCATTATGCTAAGTGAAATAAGGTAGAGAAAAACAAGTACTGTATGATTTCACTTATATGTGGAATCTAAGAAAACATACAAAATGAAACAAAGACAGACTCATAGATACAAGGAAACAACTTATTGGATACTAGAGAAAGGAGGGCTTGGGGGCTGGGCGAAATAGGTAAAGGGGATTAAGAGGTACAAACTTCTGGTTATAAAATAAATAAGTCATGGTGATATAATATACAGCATAGGGAACATAGTTAATGATTGTCATAACTTTGGTGACAGATGGTAACTAGACTTATTTGGTGATCATTTCACAATGTATATAAATATTGAATCACTATAATTTACACCTGAAACTAATAGAATATTGTGTGTCAATAAAAAACATATATGAACTTTGAAAATATTGCTAATCTGGAAAAGTCAGCTTTAAATGTTCTAGATAAACAGTCTTTCACTGTGTTTCTTAAATCTGAAATATTTTACATATAATACACATTTAAGAACAGAAACAAAACAACTGGGATAATTCAATATGTGAGCCAGACAAAAGTAAGAATATAAGCATAGAGGTAAGCATATTCCCATGCCACTAAGGGTGTGTGTGTGCATGCTTCCGTTGAGCACCTCTTGTGCATAATTTGCTGACTTTTTGGCTTCTTATATTATCCCAGCCACTACTGAAATGCCTAGTTCCGCACGAGTCAGCTTTGTGCAGATGCTCTTGTTTCCTATCCTGGGACTCCTGACGCCACCATATAGGATGCCTATGGACACCTGTTTGGCACTTCCAAAAGTGCACACCTGCAAGCACAACCTAGAAGTGCAGGAGAGTTAATGTTTGTGGTCTTATTTTGAACAATGGAGGAAGGGACTTGATGGATAAATGCAGCCCCTTCTGTCCACTGGGTGGATAGTTTTGAAACTCACATGAGTGCAAGCACCCGTTGTCTGTTGTGGTGACCAACCAGATAACGTATCCTTGTATTGCCTTTCCCCACTTCCTTGATTCGTTCTTCTGTCCCCAAATCCTGCTCCCTGGGATCATATTCCCTAATGAATGTCCTGCACTTGGACTCTGCTTTCAGGGCCACCCAGGCCAAGTGTTGAGACAAAAAAAAAGCCTCATTTAATGGCAGAATAACATAATTTTTGTGACTATGACTATGCTGTTATTGATGCAATCTGTATGAAAACAGTTGGATATTTAGAAAAATAGAAACGTGTCAACTTAAATATATTGGGAAAAACTTCTTCGTAAAAATATTTCTCCTTTGACTGATTTACTCAACGTTTTGTAAATGGTCTGTCTTCCTTTCCGGAACTTGGTAGGATTGTATGTCTCTGTGATCTTTGAAATTAGGCATGGCCATGTGGTTTACTTTAGTCAATGAAATGTAGGTGGAGGTGAGAAGGATCAGGCACAAGTTTCATGGGCCAAGGCATGATCTTCTGTATTTCTGCCCTCTTCCCATGGGGATAAGGAAGGAAATCTTGAGAATAGTTTTTCATCAGCATGGATCTCAGTGTGACAATGATGAGCCGATCCTACCTGTTGATCTGCATCGAACATGTCGCATTAATAAGAAATACACTTTGTCACATTAAACCATTGAGGTTTTTCAGTTGTTTGCTGTGGTTTACATGTCAGAATGGACTAGGATATTATGCAGTGTCACAACACATACATGCGCGCGCGCGCACACACACACACACATACACACTTGCACGATGTACCAACCATTACTATAAGGATGAAAACAAAACAAAACAGTAAAGACAACAATCATGTAGCAGCCAATGAAGTGAGCTTTCCAGCTGTAGAAGAGGGATCATAAGTGTCTAAGGTGAAGATATGTACCCTGCTGAAGACCACCCAGCCAGCAAGTGGGAAAGCCACGATTCATGCTTCAGAATCCTATTTCTAACACCTAGAGCAGAGTTTCCTGGAATGGAGCTAGATGGTTGGTGATCCTTGACGACCTGTCAAGTCCGCAGGAGAGTCCTGTATTTTTAATTGCTTCTCTCATGTATCTCACAAATATTACATTTAAGATTATCAATCATAAACAGTTATATAAATTATATAAAATGGATCCTGTTAACAGACTTAGCTTTATTAACTAAGAAATTACACATGTGCTAAGATGGACTGTATTTAAGAACACAATTATGAAGAGCATTAGATATCTATGAAAATAAATGCTAATTTCTCTTTACTATTGTTATATCTATAATTTACTAAAGTTTCCAATCCCAAATAATGCAAAAGTAGTTCGTAAAGAAATGGAAGCATATGAAGTAGTGGTAAAATAGAAACAATTGTCGCAACTCAAAATAATGCCCAATGTGTAAATACGGCCTAGTACTACAGGGAATATAAAAAGTGAATACGTACTGAAAAAGTGATTTGGCTAGTGTCATGATTTTCCATAAGCAACCAAGAAAAGATGAGGAAGAATCTGAATATGGATTTTATTGGAGAGAACCACAGTCCAATCTTGTGAAATTGTCATGAAACCTTTAAAGCTTTTATGTGGTTTTCTAAGCAAAGCACGATGATTACTCTAGCAAAACAATTTTATTTTTTCAGGAAAAGCATAAAATAATTCTTTCTAATACAAAATTGATTAATTGTTGCCATGACAAAAAAGAGACCAAAACAGTAGAAGCAACATTCAAAGTTATGATACTTACAGAAAATGCAAATACAATAGCCAGTCTTGCTAAGAAGCTTGTAAAACCACCCATAAAGTTGAAAAATCAAACTCACACACAAAGGACAAATTATAGGCACAATTTATTTATTAAAAAGACATTGTGGGCATTGGCTTATATCAATGGCATACAATGTGGAAAGCAATTACTGTCACTTATGTGCTGTCAGATAATTTGCTTTTATTGTTGTGCAAAACCAATTCAAGAAGATGTGTAGCATATGAGGAAGAAATGCCAGGCATCGCTCTTTGTCTCATTTATTACTAAAAACTTATTTTGTGGGCTCTTTTATCAAGGAGAAATCTTTTCAGTAATAACTAAGTGAAAAAAGGTGCTTTGGGATCAGTGTTGTCAGAACACCAGTTATGGGCACAACAAAGAAGAGCATTGCTACATGGACGAATTGCACTTGAATCAGATCCGCACACTTCTTTATTCACAGATAACAGTTGTGGGTCAATACAATGCGTGAAGGGTATTCTCTATTTGCTTCATCAAAACAATGCTCTCCTTTTTTGAGTCAGAGTCCCAATAAAAACCAGATGGTAGACTCAAAATAGGATAATTCAAGGAAGATTTATTTACAAAGGAATTTTTTTCAAAGAAGTGGTAGGAAACCACAAGGGAAACTGCACCAAGCGAAGGCTTAGTAGGAGCCAAGTTGTTACAATGTCTTTCCTCCTTTGTGTAGGTCCAACAGATTTTGTACAATGACTTCACAAATATTGTTGACACAGAGCTAATATTGAGAGGGTTCCTGTATCAGACTCCTCTTGAGCAAAGTCTCACGTCATCTCTGCCTCACTTGATTCCAGCAACATCTATAGCCATGAATTTCACACTGACTCTGATCTGCTTTTCACCGACATCACCTCTTCCCAAGTTCGCATTGTGAGTTTCTTGCTTCCTGCCTTGGTCTTCTGATGTCATTCATGTGAGACCCTGTGAGAGCCCATTGGACATTCACACACTCAACTCAGAAGTGTGGGGGAGTTAATGCTTAAGGAGCCATAATCACCCAAGTGGAGCATGGAAGTCAATGGATGAATGCCTTTCATCCCTTGGAGAAGCAGTTCTGAGATGTACTTCACATGCTCCTCAGAAGGTTCTGACAACATTTAACATCAGCCACCTAGAGCAGTAAGTCCACTCAATAATGCATCCTTGTGCTGGCTTTCCCTCCTTCTCTATTCCAATGTAGACAATACCTAGAGGGAGATCAGCAACTTCCTTCAAGAAAGGAACACAATTCCTGACTCCCATGCCATTAGGGGCCTAATTTCAGGAAATGCCATCTGTGGGAGAGAGGGACATATTAGAACTTTTGGAGGCACCATTTTCCCTCTGTAGGTCCAGACTTCCACACATAAAGTTGGAATGGTCCTGCACATAGGGTGAGGGGCTCCAAGCCCAGGGGAGGTGGTCTCAGCATGTATCCAGGTTAAGTTGTGTAATTTAATGTGTAATGTGACTGCAAGTTACGACAGTCCACTTAAGTCTCATTTATCCTCCACAGTCCACAAAATCTTCATTTATCATCCTCAGATTCTCCAGGACAGTAGCACCTGATTAAAAAAAGTTCCTGAACTCAGTGCCACAAAATCGAAATAGGAGTTGGTGTCCTAATATTTCTTAGACTTGTGTTAACAAGCTCTAAAGTCCACCCGGTAGGAGATGACCTGTTTTTCTTCTTTTCTAGCAGCTTGTCGAATCTCAGGTTTATCCTTAAACATTGATGTTTCAATGTGAATGATTTTCCCATCAAGGCCTTCATTTGTGGAAAAATCTTTTCTAATGTTTTTGAAAACTTCCTCCTCCTTTGCCCGTCTTTTTCTGAACAGCCTCTTATCTAGAGGAATAATCCTAAAGATTCAAGGCCCATGTCTCATCTTATCTTATGTTTTCCGTGGTTTAGCTGCAGATAATGGGAGATTTTTAAAATTCAATTTTAAAAGATAGTATCTTTAGCTTTCTTTGGGGTGGATATTTTAGGTGGGAAGTAAAAGGACTTTAAAAGATCAGATATTTGGTTCATTTTAGGTATATCTTATTTGAAGCATAACTGTTTGTCTTGTTTATTTGTTTGCTTGCTTTTCATCTGGTAGTCTTAATAGGTGATTTTAATCCATTCATTTTTGTGATAATTACTGGCATATTTAGACATTTCTAACAGCTTATTTTGTATTGTCTTTTTATTTTCTTTTCTCCTCATTGCCTTCTCTTGGCTTTATATAATTCTATTCCTTCCCCTTCACTGATTTAAATTTTAAACAGATAGTTTAAAATTATATTTTATAATAAAGTCTATAGTTACACAGTATATAATTTATGTGCTGGTGTTTTCTCCCTGGGAGGAAACCAAAGATAATCAAAGTCACCCTTTCTGTCTTTTCTAGTAATGTTTATAGACTTAGTTCTACCTTTCAAATAATATTTCAGTTATTAGTTACATTTACCAATATTTTACTTTGTGTTTTGTTTACCATTTGTTCTGCATTCCATTCCTTCCTGTCTTCTTGCTGTAGCAACTATTTATTAGATCTTACCATCCATGGATCGCTGTTGAAAGAAAGCTTAGTCCTTTTGCATTTGAAAATGCCAATTGTTCTCTTACTCTTGAGTAGTAATTTGGCTGGTTTAAGAAACCTGTACACTGGGGCCAGCCTGGTGGTGTAGTGGTTAAGTTTGCGCACTCCACTTTGGAGGCCTGGGGTTTGCAGTTTCAGATCCCAGGCGCGGACTTACACACCACTCATCAAGCTGTGCTGTGGTGGCATCCCACATAAAATAGAGGAAGATTGGTACAGATGTTAGCCAGTGACAATCATCCTCAAGCAAAAAGAGGAAGATTGGCAACGGATGTTTGCTCAGGGCCAATCTTTTTCACCAAAAAACCCCAAAACTATATACTTTATATTTTTGCCAGAATTTTGAGACTTTTAGTCTATTTTCTCCTATAATATGGCAATTAGATTAATATAATCTACAGACTATAATAAAGTCTATGCTTTTTCTAGATGTGGATTTATTTTAATTAATTCTACTTAGATCTTGGTTAAAATTTTTCTGGAAATGGAGAAAAACATGTCTTCAGATTGAAAGTTTATAGCGTTATTTTTGAGTATTGCTTCAATTCTCACCTCCTGGAATTTCTGTTAGACATATGTTGGGATTTCTTTAATGTTCCCACTTCTCTTTCACATATTTTCTACTCACTTCTGGGCTGCTCTCTCAGTGAATTTCTCAGGATTAAATTTTTGTTCAATTGTCCTACATCTGGAGTTTATCCCATGTATGTGTGACTTTGAGATAGACTCAGAGAGAACTGTCAAGGCCATTTCTCAGGCAAAACAACAAATTAATAAAAAACTTACTTCCCGTCATACACACAAAATCCCCCAGTGTAAGTTGAATTATACCAGTAAGAAGTAGATATGATCACTATTTACTTTAAATAATATTTTCCTACAGTGGTAATTTTAAAACTTGCTAAAATAGCTCTAAGTCGTAGTATTTTAATTTTACCTAGAATTTGGTGAACACTTTTGATCCCATATGCGGGTTTTCATCTCAGGAGAGTTTTATTCATTTATGTTATTTTGCTGCTGCTCTTATTATTTCATTGTTATTCCTGAAGATCTGTAATTATGGAAATGAGGAAAAAATGGATATCTACTCTTTCACCTCATCTTGATATTTACTTGGACCCATTTCCCCCACATTTAAGAACTTATCAAGTGTGCCTTCTATATTGCTGATTCTATTATTTGCAGTTTGAATACTATTTGGTTCCCTTCGAAGGCAGATTCAAATTATTCTACTACATTTTTAGTTTTGTTTCCTTGATTCTTTTTTCTCATCTCACCTCTTGAATTTCTTGTAACTTTTTGTTTCTTTAGGGACCACATTTTCATGCATTTTAGTGAGGATGACCAGTCATTTTTCCTAAAACAATTTTATGAGTTTTATAGAAAGTAATTTTTAGGAACTTTGCTCCTCTTGAGTTTATAATGATACATCTTTTTTGCAGTATGCTCTTCACTGGTGAGACAGAAGAAAACCAACATGAGAACTTTCTGGACTAAAGATGTGTTTAAATGTGTTGTGTTGATTGCATTCAGCCCTGCTTAAATCCCCTTGTCAGATCTACAGTTGGAAGGGAAGCAGTCTTGCATAGTTCCCTACCCAGTTATGGGGGTTTCAGGACTTTTGTCTTTACCTCAGTTCAGTAGTGATGGAAGTGTCTTACTCTTCCCTCACTGCGTGGTTCTAGGATATTCTATAGTCAGAGGAATATCATCTCTATCAGAACACTGTGTGCAAGAGAAGTGAAGAATCCAGTGGTGGCAAATGCTGGGATTATAGTATATAATTGGTTCCAATGCTTCCATTTTCTTTTCGATTATTTTCTTGTAGTTACGGTTTTTTTCTCTCTAAAGATTGGCACCTGAGCTAATAACTATTGCCAGCCTTCTTCTTCTTTTTTTTTTTATTCTTCTCCCCAAAGCCCCCCAGCACATAGTTGGAGATTCCAGTTGTGAGTGCCTCTGGTTGTGCCATGTGGGACGCTGCCCCAGTGTGGCCTGACGAGCCGTGCCATGTCAGCGCCCGGGATCCGAAGTGACGAAACCCTGGGCTGCTGAAGCAGAGCGTGAGAACTTAACCACTGGGCCACGGGGCTGGCTCCACAGGTTTTGAATATTTGTAGAAAGATGTACTGATGGGGTCCAGGAGGGACACAGTACTCTACTTGTAGGGAATGATTTCTTTTTTAGAGATTGACACGTGAGCTAACATTTGTGGTCAGTGTTTTCCCCTTCCCTCCTCTCCCCCTCCCCACCCCAGTAGATAGCTGTATTTTCTAGTTGCAGGTCCTGCTAGTTCTGCTATGTGGGACGCCACTTCAGCATGGCCTGACTACAGGTGCTAGGTCCGTGCCCAGGATCCGAACCAGTGAAACCCTGGGCCACTGAAGAGGAGCATGCAAACTTAACCACTCGGCCACGGGGCCAGCCCCACTTGTAGGGAATGATTTTTGAGGTAAGGAGTCAGCTGCTAAATAATCTTGTTATGTAAACTTTTATCTATAGTCTAGGGGCATTCTGTGGGGGAGGGCTGTAGCATATATCTACTTCCATGCTGGTGAATTCCCTCTCTAAGGACACTTTATGCCTTTATAGATTTTTTATGGGAAGTTGAGAAGAACTGCCCCAGAGACTGTCAGAAATCACCATAAGTCCCTTATTACTGCTTTAAAAATCTGCTTGTTCTTTGTTCTTCTCACTCCCTCTATGGAACTTTTCCATTATTGCTCAAATTAATCTCTCTAAAGTGATCATCACTTCTCTTTTCAAAGCCTCCAGTGATTCTATTTCTGTAGCAAATGGGTAAACTCCTTATCCTTGTTTTCAATGACTTATACAAGAGTGGAAGGGTAGGCTAAGGGAATTTATTTTTTTTTTTTTTGCTGAGGAAGATTCACCCTGTGCTAACATCTGTTGCTAATCTTCCTCTTTTTGTATGTGAGCTGCCCTGACAGCATGGACACTGACAAGTGGTGTAAGTCTGCACTGGCGAACAAAACACAGGCCACTGAAGTGGAGCATGCTGAGCTTAACCACTAGGCCACCAGGGCTGGCCCAGGAATCTTTTCATAGCACTTTTATATTGGAGCTTAAGTTCTGGTCCAGTTTGCCTCAATTCACTTGAAAGTGTCAGGTGTTTTTAGAGTATTCCTACTTTTGGTCCATGCAGAATGCCTTCTACTTTCTCATCTGATAACTTCTTGTTCATCCTTCAATCCTCATTTGAGATATCATCTTTATTGTGACATATCTGAACTTCACACAGCTGGCTGTCAGACCCCTCATGGCCCTTTGCATTTCTTTTATGGTATTTATACCATCAGTTAACTTTTTGAACAGGAAGTGAATCTTTAACTTTATCAGTATGTCTGCATAATGCTTACTTGGCAGTGTCTTATACTCTATAGGCTTCGTAAATTCTATTCAGTACTCTTGGTCTTTGGGTCCAATTATACATTGAGAAGTCCTAGAATTTTCACTTGTGGTTGTAACCACATTAACCCAAAATCTTGCATTCTGTGACTAAAGTGTCTTTTTTCACCTTAAATGGATTTCCCCTCCAGAATTATACGGAAGTTAATTTGTCTCTCTTTTGTAAGTTAGCAAAGTACATTACCCAATTATTTTTTCAGCAACTGTAAACCTGTCTGATCCTGTAGACCCTGGAAGGGCCCAGAAAGTAAGATCCAATAAGTCTGGATCTCTACGCAAATATCCAATGCCCTTCTGGATTACAGCTAAGACACAGATTTAATTGCCTCATTACACACCACTATCAGCAGAAGAACAGATATATATGTAACTTGTTGAATACAAGATTGAGGATCCTAAAGCTCTTAGTGAGCAAGAGACAGTAAGTGACACATAGTTAACTCTCAAAATTAAGTAACATTCTGATATCAGATACTTAACGTATTGTTCATGACTTTGTGAAACATCCCAGGACTTGGTGGATTGGGGAGAATAGCTTATCTGAATCGACCTCACAGAATAGCCTCCAAATACTTCACAGAGTTAGTGCTTATTTACTTGTAGCAAGAACAAAAATTTGTTTTGCCAAGCAAGATATGTCTGAATTAAATTTAGAAAGATCACTTTGCTGGCAACGTGGAGGCAGGGCTGAAAAGGGAGAGTGGAGCCAATAGACCCGTCTGAAGACTGCTGATAGAGTCCAAATGACTGCAGCCTAAACTAAACGCAGCACCATGAGAATGGAGGTTGGAGAATGTATTGGAAAGACGAGGTAGGCTAAAGCGATGCTTTCCTTCTCTGTCTCACCTCTTTATTTGCCATTTTCAAAGGTGGTGGCCTGCAGGCTTTCTAGTTTGAGAACTTAAGGCACCAATGTTGTTAACTGAAAAACAAAACAAAACAAAACAAAAACCCGCAAGAAAAGTAGGCTGCTTTCCTGGTTTGTTTCTGCAGAAGCGCTAGGAGATGCCCTTCTCCCCTCCTGGGACTTTTAGAAAATCACTAGAAGGGTGAGACAAACAAAGAGAAGAAAGATTGGGAGCCTGACATTATGTAAGTTTGGGCTAGGAAAGCAGTGCAATTTAGACCTAGGAGTTTTGGAGTTATTTGATTCTCAGCATAGTATACCTCTTGATTATAGGAAAACTACTGCCCCTGGAGTTAGAACAAATTAAGTTTGGGGCCACAGGCAGTTTCATAATTGTACTACAAAGCAATGGTTGTGGATGGAAAGATCGTTCTTGGTTTGGAGGCATACTGATGAACTGTGGAAATGATGAGACTGAATACACACTCTAGGCTGCGTGGAGTTCTTGCTAAGATGTGCAGAGAACATCAACACAGGTTTGCTAGGGATTTTGGAGGAAAGTGATTATTCTGCAAATATGAGATTAGTTTAGGAAAGGATGGCAATCTAAAAACTGTTCTCTCAGTCCCTTACCTTAAAATTTTACAATAAGGTGGATGAAAAGTAAAAGATGTGGCTAATTTATCTCAGGAAGAGGCTCACAAGCCTTAGCTATGAAAGCACAGCTCCAAACCTGAGCATATCTTCAGAGACATGGGCCCAAATATTGGGTCAGCCAACAGGGACAGCATTCCTATTATTGGAAAAAATCATGAAGTATCCAAAAAGTAGACTTCTGAGTTTTACTAAGCCCAAGGAAATAACCCTTTACCTCTGGCCAAGTGAGGATGATAACTTCAAATAACGAATATTTAAGACCCATCACTATCAATCTCTACCTTTCCACTTCAGTTTATAAGCATCTCAGTGTTGTGAAACAGAAGAACATTTCAGAATTTTGGCCTAATTAATCTAAAGCATTTTGTAACTGTTACAAACATTTACGAATGTCTACATGTACTCCTAAGGTTTTCGGCTATTTATTAAAGGGCTGAAAAGATCTCACCTTATGAAATAACCTCTAGCATAAATAAAGAGATGTATGAATGGGTGATAGATAGGAGATAAATTGGTTCATTTTGAACAAGTGATAGATGGGGCTACATATATGAGGTTTTAGCTGAAGCTCCTATTACCAAATTTAGGAGCGACACTGGGGCCTGACCAGTGGCGCAGCAGTTAAGTGTGCACGTTCAGCTTCGGCAGCCCAGGGTTTGCCAGTTCGGATCCCGGGTGCGGACATGGCACCGCTTGGCAAGCCCTGCTGTGGTAGGCGTCCCACATATAAAGTAGAGGAAGATGGGCATGGATGTTAGCTCAGGGCCAGTCCTCCTCTGCGAAAAGAGGAGGATTGGCAGGAGTTAGCTCAGGGTTAATCTTCCTCAAAAAAACAACAAAAAAAAACAAAGTCTTTAAAAATAAAAAAAAAAGGAGAGACAATAATGATTTCCTAATTAAGCAAACCAAAACAAGGAAGTAGGATGCTGCTTCTCAGAGCAGAGATAATAAGAAAGCGACTGAGAAAACTGCAATTTCCAAGACACTCACTAGTGCTCTGGTGACCAGGGCAGATGAGGTGACTCAGTAGTATGTAAGCCCCAACCGCACATGGAGGAATTCAGGAGGTGCTGGCAGAAAAGCATAAGTGCAGGATTCTGAGAAAATATGGGCAGGTGGAGGCAAAGCAGAACCCCTTGGTTTGTGAATTTTTGTGGAGAAGATAAAACGATGTAAATTATGTAGTAAAGGAAAAACTGTTTAGGATTCAAAGGGTTAAAAGCCACTCAGTGAAAGTTAGGAGACTAAAAGTCCAGGGAGGCCTGCTGTCTCTGGCCCTCTCAAGGGCACATCCAGGCTTGCTGGCCTGAGGGTTACTTTCGCGATGATAGGTGGGCCCTGGAGGGCATGATCAACCAAGGGCAAAAGGAACTGTGTGATCAATGGAACTGGATAATGAATTGGAATAGCCTGTAACTTAAGCCACTCTGCAAATGTGTCAGTTGGGTCCTTCAGACAGCAGAGGCAGGGAAGAGGTTAGGAATGAGAAAGATGTATTGGGAAGTCATATCCATGAAAGGAAAATGGAGGAGACAGGATTGGGCAGAGGGAGACATCAGACCATGAGGCATCTCTGACAAAGTCTCTGCCAGTCCAATGGTGAGCTCCTGAGCAAAGGTTGTCCACTAGAGGGGTCCTCTGTTGGGTAGAGTTGGTAAGGCTCTTGTACCACGTTCTTGCTCAGTCATTGGCTGGAACCACTCCCCTAGAAGAGCATGATCTCAGCTCAAAATGTGAGGCAGATGTGAAGGAAGCCATCAGGCAGTCACACCCCTCACATCTGGGCAGTCATTTCCTGGAGGGAGCTCTGAATAGCACAACTACTGTTCACCTCTTGTGCCACAGAGTTACTTCTCCATATCTGTTTGGGAGCAGCAGCTAATCCAGGATTCCAGTGAACCACTTACACTGAGGGGTAACTTAGAAGGAGGTTGGTGGGACATATTTGAATTCCTGTGCTGCAGTTGGTCTCAGGGCTGCAACTGATACTTCCTCTTCCACCAACCATCCTAAATTCTCTTTACCTTTAGCTATCATCTCTGCTGGGGGTGGTGGTTTAATTCCTGATGTGATTAAAATTTCATTCCTTAGGGGCCTATGCCCTTGGTAATCTTATTCTTCTTAGGCTAGGGTTGCTGCATTCATCCATTCACTGTCACAATTAGGCAAGTGTTATAGACTGAATGTGTCCTCCCCCAAATCCATTTGTTGAAGCTGTAACCCTCATAGTGGTGGTATTTAGAGGTGGAGTCTTTGGGAGGTGATGAGGTCATGAGGACAGGCCTTATAAGTATCGCTATAAGAAGAGATACCAGAGAGCTTGGTCTCTCTCCACCATGTGAGGACACAGCAAGAAGGAGGCCATCGGAGAGCCAGGAAGAGGGAGCTCACTGGGAACTAAGGACCACCTGAGTTCCATGTATATATATTCCTGCCTCATTGGGTAAAATCAACCTTACCTCATTCTGCTGATCAGGATCCATTACTCCTGCTGATATGGTGACTCCTCTTCTTGCCTGATCATCTGTGGGCATGTCCAAAGTCTCAGGTGTTTGCTGTATCTTGTAGCGCAATGGCATTCGTGCTGAGTTCCCTGGCAAGCGTGCATCTTCCTGGATGAACAGAAACTCTAACCCTGCAAAGCTTAGAATTATGGGGATGAAAATCACAAAGTTCCTCAGTGGGTCACGGGAATCATTATAAGTAGAGCCATTCCTGCTTTCACCTTTTGCCTCCAGGGCCTATTTATTTTTCCAATTGAGGACACAACCAAAAAGGGGCATTGCATCCTCTCCAAGAATTGCCCCTGAGCTGGTATTTCACCTGTACCTCTGGCAGACCCGTGCAATGTGTTATCAGGCCAGCAGATTTGGGGTGGCGCAGGATGTGATATGATCAATGGATTCCATGGACATGGGCCCACACTTCTTCTGCTGTGAAGTATCCCCATTGGCCAGGGGCTATGTTGTGTGGGATTACATGGATCACTATGGATCAGATATTCTGTAAATCCCTGGAGACTGGTGCTGGCTGTGAGCTGGAAGGGCAAATTCACCTGAAGTAAACATCTATTCTTGGAGAGGGATCAATAACTTTTCCAGGATGGCAGTGGCCCACTTTAGTCAACTTGTTACCAAGTGTCCAATTGGTCTTCTCAAGGAATAGAGGCATATCGGGGCCTCAGCTTTGTTTTCTGTTACTGGCAGGTTAGATATCAGAGCTGGCAGAGGTGAGATGACCTCTGATAAGTGGAAAGCTATGCTAATGGAACCAAGTGTAACTTCTTTCTCTGCCACTATAGTCTCTTATTCACATTCCTGCCAGGCCAGCATTGGGTGGCTGCTGACAAAAGCTAACTACTATCAATTGGCTGAATTATGTAGTCTATCTGATTGTTTAGTGCCTCTTCTAGGGTGAATGCTTTCTGGTGTGCATAAATATGTTACATGAAAATTTTAAGCGTTGTGCCTATTCCTATGTGCTCTTCCACATTCCTCTCCTCTAGACCTCTTTTTCTTTGACCGTCCAATCTTTTTCCTACATATAATCTAATCTTGAGCCACTTCACCTTCCACATAAAACAGATGCCAAATGTACTCTTCAAAGCTCTGCCCATTGAGAGAATTTTCTATTTCCACTGCCTGTCTAGGCCATTCCTGAGTGAGATATCTATATATATTTTTGGCTTGCATCTACATGCTGAGCTAACCTATCCATAAGTTAAACTCACAATTTTCACTCCTTCTTTAAGCTTGTTATACAGGATAACCTTGAAACTATCAGTTTGAGCTGCAGAAGGAGTGCTGGTACGACAATGGTGGGTGACATGAGAGTCTGGGCTATCTGCTCATTGTGCTTGCATGAGCCCATGGTTCTGCATGTGCTTGGTCCAAAATGTACCATTTCTACATCACTATGTATTATTACTGAGACTATCAGTTTTTATGACTTTGAGGGTCCTGGTAGGATCCAGCTCATTATGAACATTTCTGGATGCATGGGCACTTGGTTTCCCATGGTCGAGCACTCGTTGCTATAAAATCCCAGGAACATGCCAAGTGATATTTGTCAAAAGATGGGTAATTCTCTGCTGCAGAGGGCTTATCCTTACTCTAGAAACCCCAAGGCCTCTGTTGTGGATGTATGTGGTTGTTTATTCCATGTGAATGCCAACTGTGTTTGGCTTTCTTAATTGGGGTAGAAAATAACCCATCTCTAAATCAGTAGCTGAATACTATGTAACTGCTGTACAGGGACACCATGACCAGCATGGAAATTATGATTGGGGCTACCACTTGACTGAACTTACAGTTAGTCTGTGGTCATTCTCTAGGATCCATCTCTGTCCATTGGTGTCTACAGGAGACCTATAAGGAAATAAAAGGGACATGTGGTAGGAACCACCACTCTTGCATCCTTTACATTTTTAATTGACACTAACCTTTACGACTCCCCATCCCCCATGAAATGTGATATTGTTTTTGATTTACTATATTGGCCAGGGAGTCGGGAGGAGTTTCAGGAGCTTCCGCTTGGCTTGTGGGGAACAGCTATAATTGTGGGAAAGACCAAAGGCCAATGTGAGGGTTACTTCAACTGTCACTTATATCAATTTCAATTATACCATAGGTAGCTGGGTAAATGACTATCAAGTGGGTCCGTGGATCTGGTAAACTCACCATAAGCTGAACTTTGGCTATGATTCCACTTATTACCTGTCTTCTTTATGCCCCCATTCTAATTGGGAACCATGAGAGTGCTTCAGGTCTTTGGGTGTCAAAGACATTTTGAAGGCCATAGGTCACAGGTCTGAGTTGTCAGAGCATTCTCTTTTCCCAAGTGTGTAGTTACCTAACTAAATAACATTGGTCTCTTTGCGAAGAGACTAGGGAAATCATTTCAGTAAATACTTGCTGTGATGTTTCAGGGTCTCTTCCTGGTGACCTGGCCACCATTTTAGTCTTCAGGTTATGGGTATGAAACCTGGATTAAGTCTGGGAATTTGGCAAGGGATTTTAAATTTTTACTGGGGTGATCCTTCTTAGCTTCCTAATCATCCATTCTTTCTTTCTTTTGCTTATTTATTTTTCAAGCAGTATCCTCCTTGGCTGCCCATCCATTTTTCCCCTAGAGAACCATGTCCTGTTAATCAACTCCACAACCTTCTATGGGTCAAACCCCCTTGGCTGTCACTATGAGGCTGCTTATTGTTGTGATAATTGAAATCTCCTGGCTTCTGGAAGCTAAGTATGCTGCCAACTAGCCTATATTGCTTTGGGGCCCCTTCTTCCCTATTGCTATCCAGCTTTGTGACAACCTCTCCTACTGTCAACCCAGCCTGAACTTCTAAGTGATGCTCGTGTCTCCCCGCTAGCACGTTCCTGATGGTCTTGGTGAATAGTATGCTCTGTCTTCTGGTACACCATGAGTCTTCATATGCAATATAATTATCTGGTGGATCTTTTGGTCTCACATAATATGTTTATTCCAGTAATGTCCACTTTCCTGAGTCTTCTACTTCTTGTTTATATATATATATATTTTTAAATTGTGGTAAGAACACTTAGCATGAGATCGACCCTCTTAACAAATTTTTAAGTGCACAATACATTATTGTTAACTATAGGCGTGATGTTGTACGGCAGTTCTGAGCCTTCTACTTTTTTTCTCTACGATCTGCATGGAAACTCAGGCACTGCAACTGCACTCAGCATGGATCATCATTTCCTCTGAACTTCTAGGTGACACTCTAGCAGTGATTTACAGCATCCCTTGGGGTTTTTGTCAAGGTGTAAATCTCACATCCAGGGAGAGTGCTTCCTGAGTCAATAAACCATTCCTTATCCAGTCTCATGGTCTAGCTCTTTTGATCAAGCTTTCTTAAAATATAGGCTCACTTTCACTTCCTTGGTTCCTGTCAGTATAATTGGGTTAATTCTTGCAGTTCTTTGAAAATAGTCTTTCCTTTCCTTCCTTATCAGGTCCTGCACATCTCCGGTGGTGTTATTTTACCCTGAGTTATTGATCTGGCAGCCAGGAAAGCTGGTGACAGTAGATTCTGAGAGGGCCACCTGTTGCCTTCTGAGTAACAAATCTCTAGAGTGTCTTCCCACATGAAGGGATTACTAGCTCTTAACAGGGAGAAGGCACACCTCTGCAAGTTCTGGGAGTTCAGAGAAGTCTGGTGAGCCAAGGCTTTCAGGTACATCCACCTAGCTGTCCTTATCCCATGTGTTCCAGGCTTGCCAACAGACCTACTTCTTGGCCAATCATTTAATCTTGAAGCTCTGTGACTTTCACTGTTAAATCCTGAGTTTGTCTTTCTTCTGCTCTCCTACTGTAGAAGATAAGGCCTCTTTGAAATTCAACAGAGTTCCCTCTGCCCTTCAACCTTACATTTCAGTGCCCTCACTTTTCATTAACCTTTTGTAGGGCATCAATGCAACTTAATAATGAGTTGATTCTATTGTCCTAGTATGAAATACTCTCTTTCTTCTTACTTTTTTTCTAAAATTTAGAGAAATTTTGTTATATACTGAAAATATGAAAATTAATTTCACACAAACTAATTTTTCTCTTGAAATACCACATAGAATCTTAGCAAGCTTTCTAATATAGTTTATTTGTTAATAAAAATTGTATATATTTGGGGGCCGGCCCAGTGGTGCAGTGGTTAAGTTCGCACATTCCACTTCAGTGGCATGGGGTTTGCCAGTTCGGATCCCGGGTGCAGACATGGCAACGTTTGGCAAGCCATGCTGTGGCAGGTGTCCCACATATAAACTGGAGGAAGATAGGCACGGATGTTAGCTCAGGGCCAGTCCTCCTCAGCAAAAAGAGGAGGATTGGTAGCAGATGTTAGCCCAGGGCTAATCTTCTTCAAAAAAATATTGTATATATTTAAGGTATGCAACAGATCATGTGATATACATATACATAGTGAAATAATTATTACAGTCAAGCTAATTAATGTATCATCTCCTCACATAGTTATCATTTTTTGTGTGCATGTTGAGTGCACCTGAAATCTACTTTCAACATATTTTCAGTGTTCAATACAGTATTAAGCACAGTCACTATGCTTGTACATTAGATCTTTACACCTATTCATCCTACAAAGCTGCAAATTTGTACCCTTTGACCAAGATCTTTCCATCCTTCACACCGACCCCCACCCCCAGGCCCTGGCAACCATTGTTCTACTCTCTGCTTCTATGAGTTCTATTTAAAAACATTTTCTTTTTAGATTCCACATATAAGTGAGATCATACAGTATTTTTCTTTCTCTGTCTGGCTTATTTCTCTTAGCAAACGTCCTCTAGGTTCATCCATGTGGTTGCAAATGACAAGATTTTATTCTTTTTCATGGCTAAATAATATTCCAGTGTGTGTGTGTGTGTGTGTGTGTGTGTGTGTGTGTGTGTGTATACCACATCTTTTTTTTTCATTTATCTGTCGATAGACACTTAAGTTGTTTCCATGTCTTTGTTATTGTGAATAATACTCCAATGAACATAGGAGTGCAGATATACCTTTGAGAAAGTGATCTCATTTCCTTTGGATATACACTGAGAAATGGGATTGCTGGATCATATGGTAGTTCTGTTTTTAATTTTTTTGAGGACTCTCAATACTGTTTCGATAATAACTGTATCAATTTATATTACCATTAACAGTGTACAAGAGTTTCCTTTTCTCCACATTCTGGTCTTTTGTTTTTTTGATAATAGCTGTTGTAACAGGTGTGAGGTGATATCTTATTGTGGTTTTGTTTACATTTTCCTCATGATTAGTGGTATTGAGCATGTTTTGAACATACCTGTTGGCCATTTGTATATCTTCTTGTGAAAAATGTCTATTCAGATCCCTTTCCCATTTTATAAACTGGATTGTTTTCTTGCTATTGAGTTGTTTGGGTTCCTTATATATTTGGGATATTAACCTCTTATCATAAGTATGGCTTGCAAATATTTTTTCCCATTTTATATGTTGTTTGATCACTCTGTTGATTGTTTTCTTTGCCGTGCAGAACTTTTTAGTTTGATGCAATTCCATTTGTCTATTTTTGCTTTTGTTGCTTGTGCTTTTGGGGCCATATCTAAAAAAATCATTGCCCGAACCAATGTCAAGAAGCTTTTTCTCTATGTTTTCTTCTAATAGTTTTATGGTTTTATGTCCTACATTTAGCCTTTAATCCATTTTGAGCTGAGTTTTGTATATGGAGTGAGATAAGGGTCCAGTTTCAGTCTTCTGCATGTGGAAAACCAGTTTTCCCAACACCATTAATGAAGAGACTGTCCTTTCCCCATTGTGTGTCCTTGGCACCTTTGTTGAAGATCAATTGGCCATAAATGTGTGGACTTATTTCTGGGCTCTCCACTCTGTTTTCTTGGTCTATATGTCTGTTTTTATGCCAGTACTATGCTGTATTAATAACTATAGCTTTGTAGTATATTTGGAAATCAGGTAGTGTGATACCTCCAACTTGTTTTTTTTTGCTCAAGATTGGTTTGGCTATTGGTGGTCTCTTGTGGATCCATATGAATTTTAGGATTGTGTTTTCTACTTTTATTAAAAATTTCATTGGAATTTTGATAGGGATTTCATTGAGTCTTTAGATTGCTTTGTATAGTATGGACATTTTAACAATATTAGTTTTTCCAGTCCATGAACATGAGATATTTTTCCCTTTATTTATATCTTCAATTCCTTTCATCAATGTTTTACAGTTTTAAGTATACAGATCTTTCACTTCCTTGGTTAAATATATTCCTAAGTTTTTTTCTTTTTGATGCTATGGTAAATGAGATTGTTTTCTTAATTTCTTTTTTGGATTGTTCACTGTTAGTATAGAGAAATGCAACTAATTTTTGTATGTTGATTTTATATTTATATTTGTTGAGATATAACTGACATATAACATTATAATAGTTTTAGCTGTTCAACATAATGATTTGGCATATGTACATTTTGTGAAATGATTATCCCAATAAGTTTAGTTAACATCCATCACCATACATATTTACAAATTTTTTTCTTGTGATGAGTGCTTTTAAGAGTTACTCTCTTAGCAACTTTCAAATATACAATACGGTTTTGTTAACTATAGTCGTTGTGCTGTACATTACATCCCAAGGACATATTTATTTTAAACTGGAATTTTGTAACTTTTGACCACCTTCACCCATTTTGCCCACCCCTCTACTCCCTGCCTTTGGCCATCACCAATCTGTTCTCTGTATATATCAGTTCAGTTTTTTTAGATTCAACATATAAATGAGATCATACAGTATTTGTCTTCTCTGACTTATTTCACTTAGCCTAATACTCTCCAGGTCCATCTATGTTGTCACAAATGGTAGGACTTCCTTTTTCAATATGGCTGAATAATATTCCATTGTATACACATACCACATTTTCTTTATCCATTTATTCACTGATGGATACTCATGTTGTTTCCATGTCTTGGCTATTGCAAATAATGCTGCAATGAACACATTGGTGTTTTTGTTTCCTTTGGATAAACACCTAGGAGTGGAACTGCTGCATCATATGGTAGTTCTATTTTTAATATTTTGAGGAAACTCTGTTTTCCATAGTGGCTGCACAAATTTACATTCCCACCAACAGTGCACAAGGGTTTCCTTTTCTCCACATCCACACCAACACAGGTTATGTCTTGTCATTTTGATTATAACCATTCTAACAGGTGTGAGGTGATACCTCATTGTGGTTTTGATTTGCATTCCCTAATGATTCATGATGTTCAGCACCTTTTCATGTACCTGTTGGCCATTTGCTTGTCTCCTTTAGAAAACTGTCTATTTAGGTCCTCTGCCCACTATTTAATCATATTGTTTTTCTTGCTGTTGAGTTGTCTAAGTTCCCTGTATATTTTGGATATCAACCCTTCATCAGATGTATGATTTGCAAATATTTTCTCCTATTCTGTAGATCGTATTTCATTTTATTGATGGATTCCTTTGCTTTACAGAGTTGTTTTAATTTGTTGTAGTCTCACTTGTTTATTTTTGCTTTTGGGGTCAAATCAAAAAATCATTGCCAATCATGAATGATGTTAAATTTTGTCAAATGCTTTTTCTACATCTAGTGAGATAACCATATGATTTTTATCCTTTATCCTGTTAGTGTGATGTATCACATTGATAGATTTGCAGTTGTTGAACCATCCTTTCATCTCTGGGATAAATTCCACTAAAAGATGGCATATGATCGTTTTAATGTGTTTTTGAATTCAGTTTGCTAATATTTTGATGAGGACTGCTGCATCTATGTTCATCAGAGTTATTGGCCAGTGATTTTCTTTTCTTGTAGTGTCCTTGTCTAGCCTTGGTCTCAGGGTAATGGGAGCCTCATAAAACGCATTTGGAAGTTTTACCATCTCTTCAATTGTTTGGAAGAGTTTGAAAAGGATTTGTATTAATTCTTCTTTAAATATTTGGTAAAATTCACCAGTGAAGCCATCTGGTCATTGGCTTTTTTTTTGTTGGTTGATTTTTGATTACTGATTCAATCTCCTTACTTGTTGTTGGTCTGGTCAGATTTTCTATTTCTTCATGATTTACTATTGGTAGCTTGTATATGTCTAGTAATTTCTCCATTTCTTCTAGGTTATCCAATTTGTTAGCATTTAAATGTTCATAGTAGTCTCTTATTATCCTTTATACTTCTGTAGTATCAGTGGTAATGTCTCCTCTTTCATTCTATTTTATTTATTTGAGTCCTCTCTCTTTTCTCTTAGTATAGCAAAGGATTTGTCAATTTTGTTTATCTTTTCGAAAAACCAATTCTTTGATCTTTTTTACTATTTTTCTAGTCTCTGTTTCATTTATTTCTTCAATCTTTGTTATTTCCTTCCTTCCACTAACTTTGGGCTTAGATGTTCTTTTTATGTTTACTTGAGGTGTAAGGTTAGGTTGTTTATTTAAGATCTTTCTACTTTCTTAATGTAGGCATTTATTGCTATAAAATTCCCTGTTATAACTGCTTTTGCTGCATCCTTAAGTTTTGGTATGTTGTGGTTCCATTTTCATTTGGGTTCAAGATATTTTTTATTTCCCTTTTGATTTCTTCTTCGAGGTTGTTCAAAAGAGTGTTGTTTAATTTCCAGATATTTATGAATTTTCCAGGTTTCCTTCTGCTATTTATTTCTAGTCTCATACCATTGTGTCAGAAAATATACTTGATATGATTTCAATCTTCTTAAATTTAAGACTTGTTTTGTGGCCTAATGTATGATCTATACTGGAGAATAGGTACTTGAAAAGATGTGTACTCCATTGCTGCTGGATAGAATGTTCTGTATGCGTCTGTTAGGTCCATTTGGTCTATAATATTTTTCATGTCTGCTGTTTCCCTATTGATTTTCTGTCTGAATGATGTATCCATTGTTGCAAGTGGGCATTAGAGTCTCCTATTATTACTGTATTGCTGTCTTTTTCTCCTTTCAGTTCTGTTAATATTTGCTTTATATATTTAGGTGATCCAATCTTGTGTGCATATATATTTATAATTGTTATATCCTCTTGATGAATTGACCCCTTGAACATTATGTAGTGACCTTCTGTATCTATTTTTATATTTTTTAATTTAAAGTCTATTTTGTCTAAGTTTAACCACTCTTGTCCTCTTTTGGTTACCGTTTTCATAGAATATCTTTTTCCATCCATTCACTTTCAGCCTATATGACTTTCCTCTTTTGTGTAAATCATTGCAACTGCTAGTATGTTTTTCTCCACCAGAACATTCTCTCAAGTTACTACCATTGAATGTTTTAGCATTTGTGCTTCCATCTTGTTCCAGTGCCTATCTGTATCCCACATATCACCTGGGTTGGGGTCCTCATTGCCATCCAGCCAGTGCATGACCCAGTACCCATATCCCATCTTACAGTCTATTTTCTCAGAGTACATCTAGTACTATGGTGTCAGTTGGGACTGCCAGACAGTAGATGCTAGGATGGTGTTAAGAAGTGCAAATGGTTTATTGGGAAGTAACACCTGCAAAAGGAAAAAGGAAGCAGGATTGACCGAAGGGGGTATCAGACCATGACACAACTCAGACAAATCTCTGCTAGACTAGCAGACAATTTCAGAGATTTAGAGAAAAGATTCCCCATTAGATATGAAATAATTAGGCCATTTTACCATATTATTTCTCTGTTTTTCTTGAGAGTCCACCCTGAGAACAATATAACATCTCAAAAGTGGAGATGTGAAGAATTAAACACCTGAAGACTCTCAGCTAACCATGCTCCTCATAACTGGGTAAGAATTCCTTTCATGAAGAAGGATATGAGTCATGCTACAATTTGTGGGTGCCATGCACCACCTCCTATTATAGAAATTGAATAGATTGTGTTGATGTGGCCTGAAGCTTGTGTTGCGAAAAGCTGCAAGCAGCAATTATTTTATATCTGGACCCAGTGTGCTGTCTATAGAAGTAGGAAAGCTCTATAAATGGGAAATCTGTCTCTCTTATTCTGAAAAGGAGATATGCAAGGCTGCATGAGCTGTAGGAACCTATTTCAAAGCCAAGAGTAGCTAAATAGATCAGTGTCTATGTAAAGAGACAAGTGTTCAAACAGATTTTTATGGTAGACTTTTTCATTGAACTAAGGATGCCACCCAAATGTGAGATTTTGTTTGGAAAAACAACCTCTGAAGTGGAAATGTTAGAGAAATTGTTTTGCCTAAATTGCTGAACTGTTGCATACTATAATAAAATGAAACAAAATAAAAAGAGCCCCCAATTTGCCTTTGATGTAGGCATAGGTATATCTTGGTAGTCCATTCTTTGGAGAATCATTTCCTTCTCCATAAAAGCTAATATCACTTTTCAAGCACCAGTAAAATCTTTCTTGGAGAAGAATGTTCTCATTTTAGCTGTTTCTTAAGGGAGGGAATCTAAGATCAAGAAGACTCAGAAAGAACCCTTGGGAAAGATTTTCACATTACATCTTAGGGAGGACCTTAAACAAACCGGTCTGACTTGCAAATGCTCAGTCTGTACTGAACCAGCCTAGTGGAATTGTTTAAGATGGAAGAATAATCATAGAATGACTTCCACACACTGTTCCTCTTCTACTGTCAGTTACCACATGCTTATCTCATTTTGAGGTTGGACTTTGCCCTTGGGTCATTTGCCTGTTGGGGTTACCCCTCAGGACCACCCTATCCCAGTGATGAAAGCAGAGACCAGTATAAGTCAGAGAGGAGCTGCAGTAGGGGAACAGAAAATCCAGTCACACACTGGGAACAGTTTGGTATGGGGGTATGATCCAAGAGGCACAGGTTTGATTTGTTGGCTTAGTTTCTTTGAAGTCTTACTATAGTGGCAGAGAAGACAGACGATGGGTGTAATTGATATGGATCTTATGTGCCTTCTCAGATTATCTTGGTGCTGCCCTTCTCTCACAGCTCTTCTTCTATCTCAGTTGCTGCTGAGCCTGATCCCACTCAGGTCTGATCTCTCTCTGTAGATTTTCCTAACAGATTTCACCTGATGAACAATTTTCTGTGACTTGTCCTGAAGCAGCCCCAGACATGATAATGAGTCACCTCCTCCCAGGCCTCACTTCCCTTTCCCCTCTCTCTGGAGGCCATGGACTTATTCCTTCTAAAGACATGTTGAGGCTCTGTTTTTCTGAGAGTGTGAGATAAGTCACTAAGATTGGTCTAAGGTAGGTTTTGCCAGGAAGATATGGAAGAAGGACAAAACAAGTGAGTTGAGAAGTCGGTGAGAATATTTCAGGTCATCAATTGTGAAACTCAAGTTACATTCCCCAGCTGAGAAGGCCCAAATGAGCGCATAGTTCTAGGCTTGTTGAACAGGGAGAAAACAGTGATCAATAGTAGAAAGTAGACATTGAAAAATCTGTAGTTGCTGGTAAAGCAGACATTAACCCCAAGGTGGTGGGATCCCCAAAGCTGTGAAATACTTTCAGCCTCAGATACATGAACTGTTCTAACTTTTGATGAGGTACCAGGTGACAAAAGGTATATGGACCAGATTCCTCACTGATAGTAGTTGGCCTCTATAAATAGCCCCCAATGATCCCTCCCTTCTGGTGTTTACACCCTTGTATGGTTAGTCCCCTTCCTCATTGTAACAGGGTTGGTCTTTGTGATAGATTGGATATGGAAAAAGTGATGGTGTGTTGCTTCTGAGATTAGGTTATAAAATATACTGTGCCTTCATCTTGGTTTCTCTCCTTCCCTTCCTTTCCATCTTCTTCCTATTAGATCACTTCCTTGGGGGAAGTCAGCTGCTGTGTTGTGAGCAGCCTTATGGAGAAGTCCAAACTGAGATCTCTTGCTCACAGTCATGTTAGAGAGTTTTGACAAAAATCATTCCATCTCAGTCATGCCTTCAGATTACTGTAGCCCTAGTCCAGCTTGACTGCAAACTCATGGGAGATCCTGAGCCAGAGCCTCCCAGCTAAACCACTCCTTGATTCATGACCTCAGAGGTAATATATCTTTTTGTTTTATGCTGCTAAGATTTGGAGAAATTTGTTATGCAACAATAGATAATTAACGCGCTGCTTGACCCATGAAACAGATGGTTCCCCTCTCCCCTTTTATTCTGAAAGTATGCTTCCATCATTGCAAAGCTCTTTCTGTTGAAACCCATTCTGCCAGCCACCCATGTGCCAAAAATTCTGGATAAATAAACCAGCTGTAGGGAAATTTTCTCAAAGTAGCTGAGGAGCTTCCAAACTCCATTGAAAAAACAACTGTTAAACTCATTTGCAGTTTGTCTTTCTGCCAAATAGTTATAATCCATTCCTGAATCTGTGGCCCATGGATACCAAATGAAAGCAGATATGCTTCTTATTTTCCTCTCTCCCACAGAGATGGAACAAAGGCTTGTGGCACGAATTGTGACCTCAGTGCAGTCGCCATTATTGACCATTATTCTTTCTCACTGATTTCTGGTAGCTTGGGTAGCTCTGTGGAGTGCAGGGCTTTATTAAAAAATGACAAATTTTCTGTCTGCTACATGAAGCCATAGATCAGGTATAAACACTGAAGGTGAGCAAGACCTTGAAGTTATAGGTTAGTTCTATATGGATGATGGTGTTTTGCATTAGTTTTGTAACGCTATATAACAAATTAGTACAAACTTAGTAGCTTAAAGCAACACAGACTTATTATTTTACAGTTTCTGTGGCGTCAGGTGTCCAGGTGTAGGTTAGCTGGATCCTCTGCTCAGGGTCTAATCAGGTCTGTGATCTCAGCTGAGGCTTGGGCTCTTCTTCCAAGCTCACTGGTTGAAGGCAGAACTTAGTTCCCTGTGGTTGTGGGACTTTGGTCTTCAGTTCCTAGAGGCTGCTTGCTGTTCCCTACTATATGGCTCTTTTCACAGGATGGCTATTTGCTTCTACACAGCCAAAAAGAGAGCATCTCTGCTATTTGAATCTCTCTAATTCTTCTGTCTCTGACCTCTAGATCTTTTTGGAAAGGTCTCACCCAATTAGGGCGAACCCACCGAAATTATCAACGTTTTGATTAACTCAAAGTCAGCTTACTCGAGACCTTAATTACATCTGTTAAAATCCCTTCATCTGTGGCATATAATGTAACCTAATTATGGGAGGGCAATCCCATCATAGTCACAAGTTCTTCCCATACTCAAAGGGAGGGGATTATACAGGGTATATATATATATATATACCTGGGGTTGTGAATCTTGGGGACCATCTTAGAATTCTGCCTATCACAGTGTTCCTGTCAACGTCTTCAGGTAAGAGTAATTGCTGACCTAATATTAGATTCTGTCTCTGATGCCCACAATATTTTATCCTTTATTTAGTAAAAGGAAAAAGTTTCTAAGATGGCCTCTTTATCTGCTAAGGCCCAGATGGTGGGAATGTTGGGAGGGGGAAGTGGGCAGTACCAACTGCAAGAAGCTTTGACTGGCCAACTGGCCTAAGTTGGAAGTTTCAAAAATACAGTCTCTTATGCATTAAAAGTATGAGATTGGGGTTCCTCTTAAAGTGGCGCTGGATTGTGTGTTTTGGTCTGGACCTGTGTGTCTCTGAATTGTGTATCTTGACTCCAACATATGCTGTAACTGTTGCTCGACTCAGGGGAACAACTCTTACTCTGTGGCCATTGGCTGTGTCTAAAGTAGGCATTGACCCTTGTTCTATAGAGGACTCAGGGGGAAGACTTATACCCTGTGCAATCAGGCCCATCAGGTGGTCATCCATGGGGATGAAGGACAGTTACTATGTGGCATGCTGAGGACATACTCCTGAAAGTAGATGAATCACTAGGACCCTACATAATGTCTTTGCTGCTGCCTATAGTTTCATCAAAACAAAGATCCTGATCAATGGGGTTATAGAGAAAAACATCAATGACATCCCCATGGTACAGTTAAGGGGCTAATTCAAACCTGACTTAAGCCTGGGGTCATTAAACCCGGTAAAGCAACCATTGCTATGAGGGAGGCCCCTAACCCTGATGATAGTGATTTGAACCTCTCTGGAGGAAGAAATATGACAGGATATAGAAAATAGAGGACCCTCCAAATATATCTAGTAACAAAACAAAACTTGGATACAGGGGAAGGCAACAAAAAACTGAAAGGAAGGTGTACGTTTAACCCAATTGGAAATCCAAAATTTACTAAGAGAATTTACACAACAAAAAGATAAAAGGATTCTGATTGACCTATTCATCTCTACAGCATAGTCTCTGAATTCGACTTAACAGCTACTAAGATGAAAAAATTGGTAAATCTTTATGGCCTTAATCTATACCAGGGCTCAAATTAGTGTTTTACTTGAGGACCCCACTAAACTGAAATAAAATACCTCCTATAATCTTAGAGCATTTACTGAACATAAAATACAGAACAAACAGGTATGCTTCATCTTAACCATCAGAACTTGCGTAAATTTCCCACTGACACCCATTGCCCTAAAATTTCCCACAGTGGGCATGGACACACTGAATCAACAAGTAATACATTAAAATTAAATGTAATCTTTACTTGACAAAGTGGGATCCCTTTGCCCTCCAGTAAAAATGGTTGATGTGGTCTAATGTAAATTGAAACAAGGCTTCCAAGGTGAAACCCATTATAGAAGATCTTTTTAGAGGAGGGGTAATTATCCCTACAGCTTCTCCATTCATTTCTTTCTTTTTAACTTTTGTTGAAGTATAATTGACATAAAGCACTGTATAAGTTTATGATGTACAAAATGTAAGAAACGGCTCTGGAATCTGTCCAAATTGCAACACAGTTGACACTTCCAAGAGATTCCTGCACTGTAGACACATTAGCAATCTCTTCTTATGCCTCCTGGAGTCTCTGGACCACCTATGCTGGTCATAGGTTGCCTATGGATTTCTGGTGCAAGAAAATGCCTTCCTTGGCCCCAATGCTATACACCATTAAAGTGTCAATTGCTGATCACATGCTGAGCCTTCCTGGAAATGGAGACTCTCACAGGCCCTTAGCCCATGACCCTCTGTACTCAGATACTCATTATGTTTTGGGTCATGGAAGCAGTACCCTGCAAGGTCAGCATGGACACTGAAGCCTCCTTGCTAACAGGAAAATGGCATCTACAGGATAGAGCCAAACCTGTGCCCTTTCGTGCATCTCACCTGCAAGAGTGGTAGTCTACCCTGTCCTCAGTTCCTTGTCAAATGTCACAGTGTTGGAGGAGGTAACCCCTCTCCCAGACCCCTTGGATACTTGGGGAGTTCCCCTGGGATCAACTGAGTGGATGGCAAAGGAAATTTATATACTTTAGAGATGACAGTGTCACCATCACATGTGATGGAGCTCACTGGAGAGCTGCTGTCCTTTATCCCTTAACTGGGACAACTTTGATAAAGAACAGGACCCCAGGGTCAAAACATTGGCTGAACCTCAAGCTGTCATCTTTGCCCTGGATGTGTTGGCCAACAATCAGTCCCATCTGTACATTTTTACAGATTCTTGGGCCATGGCCAATTGTCAGGCCATCTGTCTGGTCAATGGCAGCGCCAACAATTACTTATCCAAGTTTTCCCCTTTGGATAGAAAACTGGGAATCCCTTGCCTTGGAGATATCCTCAATATAAATCAAGCTTATACATGTTTCTGCACATATTAAAGTCATAATACAAGACCTCATCAAGACACTTCTTATTTCCTTTGAAGTTCTATACATTATTGTCAGTGACCAAGGGATACATTTCACTTCCCAAAATTTCCAGTGCTGGGCTTTTGAACAAAGTAGCAATAGAGCTTTACCCCCTTTACTGGGCCTCAGGGTACAAGGCCTCATAGTGTACCAATCATGGCTTATTTAAGTTCAAATTCAATTAAATAAAACATGGCACATTTCAGTCATCAAACATCAGGCTAAGCTGTAATTAAGAGTCTGATTCCATTTATGACATTTGACTGCTGACAGATTTCAAACCTCATCCCTCCCTTTTCCTCTCTTGCTCCACATCGAGGCAAGCCAATAAGATAGTCCACCCTCTCCCTCCTTTGGTGCTGGTAGGGAATTCAAGTCACACATGCATGGAAACCCTTACCCCAGCCCCACCCTGTAAGCCAATGTAATCCAAGCCAGTCTCCCCTCCATACTCTGTCTCAAGCCATTTTTGGACCTGCTTGGGGCTTGCTTGGCTCTCCAGAAAGCCTCATTATATGAGTAATACATTTTTTCATACTCTCTTGGTTTATGTGTGGTATCATCAGTTTTGACATCCAAACCAAATTTTGGGTGGTGGTGGGGTCCATCCCAGCTCTGAGGATTGCCTGCAACAATCCTCAATCAACAATCCAGTTGCTTAGGCCACCAAGGCTTAAATAAGCCATAAGCCCTAGAAAATTTGACACAAAGGTAGGAGTGGTCTTTTTCTTCAAATCCTTTGAGATTATTTTATGAACTTTGTCATTTAACCCACCAACAGGTATCTTCTTGGCACTGCCTTGCAACTCTGACCTTCCAACGTATACTAGAGAAAGTTTCACTAGAAAGCTTAATAGTCGTTGAACATTATTTAGAGTTGTTTGCAGTATCCCAGTATAGGTAACCCATACTGTGTGAAGCTATAACATTACCTAGGAAGTGGAATGGACTAAATCCTGGGAGAATTAGATGGTTATGGAAGCCTGCTGAATATGAATAAGTAGCTGGCTGACTTACCTAGCAGTCTGAACCTAGTTGGGCTGTGAATTTCCACCATGGTCCACTCAAGATGTTTACTAAGGTCCTCAGGGGTTCTTGTCAGCATCATAGACAGAGTGGCGATTGCTCTTATGTCACTACTTGTGGAACTCACATCTGGGCCAAGGGATGACCCAAGATATTGTTTCAGTGTAATGTCAAGGAATAACATGGGTTACTGGTTTTTTTTTGACCCACCTTTCTTCATGTAGTCAGGACAGTGTATTGCTACATTAAGATGGTGCTCTCATCTCCATCATCAGTATGATTAATATAAAAATTGGCAGAAGCGAAATTCACTAACACAGGCACACATCAGAATTTTGTTCCTGCTGCTTCCCCATCTGCAGCAGTAGCTTGTCAAAAGCCAGTGATTTAAGCATCATCCCAGTGTCCTAGTGGAACACCCTTTTCTAGAACATGCATAATTTAATTAGGGTGTGAAAAACAAAGCAAAAGAATATTAAGTGTTCAAAGAGACGGGGAGGCTCATCTTCAGGAAATGTCATTTCAAAGCCATAGTACCATACTTTTATAGAAATACTGATTCCCCTACCAGGACATACTCGGGTAAGAATTTTATGAAGTTTTCCAAAGGAATATCTAGCCTGAAATTTCCTCAAAAGATTTTTCTTTCTAAAATTGTGTATGTCTCATCGATACAGGGTTCAATTTTGGGATAAATTCTCAAGATAATTTACAAACTGACTTTAAATATTTCATCAGAATTTTTACATTAAATATATTTAAATATTATTGTTAAATGCTGTTCTTTTGGTAGAATTTTTGATTTCATAATTAGATTCTGTCACTTCCTTTACAGTCTTTGTTGTAGGCATTCATTAATTGAATGGCATTTAGGATCGTCATTCCAATCTGGAGGGCTAAAATGGCAGAGTTGGGTGGGAGGGTCGCTACTCCTGCAGCTCAGATGTGGCGCACTAGAGGGGTGACTGCTGCTGCACTCAGGCCTCAGGTTCAGGAAGAAGGATTTTACAGTTGCTGGGGCTCCACATGGCTGGTGTCTGCCTCTGATGGGGGCAGTTGTGAATCTCAGATTTTGAGGAAGCTTTGTGCACCAATTTATAAATTTGTGGCTATACTGAACACAGTTTTTAGTTCTCCCGATATTTTCTTGGTAACACCTCCCCCTCTGGCCTTGGCCGCTGGTTCAATAGCGAAGCTAGGAGACATGGTGCTTAGAAGCCATTGCTGTTCTTTCATCTCCCAATGCCACTGGTTGTCTCAGCCTCCTCCAGGATTAGGGCCAAGATTTGGTACAGACTCTGCTGCGCTTCCTTGGTGAAAGCCACATTGGTTTAAACCTGTAGATCCAATGCAACTTGATCCATCAAGGCTTTGACTCCTCACACCACTTCTGGACTCCAAAGCAGCCCAGTGCTGGTGGGGTGTGAGATCTGGCTTCTACGGTGGCTTCCCAGAGTGGCTGGGGAATAACATGCAGACATGGGGTAGTTATTACCCCATGGGACAAACTTCACTGGAGGGAGGAAAGGAGTGGTATTTATCAGTTGCCTTTTTTCTGTCTCTAGTTTCTCCTTCATAGACTCATTCTGAGACAAGGTGGTTTGTTCCACATGGTCTGTCTGGAAGATTTACCATGGGACTCAACAACTGGCTCTGCTATGTTATGAAATTGTTGTCAGCTGGGAAACATCCCTCCTTTTATATACTTTTCTTCCTTCTGTGCCTCATATCGCTCTTGCTGCACTAGGATTATACCTTCCATCTCATAAGTGTTTGAACCAACTCCCATTCTCTCATAGTGAGAAAAAAGTCTAAAGCTTGATAATTATGCTTCAAAATGCTCGGTAGATAAAAGTAAGAAGGGTCTGTGAATGCATGGCCACAAGTCATTGCTTAAAACCCTGAAAAGGCCCACTTTTACACCTTACATAAAAAGCTCTGAAAGCGTTGAATTCTTTGACTTTCTGCCCATGGAGGTTTCTGTTCTTCTTGAGATACCTTAAGAACACCTGATTAAAATTTGAAAAGATCACTACTTAGTCTATTTTTCCATCTGACACTGCCCCTGAAGTGGTTCACATCTGACTACTCAGCCAGATGCTGTCTTCCTCTTAGGTTGTCAACAAATTACCACAACAATTTACCATGAATGCAGGAGGACATGAGGGCAAGCTCTATAAAAGTGGATCTGATGGTGGCAGCGAGGTTGGAGGAAGGTGCTGAGGGTCGTCACTATCATTTATTCTACAAGTGCCATCAATCTTTGCTTGACTAATAAAATTCAGTAGGGCCTAGTTCTTCCTGTCTACCCTGGTTCTGCTAACTTCTCATTGTTGAGGCTTTGCTAGAGAGTAGATCAGGATAACAGGAATCTCCTTCATGAAATACTCTAATTGAATGAGGAATTGGGCTACCTTGAGAGTTATCTTTACTCCTTGTCAGTTTTCCAGGTTTACTGAGTTTCTTTACACAAGGAGAAGGTCCTAGAAGGGAATCCAAGGAAGGGAAAGAAGAACAGAATGAGAGGTAGAAGGGAAGAAGGATGTAGTAGATGTCAGCTAGACGAGCGCTACAACTTTTCTGTCTGGGCATCAAGATAACTTACATTCACTATTTTAGGGGGAGGATTTGTCAAGTTTGGACTCAAGCTGAAAGGGCTAGGTATGATACAGGACTGGGAATGCCACCCAAATCAACTATGTAAAGCTAATCTTTCTGTGAATTGATTAATCTGGCTTGTTTACATCACTTAAGTTATTCCTATAGGCCAGAGGCTATTTGTCTTGGAGACTAGCTGTGGTTATGCTACTAGCTAGTAAGATGTATGTAGTAGATGCTATGATGGACCACCCAAATCCCCCTACAGGAACAAAAGCCTTAGTACCCTAGTTGCTGGGAGTGTTGTGGGAAGAAGGTCAGTTCTCAGCTGTCAGCACCCATCTAGATTGTCTCAGCTGAAGAAAGCTACCTTCCTAAAGGTCATCCCCTCTTTCTGGTGTGGCCTGCTTCCAATGGCTGACCAACATAGGGATGTAAGGGCTTGGATCTCTCTCTCCAATTCAGGAAAGCTTTGAAGTATCTTCCTAGGTTCAGAAAGGCACACAGTTTTGGTTGAGGCTTTGTTGCGATAGCATCACTGGTCGACTTCCATCTCTGCCAGTCCTGTTCCTTCCTTTACACAGGATTGATCCCAGGAACACTTGCTAATAGGCCTGCTGCATGCTGCATGCTGATCTTTGTTGAAGGTTTGATTTCCTGGGAAACCGACTCTAGGGTGACATATAACTTCTTAGTCTTGTTTAGAGGGCTGGGAGTCCAGATGTCTTTAGGATCATGATCTTTTACAACATGCAGTCTTGTTTAGAGTGAGTCTACTGATCCCAGGAAGTTGGTGGGAGTATGGGATAGTTTTCCTTCCACTATGGCTCTAGTTCACCTTTGATTTGCTAAAGGAAACAGACTACCTCTCATTTCTTTGAAATGGAACTAAAACACTTCTCAAGTCAATCACATTCACTTTCAAATACTTCTTATATGAAACTCTTTTCTCCTTCAACTTTCAAAGCTAATTTATACTCCTGTGGTCCCACCTGTGCTAGTCCCTGGTTTCAACGAACACTGAGGCAGGAAGAAAATTTGGCTTCATATTGACTATAATTAGAGCACATTAAAGGATGGGGATCGTTTCAGCTCCATCCAGCCTTTACTGGATGAAGTTGCCTGTTGGCACACATACACAGAGACAATATATGGCTTTCCTAGCACGAGCTTCTATCCTGAGGGAAGTTCCAGGGGGAATCAGCCATGAATGGTTAAATTAGTTTTTTGCCCTTGGACCCAGATTTTGTGACTGCTGTTCATTTAAACCCAACCTTAAATCTTGAGTATTTCTCTTGGCCAAGCAGAGTTCATCATCCTTGAGGTCCTAATCCACCTGTGAATATTTCACCTCAGGATCATGAGAGGAGGCTAGAGTCATCTCAGTCATCTTGGGAGGATGAATCAACTCTAAGGTGTGGAAGGCCTTTGACTATGTGAAGACCCAGACCTTTGGGAGCAAATCAAGTTTTATTGGCTTATGAGGAATGAGGTAGTTCATAGGCTATTATTTGTTTGAGGGCCTAAAAACGAGAGGCAGTGGAAAAGCAGTTCCACTTAGGGAATGAGATGGACTTCTGAAGGGCTTTGCTTAGTCAGTTATTTTTCAGGATTTGTCCTAACTTGAAGCAAGAGACCTGGACTTGCATAGTCCTGCCGTGACCAGTGTTCCCTAACTTGGCTTCTTCCCTGTCCCTGACCTGCTACCCCACCTCCTTACTAGTTTCTTTGGGGAGCATTTTCTTCATAAGGCATGTGCACATGAATTCTTGTCTCAGCATCTGCTTCTGGAAAACTTAGGAAAAGTTCTGGGCACTCTAGGATTAAAAGCAATAAAAATTTTTGACAAGTTTTTAAGTTTTCTATACATATATTATGAAATTCAATAGGGTCACATATCAGTTGGTTACTTAGAGACTTAAACCCGTTACCACAAATAGAGGATGGAGAACAATACTTGGAAGCCATAATAAATACTTCTGAGGGTTGTGGTTACTCCAAGCTGAATGTGAGGAAACCAAATGTGTAATCACGGAAAATAATAACCCTGGGATCTAAAATAGTAACTCTGGGATCTCCTCAATGAAATATGATATTAGACTCTTCATGAAGTCATACAATTTTGGGGCTTTTAAAAAATATCATATAGTGAATCTGGAGATGTTCCAGAAAAGAAGGGACACGGTTTATTTTAGGTGTAAATTAAGAAGGATTGGGATACTGTAGAGCCTTCTTTTTCTCTGCATCATCCCTACATTTCTGGACCTGGAGGTAATGGCACACCATGGAGCATGGGAATTGGCTTCCTTAGTAACTGCATAGGGGCAGCGTGTTGCAACCTGGAAGAGTGTGTGAGCGCTATCTCCCCATCCCACACCATGAGGAAACAGGAGAGAAGTGGGCCAAGAAAACCTCGTGTAAACACTAGTCAAAAGTGCATTTTCTCCATGCAAACTTTCCAGAGAAGTTTGGCTCATGTCTGTGAACACAGGTGATGATTCTCCATGGCGCACTGTGAGGTGGTGACCAGCATAGCAACCTCTCCCTTTGAGTCTTTGCTTACCACGCTTCTCTTTTTTTCCTCCTTTTTTTTTTTTTTTTTTTTTGCCCTGGACTTGTACCTTCCATAAGGTGTCATCAGTTAAAGCCTAATCTCTGACTCCAGCTCTGCTTTCTAGAAGATGAAGGCTAAGACATTTATTGATTATTTTCTTAGAGGCAGTCAAAAGATATTAAAAAGTAGAATTCTAAAAAAATTGCTAAGGGAAACTGATTGAGTCTAGAATTCTATACTCAAATAATTTAAGGATGAAGACAGTGCAGATCATTTCAGAGATATGACATAGTTTACCTTCTGCTTTTTAAATTCTGAAGGATGTATATTTTTATTTCTTTGTTTCCGGGAACAGTAGTGAAGGAAAAAAACAATCAAACTTGGCGTTTATAGACTTGTGGATAATATGGTTGTAAAGGTTAATACAATCACTAAAAAAGAATTCCTAAAATAGTATATCCAGATGTAAAGAATAAAAAATGATGTGATAAGATCCTTTAAATAAAATTAAGCAGAAAAATTGAAGTTAAAGAATGTAAAAAGATATATCAAACAAATAAATAAAATCTAAGCAAATATTTTGTTCAATATTAATAGTATCACAAGGATATAAATATTAAAGGAGGCTAAGAGGTACATTTAATATTAATAAGAGGCATATCTTACCAACATAAATCAAATATTTATGTAGAGAACATGCTAAAATAGATGAAGCCAAGACTTTTAGAAATGAAAAATTGATAAGACCAATCACAGTGTAATTTTAAGATATTTCTCTTGAAAACTAGAAAATCAAAGTAGACTAAAAATAAGGCTATAAATGATTTGAGCAATTAAAAACATTGGCTTATTATGAAATTTGATTAAGGAAAGTCATCAATTTCCAAAAAAATAAGTAGAAATTACAAGGTCACATTCTAAGTCCTTGGCAATAAATTAGTTGTTAACAAAGTAGCAAAAACATTCCTGGAAATTAAATACTCTTCCAAGCAAGTTAGGCTAATTTGTTTTATTTTTTTTCTTAAATCCATTCAGAAATTAACAAAATGAGAACATGTTTTTAAAGATGCAGTTGAAGTAGTACTAAGAAGAAAATTTTATGAAATCTCATCATTTATTACAAAACAAGACAGATGGAAAATAAACCAAACATTTAACTCAAGGATCTAGGGGAAAAATTAATCCAAAGCAAGTGGATGTAAGAATTAATAAAGACAAAAGCAGAAGTTTCTGAGGTTGAAGAGATGGGGAAAACCAATAGATGATCAATAAAACCATGAAAGCTACTTCTTTTATATCAGTAAAGAGACATCCCTCTGGAAAACCAGTTGTTTTGCCAATGAATTTGAAAATATAGCTGAAATGCATAATTCTCTAGGATGATATAGAATTATTTAAAATTGACTTAAGATTAAAAGTCCCTGGCAGGACCATTAGTGTGAGTAATGGGTTAACATCACACCTGATCCAAGGCTGCCTGACATCTGGGTCCTCTTTGGAAACTGCAGAGTTAAGGTCAGTGTGGACTATGTGGGGCCTCACATGTTGTGAACTCAGATCTGGGTGATAGCCCTGGACTGGTGGTGATGTGAGCTTGTGTACAGGCCTTGGTCCTACATGACTAGAATGTAATAAAATGAGTAGGAAATAGAAGTTGTGGCTGCTGTATGTCAAGGTGACCCACAATCACCTTGGTTCTTATTTGGGGCAGTTGTACACACCTCGGGTGTGAGGGGGCAAAAGAAACCATAAACCTGGGTAGCTGTCTGCTGGATGAGGTGGAAATGCTGCCTTACCTGAGCTACATCCTTCTGTGAGGCTAAGTCAACACAGTATTAGATTAAAGATATTGCGTCTCCTGAGTCCGATTGCGGGTTAGCATCTGTAATAACCACTAACATTCTTGGTAGTTAAAGATCTATCTCTAGAAAAGCATGAGGCCTAGATGTTTTCATAACCAGTGTTAAAGAACCTTCATGGAACAGATTTTTTTTTCCTGTTACTTAAATAGTTCTGGAGAGTAGAATAATATGCAAAGCTTCTCAATTCATTTAATAGGTCTAGCATAACCTTTTTACCTAAATAAGACAAGTTACACACATAAAAGAAAATTGTGGGCCAATTTTCCTTTCGATGAGAGAGCTAGAAATCCTAAATAAAACATACTAGTAAGTTTTGCTAATCTTTCAAAATTAAAAATATACACTCTATTTGATCAGTATTCTACTTCTAAGAATTAATTCTATAGAAGTACTTGCACATGTCTGTAAAGATACCTGGGTAACTGATTAATTATAGCATTATAAGTATGGCAAAAAATGAAGTCATGCCCACCAACAGGGAAACGGTTAAATAAATCACATTATATCCATTCTATGGAATTTCATATAGTTCTTAAAGAGCTACATAGAGTTATGAGGATTAAATGGGAATATGTATATGTGTATGTCTATACAGATATGTAGGCATATACATATTAACTTATTTATTTGCATTTAGAGCAGGAGGAGCTGGAAGCCTCAAGTTTTTGTCCAGGCTATGCAACCTTGTGCAAATTGCTTAACTATTCTAATCATGAAGTTCTCTGATTCATAAGTATTTCATGAAAACCAATGGAGAGTTTTATATTCAAGTATTTTTAGACTGTAATGTACTCTCAAGATGTTAAAGATAAGAATATTGAGAGCTAGTAAAAATTATGATTTTAAACAATGGCAATTTTCCAGGATTGCCTTGAATCCAACTAATACCATAAAAGGCACGTTGCTTATATCAGTAATACCAAATAGAACAGTGACTGACACATTAGGAAGTACTATAAGTATTAGCCATTACAGCACACTGCCTTTATAGACCATTTTCCAGATATTACATTAATTTATTTGTTTTTAACTTTCACCTAGCACTTCTCACTGTCAAAAGAGAATAGATGTAAGTCTGGTCTAGACTAATAATGATATTCTCTAAGACCATTCTCTAAAGCTACATCTTGTCTGATTGCATTTTTTGGGAGGTCCAGTAAACCATCTTGTCTTTAAGCTGTGATAGGGCAATTTATTTGGTTTTCTAGTGGAACATTACAGGGATAACTGAAAGGCATCAATATTTATAGATTCAAGTTGAACTAGGGTCAATCTGACAAAACCTAATGATAGGGTGAACTACCCTGCCAGACAAAAGAATACTGGAGTTTTGTACTGTAAAGAGTCTATCAGCAAAGTCAAATCTTGAGGGGATGGAGTAATTAGGTTGTGATTTTAGTTCTCAAAGAGTGTGTTTAAATACACTCTGTGCTGTGGCTACAGGATTTATTGAGTATAGGAGATATAACTAGTAACTGGTTACAACGCTGAGCCCCTGACACTGATGTCATTCAACTGGGAAGCAGACGTCAGGTATAAAACCTTACCCCTTACAGTGGCATTTAAAGAAGAAAATTCGTTTGTTAAACCTTTAAGAAAACAACAGCAGGACCAGCAAGGTTCACCATATGGTTGAGCCTATGATTTGAGCTGGCTCAGTGTTTAACTTAGTCTCATCCTCATCTGATCTGAATTATCTGAGTGGCCAGAGATCATCTCTTCTAATACCTTCATTTTAAAAAAATTGGAAAGAAGAAGAGAGGTTAACTTGTTAAAGTAATCTACTTCTCCCCTTAATGAGCTAGCCTCAGATCAATGTTTCCTGATTCCTTGCCCATTTCTCTTTATACTGCATAAAACTACCCCAGGCTCCACTTTTAACCACATCTGTTATGGATTGAACTGTGTCCCACAAAAGGCATGTTGTTTCTTACTCCCCTGTACCTATGAATGTGACCTTGTTTTGGAATACAGTCATTGCAGATGTAATTATTTAAGATCTAATTAAAGTCATAAGAGAGTAGGGCACACCCTTCATCCAATATGACTGGTTTCCTTATAAGAAGGAAATTTGGATGTAAACACAGAGGAAAGACAGTCATGTGAAGATGAAGGCAGAGGTTAGAGGTATGTCCTCACAAGCCAAGGCACACCTGAGGCTCCTAGAAGCTGGACCAGGCAAGGAAGGATCCGTGCCTAGAGGCTTTGCAAGGAGTATGGCCCTGCTAGCACCTGGATGTCAGACTTCTAGTCTCCAGAGTGGAGAGAGAGTTAATTTCTGTTGCTTTAAGTTTGTGGTACTTTGTTACGGCAGCCCTAGGAAACTAATACAATATCTAAGAATGGATTCTGTGGCCTTGTATGAAGGTGTCATATTTATGCCAAAGCCGGTGGCCAGATTTCAGCACTACGCGCAGCGGATGATTTAGAGTTACTGTTGGGTTTAGCGTTGAACCAGAAAGTTTGATGCTTCATAAACGGAACCTCTCAAATCTTCACATTAGAAACTTTTTGCATCTTAATTATATCAATACCAACTTTTAAGTGCTTATGTAATGAATGTTAATGGATTATAGTAAAATGTGGACACAGCTTGGTGGGTATACCTATTGGTTCAATGTTTGAAAGGTCTGATTACTCCAGATTGTCTACCAATCATGCATTCCACTATTATTCACGCTGAGAGCTGCCAACAAGGAAATAGCTCTTTTATAATTACCATGACTCCTCTCAGAGTTAAAAGTTTCCACTTCTGTCTTAATAGCAATATAACAAAATGATTATAAAAGGTATACCTATGTAGAACCTTCCAGGTGGACTTCCATATAGTGAACCCACTGCAGTTGAACCCCAAATATCTGATGAGTGCCTCAAGTGTTTCTGTGTTCTGAACAGAGCAAGGAACAGACACTGGCCTTCACCGTTAGTATATGACTTAATATGTAGAATAAGTTCATCACTAGAATAATTCCTGTTTAGTTACGGTGGTGATAAGTGCTATGAGGATACGCACAAGTGGCGGGTGGGTTATATATAAGTGGGGAACCTGAGTTGGTTGGTGGAGAAGAACAGTCAGAAAGGCATCTAAGGAATTAACACAAACTCTGCTTTTGGAGAATGAGTAGGAAGCTCTTAACCATCCAACCCACCAGTAAATCCTGTGAGCTCTCCTTTCAAACTGTACCTTTAGTCCAACCATTTCATTTTCTTCACTGTTAATAGCGTGATGGCCATTCCAGCACAATCACCTCAGCACCTGGACTGTTTCAGTGTCCTCCTAACTGATTTCTTGCTTGCACACTCATTCCCTCACAGTCTATACTTATCACAACAGCTAGAGTCATTCTTTAAAAATATGATTCAGATCATGACAGTTATCTCTCCAAAAACTCCAGTGACTTCCCAAACTGGAGTAAAATCCAGAACCCTTACAATGGTCAATGGTCAATAAGACAACTTTTGGACCTTGTCTTCTTTTGCCCTCTGCCTTCTTAACTCTGCTCCAGCCACACTACCCTCCTTGCTGTACTTTGATGTCCGCTGAGAGTCTTTACTTTTGCTGTTCCCTCAGCCTGGAATGCTCTTACCACGATAGCTGATCTGTTCACTCTTATGCATTTCATGTCTCTGTCAGTTGTGATCTTTTTAGCAAGGTCTTCTCTGATCATTCAGTATTAAATGACAACACCCTCCTTTCCCTCAGCCACTCCCTGCCCCACTCACCCTATTGTATTTTTCTCTATAGAACTTAGAACCGTCTGACAAGCTTTCACTTACTTTGATGCACTGTGAAAGGGGGTAGGATGGAGGTGATTGGGAAGAACATGTACAGGCACTTGTGCAATGTGGAAAGGAGCTTTGCTTGTTGAAGGAGCTGAAAGAAGGCCACTATGAAGAGAATGTAATGAGTCAAGGAAAAATGGCAAAGGAAAGGAGGGGTAGGCAGGACCAAATGAGTTGTGCTATGGAGGGCAAATTAGGATAAGGACCTGAATGCCTAAGAGAAACAGGTAGCCACCGAAAGTTTCAAATAGCGGAGCGATGATACATGTACGTACTACAAAGATCACTCTATTGTTGTGAGGAATGGTTGGGAAATGACAGTTGGGAGCAGCCCACTACGGTGATCTGGATGGGAGATGATGCGTCCTAGATCCGTGGGGTGGGGTGTAGAGACAGAGGGACTGTGGAAAATGTCAGAGACATTTGGGGAAACTTTCAAGACCTCCTCTAAGGGAGCAAGGGGGGCCAGTGCTGTCTCTTGCTGAGCCTGGGGATCTGGAGACAGAATAGGTTTATGAGTATTGACGCTAGAGGCTGGCAGAGTAGATCATGAATTCTGTTTTAGACATATTGTCTTTACACTGGAACTCCTCTGACAGCCAGACCTATTTATCTAATCACATACTTGACATTCCTGCTCACATAATTATAGGCATCCCAAAGCTTAGCATGTAGCCCGCAGATGGTATTTGAACTTGTGGAAAAGATCTTCTAAGGAGATGAGTGAGAAGCAAACAAATGAGAGCCTAGGACTGAGCTCGGAGACATTCCAACTTGGAACAGAGATCAGGTGGGAAAGAAAAATCCCCAGACGATGGTCCTCCCCACTTGGAGATTCATTCTGATCAGTTTTTGACAGGTGAAGAAACAGATGCCGAGAGCAGCGAGGCAACTTGCCTGATCTCATGGGTAGTTGGGCAGTGAGATTAAGCAAACTCTTTCTGCATCAGAGTTGGGTAGAAAGAGTAAATAAGTCAAAATAAGAAGAGGTTTTTGAACTCTCAGCAGAGTGCTTAGTTCTGTTACCAGTATTGCTTTGGACAAAGGGTCTTGGATATGTTCCTATCTTCTTCCATCTGAAATCTATGTCCAGGCCCATTTTGAAATACCTAGAAAAGATAATTCTGTTTATCTCTTCTTTCAGAAAGCCCCCTCCCCACCCTCACCACACTAAAAAATTCCTACGAACTACGAAGCTTCTTTTAATTTTTAAATATCTATCTATGTTATATCTATCCATCTTATACCTATTTGTCTATCTGATTTCTCTTTTTCTTAGACAGGGATATGAAGCTCCTGTGCGTGCAACTCTTAATACTGTCAGCATACAATAAATTGTTGATAGACATGTATTTAAGTAGAATATGCAGAATGTGACACAAGTGCATTTTTTTGAAGTTTAATCCTAGAGACTTTTCAATGCGTTCTAATGGGAGCTGTAATTCTCACTGTTCTGGATAAAGAACAGTTTCAGATCATTAGCATTCTGCTCTCACGGTAGGGGAAAGTTTTGCAATAAATTATGCTCATCAGAGCTCCCATAGACCTTTATGAACAAGGCTCGCTGAGCCCTTGAAAGCTGCTTCTACCAACTTTGTAAAGGATGCTGGAACCAGTTAAGACAAATCGCCGACGACAAATGTAGATCCTATAGAGGACCCCCCAGATCAATGTTAGTAGACCCCCTAAATCTCTTCAGAAGAAGCTTGTTATGTCTCTTCTTTAGAGTTATCACAAGATTATAAGTTAGTACTTCAGCGTCCTTTACCAAGAGTGTAAGTCCCTCGCTCTTCCCCACGAACAACATTTTAGTCAAAATGTACTTGAGCTCCAATTGCTTGGTGAAAAATAGGTCACTGCTAGTCATGTTTAGCATTCTTCTTTCTTCCCCTTTGGGATAGAATCTGCCTTCAGACTATTTTTCACACAGAATAAGGATTAGTGCCTCTTTATCAGTGTTGTCCATATCCCCACTCAGTATACTTTATTGTCACTGCTAGAAGGTGCTTCTCAAAGACTGAGTTGTAGTGCTGTAAAAAAAACCCAAGCTCCCCAGAGCCAGGGAAAATTGAAATGTCACTCTTTACAAGGAGTTTTAGGAGGGGGACTAAGCAGTTACTTCACTACAGACCATCCATTCTATGGCCTAGTTTAGAAACTTTCACTATCAATTTTAAATCTTTTCTTTATAGCTTTCACATCCCCTCAATATCATCCCTTTTTTATTATGAAATTGCCTCAGCCAGGCCACACAGGCTGGGCAGGCCTGGCTCGAGAAGGGGAGGAGGGAGGCGAGGAGTCATGTGTTGTCCAGGCGCCGTGCCTCCTGCTGTCCGTCCGCAGCGCCCACACCAGCCCGGCTGCCGCCCCAGCGGCGCATGCCCCAGATGCATTGAGCCTGCCTGCTGTTTGGCAGACATTTCCCTTTGTTTGTGCTCCTTGCACTGCTCTAATAACCCTCCTCAAGGCCAAATTAGATTTATATGGAAGGGGAAGGCAGCAAGAGGCTTCAGAATGACTATGCTAATTAGAAACCAAAATATAAACAGCAACTCCACATGGATGTATTAAATAGGCCAGCATTCTCCACAGCAAATCAAATTAAGAGAAATCCCATTATCTCGCTCAGGGCTTCTGCATTTTTTCCTGACCTCCTGTTTTCGTGTTTGAACAGAATGAGGGTACGAATAGATTTCATTATACGTCTGGTCCTAAACTATAGCCTCATTCTCCCTTATCCCAAATTACAATGCTACCAAGCTATTATTCACAATTAAACCAAGCTCATTTTTTTTTATCCACTGTAAGTTTATATATCACCCTCTAAAGACTTTAGGTTTCAGTATAGCCTCAAATATTTCATTTATCTTCACCAGCTTGGCTTTAGTGTAAACTAGTTACCAGGAAGTAGTCTAAACAGCTCTCTGAAAAGCCACATGTATCCTCTGAGAGTTTATGAATATCTGCTACAGGAAATGAGTATCCCATCCCTTAATCTCTAACCTTGTGCATTCAGGCTGATTCTGCAAGGGGAGGTAAAACAAAAGTAGCCTCTCTTAGTTAAAATGAACTGGTCCTACTGCTCAGGAAGTTTTGAGAGCTTCATATAAGTGACAAAGCGGGTGGGAAGGGCTGTCGCTTCTGCAGCCAAGAGTTGCTGAGCTAGTAACGGAGGAGGAATTGGGAACGGGAGGTTTGCTGAGAGGCTGGGGTAAGAGAGGGCAGGTGCCTGACAGTCATCGTTAAATGCTTCTTACACACAAGGCAGCCCTAAAAGGCAGGTATGCCAAAGCTGCATGCGGCAGAGAATCATGGTTCCTTTCTTTCAACTTTTTCTAAAGGTAAGTTTTTCATCACCTACAGCTTTTCGTTAGCACCATGCAGTAGGTGCTCTAATGACCCAGTAGTGGGCAAGCTGGCAGTTCTTGAGGGAGGAGTAGGACGCTGCAGGAAGTTAAGCCCCAAGAAAGCCAGCAGGACTGGGAGAGTGGAGTTTCAGGGCAGCCGGAACAGCTACAGTGCTCATTGGGTCGAGTTCTTGTAGGAGCAATCATGGAAGTACACTTTCCACCTGACTCCTGGGCCGAGTTCATTATGGTCCTATCAACTGTCTTCCTGCTCACTGTGAGGATCCTTAGCTCCTTTTTCTTTCTTTTGAAAAGGAGTCACACCCCATATTTGCAAGCCAGGGGAAAACCAACCTGTTGAAACCAGGTAGGACTTGAAGAATTGTGGTAAAGCAAATGGTGGAGGGGTAAGCACTCTGGCAGTGACAAGAATTCTGGTTCTCAGGACTGGGTAATGAAGAACATCTTTTCACTTCTGCGACACATATATACTGCCCTTTTATGTTTTTCCTGATGGCCCTTTTCTTAGGCTATTTCTTCTTAAGGTAACGTTAAGCCTACTGGTTCATCTGGGGAGGGCTAAGAGGAATGAATAGAGGAAAGGCATGTCAGATTACACCATGATTCACATTATTTATGGAAAATAAGGGCCTCTAAGAACTCCTCATTCACCTACCGCCTACCATTTCAGTGAAGGTCATACCATTCTTCTTCTCCTGTGGTTTCTTGTGACAAAGATCACTCTCTCCTTGATCAAACTTTAGTTGGGCTCCTCTGAACCCTCTTCTTGACTAGGCCTTGACTTTGGCCAAGTGCTGTCTTTGGCCTGCCCAGCCCAGTTGTAGCAAGAACCCTGCTAAGTCAGCTTAGAGAGAATCCTTTCACTCTAAATATCTGATCAAATTCCTCATCCCCACCATCCTCCAGGTGATATCTGATCACTGGACTGCCTTCAGCAAGAATCCTGTTGTGTCAGTTTACCAAGAATCCCCTACCCTTGATGTCTCCTCTTGGTAATTTTCCATTTACCAACCCCCCATCCCACTCTACTCCTTGGCTATAAATCCCGTCATCTTTGCTACATGCTGAGTTGTGCCCTATCTTAACACCTATCGCAACGGTCCTGAATAAAGTCTTCCTTCCTGTTTGAAGTGTCAGAATAATTTTTTTCTTTAACACTTGGCAGGAATAGATAAAGGGATGCTCTTTTCTGATAAAAGCAGTTGAATAAATGAAACATCTGCTCAGCTTCTTGCTTAAACCAAATTTTGTGTGCATGTGTCTCTGTATATATGCATGCATATATATATATTAATCAGAAGATTTCTAAAGGAATCGCAAAAGGATTCTTCACTAGCTGTTATTGCCTTCAGGGTAAAAATTCTGAATTGTTAGCAAGTGTATGAAATCTTTCAGTCTTTCCCTCCAAGCCCCTTACTTGCCACCCAAGTGTCTCTCTATTTATTCCAATTTTAGTCTAAAGATTGAAGGCACACAGGCCATATTTAAAAAACTCTAGATATGTGCTGCCCAACGTGGAAGCCACTAGCCAAAAATGGCTATTTGCATTTAAACTAATTAAAATTAAGTAAAGTTAGGGGCCAGCCCAGTGGCCTAGTGGTTAAGTTCTGCGCACTCTGCTTCAGCGGCCTGGTTTTGGTTCTCGGGGGAGGACCTACACCACTTGTCAGTGGCCACACTGAGGCAGCACCCCCATACAAAATAGAGGAAGATGGGCATAGATGTTAGCTCAGGGACAATCTTCCTCAGCAAAAAGAGGAGGATTGGCAACAGATATTAGCTCAGGGTGAATCTTCCTCACCAAAATAAATAAATAAATAAAAAATAAAGTTATAACTTTCTCAGTTGAAGTAGCCACATTTCCAGTGTTCAATATCCACGTATGGCTAGCGGCTACCATATTTGACAGCACAGGTGTAGACGATTTCCAGTACCCAGTATTATTAGAAAATTCTATTGGATAGCACTGTTCTAGCTAGTTCAGACTTGCTAGAACAACAAGTATAGACAGTTCTCATAGCCAGGCTTGCAATAGCATAGACAGTGTGGAGAATATTTCATATCAACTAATACTCATTTACTCATTTTTAAGGCTCATTAAGCATGGCATACTCTGAATCCTTTCTTGGTTCTCCCAGGCCAAATTAATTAGTCTGTTCCTATTGCTTATACGTTTTTTTGGTTTCCTGACTGTAAATCTGTAACCTCATAAAGAGAGCTCTATTTCTAAATCTGTAGCAAGAAGGAGATGGAGTGAAGGATCTTCTCTCCATAGCATGAATGCAAAGTGACTGGTGGGAGAGCTGAACTTTTGGAGAAGTTACAAATCCTTAGCTCTTTCACTTATTATCTGTTGTCATATGATGTTGGTAAAATTATGTATCTCCATTTTACAGATACTGAAACTGAGGCTTAAGAGTTAAAAATATCTATGTCTTAGGGTTGTTGTGAGCATTGGTTTAGTAAATCACTTAGCACTGTACTTGGCGCAGGGTAAGTACTTAGATGTTGGGTATTATTTAATCTAAGTCTTGCAACCTTAATTGTCAAATTTTTTTGGGGGGGGATCAAGTTAATATTTTATACAAAATACTTTTTCTAAATGTCCTTATGGCACCAAATAAGAATTTGTTAATTATGGAAAAAGAGAGGTATATTTCTAGGTTGAACTTAAATCAGGCTTTGTTTTAAGACTTGTATCCAAGTTGGATGCAAAGAATGATACTTTATGGTCAGAAGGATTTCTGTCAAAAAAATCAAGAAGAATAGCTCAAAATTATTCTTTAAGCTTTAAAAAGGAGGCAACAGTAATATCCTTAACAAATTAGGCACAGAGTCATTGAATAAAGTCTCAGTGATGCAATAGATGTTCCTTCTTTCAATTTTATCAGTTTGCAAAATTCATGAGGTTAATAAGTATTAAAAATCTCATTACTGTACCATATCAGATACGGATGTAGCTCAAGGGTGTAATAAACTAGTTCTATTGTTGAAACTCGATCAAAAAGCAAGACTGCACTTACCCAGCATTATAAAAACCCCTATATCTCTCTGCATACAACTTAATGTAATGAAAAATATTACATATGAGGTTTCTGGAAGCTCATAATTCAAATCCTGAAACTCATTGGCTTCGCATGTAAAGTTACAGCAGGTGGCTATCAGAATTTGAGATATTTCACTGCCAGCAAAGCGCTATTGGTCCAGCTGTAGATATGATGGGCAGTTATATCAATAACCATATTTTGGCTTCTTGAAAATCTTGTGTGACTTTGCCGAAGCAATAGTAATTCCAAGTCCTTTCCATGGTGTGACGGTTTCCCCTCCTTCCTGCAGAGGTCATGAGTCAATATTGATAGGGTCTAATAGCTGCCCACTCCCTCTCAGGGAGAAATGAAGAAGTTTCTCTAGCATTCACCTATATTGACTCCACTAACTCCCTTTCTTGTACTTTTCTGCCTCCAACCCTCCCAGCTAGCTGTCACCTACACTCTTGCCCTTATTAAATGTCACTTTGTTTTAATATATAAGCTGAGAAAAATTGCCATTAGAGATTAATTTGGGGGGGGGCCTTCATTGTAAAAGGCAATTGAATGGGGGAAAATCCCACATAGAAATTTAAGCTACTTTGATAGAATATGAGATATTAGCTTATCAGCCCTTAGGTTATTCTAAGTACAGTAGGCAGAGAAGGTAGGTTTGGAAGATATGTTACTTCTCTACCCATGTCTTTGTGCCTCCTAAAGAGCTCCTAATTTTCAGAAAGCAGATAGGGCTCCATCTATGATCTCAAGAAGGTTAGGCTCTTATCCAAGCTGATAAATCATAGTTTGTCTAAACCACTCATGGATATCTATTTCCTCAGAGTGATGTAAGTATAGGGGAGGGGGAAGGCAGGGAACATGACTCAGTTTTAGCAAATGACCCATAGGGGAACATTGTCTTTTATTCAGAAAGGGAAGCCATCCCTCAGCAAAGCCTTAGGAGGTATAGGCCTTTGGCTCCTTCCTCATTCTTTCTGCCTAGAAGTCACGTGAGATGCATGGAGGTCATCTTGCTATCATGAATTGAAAAGCTTGTGGACAAAAATCCAGCATTTTAAAGATGGAGGCATAAAGAGCCTGCGCCCATGACATCGGTGTTGAACATACCTCTAGATTTCTTATTATGTGAGAAAAATAAACCTCCATTTCTAAAATACCTCCAAGCTGGGTTTTCTTGTAGGAGGAAGCATTCCTAGGTAATACAGTAGCTGACAGGCATTAGCATTCTCAGGCCACATTTTATTCTCCATGGCCAGCATGGCATTTTTAGAACTGGAATCCAGTACTTTCTGCCATGGCTGGGTGTGAGTACACAGCAGTCAAACTTTGTCTAAATCACTGTATTAGTCATCTCAGGCTGCCATTACAAAATGCCATAGGGTGGGTAGTTTAAAAAACAGAGATTTATTTTCTCACAGTTCTGGAGGCTGGAAGTCTGAGATCAGGGTATCAACATGGTTGGGTTCTTGTGAAGGTTCTCTTCCTGGCTTGCAAATAACTACCTTCTTGCTCCTCACACATCAGAAAGAGAGCTCTGGTGCCTCTTCCATTTTTTATAAGGGCACTAATTCCATCATGAGGGCCCCATGCTTATGACCTCATCTAAACATAATTATCTCTCAAAGATCTCTTCTTCAAATACAATCACATTGGAGGTTAAGGCTTCAACATACGTGTTTTGTGGGCAACACATTTTAGTCCATAGTGATATGCATCTATACTATTTTTACTTATCAGCTCTTAGAAGGCCTTGTATTCATGAGTTATGTATGAAGAAACTTATATATATATATAATTATAGTGGTAAGGCTATTCTCTGTGCTGGCCTCATATGCTTGTTGGGGCTTATATGATAAGTGGGGACCTTCTCCTGCTTATCAAGTTTGCACTCATTCAGGACATCATCATGATATGCTGCTTCCCTATGAAGGTCACTCACCCATCTTTTCTTCCTGGCCTCTTGCATTGTACACTTGGTTCCTTCCTTCATTTTCTACTCTAGGCGTCTAGTCACCTTCTCTATGTGTAGCAGGTACGGATTTCGCAGTCCACAGCAAATGTGAAAACATGCATCTTGATGTTTTTTAGAACTGACCTCACATTATTGAGTCCCCACTAGGTATGAGTCATAAAATGTTCCAAACACTTCAAACTCAAACAATCAAATGAGTCATTTCAATTTTAAACAAGGATAAATCCAGGATTTTATGTTCTTTCTACTCTTATTCCCTGGGGCTTCCGACACTGATGACAAGGGTACTGGGAGAAATGGAAAAGCACCTGGCAGTGCTTGGAGACACCAAGCAGATGACGCCTCCTGTGCCCTGGCTTGGTCTATAGTATGCCTCTGCCTTCTACATTTCTTTCCCAGACAACTGCAGTGGTATCCTCACTGATCCCCACACACTGACTGTTTTAAACGTGTGCATACATCAGTTCACTATTCCTACAATATACAAGTGATATACAAGTATGAATTTCAAGTATCCTTCCCAGGTTCCAGTCCTACTACCAAGAAGCAATGACTTAAGACGATTTCTGTGGTTTGCATCACAACTTTAAAGCTGACAAGACATAAAAAAGAATGAGTGTTTAAACAGGATTTATTGTCTCTGCTGGGAAAGATGAAGAATTTACTAAATTTACCCAATCTCTTACCTCTCCTACCAAATCTGTTAATTATAGTTACAGAAAAGATTGTAAATGTCAAAGCTTGATTTAAAAATAAATTATAACTAAGTCTTCCATGCTCTGGTTTATAGATTCAACTCATAGATAATGAACAGCATTTATCATATTATGTAAATGTTCTTTAAAAACCAATTAATATGAATGGATTCTTACAGAAGTAGACAATCCTAGATTGTTGAAACATTGCTGTTTGAAGGAGACTTTTTCATGTGTTAAGGTTTAACATATCCTGTTAATTTCCTCTTGTCTAGCTTTTCTGGGTACTCATAACTATTCTCTCCCTTGAACCTAAGGGTGGAATCTCTCCCTTGGTTGCTAGACTTAGGGAATATTGCACATCCCTTTCTTTGTTTCCCTGTACCCTGTCCATACTTTGAGAACATTTAGTAAACGGACTATTCATAGAATACCTCATTGCATGTGTCAGCTTGTTCCTATTATGACCCTGACTTTTACGTCTATACACAGACAAACTGTTACACTTGTGTGAAGGTGTGACTACAAGATTTTCACTCAGAACTTTGTTCTACTGAATGCAAAAACAACAAAACAAAAGAAAAACTAATGAATAAATGTCATTGCTAAAAAATCTGTAGGATTGTTACAAAGGAACTTCTTTCTGAAAGCTGATATAATTTAGAAATTCCAAAGATATAAAGTTCTCAATGTACGTATAGGTATGAGTCAGATTTTGTTCATCCCATTCAGTACTTGAGAATCCTTTCAATAAGAATGTCTTAAAGTTAATTAATAAAGCATTAATCAAAGTAACACATTCATGGAGTTAAAAAGTAAAATAATGTTAAAAGACTTCAGAAAAAATAATGATCCCTGTTTTATCTGGAATTTACCTACACATTGATAATAATATGTGTTTTCTTCTATTTCTGTATCAGTTGGCATATTGCATCTTATGGATGTTGGTGATTTAGTCCAACCTCAATCCTCTGGCCTTAGTTTACCCACTCTCATTATTTTCTCAATATAATTATCATAATTTTTGGTCAAAACAAGAGAGTATTTACAATATTACTATAGAAATATTGCTGTCTGCTGAACCAGGTGGTATACTATAATTAAGATTCTCTTCCTGTACGATGTTTGGTTTTCTATGTATCTGTTTTCTAAAAAGTTCAGGTGAGCTGTCACATACCAACTGATTTTTCTAACTGCCGAAATGCAAACCCGTCAGTTTCCCGTTATTGCCTAGATAACTTCCTCTTGCAGTCTCTATGTTCTAGTACCAATTGGGATTGATTATTCTCTGGGTATGAATTATTACTCATCTGAGACTTTCTTTCTCTGCTCCTCAAAGTTTGAGTTCCCATTTTCTGAATTATATATCTTATTGTTTTTATTGTTGTCATTGTTTACAACCTTGATGATGGAACCCATCCCCCAGTAGCATTGACAAAGGTACACGAAAGGTATATTTTAGTTCTAGGTCTGAAAATGTCTTTTTCAACCATGTATTTCTCTGCCTATGCAAACCACCGATCAAGTGTGAGGGTAGAACAGTAATTTCTTCTTCAGAATTTTGAAGGCATTGTTCTATTGCCTTCAGGCACCTAGTGTTGATGTTGAGAGTTCTGAAGACACTCTGATTTCATTTCTTTTTTGTGATTCATTTCTTCCCTCTGGAAAATTTCAAGATCTTATTTCTCTGTTGTTTAGTGATGTAACTTTGTCTAGATCTTCTGTATTTTGTCTGCTTTTAAGTTATTTTAAAGGGTAGTTGCCTATGTTGATTTCTTTCTCTTACTCATGGTAGAACTAACCTCTTCAGGACTGAATATCAGTGCTGATGTACAAAAAAAAGGATGAAGCTGTGTATACAGTTAATATCACACTCATATCTCAAATAAACATGTTGGCTCAACCCCATATAAGTACAAACTTGTAATGTCCAAGAGCATTGTTTACAGTGTACCCCATATCAAATATTGAAATAAAACTATTACTGGTTATTTTTTTCTTAACAATGACAAATAATGGTCCATCATGCTCAAATTCCAAAGTATCTAGTTGGCAAGTGGAAAATTTTCAATGTGGTTAACAACAGATTTTTAAGCCAAAAAATCACATTGCATTAATGCTGTTAACTTGTTTGTTATTATTTAGTAGGTTTTAAAATCAACTTGTAAATTTGCTTTTGTTTTATGATTGCATAAGAAGTCTTCATTCCAGTGTTTTCTAAATTCCTACAATGTGTAGGACACTGATTTGTTTATCACTAAATATCAAATACACAGCACAAAAATCTCCTTTGGTTTATACTCACTATACTATAAGTGCTGTAGACTGAATGTGTCCTCCCCCAATTTATATACTGAAACCTAATTCCCAAATGTAAGGGTATTTGGAGGTGGAGTCTTTGGGAGGTGATTAGGTCATAAGGATGGAGTCCTTATAAATTGGATTAGTGCCCTTATAAAAAAGACCTCACAGAACCACTTCACCACCCTGCATGTGAGGACACAGCAAGAAGACAGCCATCTACGAACCAGGAAGCGTGTCCTTACCAGACACCAAATCTGCCGGCGCCTTGATCTTGGACTTCCCAGCTTCCAAATCTGTGAGTAATAAACTTCTGTTGTTTATAAGCCACTTAGTCTATGGTATTCTCTTATAGCAGCCTGAACTAATACAGAAAGCTTTATGAGGAAGGAGTTTATTCTTAGCTAAGTTTTTAGGATGTTATCTACATCATATATACATTTAGCACATAAAATGTGTATATGTACATATTTATGTATATAAATTTAAATTAACACTGGTTTCCTGTTAATGGGGTCCACTGAAGTTTGAGAAGCACTTTCTTTCCTTGTAATTCCACAAGTGCTTTATTCAAACTTTTCATATTTCCCTTCCTGACTCAGAATAGAGAAGAACCTTAAAGATTTGCTAACATCCTTGTCTTGTTCTAATTTCTCTTCTAGGCATCAGTTTCCTCATTGATAAAATGAGAGGATGCAGATTTGTGTCAGAAGACATAGGGCCAAGGGTGTGAGAGAAACACCTTCTCTGAGCATTAAATACTCCTTTAATACTTTTATTGTTTACTTAGAAAGGGACAGAAATATCATCCTGAGCGTAATGTCCACTGCAGCTCCCATGGATGACTTGACAGTGCATATAGCCTTCTGCACTTGGGGAACATCAGGACATACAGAAAACATGCCTGATTTTTTTCTTTTTCCTACCTCAACAAGAATAAAGTTATGGGTAAGGACTTGGCTCCTATAGAAGAAAGTTAGTACAATGATGGCTTCTCTTCTACAGATCTATTTGTCCTAATATTGTAAGGATTTTCTTACTTGTAGATTCAAGAATTGAGGCAAAAACTTACCTGGTTGCCAGAGAGAACTCCCAGGGCATAATCAGCTCTCAACATAATTCTATTGTCAAAGGGAAAGAGACACAAAAAGTGACAAATGCAGGTACAAATGCAGTCTGGATGAAACATAGCATGCCTTTCCTAAAATGGAAAGGACTTCTGCCAGTTGCCTATCTGTATATGCTTTCCTTCACCTCAACAATCAGAGTACAAAACAGATGGGAGACCTTTGGGGAATGGGGTTGAGACTATAAGAATTCCTACTGGCTGTCCAATATAGAGTTAATGGCTAATGTGGATGGAGGCAGTGAGCAGCCTCCATTTTATCTTTCCATTGTCTGCCAGAGTAGCGTGTAATCTATTCCAGGCATCTGCAACTGGAGGCAAAACATGCCAATTATTTTTATTGATCTAAAGCCTTCATAGGTGGGACACCTTGCCAGAGCAGCATATGGAAATTTAGATAAGGAAATGATTGCAGAGACATGGAAAGGGCTTCACTATTTGGAAAAGAACGTGCAGGCCTTAAAAAAATGAGCAAGCACTTGGTATTCCAGAGCTTAAGAGCACCAAAGATGAATTATGCAGTCGCTGCAATGGAAATTGATTACTAAGCCTTCGATGAGTCACATGCCTTAGGAATTAAGTACTCCAATCTATTATTGTCAGTATCCTGATGGGTCAACCAGCCTGTGAATGGGAATTTGCATTAAATTGATTTGAGTGTTTTTTTCTTGAACTAACATCACTCAATCAAGGGACACATTCAGACAGAGCTAGATAAGTCTGACCGAATTTGATTTGGAAAAGCAGAGTAGCAAGGGATTAGCAGGCAGAATTTAAAAGCATCATAAATCTGGCACTGCAGGCTGGGCTGGGAGAAGCAGGTGAGCAGTCTCTGTGCCACGAATAGGGTGGCAGTCACAGCAAATTTGTTTTGCAGTTCTGTAGCACATTGATACAGTCATGGATTATAAAAATTGTCACCAGGTAACATAGAAGGCTACTTCTCGGAGGATTTCAGCAGATCTGAATCAGAAATGACAAAGTATTTGCCATTTGTCTCAGGATCAAGTCTGTATTTCTAGTGCACATTTGCCATACAATGATATTTTGACCTCAGGGAACCTACTCACTTTGTATGTAGTGAAGCTTTTATGTAAAGAGAGTAAACAGACTAGATAACCTCAGGTCTACCCAAGTTTAACATTATATGATTCTGTGAGCAGAAAAATATCATCAAGTGGGAAATTTCACTCAAACATGTGATGCTCTTTGTGGGCCGGCTGCTGGTATTCACTAGGAACCTCAGCTGTACCACACACTCTGTACTGGCACATAGCTGATGCTGTAGGGAAGGCATGAGTCCCCAGGGGCTATGGTGGGCTGGGGAGTTCTGAAATGGATTTGTGCTAGGTACTGAGAGTTGACGACCTTTGAATGTCAAGTGAATACCTATGGCTCAGGAAGGAGCATCTTTTGATGCTCAAAATGATTCTGACTCACTAATAAATTATGAATAAAGTAAATGAGTTCATTTCTATCTGCTATTAACCACTCACATACATACATTAATAAGGATCCAGATATTTGCTTTGAATAGTGGGGTTGGGCATTAAAAACTTGTCAGTCCTTTACAATAAGAGAAAAATGTGAATTCTTGGAGAACCTACAGTATCCTTACATCTTAACATGTTCTAACTTGTTAAGAACAACACCAAGTTGAAATGTTATTTCTTCATTTTAACAATCACATCCAACTTTGACATATTGTAGTATTGGCCCTAGCTGGTTGAAGGGTGCTTAGAAGGATCATAACTAATATTCACCTGTACTAAACACTAAGCTGAAAATGTGGTAAAGGTTTGAGGTTACTGGTTCACGGATCAAGCAGGACTTGTGGGAGTAATAGCTGACCTCTTATCAGTATTGAGAGTCTCTTCCATTTCCATCTTTTCTGGCCCCAGGGTTGCCATGGTAACATTATTAGGGTGTCCTTACTATTTGTTACTGCTTGCCAGAAGTCTGAGAGATATCTTAGTATATAGGTGTCTGTATTGCCATATGCCCCTTACATGGCTCTTTCTGCCACTCAGGGCACAGAAATCAGTACCTTGTATGGGCCTTTAATCATGCTGGTATTCATAAGATATGCATCTTTGATGTTTTAGGCCATATCTTTGCTAGGTTTGATTAACATACAGGAAGTGCTTCTTAAAGATCAACATCTTGAAAGTTATTGGCTTTATCCTTTGAAGTTCATTCTGAAGTGGAAGTTTGTGAAATTTTGCAGACAAGCCATTTACACAAGAAGTGTGCATTGTTTGAATATGTTACCATCTGAATATATAGTAATCAATATTTTTGTAGCATTTTGCATTAGGGTTGTTCAATCAATCTCCATTCAACTTGAACCATGGGTTCTGTCGAATTCTTGTTTGAACTAGAAAGCTATTAAAGCTGCAAACAGTACACCAAAGATAAAATTACAGTATTGTAATGCTCTAGTGAATGTATGAGGTGTACTGAGTCCAGAATGATGAAAATTAGGTAGAAGCCAAGTAAAGGAAGTTGAGAATACATTTTCAAGGATATGAAAGTTTGGTAAGGAGACTATTTTTAAGCAGAATTAAATGTGTATATTTTCCTCACCTATTTAACCTACAGAAAGGGCCTGGGAAAATAAACCTAGAAGGAGCACTATTTGTGTGTTTCCAGTATAAAGAGGAATTGACCCCAGACTGCCAATGTCAGTGGGTCTAAGACGCAAGTTTCAGGATGCCCCAGGAGTAAGGAGAAGATTTGTACTGCAAGGGTAGGAATTGGAATGAAAGCAAATAGTGAGGATCCGTCAAATGAAATATTGAGTGGAGACAGCAGCATCTCCACCAAACTTCTGTTAAAATTGGGAGAAATTGGGCTGGGAAAGAAGTTGGCTAACAGTTCCTCAGCCACTAGGGGGCCTCAGTTGGGTGTATGACATGTATCTAAAGGCCTTTCTGGCTCATTCTGTGCCCCCACCCTCCATCTTCTGACCCTAGAGAGAAGACAAACAGCTGGTCAGTGTTTATACAGATGTCATGGTCTGAGTTTCCAGTTGTATCTGTAGTGACTTTCAAAAAGAAGAGACAGAAATAGGCAAGAACACAAGGCTCATTTTTGTGGTAACTCTTACTTAACAGGGACTATATTTCTGAATAATAAAACCCTTTAAGCTATCTTTAACTGAGGAGCTATGATGTGAAAAGTCATAAAATTTACAAATGAATAAATCCATGTCTATACTTTTACCATTAACTCATGGGAAATAAAGACACTCAATAATAAATCTAAAATTCAGCAAAAAAAGTCAATACAATATTATGTTCTAGTTTCTAGAATATATAGTAATCATATCCATATCATAGGCAATGGGTTAAGTCTGGCGTAACTGTTATAAAACATTAAATTGTTCAGAGATTTTCCTCTGAGGTGTTTGAGCCCCTGGTTGCCATACTCTTCTCAGGCTAGTGTTGTTTTGCTTGTCCATTCATTGTCACAGTTGGGCAACTGACTCCCAGGAACTGCCCAGTGGGTCACCTGTGTAAAAGCAGTCCTACCTCCTCCTGATGATCAAGGTCAATTTCCCCTGTCAAGATTGTGACTCTTTTCTTTTCTTGCTAGTCTCTGGATACAAGGAGGCCAAAGTGGCCATGAATCAGCTGTAGTTTACAATTCAATGGGACACTTGATACATCCTCTGTGAAAGTGTTAGTCCTATGGCCACAGGACCTTTCTGTGCTGTGACTTTGACAGGGGTTGCGAGAAAAGAAGCGTAAATTAAGGCTCCCAGTGAGTTATTGAGAGTTAGAGCAAGTGGCTGTGATTGGAGCTATTCCTTGGTTGAGATTTTGGTAGTCTATAGTCATCCCCAAAGATCTGTCTAGTTTTGGTATGGAATAGATGAATTACACAAGGTATAAAGATAAAATGGCAATCACCATCCTTGTATCCTTGAAATCTTTAAAGGTAGCACTAATATCCACTATCCCCCTCCCCAGGATGTGATATTATTTTTGATTTTTGATTTACTGCTTTGGCCGTAGGTGGGGGAAGTGTTAGAAGCTTCCACTTAGCCTGTGAGGTTAAAAGTTTTGTATTGGGAAAGGCCGTGACCCCAATAGAGGAGTTGCACCATTTGTCAAACATGTTAATTCTAACCCAACTTTCCAGAAATGGAGAAATGACCACCATATAGGTCTGCGGATCAAGCTGACCCATTGTAAACTGAACTTTAGACAGGATTTTATTATTTGGCCCCCATATAGCTCAACTCTAACAGGAGACCATCATATTATTTTGAGTTTCCAGGTTTCATCATCCATTCACATCCTTTTTCCAACAATCCTCAAAATATTGGAAACTCTCTTTTCCCCAATGTATGGCTTCCATGTGTAAATGGCCAAAAAATCCTTTGGGGGAATGAATCATTACCGTGATACATGCTGTAGTTTTGTAAGATCTTTCATGCTGGGGATCGGGCCATCTCTTCAATAAATGAATTCTGAGTCTGAAAACTGATTCAGGAGTAGAAACTGTGCAATGGGTTGTGACTTTTTAATGGAGTGCCCTGCCTCAGACTCCTTGTCTTCCATCATTGATTTGCTTTGTTGGTACAATTTGAATAGTATCCTTGTTGGCTGCCCCTATTTTGCTCCTAGGATTGCTATGTTCCATTAACTATCTCCATACTTTTTTATGGGTTAGGTTCCCTTGACTGCCACTCCATTCTTGCCATTCACCATGATAATTGTGACCCTTTGGATTGGCTTTTATTATTTGAGTCCTACTATCCCCATACCATAACCTTGCAAATATCGTCCCTGACCTATACAGTAAAGCTACTACTTAACACCTTAATGAGGCTGGTGCCCTTCTCAAGAGCACATTCCTTCTGGCCTTGGTAAATTGTGTTTTCAATGGGCTTTCCTGTGGAACGTAACCACCTGACAGGTCTTCCAAATGAATATAATATAGTCATTCTAGTGTGCTCCCTCCCCTAAGCCTGTTAATCCATTTCTCCACCATATTCCATGGACATTCCAGCATTTCAAGCTCTCCATCGTGGGCCGTTGCTTTTTCCACATTGCTAGGAGTCATCATAGTAGCAAGTTCACACCATTTCCTGTGAGTAAGTTAAATCATGTATCTCAGGAGAGTACTCCCAATTCCAAAATCTTTCTTATCCAATTTTAACACCCAGAGATGAGGCGAAGAGTTTATTGACTTGGGAGTGCTTTGGGACCCTTGATCAAGTATGCTTATAATCCAGTCCCTCTTGTACACCCTGATTCCTGGTCCTACGTGCTGGCTATGCTTTGTAGCTCCTTTGTGGCATAGTCCTTTTCTTCCCTCTTCAACCAAGCATATCCTCAGCTGGGCTATCCTGCCACGGTATGTCAGGGTCTGTCTGTGTGTTCCATCTACTACCAGTGAGGGGGTCCTCATTGCCAGCCAGGCAGCCAGTAGTGATTCAGCTCCAAATCCCCATCTTATCACCTACTTTCTCAGACCATTCCCGATACCAACTCTCTCAGGTTTGGTTCTCTGGAAGCAAACACTGAGATGAAGTTTGGGGTATATTATGTTTATTAGGAATCAATACATGTGAAAGAGAAAGAAAGAAGGCAAGATTGGACAGAGGAAGAAGTAAAAATGCGATCTAGACCCAACAGAGCTTTGGGCTAACCTGGCAGGGAACTCTGGAACAAGTATTGTCCACCTGAGTTGCCACAACTCAGAATAGGATTGCCATCCTTTACACGTGTCCTTTACTCAGTCCCTAGGTGTGTGGTCTCTGGGGAATGGAATGACCTTGGGCAAGGCAGCCCTTTGCCGCCGAGGCTGACTTTGAAGGAGGCTGTTTGCATTATCTACTGTGGTTGGTAGACATGGAAAAGTACTGCCCACGTTTCAAGGAAGGATTTGCCCAGATTGTAGGCAGCAAACAACCACTTTCTGTGCCAGAATTTTCTTTTGCAAATCTAATGGCTGGGATCGCATGGTAAAGGCAGCATTGAGCAGAAAGGGATTTTCTTCCTAGATGAAATGTGATGGGTGGTATAATAAGCCCAGCAGTGAAAGTAACCAGGCTAGTTTTGGCTTGACTCCAGCCTAGTTCTATGACTTTTTCCAAGATGATATCTTCTTTCCCATTTATGGTTGAAGGAGTAAGTGCAAAAATACTAGCCTGGCCCAGCCAAGAAATCAAGCTCACAAATGCTCTCAAGTTACATCACTTGAAGTGTTCTTTGAAAAATAGAAAAACTGTTAGTTTTTGTGTGGTAATTGGGGGGAAGTATTGTTCCATCGGCAATACTTTTTCAGATCTGAGGTCTTATAGGGAGGAAAGTAATCGATGTTCATTCCTTCTTTCTGCTGTCTCAAACTCTCACATCCAGACTCCTGTACACAGCGAAGCAGCTTTCTTTGATAACAACAGTTCTAGGATTATAATACTTTCTGGAGCATGTAATAAGAACTTGTAGCTTGGTGTGGGAAGCCCTGGTATTTCTACAGGGAAATTTATACATTTCATGAAAGAAAAATCTCTGCATAAGCTTATGTTTGAGATGTTTTCTTGTTTATTTCTTCTGCAAAGAAGACTCTATTTATGGTTATCTATACAGCAAATCTATAAAAATATGTAGTAAACATTCTACTTATTTTTGTAAAAAGGTTTACATAAATGCTTTCATACTATGTATCTTCTGGACCTTGCTTCCTCCTTCCTCCTACCTAATTTTTTTTGAGGAAGACTGGCCCTGAGCTCACATCTGTGCCCATCTTGCTCTACTTTATATGTGGGACGCCTGCTATAACATGGCTTCACAGGTGGTGCCATATCCGCACCCGGGATCCAAGCCAGTGAACCCAGGCCACCGAAGTGGAACGAGCGAACTTATTCACTGCACCACTGGGCTGGCCCCCCTCCTACTTAATTTTTAAAGAACTATCCATGCTTATATACACAGTAAATGTCTATTTGTGTGCATGCTTGTGTGTATATACATATATGTACACATACATACACATATATACACACATACATATATCTGCTGAGAAATATACCATTATTGATAATAGCTCAGTTGATTATAGCTCAGTTTATCCTTTTTTTTTTATTGACATCCAGGTTGATTCCTATTTTGCACTGTTATAAATTCTGCAACAATAAACGTCATTGTACATGTCTGGTACGCATGTAATTCTCTAATGAATATTCCTAGAAGCATAAATGCATGTACTCTGTGATCCAGAAGTAAATTTGGGGTGTGATTTGGCAATATTTCCTAAGAAACTGTGCTCAATTTCCATGAGTAGTTTGTTAACAAAGCCTGAGAATTTCAACTCTCAGTTTCATCAATCTGACAAGTATCTCTCTGTATCTCAAGGTAAAGTTTTTAAAAAACTTGATTTCAATAAACTTTGCAGAGAAACTAGTAGAATTAATAAAATTCGGCTAAGGCTCTTGGTCTTTATGGGGATGGTAACATGTAATTGCTCCTCTTTTCTTCCTTTTCATTCTTTATACTGAGTGTCTTTCGTCTTATGGCACTAATTGGAATCTCTGGTCCAGTGTTGACTATCAGGCATGGTGGTGGGCACCATTGCCTTATTCTTCACTTTAGTAGAATAGCTTCTAAATTAGTGTTACCATTAATCATGAGGTTCTCCGGGGATTTTTGGTAGAGGTCCTTTACCAAGTTAAGTTCCCTTCTACTCATAGTACTTAGAATAGTCATGAACAAACATTATATTTCACTGAATTTTTAAGGAAACCTATGGAAATAAGAATATGGTTCTTCTCTTTAAATCTTAGTCTACTATATTTCTGTATATTGCTGATATTTAACTTTCTTTGCATTTTTGGGGTAAACTTTACTTAGTTATAATGAATCATTTTTCTATGCATAGTATACTATTAACTAAACCTAAGATCTTTGTACCCATGTTTACAGAAATATTTTATACATGTTTACTTTGACAGACTGGAAAAGATGGAATACACCTCACTTTAAGGAATAGAGCCATGTCTTATGTAGACTGAAGTGAGTAGAAACTTGATATCAAAACAGAGTATAAAGGTTTGGGGAAGCTTGTCTCTCAAACTGTCTAGAGTTGGCAGGATACTGCCTCCTTTCCACGATCCTACCTCAGTACCTCACCACAGACACACACATTTCCTACAACCAAAAACAGATTCTCGATTGTTTATTGCTATTTTCCTATGCCGAAAAGAGTGCCTGGCACATAAGACGTTCAAATATACGTTAAGCTTTTATTTTTTAATTCAGGTTTTCTACGTACCAGAAAATTATCAAAACGTAAGAATAAATTATGCTAATGGTTTGAAAACATAGATGACAAGGACAAACTTGCTCACTATAATCTTGTGATAAATCTTAATCTCAATTGCCTTATCTTTTTTCATTTCCATTTGACCAGAAGATTGTCTATTTTAAGAAGAAAAGGAAGTCACAAGTAATAAAACCATTTGTTGTTTTATTCTGAATGTTTCTAGTAGCATCCTCCTTACAATTTAGAATCATTGCACTTAAGTTTAAATTTTGAAAATAAAGTTATCTTATGAATATTTAAAAATACTTATTTAAAACAATCTCAGACTACCAAAAAAAAGCTACTTAAATAAATTAGAAGGAAAGAAAAAATATATGTATTTTATTTTTGAAGAAGATTAGCCCTGAGCTAACAGCTGCCAATCCTCCTCTTTTTGCTGAGGAAGACTGGCCCTGAGCTCACATCCGTGCCCATCTTCCTCTATTTTTTATATGTGGGACGCCTGCCAGGGCATGGCTTGCCAAGCAGTGCCATGTCTGCACCTGGGATCTGAACCGGTGAACCCTGGGCCACCGAAGTGGAATGTGTGCCCTTAACCACTGTGCCACGAGGCTGGCCCCAGAAAAAATATTTTTAAAAGTAGAAATCAATAGAATGGAATTTTTCTCTGTTGGCCATCCTTATTTCTTTGCTTCTAAGTCTTTACAAAGAACAAAAGAACTACAAAAGCAAACTCGTAAGATGCAGAAAAGTTAAACACCCTATAGGTTAGAGTGCTTATTACAGTCATAAATATTTCAGAGTGTGTTTCCAAGGGCTGATTTATTAGATTTTTTTCAAAATAATATGGGTATAAGGAAGTAACTGGGGTATAGATGGAACAAAATTGGCTCTGAGTTAGCAAATGAAGCTGCATGATGAGTACATGGGGTTCATTAAACATGAAAGTAGGTAAAATAGTAAAAGCTCTTTTAAATTTATTGTACAAAATTTTGTTGACTTCTTATTTAATTGCATTGAAATCAGAGACTGTGTCTGTGTATTGATTGTTTGGAAACCAAAAATGTCTTTTTTTCATATATATGTATACGAATAAAAATAAATAATATGTATCACATATACATAAATAAAATTTTATAAATGTTCTATTTTTGTTAGCTCAGGCTTCTTCTAGATATGTTTGTTGGAGTAAGTTTGTTAATAGCTCAGATCTTCTCTATACTTACCAATTTGTTTATCAATATGGGAGAGTTATATTAGAAATATAAGGAGAAATTTAGAAATCTACAACCATAATAAAATCTTCTGCCAGTTCTTGCTCTACATTGAGGTTATGTTATATGCATATAAGTTCGTGGTGTATTTTCCATTAGTAAAAATGCATTGTTAGGAATAAACACCACATATTGCTATATGACTACTCAATTTTACATGAATATTTTGACATTAGCAATCTTTTATTTAGTGTTTGCTAGATCTCTTCCATTAATTTATTTTCCAATTGTGACCCTAATTAGCCAATAACCAATTTCTAAAGAGCCAGTCAGATTATCTGTCTTTTAAAGATATGTTTAATCATTGCATTTGATGATTCCACTGTCTTATGGTTTGTTTTTTTTTTACACTCTTTTTTCTCCCCTAACACTTTTGTTGACTTCTTGGCTTGATTGAATTCTCTGTTCCCTTTTTTCCTCTTCTGGTTTGGAATTTATTGATTCTATATCTAGTATTGTAGTTTTCACTTTTATGTGTTAACACGAATATTGACTTAGAGGAAGATTGATCTTAGACTTTGTATTGATCAGGAGGAAGATAAAGATGAAAAGAATTCTAATACATCTCCCCTTTCACCTTCCGTGTTGTTGCCAGTATTTTAGCTCTATATTGTTTAGCCTCCTGGTCAGACATCCCTCACACACCGCTTCACATCCCATCAGCCTCATTTGTCTTTTACCAGCTGCTACTGCAGCAACCAGCTCTGTGGGGACCGTGACTGACTTCGCACAGGTGCAGTCTGACAGCATCTCACCTTGTGCCCCGTACCTCTTGGCTCCCACTCTGGGACCCTTCTTGTAACCCTCATCCTTGAAGTGTGGACACTTAACACCCTGAGGGGAAAATCTTTGCTCATTTCCATTGGTCAAATATTTAACCACTGGCTTACTTTCTCCCTCTACCCATAAAATGTCCCTAGACCTATTTTACATGGCTTTTTGGGGAAAGTCTTCAGGGCTTGAGCAATTAATCATATATTTATATTGGGTCTTCCTTCTTTCCTGCTTCATTTCCCTTGTCATTCACTCCTGGTCTCTAGGATCATCCTCTCCAATAAAATAGTAGTATGTAAGTTCCCTATCTTGGGCTGTGATAGTTAAAGATTAGGTCCCTGAGGTCTGAGATGGGGGCTTTGGGAGGGATGAGCCTGAGAAGTCTAAAACCCTGGAATGGCAGATGCTGTTAAAACCCTCCTCCATAATCTCTAGCTCCAAATTATTTTAGAGGAGTGGTGGATATGTATACTGATAACTTAACATTTCAGGACTTGCATTTCTCTGCTCCTCTGCCTGAGGGCTTTCTCTAGTGCCTCGGAAGCTTGCTAAACACATGTGCAGAGCAGCCCAGAAATGCTAGGGTGAAATGCCCCTGGGATAACCTTTAGCATGTGGGGAATGGGAGTTGGTGGATAAACACTCCAGCCTTCCTGCCCCCTTGGTGGACAAGTGCATATTCTACAAGAATCTCTAAAGCAGGATGGAGCTCTGGTTGCTCACAGTGATAACCCACTCAGTAACGTCCTCTTAATTGCATTTCCTCCCTTCTCTGGGGAAATCTGCAATTCCCCACTTCTTTACTGGGTGCAGGTATTTACTGGGGAAGTGATCCCAAGAAACGCAAGTCTTTGCCTGCAGTCTATGTTTAGAGAAGTCCAAACTGAGATAACTCAGATTCCCTTACACCGACCAGGAAGGCAAAGTAGCTTCCTCCTCCTTGCCAGAGGAGAGCAGTATCCTTTAGCCTGAAGAAAAGAGAACAGTCTCCTTTGGCCTGAAGTCCGTGCAATGACGTTTTGTGGCAGATGCCTTACAGGATGATGCTTGTCCTTCTCAAGACCCACCTCGGGCTTTCAGGCCAATAACCAGGGCCAGGTCTCACACAGCCTGAACATGGAAGTACCATCCCTGTGCCAGGAGGAAACAGCTCACAGGCCAAAGGAGCTGCAGGAGCTGGCTAGTATGTGCTCTGGGACCTGGAATGCTCAGGGAGGAGAGTATCTTGAGGGAGCTCGACAAAGGGAGGGAAGAATAAGGCTGAATAAGGGAGAATTTATGGACACAGTATCTCTCATCCATGACGTGAGAGTAAATGTACTGGCAAGGACACCCGCAGCCAGTCCTAAGAGTATGTTGGGATGGTTCCTTTAAGCTTCCTACTGTGTGCTTTCCAAGTGGACTCCCTAGATATTCCATGCTGTGGCGTCCAAGAAACCCAAGGCAGGAAAGGAGAGGGGCACCATGAGATGCAGTAAACTTACAAAAGTGGTAGAAGCCTGCATGAAACTGGTACAGGGGCTGGAATGAGAGGTGAGGCTGAAAGTATTTGAAAGGATCTGAAGTGATGCACAAAAGTACTCCACATGTTGGAGATTTTCTTCCTACGATATTTGGTAAAGCTCTAAACCAAGAGTTTGAGATTTTATGTGAGAAACTCCTTTACTTTGTTTTCAAATAAACCATCTTTTGGAACACATTTACTGGGAAAGATTTGTGCTGAGCTGACATCTGATGCCAGTCTTCCTCCTTTTTGTTTTTCTCCTCAGAGTCCCAGTCCATAGTTATATATTCTAGTTGTAAGTCCTTCTAGTTCTTCTGTGTGAGCTGCTGCCACTGTACGGCAACTGACAGATGAGTGGTGTGGTTTCACAACCCGGAACCAAACCCGGGCTGTCGAAGTGGAGCATGCTGAACTTTAACCACTGGGCCATCAGAGCTGGCTCTGGAGCAGTTTTAGATTTACAAAAACCTGCTGAGATATTACAGAGTGTTCCCATATGTCTTATACCCAGTTTCCCCCATTATTAATATCTTACATTAATTTGGCACATTTCTTACAATTAATGAACCAATATTGATAAATTATTATCAATTAAAGTCCATACTTTATTCAAATTTCCTTAGTTCGTACCTAATGTCCTCCAATTTTTTTTTTTGTTCCAGAATCCCATCAAGGATACCACATTACATTTAGCTGTACATGTAGCTTCCTTAGACTTCTGGGTGGACAGGTTTCCAGAATTTCTTTGTTTTTGATGACCTTGATAGTTTTAAGGAGGACTGATGAGATATTTTGTAGAATCACCCTCAAGTGAGATTTGTCTGCATTTAACTCATGATTAGACTGAGGTTGTGGGTTTTGAGGAGAAAGACAACAGAGGTAAAGTGCCATTTTCATCACATCATATAAAGGGTATATATTATCAACATGGCATCATTGCTGATGTTGACCTTGACTACCTAGCTGAGATAGTATTTGTCAGGTTCTCTACTGTAAAGTTACTATTTTCTTTTTAGTCTCTGCCATCAGGAAGACTAAATCTAAGACAAATGCCTACTTAGTGATTTATCATAAAACCTCCTGTTTTAAATTATACCTGGTGTAGTGGAAAATAATTTATAAACTTGTCTGTTCAAATTACTGCAGATATTGTCCACATTCTTACAGATGAGATAGTTAAAGCCTGGAAAGTTCAGTTGGCCTGTTTAAGGACGTAACTAGCGAAGACAGAGTGGGAGAATAGGAAATAGTGTTCTGCCTCAAAGAGTAGTGACTTTTCTTTTATAAAACATGAGTAGAGCTAAGCCAGGAACTGAATAAATGAGGAAATTGACCTGCTAGTCAGTGATAATTAAAAAGTCCCTCTCATAATCTTGGTTTGGATTTTAAAGTGACACCCTAGCTGGCTGGAATTGGTAGGGAACCAATATTCTAGCACATTCAATTTTGGAGTTCCCAGAAATCAGTTATTTGTTCTGAGATGATATAAGACTCTGTTTAGTCTTCAGGATTCTTTGAAATGTCATCAATATGAGTATGCCTGGACTGAACTATCCAATAGTTCAATCAATCTATGTGTATTGATAATATTTCATAAATCTGTATTAGGTTGTAACATAGCTAACCCTTTTACTTTCAGGAAATATGTTTCCATACTATAAGGAATTAGAGAAATGCAAGAAGTAGATGCTCAGTTCTTTCTCTTCTGCCAATCCTGTGACAAGCAGTATTGAGGTACTGATGAAAAATTCTACCTAATCCACATGGCTTTCTACCATAGATTATTAAGCTACAGCTCTGCAGAAATAGGCCAAGAAGCTCAAATAAGCTAATAGCATTTGAAAAGATGAATCATACTGACGTGCTACCACCATAGGCTATATCATACTAAAGAATATAGTTCATACATTCTTTTAGTTCAGATTCTAAACAGCTAAACAGGGTTAAAGAAGAGTGACATTTCCTCATAGGTCATCTTATATCTTCCCTTTCTATTCTCATTGATGTTAATATGGCCAATGTCTCATGCTTCGGCTATATACTTCTTATTAATCTGTTCCATTTCCATATCTAACTTATCCCACACTATGTCGTGTTAGCCTTCGGAAGGCACTGATTTTATCAAGTAAGTCTCCTCCTTAAACCTTTGGCATAATTTTGTTTCATGGATAGAGGAGATGATTATCTGGTACCAGCCTCTTCCTGTTTCTATTCCACAAGTAGTTACAACTAGCCAGCTCTATTTTTTTCTGAGAATACTCTGAGCATTTTGAACTTTGCCTTCGCTCACAGTATTACTGTACCTGTCACCCAATGGATGCTATACATCTCCCATAGCCTTGTCAAGAGTCTCACCTCTGAAGTCTTTCCTCAAATGGTCTGCAGTGATTTCTCTTTATTGTAAAAGTAAATAAAAGTGGCCTCTACTACTCGTTTTACATTTCAATATTGCCAATAGTTAAGCATGTCCATACTGATCTTTCATCCCCAGTACTCTGCACTAGTTAGAAAGGAGACATCCAAGTGCATTACCATGACGATCCGTAGTGAAGCATTGTCTTTCTTTAGCGGCTCTCCTCCAATTATGTATAGACTTAAGGAAGTCATACCTAAAGGCCACTGAATGCCTCAGAAGATGATCATCTTAAAGAACCGCTTAATTACTTTCCCTTTTTTGAATAGATAGGTATGGATATTAATGAATATTCTTTGCTTATTTAAGAGTATAAGTGAATATAAAAGAATTACAGCCCCAATCAGGATTAAGAGACCATTTATTTTCAGTTACTAATATTCACAAATATCTCAGCTTATAAATAGACCTGATGCTCTTGTCTCAGATTACATATTCAAATCTTTGGAAATTGGAAAATAAATTTCTCTACAGCTATACATTCGGCAGTGTTCCTCGTTTAGGAGTAAAGGACTGATTCCCCAAGCTGTTGAGAGTTCTGCAGGCATACAGCTCTCAGCTATCGCCTTCTTCAGGGGTTCCTCGGGGGCAGAGAACAACCTTGTCCAAAGTCATGCCTCTTTCCTGGATGGACTGCATCCAATAAATGATTGTCCCTGGAGTATAAAGCTTGGCCCTCTTGTCCCAGCTGTGGGCAGCTCTGAAGGATAATTGTATGTTTAGATCTCCCTACAGGCTTGGCCGAGCTATTCCACCCAGATAGCATTGCAGTTTGACTTCTCCCTCCGCTCAGTCCTACTTTCTTCCTTTCTCTTCCTCAGTTGAGGATCCCAAGAGCACACTCTACAAAACCTCCTACCTGCTAATCTCTATCTCAGAGTCTCCCTATTGCAGATTGAGTTCTCAGAAAGCAGGGAAAGAAAGAAATACAATGAATACTGTAATCTCTCCCATTTGTTTAAGTTATTACCTTCTCTTACAAAAACTAAACCCTTTTATCCCATGGAGTAGGACACAGGGGCATAAAAGGGAGGCATAGCTGAATCCAAACCTTGGAATGCAGTGTGACCTGGAGGACTAGACTGAAGCCTGCAAGATCCAGAAAGGACATCAGGTGCCATGTGTCTGGTATCATAGTAGTAACATCTACGTTTCCCCCTTCTTCCCCATTTGACAACTTTTAAGGAAGACTTCTCTCCATTTTACACTTAACCTAGCCATTTGTAAAGTATTTGGATTATTTTTTTAGAGAACTTATATGCCAAGGGTTAGAGGTATGCCTGCTTAGAGGAAGTCTGAATGGCAGAGAAAAGTAGGTCAATTATGCTCCCAGAAATTGATTGCACCAGCAGGCTGTGTGCTTGGAGAGTAAGGGCAGTAGAGTAATGTTTGAAAGCAAGCTCACAGAGTGTGGGCCATGAGTCTAGATGGGGTTGAGTGCGTTCTCTACTTCCCTAACTGCACCATTGTGGGTGGTAAAGAGGAGAACTGATCTTTTGTGCTTTTGTACGGATGAACGGTTGGATTTGCTGGAAGCTCTTTAAAAGCTCCCAGCAGGCATCTAGAAAACAGAAGAAAAGGAACATGTCAAGCTGAACCTGACTTGTACATTTATCCCAAACTAGCCTTCTGAGGCTCTTGAGGAAGATGAGCTCTGGGGTGAAACTCTTTCCCCACCTCTAACAAAACTTCACTTAAGTGGCCAGAGATAAAAATAATGAAAAGCTTGTATTAGCACTAGAGGGTAAAGAAGAATGCCATGCTATCTAGTGCATTTCTTGAAGTTGTTGATAATATGTAATCAATGGGATGAGATGGAAGTCAAGAGTGGCCACTGCCTTACTATTGTGGATTAATAGCAATGGCTGCTTAGAGAAAGGGGAGCTCAGTCTTTGAAGTAGAAACCAGTGATGCTTTTCTCCTGATATGGATGGCTACTAGGAAGGAGGTGAACTGTGGATGCCACCTTAAAGTTCAACGAAATTGGATTAGGAATCTTAGTCACCCCTGGCACAGCAATTTCGGACAGTGAAAGCCACACAGTCAAAGCCAGATTATATTCTCACTTTCCTCAGGCTAAAGTGCTAATGGAAACATCAACAGAAGAATGTTGAAAAAGATGTACAATTCTGGAAAACGTAAGGGCTTAGATCTGTTTTATCCAAGATGACTCAGGGCACCTATTTATTATACAAAATTAGGTGGACTTTTCCAAGGTTCTAGTCTTGTCTCCAGTGACCCTTACAGTCTTCTTATGAGAGCTGTTGCTAATGAATAGTTCATCATTTCTCATTGATTCGAGATTTATCAGGCAAAAGTTAAAAATGAGATTCAGTGAAGGGTATAGGGAAAGAGGTATTTCCCTAAAGGATATACAAAATCAGTTTGACTGTTTTGTCTAAGTGACAAATTAGCACTGATTATGAAACCCATAGAACTCAGATATTTAGGTTACTAATGATATAGTCTATTCTGGGGGAAAAAATCTATCTCTATATCTTTATGAAGAAAGCCTGTTTCTTCCCTAAATTATTAAATATTGAATAATTTTTTTAACAAGCAATGTACTAGTTTGACAATAACGCACCCTAACTCACTCACTCAGTAATTCTCAATGTAATAAAGGCCTTCCCAGGGAGGTAGAGAGGAGTACGACTCTCTAGACTAGATTAGTCCCCACTATGTGCCCCTGTAGGATGCCGAACATGCTTTAATATCACTCATATCTCTCATTCTTGTCATTAGCAATTGTTCCTCATTTTTCCTTCTTTGCACTAAAAACCATCAAGTCAGGGACTATGTAATATCTCTCTATAAAAGAACGTCGATGGCTTCTATCTTGTGCCACTTTAAACATTTGAAGCATTTCCTATGATTCTTTTCATTACAGATTAGACTTTTGAGAAAAAATAAACTTTCTGGAAGAGTAAGAAAAGAGAAGAAAGATGGTTTAAAAATGGCTACATTTATGAGAGAAGGAAGTGAAGCTGTAAATTTAAAAAATCACTCTTAGTAATAAAGAGTAGAATGAATGCTGTAGGCCATTCTTGGGAAGCTCTCTCAGATTGCAGATAAAGGAAACCCATCTTAAGTTGGAGACTAACACAGCTCAAATCTTAAGACAGTGACACATTACAGAGGCACAGTTCTGGATCCAAAAGTAATGAGAAGGAATTCCATCCTTTGTAATTACTCTTCCCTTGAGAGACCTTAAATGGAAAGCCATGGTCCATAGCAACACTTACTGAAATCTGCCGCCTTCACACTGCCCATCTCTCTGGCATCTTTCCATGGCTCCACAGGGTAGACTATACTCTTCCGTTCACTGACAAGGGCCTTTTTCCCTTTCGATTCTTTCTTCTTAGGGAAAAGGTTCAGTTCATCCCTGTAAAGAAATAATAAACCTTTCTATAAACTTCCTTCTTCCCTTCCCTTTAGGCAAGAGCATTTACAGGATACTGTCTGGTGTGCTGGCAAAAGAAAAAAGGAGGAAGTTTTGCTCTCAGGCTGTTAATTTTTATATTGTCATAGATTGAAGTATGTCTGCTTGCTTATTACTCCTGTTCCTTTGTTATGGTATCTTCCTGAACATCTGTTCTGTACCCCATATCTATATTTCATCCAGATAATATCTTCTCTCTGATCATTTATCTGTCATGTAGCTAAGAAGTGGGTAGTTAAGAATCAGGCAAGGATATTCTGTCAATCTACAAATCCTTCCAATATTCTTGCCCCCATAATGCTCTCTCCTGGATTTCTGCAGCACTGGCATGTGGCTTGCAGCTAGGCATGGGATGCAGCAGCTTTTGTATCCAGTTCCAGCAGAGAATGATCAGGCCCTCGAGATGAGCTGGTGTGGATGCTAAGCAGGCAATTGGGCTAAGCTGAAAAGAAAATCTCCATGTCTGCACTTACATCCCCAACCAAGAACCAATACATCTGAGCTGAGACTTAGTCCTATTGTCACATAGCATTGGGAAGGGGCATATCAAGGGGTGACTTTATCTTGCTTTAGCACCTGCCACCAGAAACATTTCTGGACTCCTGTAGAATCAGGCCATGGCAGACTTTAGAAATCTAAATTCCTAGGCCTTATAGTTTGCAAACACACTTTGTGGGCAGCACTGATGGGGTCTGTTAATAGGTGGTCAGTGGGTCTCATCAGGTGGTCACAGAGCTTGTTGTTTCACATATGTGTTGTTTATGTTATGTAGTCTTTGGGATAGTAGGTAGAAAGGATACTGCAGGTCAAACTGGACTGTTGACCCCATACCAATAGTTTTGGATAAGCAATTTTTTCCCTCCTAGGCCAGCATTGGAATTAAAACATGGTTTATCTGCCCTGTGACAGCTTCTCTCATTCAAATGAGTTAGACAAATAAAGACGTCATGACTCTGTTGTTGTTATTGTTGTCATAAGGCAAAGACCAGTCTGTGATTTGTCCCTACTCCCTCTCATCCTGCCTGCAGGGTTGGTTTCAAGGGGTCCAGGTTTTTTAAGAGGTTGGATTTTCAGTGAACTCACTACCTCCTTTGGGCATATGAATATTAAGCCATATTCTTTGTATATTTCAATATTGTGTTGGAGACTGGTTTCAACGGTGCTGCCAGAATGTTGTAACATTTAATAGATTGACCTCTCAAACATGGCTTGGAAGGTTGTTTTACCTCAAACACCAGGCAGCCTAGTATAGCAAAAAGGCTCATAGGCCTTGGAGTCAAGCTAGGCCTGGGTTCTGATCTTGGTGTCTACAACATTCCCAATACCTCTGTGATAAGTGATAGAAATGAGTTTTAGGTTCCTCACTTAAAAAATAGAGATGCCAAAAATAAAATGTGATGAGAATATAATGCACTTAGGAATTACCCAGTATTGGTAATAGTGCTAAGCCAGTGATTTTCCCTTCTCAGTTCTTGTCTTGTGAATTCCAAGTTCAAATTCTTCTTCAAAGAGCATAGGGAGTACCTCCCATTGACCAAACCATTCATTGGTCAATGTCCAGTTACATAAACCTAGAACAAACAAGTTCCTGATGTGTCTTTCTCAGTGAGATGCTACCTTAAGATCCTATACAACAGTATCACAGTTGACAGGATTGCATTGGCTCCGATAAATTCTCATTATTTCTGAATGCCATTCCTGGTACTAAATATACCTTTCCATTACATCCCTCCCCTGGTTAGAAAAGGCTATATGTGCTAGACACAAATTAGAAGATGACCAAGTCTAGGACATTTACTTCAAGATTTATGAAACCTTCATCCTCAAAGAGGAATCGGCGTCTATCGCTACATGTACCTTATCATTCTATTAGATTGCTTTCTAACTTGGCAAAGAAAGACCAATATGGCAAGACTGAGACCTGGACCCTCTGGCCTTAAAGACTGGGCCAGTTGTATGGAAACTCTGTGGTCACCAGTGTCTGATTATCTGGGTGCGTGGCAGTAGAAATAACCCCAGACTGCTTGAGGTAGGGGAACCAGATGGGCCATAACTTCCTGCCTTGTTCCCTTGCTTTCTCAGCTTCGATGCATATTCTCACTAGGAGAAACAGGAGTGATTTGTAAAGAACTATAGGAGGCTTTAGTATGCCAAGGAGGGGTATTTTACCAGTCTGGCATGGTGGGCCAGAGAGAATGGGACAGCCTCATTTCCTTTGAGTACTCATTATTCATCTAGTTCTTCATGAGTCTCATAAGAACAGCACCCAAACATGGTCATTGCCTTCAAACGTGGTCAACCTGGCAACACTAGAGTTTAGGAAAAGCTTCTCCTGGCATGTTACCACCTCTTCCTGGATTTCTGCTATGTTAAAAAACTTAGCTTTATTGAGGTATAATTGATACACAGTAAACAAATTTAACATTTAATGTACACAATTTGGTATGTTTTGACATATGTATATACCTGTGAAACTGTCACTGCAATGAAGATAATGAACAAATCCATCATTGCTGAAAGTTTCCTCATGCCATTTCATAACCCCTGCCTCCCACGGACTTACTTTGTTATTATATATTAGTTCGAATTTTCTAGAACAGAATCATATGGTATGCACTCTTTAAAAACATATGTCTTCTATCATTCAGCATAATTATATTGAGATTCATCCATGTTGTCGAATCAATAGTTCATTCCTTTGTATTGCTGAATAGTATTAATTGCATAGATATTCCAGTTTGTTTATCTGATCGTCTGTTGATGGATATTTGGGTTGTTCCAGGTTTGGCTATTACAAATAAAGCTGATATGAATGTTTGTCTACAAATTTTTTTATGGACATATGCTTTCATTTATCTTGGATGGATATTTACGTGTGGAATGGCTGGATTACATAATAAAAGTATGTTCAGCTTTTTAAAGAAACTGCCAAACTGTTTACCAACATAGTTGTACAATTTTACCTTCCCTTGGGCAGTGTTTGAGAGTGAAAGTTGCTCCATATCCTCATAAACACTTGGTATGGGTCAGGACTAGAGGGAAAAAGTAAGCTATACCAGCACGCTTCCTGCTTGGGCTCAATTCCAAATGTATCATCTCCATCTTATGGCGTTGGATAAGCCATGCAATAATCCGTTGTGACTTAATGAGCCAGATATTACCCAGTTTGTAACAGATGAGACAAATGGTCACTTATTGTTCCATCGTCAAGCATTCCATCTCTACCAGGCCCTAGGAACGCACCAGAAACTGTTTCTCAAAGGTTTATAATTCTCTGTTGCAGATGGCTTGGCCTTACTTCCGAATCCCTGGGACTTTCCATAAACTCTGCAATGAAACACTGCTCACCATTGACACCATCAGACTGTTGAATCATCTGACCAAAGAGGTAAAGCTGCTTGCCTCACAGTCTGGACCTGCCAAAACCACATTTCTGCTCTAGGTCCCACTTAAAACTGACAGCCTTTTGTGTCACCTAGTTTATAAGTCAGACCAGTATCTCAGGTGAGGGATTTCTCTATCCCCAGACTAGAGAGGCTGACCAGGCATTGTACTTCCTTCTGCATGGCAAGGTGTGCACGATGCAGCAATTTGTGTTTTACTTTGGAGATGTCCAGACACATTCCTGGTCAGTACATCCCTAGAAACTTCATTAAAATTATGGATTCCTGAACCTTGGAATGATTCCTCCCTTGCCTTTCAGAGAACATGGTTCTTATCAAAGCCTCCAGCATATTAGCCACCTTTTATACATCCTGCCTCATCAGCATGTTTTCATAGATGTAATGGATCAGTGTGATGTTCTTCACATATTTACAAGGTCTAGATCTCTTGTGACTATATTATGATGGCAATGAAGAGTTATCATAGTTTATAATGCATTTTCTCATTCATTCCATGTGAATAAAATTTTTACCAGGGCTATTTTTAATATTCTTTCCTGAATTGGATAGAAAAAAAAATACATTCACCTAATCAATGGCTGTATATAATTTACTCATCAATCTACTCTCACAAAGAGCCTACCTCCAGCACAGCTGCCACAGTTATGGTTTCTGCTTGGCTGAGTTTGCGATAGTATACAGTCATTTTCAGGATTCATCCTTGCCATAGTATAATGAGCCACCCCATAATCTACCATGGCAACTCAGGCATTTCAACTTTGCTCAGCATGGGTCATCATTTTCTCCAGGCTTTTTAGTGCCACTTTAGCAGTGAGTTTGCCATCTCCCCTGAGAGGAGGGGGAAGGGTTTTAAATCTTATGTACTCAAGTCAATGAATTATTGCTTATCTAGATTTATATTCCAGTCAAAGAACCCTCAAAACACAGCCCTACAGGTACTTCTCTGGCCAGCGCATGCTGACTACTTCTTACAACTTCCCATGGTTATCATCTCTTTCTTCCCTGTGAGCCAGATATCCCTGACCTTGTTATAAAGAGATAACCCTCATTGTATGCCTGGGGGAAGTTTCTGATGAGAGCTGCTGCCTAGTACAGGAGAGGACTATACAATGCCTTTCCACAGAGTGGGAATGGGAGTGGGACTAGCTCCAAAAAGGAGAGCTGCACTAGCTCTGGAGCCTCTGAGGGTTTAGGGAAATCTGCAGAGCCACAATTTATAGGAGGTGTCCATCCGGGTATGCCTAGCCCATATCAGGTTTCTAGGGTTACCCAACCAGGGCTCTAGCCTTAACATATCATATCTCCCTGGCTGAGAGTTCAACCATCTTTGAAGCTCAGCAACCGTAACTGTCAGGTCCTGAGTCTCTTTCTTGGCTATGTCTACTCTTCCACTGTAGTAGGTAAGAGTCTCTCTGAGAATTATAAGAGGGACTTCTGCTCTCACATTTAGCTTTTAATTGTTTGTTAATCACCCTCATTTTCTCATTATCTCTCTGTAGGGTATCAAGTCATCTTTGAAGATGCATATAGTCAATCCAAAATGATTGGGGGAACAATGCATACAAAGACAAAAGTCTGAATCCCAGCACCAACCAGGATGTTCTGCCAACCATAATATTTTCCTAAGTGACTACTGGTCAAATCTTTAGTTATGGGGCTGCCACTTTATGCCCATCCATGTCCCACGTCCCACTCAAGATGGGGGTCATCCTTACCAGGCTAGTAATGAATGATCTATTCTCAAAACTCCATCTTATCTCCTGCTTTCTCAGACCACTCCAATTACCAACTGTGTTGGTCTGGTCCTTTGGGAAGTAAATACTAAGAAGGAGTTAGAAGTACAAGAGAGTTATTGTGAAATGTAAAGGAAAGACAGAGCAGAAGTAGGCAGAGAAAGACTTCAGGCCATGATTAAGGTCTTATATCTGTGAAAGGAGAGGGCAAATGAAAGAAAATTGGGAAAGGAAGAGCCTCAAAATATGATACAATTCTGAGAATGCCCTGGGGTTCCCCATTGCGTTGGCTGTAGAAAGTCCCACATTAGGCAGAAATGTCTTGGGTCTAGTATCTCGCAGTCATTGGTTGGGGGCTGCTCAGGAAAAGTGTGGCCTTGGGTTGAATACTGCAGTGGATCCTAAAGGAACTCCTTACAACCGATGCAATTTTTTTCTTTAAGCAAAGTTAGAATGAACATCCATGCTACCGTATGGCCTGATATACCAAACAGAAGAAAACCCTAGTGAAATAATGCTACCAGAAGTGACAGATAACAACTTAAGTTCTATGATTTTTAATCAAGAAAATTCAAGAGCAACAATGACGTTCCCTAGAATTTAATGGCATGATTTTCTATCTAAACTCTTAAGTGGATGAATGAATGAAATGATTACTGATCTTCTGGGCCACTAAATCGATACTTAGATAAAAGATATTTTTTTAAAGCACAAGATAAAAATACAAAGAGATAGTTATCATGAGGGAAAATTAGAAACTTGGAAGATAGATGTAGGGAACTAACGTACATGTAACAAAAGTTCCAATGGGGGTAGGTAGATATGTATCATTGATATGGAAGAAAGACAATAATTAAATAGAATAAATTTTCCATGAAATCAAGAGTAAACTGAGTTTGAATATTGAAAGGACCCACTAAATTCCAGGATGGACTGATGAGAAAAGATCTACTTAAACACATCTTAATAAAACTTTTCTCAACTCCAAGAACAGAAGAAAGTCTCAAAAGGTTTCAAACAGAAAAACCAAATAATAAACAAAGAAGAAAAAGCCAAACAGGTGGCAACGTTGTAGATGCAATATCGCTTTCTCCCAGCTTCCAGACTGACAGCAGCCTATCTTTGCTCCATACAGAACCTTTGGCTCGCAGTCCTTTTATCTCAGAAAGAAAAAAGCAAGATATAATCTCAGAATTCAGGCATATCTACTTATATCACACATTTACTACATCTGAGGAATACATTTGAGAAAATCTTCAAACCACCAAGCAAGAAGACCAATGCAGGGGAAGATGCAGAAAGGAAACAATGGTGAATAATAAACCTTGAAATATAATGAAATCTAAATGAATATTAGGCTACCTGGGAATGCTCAGCATAAACGCCAAATAAGGACAAACTATAAGGATAATTCCTATAGACTATAATTAAAATTACTAAGCTATCTCAGCAAAATCTAGAAGTTGTCAGAGGGGTTGGAGGGAGATGCCTATAACGAAAAGGTAATGTAAAAGCATTCAAAATTCTCCTGGAGAGAGGCAGTCAAAAGAAAGGGCGAGGGAAAGAAGTGAAAGTATTCTCTAGGTCTTAGCCTACTGAGACTGGGGAGGCAACTTTTTGCTCTACTAGATTATTGTATTTTCATATTAGTTTGTGAGAGTAAAGAAAGGAATGGTAAGCATTAATTAACTTGAAAAATATATAGGGAGTAGCAAATTGATGAAATCAGAAAAATATTGGAAAAAAGAATATAAAGATGAAAGACAATGAGTTAAGTATTCATTATACTAAATATACTGAACTGAATTATCCTTTTAAAAAATAGACTGTGAGACTGACTTAAGAAAAAACCTAGCTATATATTTTCTACAAGAAATATTTAAACCTAGGTGATACAAGTTAAAAATAAAGGCATGGGCGAAGAGATTACTGGCATGCAAATAAAAACAAAGCAGTCGTGGCAATATTAATAATAGCAACACCTAGGATAAAATACACTAAAGATATAACATGATTCTCGAAGTCATGAACCCATATTATGAAACATATACATAAAAAGCAAATGAGACATTGTTAGAAATGAAAGAACTTGATACAAATATATTAAAGTAGAAACCTTGTTATATCTCGTCATTGGACAGATCTAGAATACAGTAAAGACATAGCAACTAAGTTACTTTTGTAACTATTCCAAGGATATGACATAACAATGTGTATCATCTGAAGACTGTTTCTTACAATTAAATCTATCATATTCTTGATCATATATACAGTTAGGAGATAACTAGTAAGATTTTTGTCTTAGTCACTTTTTAAATTATCAGCTATTAGGAGATAAATAATCAGTACACTCTTGGGAGGGAGTTCTCCAACCATGTTTGAGTCTTTACCATAAGTATAGTTGAAATAATCTGAGAATAGTCACTGCGAGACAGAAGCAGGGTGCTGACTGCCTCACTTTTGAGCTACTATATCACTTTTAGGAAGATCAATTCTTTTTTATCTTTTTTTGATTCCACATAGAAGTGAGATCATATGATATTTGTCTTTCTCTGTCTGACTTCTTTCACTTAGTATAATGCCCTCAAGGTCCATCCATGTTATTGCAAATGACAAGATTACCTTATTGTTACAGATGAATAATACTACATTGTATATATATATACCACATTTTCTTCATCCATCCATCTATCATTGGACCCTTAGGGTGTTTCCATGTCTTGGCTATTATATATAATACTATAACTAACACGGGGGTATGGATATCTTTCCAAGTTATTGTTTTCATTTCCTTTGGATAAATACCTAACAGTGGAATTACTAGATCAGATAGTAGTTCTATTTTAAATTTTTTGAGGAAACTCCGTACTTTTTTCCCTTCTGGCTACACCAGTTTACACTCCCACCAGCAGTGCACAAATGTTCCCTTTTCTCCACATCCTCGCTAACGTTTGTTATTTCTTGTCTTTTTAATAATAGCCATTCTAACAGGTGTGAGGTGACATCTCATGGTAGTTTGTATTTGCATTTCCCTGATGATTAGTGAGGTTGAGCACCTTTTCATGTACCTGTTGACTATATGTCTTCTTTCAAAAAATGTCTATTTAGTTTCTCTGCCCAGTTTCTGGTCATGTTATTTGGTTTTTTTTTTTTGCTATTAAGCTATATGAGTTCCTTTTATATTTTAGATATTAGCCTCTTATCAGATACACGATTTGCCAATTATTTTCTCCCTTTGGTAGCTTGTTTTTTCATTTTGTTGATGGTTTCCTTTGCTGTGCAGAGCTTTTTAGTGTGATGTAGTTTCACTCGTATGTTTTTGCTTTTGTTGTCAAATTCAAAAAGTCATCATCAAGACCTATGTCTGGGAGCTTACTGCTATGTGTTCTTCTAGGAATTTTATGGTTTCAGGTCTTATGTTCAAGCCTTTAATCATTTTGAGTTGATTTTGTGTATAGTGTAAGATAGTGGCCCAGTTTCATTCTTTTGCATGTGGCTGTCCAGTTTTCCCAACACCATTTGTTGAAGAGACTTTTCCATTGTGTATTCTTGGCGCCTTTGTCATAAATTAATTGACCATATATGTGTGGGTTTATTTCTTGGCTCTCTATTCTGTTCCATTGATCTAAGTGTCTGCTTTTATGCCAACATCATACTGTTTGATTACTATACCTTTGTAATATAGTTTGATCAGGAAGTGGGATGTCTCCAGCTTTGTTCTTCTTTCTCAAGATAGCTTTGGGTATTCAGGTCTTTTATGGTTTTATACCAATTTTAGGGTTATTCTGTTTCTGTCATTGGAATACAATTTGAATTTTCTTAGGGACTGCATTAAATCTGTAGATGGCTTTGGACAGTATGGTCATTTAAAAAATATTATTCCAATCCATAAGCATGGAATGTCTCTTCATTTATTTGGGTTTTCTTCAATTGCTTTCATGAATTTCTTATACTTTTCAGTGTACAGGTCTTTCATCTCCTTGATAAATTTATTCTAGTTATTTTATTCTTTTTGATGTAATCATAAGTGAGATTGTTTGCTTTTTTAAATTGAGGCAACATTGGTTTATAACATTATATGAATTTCAAGTGTACATTATTGTATTTCAGTTTCTGTGTAGATTAGATCATGTTCACAGCCCAAAGACTAATAACCATCTATCACCATACACACGTTCCTTGACAGCCCTTTCACCCTTCTCCCTCCCCACTTCCTCTCTGGTAATCATGAATCTAATCTCTGTATATATGTGTTTGTTTGCTGCTGTTGTTGATGTTGTTTTAATCTTCTACTTATGAGTGAGAGCATACGGTATTTGACTTTCTCCATCTGCTTACTTCGCCTAGCATAATACCCTCAAGGTCCACCCATGTTGTCACAAGTGGTAAGATTTCATCTTTTTTATGGCTGAGTAGTATTGCATTGTGTATATACCACTCTTCTTTACCCCTTCACCCCTTGATGGGCACTTAGGTTGTTTCCAACTCTTGGCTATTGTGAATAATTCTACAATGAACATAGGGGTGCATATACTTTACGCATTCATGTTTTCATGTTCTTTGGGTAAATACCCAGCAGAGGAATAGCTGGATCGTATGGGTGTTCTATTCTTAATTTTTGAGGAATCTCCGTACTGTTTTCCATAGTGGCTGCACCAGTTTGCACTCCTACCAGCAGTGTATGAGAGTTCCCTTTTCTCCACATCCTCTGCAACACTTGTTGTTTCTTGTCTTGTTAATTATAGCCATTCTGACACATCTGAGGTGTTATCTCAATATAGTTTTGATTTGCACTTCCCTAGTAATTAGTGATGTTGAACAACTTTTCATGTGCCTATTGGCCATCTGTATATTTTCTTTGGAAAAATGTCTATTCAGATCTTTTACCCATTTTTTAATTGGATTATTTGTTTCTTTCTTGTTGAGATGTATGAGTTCCTTACATATTTTGGATATTAACCCCTTATCAGATATGTGGTTTGAAAATATCTTCTCCCATTTGGTGGGTTGTCTTTACGTTTTCTTGGTGGTTTCCTTGGTGGTTCCTAGAATGTGAAACTTCTAGAAGAAAACAGCCAGTACACTTTTTGACATCAGTCTTAGCAGATTCTTTTCAAATACCATGGCTCACCAGGCAAGGGAAACATAAGAAAAAATAAACAAATTTTAAAATCTTCTGCACAGCTTTGAAAATTTTTGTGTATGGTGTGAGGTAATGGTCTACTTTCATTCTTTTGTATGTGGCTGTCTAGTTTTCCCAACACTGTTTATTGAAGAGACTTTCCTTTCTCCATTGTATGTTCTTGGCTCCTTTGTCAAAAATTAGCTATCCATTGATGTGTGGGTTTATTTCTGGGCTCTTGATTCTGTTGCATTGATCTGTGTGTCTATTTTTGTGCCAGTACCATGCTGCTTTGATTAGTATAGCTTTGTAGTATATTTTGAGATCGGGGATTGTGATTCCTCCAGCTTTGTTCTTTTTCACTCAGGATTGCATTAGCTATTCAGAGTCTTTTGTTGTTTCATATAAATTTTAGGATTTTTTTGCTCTATTTCTGTGAAAAATGTCATTGGAACTTTCATAGAGATTGCATTGACTCTGTAGATTGCTTTAGGAATCATGGACATTTTAACTATGTTAATTCTTCCAATCCGAGAGAATTGAATATCTTTCCATTTCTTTGTGTCTTCTTCAATTTCTTTCAGCAACGTTTTATAGTTTTCAGTGTACAGGTCTTTCATTAAATTTATTCCTGGGTATTTTATTCTATTTGTTGCAATTTTAAATGGGATTGTATTCTTATTTTCTCTTTCTGCTACTTCATTGTTAGTGTATAGAAACACAACTGATTTTTGCATGTGATTTAGTATCCTGCAAATTTACTGTATTCATTTATTATTTATAAAAATTTTTTGGTAGATTCTTTAGAGTTTTCCATATATAAAATCACGTCATCTGCAAATAATGACAGTTTTACTTCTTCCTTTCCAATTTAGATCCCTTCTATTTCTTTTTCTTGCCTGATTGCGCTGGATAGGACTTCCAATACTATGTCGAATAGGAGTGGTGAAAGTGGTTGGTTCTTGTTCTTGTCTGGTTCCTGTTCTTATGGGAATAGCTTTCAGTTTTTCACTGTTGAGCATGACATTAGCTGTGAGTATGTCATACATGGCCTTTACTATGTTGAGGTACATTCCTTCTACACCCATTTTACTCAGAGCTTTTATCATAAATGGATTCTATGTCTTGATGAATGCTTTTTCTGCATCTATTGAGATGATTACATGATTTTTATTCTTCATTTTGTTAATGTGGTGTATCATGTTGATTGATTTGTGGATGTGGGACCATCCCTGTATCTCTGGAATAAATCCCACTTGATCATGGAGTATGATCTTTTTAATGTATGGTTGTATTCGATTTGCTAGTATATCGTTGAAGATTTTTTGCATTGATGTTCATCAGTGCTATGGCCGAAATTTTCTTTTTTTATGTTGTCCTTGTCTGGTTTTGGTATCAGGGTAATGTTGGCTTCATAGAATGAGTTAGGAAGCTCCCCTTCTTCGCCAATGTTTTGGAAGAATTTGAGAAGAATAGCTGTTAAGCTTTCTTTGAATGTTTGGTAGAATTCACCACGGAAGCTATCTCGTCCTGGACTTTTGTTTTTTTGGGACGTTTTTGATTAGTATTTTGATCTCCTTGCTGGTGATAGCTCTATTCAAATTCTGTATCTCTTCTTGATTCAGTTTTGGAAAGTAGTATGATTCTAAGAATCTATCCATTTCTTCTAGATTATCCAATTTTGGGGAGTATAGCTTTTCATAGTATTTTCTTATAATCCTTTGTATTTCTGAGGTGTCCATAGCAATTTCTCCTGTTTCATTTCTGATTTTATCTATTTGAGCCTTCTCTCTTTTTTCTTGGTGAGTCTAGCTAAAAGTTTGTCAACTTCTTTTATCTTTTCAAATAACTATCTCTTGGTTTCATTTACTTTTTCAGTTTCATTTATTTCCACTGATTTTTATTATTTCCTTCCTTCTACTGATTTGGGGCTTTGTTTTTTGTTCTTTTTCTAGTTCCTTTAGGTACACTGTTAGATTGTTTATTTGAGGTTTTTCTTGTTCCTTGAGGTAGGCCTGTATTGCTATATACTTCTGTCTTGGTATCACTTTTGCTGTATCCCATAAATTTGGGCAGGTCATATTTTCCTTTTCATATGTCTCCAGGTATTTTTTGATTTCTCCTTTGATTTCTTTGTTGATCCAATAGTTGCTCAGTAGCATTTTGTTTAATCTCCACATATTTGTGGCTTTTCTGATTTTCTTCCTATAGTTGATTTCTAGTTTCACACCCTTGTGGTCAGAAAAGAGGCTTGGTATTATTTCATCTTCTTAACTTTATTGAGACTTGTGGCTTAATATGTGATCACTCCTGGAGAATGTTCCATATGCATTTAAAAAGGAGGTATATTCTGAGATTTTTGGATGGAATATTCTGTATATATTTACTAAGTGCATCTGGTCTAATGTGTCATTTAAGGTTACTGTTTCCTTATTGATCTTCTGTTTGGATGATCTATCCATTCATGCAAGTGGACTGTTAAAGTCTCCTACTATTATTGTGTTACTGTCTATTTCTTCTATGTCTGTTAATAATTGCTTTATATATTTAGGTGCTCCTATGTTGGGTGCATAGGTATTTACAAGTGTTATATCCTCTTGTTGGATTTTTCTGTTTATCAATACATAGTGCCCTTCTTTGTCTCGTTAGTCTTTGTTTTAAAGTCTATTTTGTCTGACATAAGTATTGCTACCCCAGCTTTATTTTCACTTTCTGTTTGCATGGAGTATCTTTTCCATCCCTTCACTTTCAGTTTTTGAGTGTCTTTGGGTCTTAAATGTGTCTCTTGTATGCAGCATATATATGGGTCTTGTTTTTTTATCCATTCAGGCACCCTATGTCTTTTGAATGGAGCATGTAGTCCATTGAAATTTTAAGTTGCTATTGATAGGTATATACTCATTGCCATTTTGTTACTTTTTTTTTTTTTAAGATTGGCACCTGAGCTAACAACTGTTGCCAATCTTCTTCTTCTTCTTTTTTTCTTTCTGCTTTTTTTTTCCTCCCCAAATCCCCCTAGTACATAGTTGTATATTTTAGTTATGGATCCTTCTGGTTGTGGAATGTGGGATGCCACCTCAGTGTGGCCTGATGAGTGGTGCCATGTCCGTGCCCAGGACCTGAACCTGTGAAACCCTGGGCCACTGCAGCGGAGAGTGCAAACTTAACCACTCGGCCACAGGGCCGGCCTCAACCATTTTGTTACTTTTAACTGGGTGTCTTAGTAGTTCTTCTCTGTTCCTTTCTTTTCTTGCTCTCTTCCCTTTGATTTGATGGCTTTCTTTAGTATTATGATTGGGTTCCTTTCATTAATTTTTTGTGTATTTATCATAGGTTTCTGGTTTGTGATTACCACAAGGTTCATATATAATAGCCTATGTAAATAGCATCTATATTAAGTTGATTGTCTCTTAAGTTTGACCTCTTACTAAAAGCCCTAGACTTTTACTCCCTTCACCATTTTATGGTTTTGATATCATATTTAACCCCTTTTTTTGGGTGTATCCCTTAACCTCTTATCATTGGAATAGATAATTTTAGTACTTTTGTCTTTTGAATTTCATATTAACTTCATAGGTGGTTGATCTGCTACCTTTACAGTATATTTGCCTTTACCAGTGATTTTTTTCTTTGATAATTTTCTTATTCCTATGTGTGGTCTTTTCTTTTCCACTTAAATAACATTTCTTGTAAGGCCAGTTTATTGGTGATAAACTTCTTTAGATTTGCTTGTCTGGACAACTCTTCATCTCTCCTTCCATTCTGAATGATAACTTTGCCAAGTGGAGTATTCTTGGATGTAGATTTTTTCCTTTCAGCACTTTGAATATATCCTCCCACTCCCTTCAAGCCCGTAAGGTTTCTGTTGAGAAGTCAGCTGAAAGCCTTATGGAGTATCCTTTGTCTGAAACTTTTTGCCTGTCTCTTGCAGCTTTTAGGATTCTGTCTTTGTCTTTAAGTCTTGACATTTTAATTATAATGGGTCTTCGTGTGGGTCTCTTTGGGTTCATCTTTTTTGGTGCTTTCTGTGCTTCCTGTACCTGGCTTTCTGTTTCCCTCCTTAGGTCAGTAAAGTTTTCAGCTATTATTTCTTCAAATAGGTTCTCTGCCCCTTTGTCTCTCTCTCGCCTTCTGGGACACCTATAACAGAGATGTTAGTACACTTGATGTTGTCCCAGAAGTCCTTTAGACTGTCCTCATGCTTTTTATTCCTTTTTATGTTCAGCTGGGGGTGATTTCCTCTAGTCTTTCATTCATCTTGCTAATCTGTTCTATGTCATTTACTCTGCTGATTCCCTGTAGTGAAAATTTCATTTCCATTATTGTGTTATTCAGTTTGGATTGGCTATTTTTTATATTTTCCAATTTTTTGTTGAAGTTATCACTGTGTTCATCTAGTCTTCTCTGAAGGTCAGTGAGCATCCTTATGACTATTAGTTTATACTCTTTATCAGGTAGATTGTTTATCTCTGTTTCATTTAGTTTTTTTTCTGAGGATTTGTTCTTTTCCTTATTTGGAACATATTCCTTTGTATCCTCATTTTTCCTATTTCTCTACTTATATCTATATATTAGATAGATAAGCTATATCTACCAATCTTGGAGATGTGGCCTTATGTAAGAGATGCCTTATAAAGCCAAACAATGTGCTTCCCTCTTGTTACCAGTTCCAAATTTTCCAGCAGTGTCCCCTGTGTGGGCTATATGTGACCTTCTGTTGTGGCAGGGTTGCTCTTGCTGCAAGTGCATGGGTAGGCTAGGCTGGCACCCCAGCTGGCTGGTTGTAAGTCTCAGCTTTATGCAGCTGCTATGGTCACTTTAGTCACTTTATGGGTGGGGGAGCCCCCGAACAGCTGGCTGCAAAGTCTGATAGCACACACCTGCTGCTGTTTTGCTGTTAAGTGAGTCAGGCTCCCAATATTGCTGGTTGCTAGGCTCAGGGGCTCATAATTGCTGGAGTCCTCTGGGCTGTGAGGCTGTTGTCTGCTCCATCAGGAGTGCAGCTGGGTAGGCCTGGTCCCAGGAGTGGTAGCACACAATCATTTCAGCTGTTGGAAAGTGGGGCAGACCCCCATGTGGCTGTTTGAGAAGACCAGTGGCACAAGTCTGCTGCAGCCAACAAGCTTCACTGCCCATGGGCCCACATAGTCCTGCCCTACACACACGCCCTGCCCTGCCAAAGTGGGCCCACTCACCCCATAGTAGAGATCCCACACACTCTGCCAACATAGGCCTACCCTTCGCATATGCCCTGCCCTTTGGAGGAAGACCCACTCACCCTGCTGAAGAGGTCCCCCACACCCTGCCTATGTGGGCCCACAAGTTCCCCACAGGCTTGCTGGTGGATAGGGCCAGTCCCTAGGGCAAGTCCCAACCTTGCTGTTTGACAGGGCCAGCCCTGTGTGAGCTGGATTAAATCAGTGTTCTGATGGGCAGGGCAACCCCCTGTGCCAACAGGCCAAGTGAAGAAGTTTAATAGCATCTGTCAGAATCTGTGTCAGCATGCTTTTACTTGGTCACAATAATGGCTGCCATTAGTGTCTCAGTCCCTGGCATAGTGGTCTCAGCTGCCTCCTGCCTCTCTGAGATGCACTAAGAGCTTATCAAGTGAGTCTCTTTTGCCAAAGGACTATGCACCTTTCTTTCTGGTGATTTTGTCTTGGTTTCTGGAACAGGTGAATTTGTGCATGGGCCCTTTCAGAGTAGAGGTTTTTTCTCTTATTTTTGATAGCTTTTCTGGGAATATTCCCTATTGGTTTTAATAGACAGCAAATCCAAGTATTATGACATCCATATTGCTTGTGATGAATTCAAAAGCTGTTTATTGTGGCCTAACTCTCCTGCTTAGATCCCCTGCTCCTTGAGGAAAAGCTTGCTCTCAGCAGTGAAGCACCAATGCTGGAATGTGTTTTTTTCCTCAGTAGAAAGGTATTTCTGCCTCTCCCACCTCAGTCAGTGTTGTCCCTTGTTGTGGGGGTTCTTTTTATCTAGTTTCCACTTCTCTCTCAGAGGTGGTTGTAAATTTGTTTTGTCTGTAGGTGGAGGTGAGTTCAGAGGCCCCCTATGCTGCCATCTTCCCAGAAATCAGATTGTTCTCTTAATTTCTCTGATAGTTTGTTATTTGTGTAAAGACATGAAACTGATTTTGTATATTGTTTTTTATTCTGAAACTTTACTCAATTTGTTCACTACTTCTAACAATTTTTTGGTGTCTTTAGGGTTTTCTATGTATAATATCATGTCATCTCCAAATAGTGACAGTTGCACTTCTTACTTTTCAATTTGGATCACTTTTATTTCTGTTATTGCCTAATAGCTCTGGCTAGGACATCCAAAGTCATGTTGAATAAGAGCAGTGAGAGTGGGCATCTTTGTCTTGTTCTTGATCTTAAAGGAAAAGCTTTCAGCTTTTCACTGTTGAGGATGACATTAGCTGTGGGCTTGTCATCTATGGCCTTTATTGTATTGAGTTATGTTCCCTGTATTCCAACTTTGAGGTTTTTTTCTTAAATGGATGTTGAATTTTGTCAAATGCGTCTTCTGCATCTATTGATGATCACATGAATTTTATCCTTCATTTTGTTAATGTGGTGTATCAGATTGACTGATTTGTGGATGTTGAACCATCCTTGAATCCCTGGGATAAATTTCACTTAACCATGGTGTATGATCCTTTTAACGGATTGTTGAATTTGTTTTGATAATATGATGTTGAGGATTTTTGCATCTATATTCATTGGGAATGTTGCCTATAATATTATTTTCTTGCAGTGTCCTTGTCTGGTTTTGGTATTAGAGTAATGCTAGCCAAAATGAGTTTGGAAGTGTTCCCTCCTCTTCCTTTTTTGGAGGAGTTTGAGAAGGTTTTGTACTAATCCTTTAAATGTTTGGTAGAATTCACCAATGAAGACATCTGGTCCTTGACTTTTGTTTTGTGGGAGGTTTTTGATTACTGACCTAATCTCCTTACTAGTAATTTATCTGTTCAGATTTTCTATTTCTTCATGGTTTAGTCTTAGTGGGTTGTATGTTTATAGGAATTTATCCATATCTTCTAGGGTGTCCAATTTGTTAGTGTGTAATTGTTCACAGTAGTCTCTTATGATCCTTTGTATTTGTCCTCTTTTTTTGTTGATGAGTCTAAGTAAAGGTGCCACTTTTGTTTATCTTTTGAGAAAAATAGCTCTTAGTCATTGTTTTTTTCTATTGTCTTTGTGGTCTCTATTTCATTTATTTCCACCCTGATCTTTGTTATTTCCTTCTTCTACTAATTTTGGGCTTAGTTTGTTCTTTTTCTAGTTCCCCCAGGTTTAAAGTTAGCTAGTTTATTTGAGATCTTTCTTGTTTCTTGATGTAGGCATTTATTGCTGTGAGCTTCCCTTTTAGAACTGCTCTTGCTGCTTCCTATACTTCTGGCATGTGCAGTTCCATTTTCATTTTTCTCAAGGTATCTTTTTATTTCTCTTTTGATTTCTTCTTTGACTCATTAGTTGTTCAGTAGAATGTTGTTTAACCTCCACATATTTGTGAATTTTTGAGGTTCAAATCTTATGAAATAGTTTCTAGGGAACTTATAGCTTTTGGAAATATGAAGGTGAAGAGTCATTTGATCAGGTAGGGAACATTTGACTACACAGTCATGCATCTTGGCATTTATTGGGCCACCACCATGTCTCAATATCTAATTAATACTTTTAACATGACTCCAAACTGGGAGATTGTTATATATTTGGATAATGAAGTGGGAAATAACAGGAAGAAACTCAGAGATCCAGAGCTAGATAGGTCACCCGTATGGTCAGTGGGACAAATAAAACCAAAATACTGGACTTTATAAGTGAGGAGTCATTAGGTGTTGTGACAAAAATCAGGTGCCATCAAACATTGAGAGTTGTGAAGTTAAAAAAGATACCATCTATAGAATGACTGGCTCGTGGAGTATTCAATTCAATACCAAATCAACACTATAGGTCAGGAGAAAGAAATTCAGAGCATTCAAAAATAAGAGGCAGAAAAAGTTCTCAATTTCCATTCTGTGTAAATAGATGTGTCACTGGATCATGGTAGAAGTACGGGTTCTGCTTGATTCAGTCAAGCATCAGTTAGAACATGATAAGAGCATTTCAGAAGAGGATAGGTTTTGAGTTAGGACTCTATTACCCATATCTTGAAAAATACTTTGTGTTCAAAACTCCACTGTTTTTCTTATGATGTAGAGGTCACTGCTTATGGAATGACTTGAATGTTCATCAAACAAATGTGAATCTCACCTTCTTACTAGTTATAATGTGATCCTTTATCATAGTATCATACTCTGCCATAAACAACAATAGAGAAAATGAGTAATCTCTAAATTGCTAAAGTGCTATATTAATAATTGTTTGCACATTGATCTACCCTCCTCGGCAGAAGGGTGACATAACTTGGTTTATATCCCTTCTAGGCATTGTGGTTACATTGTAAGTTCCTAGTTATAGGAGAGTAAAGAAGGGTCAAATTCATAACTACTGAGCCCACTATGCAGCAATCAGTAAGCAGAGGAATAAAGGGATTAACTGTGGAGATTCCAGACGATCACGACCCTCTACTCTTCTTTGGTAGTGAAGAATTTGTCCTGAGATTTGCACATGTCCAAATGAGCTGGAAGGAGCAGCTGTGGTGTGTGAGCCACGCCGGGTCCTCTGTACTAGATCAAGCTCACCCATCCATAGCTTTTGGCCTCCAGGTCTACTTACATATCCTGACTTACCAAACTACTTGCCTGTCAGGACTTAACTCTGTGATAAATCCATTTAAGATAGCATGTCTCATATATGGAGGGCTAATTGAAGACAGTTGTACAATGGGATGAACCAAAAGTAAACCTGTTGGAAGTCACAGTACACTACAAATAAGTATGAAAACAAGGCTTTTGCTTTGTACCAGGAGAACTTAGATGACTTTGCCACGTTCTAGAAGGCACAGGTATATTCAAGGAGAAAGGAAATCCTTTCTAGCATGACCCCATCTTCCGCTCCAAAGGTGTGCTTGATATAATTGCCAATTAATCATAGTGAGATCCATCTGCTTCTGTTGCACCAAGGCTGTGTGAACACTCTAATGGGATACTCTTGGGATGTGTATCAGTCCAAATCAGGTGAAGGCACATCCCTGGCCGAGAAGGAACAGTAACTTATTAGCAGTTAGCATTTTTACAGAAATGCAGGAGCCCCAGGGACAGATTTGCAATTTCCGTTGCCTCTAAGTCTACCTCCATCTTTTCATAGACCTAAATAAGGCTATCACTTCACATGTAAGACTCCTTGGTCTGACTGAGATCCTTACTGTAAGATCCCCAATTGAGTTGGCAGCTGAACCCAAGCCTCTCCTTATACTAAAAATGCTCTAGGGTTGCTTTGGTCCACAATAACACAGCATTCCCTGTAGGATAAGTCTGCTAGTGATGAATCCTCCTAGTTTTCATCTAGGAATGTACTAATTTTTCATTTTTGAAGGATTGGTTTTTTGGATATAGAATTGATTGACATTCTTTTTCTTTCAACCCTTTGAAGATGTCATCTCACTGGTTTTTTGTCTCTATATTCTTTGATGAGAAAATAAATATTATTCTCTTCAGGTATGCTTTGTACATATCTTTCTCTTGCTGCTTTCAATGTTTTGTCTTTGACTTTTGTCACTTTGGTTATAATGTGTCTAGGTATGGAAATAATTGTGTTATTTTATTGGGAGTTCGTTGAGCTTCTTAGATGTGTATATTAATGTTTACAGCCATTATTCATTCAAATATTTTTTTCCTGTCCCCTTCTTTCTCTTCTCATTTGGGATTCCTATTTGTATAGGTTGTTATACTTGATGGTGTCCCATATGTCTCTTAGTGTTTGTTAAATTTCTTCAAACTTTTCTCCTCTGCTCCTCAGATTATTAAAGTATGACTAACTGGAAGTTAGTTCTTGTTTTATTTTAAATCTGGCTTTCTACTGGTCACCGCTGGGTCAGTATAATTTATCAGCCAATAGTTATCAGCCAATAACTGGTAAGAAAATTTTCTTATATGCCTTACTTCTGTTCTCCTGCCATACGACAAAGGGATCTATGTGATAAGGCATGTCTTCAACTTTTAGTCTTTTATTTCCTCCTTGCACAGGATGTCAAGATCAGTTAGAGGTCAATAACACTACACCATTCAGATCCTGAGGAAGATATCTAAGCTTTTCAAAGTTTCCTATGGCCATGTGGTTTTCCAGAACTTCCTCTTAAATTCTTGACTAGGCTCTTATTTTCTGTAACTGAAATCACAGTCTTAGGCGGGAATGATATTGCCAGAAGATGATATTTTTGATAGTGCCCTAGGGTTACAGTGTTTTTTCCCCTGAGATGAAGTCAAATAGACACAATACCCTGAGAATAGAGAGTTCGCACTCAGCTTCAAGTTAGGAGAAAATATTGGTTGTGCTCTAGGGATGGCGTATTTAAAGCAACTGCAAAAGCAATTAGTCATCTCCATTAACTGGCTGTTGGCTTTTTTACAGCAGCTGCCCCACTGAGGTGTTAGAGGGGGCAATGGGAATAACCTCAAATTAAAAATTTTTAAAAGATAAACATTTTAAAAAGATAAAATTTTTAAAAATCCCACAGTTTTACCAAGGTTCGCTAGTTTCTCTGGGATAGATGACTTTCAGTTCAATGTCTGATTTTGATTAATTTCCAGAGTTCTGAAATGGTTGATTTTAGTTGTTTTTCCAGTTATTTTCATGGTTTTTGTGGGAGAGTTCACCAAGGTCCTCACTCTATCATCCTGGAAGTCTATCTTTATGTACTTTTGTACCTTTGTACTTTGTTCCAGCATAGTTTGTGGGGACACGTGACTCACCATCATAGATGCCTGAAGCAAGTGGGTTGGGTGAGTTGAAGAAAGGCCCAAGTGTCTACAAGGAGCTACAGCAAGGAGGAGCTAATCCAGGCAGCTGAGACTTCATCCAATCTTTGTTCCATGAGAGCTGTATAATCAGAGAAATCTGTAAAACCTTTGACATGGTAGGTATCTCAACAACTGGTTACCAGCATTATTTTAGCCTAAGTTGTAAAAAAAAGTACATAAGTAGCTGATTTATTTGTTTATTTTCATAGCAGATTCTACTGGAACTCTGAGCAGTGTCTCCTTTGCCTATCAATGATAGCAATTGTACTGTGGTAAAAAATTCTCATGCTTGACTATGGTTTCATGTTTCAAGTATCTGTCACGTTCCTAAGCTTTTCTTTTCATGGAGCTCTGGAATGCCACTCAGCCCAAACACAGTAGCAGCCCAGAAGAAAAGGGAACTTAAGTCCACAAAGGATAGCCCTTACCAGTGGAAGGTAGAAGTTGGTGCATAAATGCCCCAGTTTCCCATTTTCCAGAGGGCCAATTGTGAAGGTACTTTGGAAGTGGAAGCTATAAAGAGCCTTCTCTGACAGTAGGAGTAGCTGAGAACAGATGGCCATAACTCCTGAGTACCATCCCATGTGAAGACAGTAGGTAGGACAGGCAGTGAGAGCCATGTTTAGGGATGGACAAGGGGAAGAAGAACAAGAATGTAGGGATCAGGGGTAGGCAACAATAATCTAGTGGTGGGCCACACACTACTTTATGTGATGCTTCATTTTCTAGAAGTCTCTATCCATTAAAGAGATATTAGAGGAAAGTTTTCAGCTTTCAGAGAAAGGTAGTGGAACTTGGCAAAGAATAGAGTGGACCTGAGGAAGAATCATGAGAGTTCATTGGGAGAACTATGCTCATTTGAGGGAGGTTGCTCTGCTGCCTTTCGATTCTGAGCAGCAGATGTTCAGAGCTGCCACCTGAAAGTCCAGGTTTTGCTGTGATAAACAAATGAACACATCTGAAAACATACCTTTCTAATCTAAACACGTTACAGACCTGCCATTTTGCAAAATACTGCATCATTTTGTGTGTACAGACTAAGCAAAAATATGGGTATAATTCTTTTCCAATGATTTTACACACAAAAGGAAGCTTTTTATTTCTGTATGCAAATGGTAAGTTAAGGTAGCAATTAGAAAATAGAAACTTATGGCTGATTTACACCATGGTTGATTGGAATGAGCTTGTCTGGCACCTGAAGCTTTTTATCCCTCAAAACAAGATTGGTCAGTGCGTCCTAATGCCCTTAACATTGAAGATTCCAAGACAGCCTGAGCTCTGGTTGCCCACATAGCCACCCTTCATTGTCTTTCTCTCCCTATGCTTGTTTTATACTCCATCCACCTCTTCTAGATCTTGGGACCATTTTTCAAAACAGTGCCCTGCATCCAAGTCCCTATCTCAAGATTGCTTTTCAATGCCACCCAAATTAGATGGTCTCCATTCCATTCATAATGCCTGTGACTGCCCTGCATCCATGAGAATTTACTGATGAGTGAGTAAAATTAAACCGGGCCTTGTGTAATCTGTGACTCTTCTGTGTTGCTCCTTTCCTTACTTCTGACTTCCTGGCTATTCTGGCAATCTTCATTTCTAGCAATTCAATTTTATGTTACAAGTTCAAGCCAAAATTTAGTGCTGGACCACAGATAGGATACTCAACAACAGCAGTGTGAGGAATAAAGAGAAGTCAATTGGAAGATGACTTTGCTTTTAAATGTTTATCTTTACAGAGTGGCAGTACCCTAACAAGCCACGAGGGGACAGCTCTTGAGTCATCTGCAATTCAGTCACTTCTTGTTCCATGTCATCTCCAACCTTTTTATTTAATCTTCTCTACTCCTCTCATTTTGTTTTCTAGATTTACTAGTCTTTGACATGGGTCCATTTCTTTGCCACTTACAAGTGGAATTCTATACCTACAGCAGTTGCTGGCATTGTTGGTCATGGACCAGATGTTTTTCATCTTCCCAACAAAGAACAGTTGAACGGAATTCTCTTAGATAAGGCTCAGTATGCTGGAGAGCTAAGGAATTCCCCCAGTGAAGTTTGCTACCACTCCAGAGATTACAAATCTTAACTATGATAGAATACAATTTAATCTTCATTCCCTGGATGTGTTTTGATGCACAGTACATATTGGTTCACATTTCCACCACATACATGATCCTCCCCAATTTAGACACTATTTCCAAATAGATTTACATCATTACAATAGATTCAAAAGTATAAAATTAATAAAGTTCATTAAGGTAACTTTAAACTTCTTCCTCAAATGTACCGCACCGCCTTTAAAAAAGCCCGTTTTACTTATATTCTATGACCTGTGTGGTTAGATTGAATTATACGTGTGTTAATTTCATGACAGTGTTTAAATTGTATTCTATTTTTTCTTTGAGTTTTATTGAGACCTAATTTAAATATAGCACTGTATATGCTTAAGTTGCACAGCTTAATGACTTGACATATCTATTGTGATATGATTACCATAATAAGTTTACTTAACATCTATCATCTCATATAGATAAAGAAAAAATGATTTTTCCTTGTGATGAGAACTTTAGGATCTACTCTCTTAGTAACTTTCAAATAGATCATATATCAGTGTTAACTACAGTATCATGTTGTACGTTACATCCCAATACTTATATCTCCTATAACTAGAAGTTTGTAACTTTGGACCACCTGCATCCAATTTCCCCACCTCCCACCCTAGTCTCTGGAAACCACAAATCTGATCTCTTTTTCAATGAGTTTGTTTGTTTGGTTCCACATATAAGTGAGATCATACGGTATTTGTCTTTCTCTGTCTGACTTATTTCATTTACCAAATTGCTGTCAAGGTCCATCCATGGTGTCACAAATGGCAGGATTTCTTTTTTATGGCTGAATAGTATTCCACTGTGCATGTGTGTGTGAGTGTGCATGTGTGAGTGTGTATGTATGTATGTGTCTATATATATTTTCCTTATCCATTCGTCTGTTGATGGACATGAAGGTTGTTGCCATGTCTTGGCTATTGTAAATAATGCTGCAATGAACATGAGGGTGCAGACATCTCTTTGACATAGTGATTTCATGTCCTTTACATACATATACACTCAGAAGTAGAATAGCTGGATCATATTGTAGTTCTACTTTTAAGTTTTTGAGGAACCTCCATCCTGTTTTCCATAGTGGCTGTAACAATTTGCAATCCCACCAACAGTGCACGAGGGTTCCGTTTTATCCACATCCTCACCAGCATTTATTATCTCTTGTGTTTTTTGGTGACAGCCACTCTAACAGTCACAGGTGATAACTTATTGTGATTTTGATTTGCATTTCCGTAATGATTAGTGATGTTGAACACCTTTTCATGTAGCTGTTGGTTATTTGTATATCTTCTTTGGAAATATGTCTATTTAGGTCCTTTGTTTGTTTAATTGGATTATTTATGTTTTGCTATTGACCTCTATGAGTTCTTTATATATTTTGGCTATTAACCTCTTATCAGATATATGATTTGCAAATATTTTTTCCATTTTCATAGGTTGTCTTTTCATTTGTTAATCATTTATTTTGCTGTGCAGAAGCTTTTTAGTTTGATGTAGTCCCACTTGTTTATTTATTTTATTGCTTGTAGTTTAGGTGTTATAGCCAAAAAATCATTGCCAAGACCCACGTCAAGGAGCATTTTTCTGATGATTCCTTCTAGGAGTTTTATGGTTTAGGGCTTATGTTTAAGTCTTTAATTCATTTCAAGTTAAATTTTTTGAGTGGTTAAGATAGGGGTCTAGTTTCATTCTTTTACAAGTGAATTTCCAATTTTTCCAGCACCATGTACTGAAGAGACTGTCCTTTCTCCTTTCAGTATACTTGGGTCCCTTGTCAAATATTAGGTAACTATATTTTCATGAGTTTACTCTGAGCTCTCAATTCTGTTCCATTGGACTATGTGTCAGTTTTTATCCAAGTACCACACTGTTTTGATTATTACAGATTTATGATATAGCTTGAAATCAGGAAATGTGATGCCTCTCGCTTTCTTCTTCTCAGGATTGCTTTGATTATTCAAGGTTGTGGTTCCACATAAATTTTATATATTTTTTAATTCATTAAGAATACATTAGACTCTTGGTAGGGATTGCATTGAATCTGTAGATGGCTTTGGCAGTATGGACATTTTAACAATACTCCTTCAATTCATGAACACAAGATATCTTTCCATTTATTTGTGCCGTCTTCAATTTTTTTCATTAATTTCTTGTTGTTTTCAGTGTAGAGATCTTTCACCTCCTCAGTTAAATTTATTCCTAAGTATTTTTTTTTTATGCTATTGTAAATGGGATCACTTTATTTTTCTTCAGATATTCATTATTATTGTATGGACACACAACTGATTTTTTTTGTGTATGTGTGAGGAATATTGGCCCTGAACTAACATCTGTTGCCAATCTTCCTCTATTTTATGTGGGATGCTGCCACAGTGTGGCTTGACGAGTGGTACTAGGTCTGTGCCCAGGATCCCAACTGGCGAACCCTGGGCCTCCGAAGTGGAGCACACGAATTTAACCACTATGCCACGGGGCTGGCCCCACACTACTGATTTTTGTATGTTAATTTTGTATCCTGAAACTTTACTGAATTCAGTAATTAGATCTAACAGTTTTTGGGTGGAGTCTTTAGGATTTCTAATATGCAATCTTGTCACATAAAATTGGAGACAATTTTATTTTTTCCTTTGCAATCCTGACACCTTTTCTTCCTTCCTTCCTTCCTTTCCTCCTTCCCTCCTTCCCTCTCTCCCTCCCTCCCTCCTTCCTTTCTTCTTCTTTTTTTTTGTAGAAGCTCTGGCCAGGACTTCCAGTACTATATTGAATAGGAGTGGTGAAAACAGGCACCCTTATCTTCTTCCTGATCTTAGAGAAAAAGTTTTCAACCTTTTACTGTTGATGTTAGCTGTGAGCTTGTCAACACTTTTATTATGTTGAGGTACATTCCTTTTATACCTAATTTGTTAAGAATTTTTATCATGAACAAACGTTGAATTCTTCAAAATGCTTTTTCTGTATCTATTGAGATGTTTATATGATTTTTTCTTTCATTCTATTAATGTGATGTATCACATTGATTGATTTGCTTATGTTGGGCCATCCTTGCATCCCAGGATAAATCTCACTTGAACTTAGTGTATGATTCTTTTAGTGTGCTGAACTTGGTTTGCTAGTATTTTATGGAGAAGTTTTTCATGTATATTCATCAGGGATATTGGCCTGAGTTTTTTCTTTTCTTGTAGTGTCCTTATCTGGCTTTGGTATCAGGATAATACTGGCCTCATAAAATAAGATGGGGAGAATTCCTTCCTCTTATATTTTTTGGAAGAGTCTCAGAGGATTGGTATTAATTCTTAAATATTTGATAGAATTCACCAGTGAAGCCATCTGATCATTGGCTTTTCTTCACTGAGAGAGTTTTGATCACTAATTCAGCTTCCTTACCAATAACTGGTCAGTTCAGATTTTCTATTTCTTTCTGATTCAGTCTTGGTGGATTGTGTGTCTAAGTATTTGTCCATCTCTTCTAGGTTTTCCAGTTTGTCAGCATATAGTTGTGTATAGTAGCCTCTTTGTATTTCTGTGGTACCAGTTGTAATATCTTCTCTTTTATTTATAGTTTTGTTGATTTGAATCCTCTTTCTTTTTTCTTTGGTTACTCTAGCTAAAAGTTAACAATGTTGTTTATCCTTTCAAAGAACCAACTCTTAGTTTTGTTAAGTTTCCTGTTGTTTACCTGTTCTCTATTTTATTTCTGCTTTAATGCTTATTATTTCCTTCCTTCTGTTAACTTTGGTCTCAATTTATTCTTCTTGTTCTAGTTCCTTGAGGTGTAGAGTTAGGTTGTTTATTTGAGATATTTCTTGTGTCTTAATGTAGGCATTTATTGGTGTGAACTTCCCTCTTAGAAAAGCTTTTATCCCATCTCATAAGTTTTGCTATGTTGTGTTTTCATTTTTGTTTGTATCAAGTTATTTTATTTCCCCTTTAATTTCCTCTTTGATCAGGACAGTATTATTTAATTTCTATATATTTGTAAAGTTTCCAGTTGTCTGCCTGTTACTTATTTCTAGTTTCATACTATTGTGGTCAGAGAAAATACTTGGTATGATTGCAATCTTCTTGGATTTGGTAAGACTTATCCTGTGCCCTAATATATGGTCTATCCTAGAAAATGTTCCATGTGTGCTTGAAAAAAATGTGTAATCTGCTCTTATGATAATGTTTTGTATATGTTTGTTAGGTACATTTGATCTATAGCTTTGTTTAAATCTGCTCCTTCCTTATTGATTCTCTGTCTGAATGATCTATCCATTGTTGAGAGTAGGGTATTAAAGTCTCCAACTATTATTGTATTGATGTTTATTTCTCTTTTTAGCTCTGTTAGTTTTTGCCTTATGTATTTGGGTGCTTCAATGTTGGGTGCATAAATATTTACAACTGGTATATCTTCTTGGTGGGTATTGACCCTTTCTAAACTTATAACCTTCTTTATTTCATTTTACCATTTTTAGTTTAAGGTCTATGTTATCTAATTATAGCTACCCAGAGGGGTTTTTGTTTGTTTGTTACCATTTGCTTGAAATATCCTTTTTGCATCCTTTCACTCACAGTCTGTGTGTGTTATTAAGGCTAAAGTGAGTCTCCTGTAGGCAACATGTCAATTGATATTACTTTCTTATCCATTCAATTATTTTATATATTTTTATTGGAGAATTTAATCCATTTATGTTTAGAGTAATTATTGATAGGTAAGGACTTAGTATTTCCATTTTGTTAATTGTTTTTTGACTGGTTTGCAGATACATTGTTCCTTACTTCTTATCTTGCTGTCTTTTTTTGTGTTATGATGTCTTTTGGTATCAGGATGCTTTGGCTTCTTTTTTTTTTATTGAGTTAATGATAGGTTACAATCTTGTGAAATTTCAGTTGTACATTAATGTTTGTCAGTCGTGTTGTAGGTGCAACACTTCACCCTTTGTGCCCACCCCCGACCCCACCTTTCCCCTGGTAGCCACTAATCTGTTCTCTTTGTCCACATTTTTACATTCCTCATATGAGTGGAGTCATACAGAGATTATCCTTCTCTAACTGGCTTATTTCACTTAACATAATTCCCTCGAGGTCCATCCGTGTTATTGCAAATGGAATGATTTTGTTCTGTTTTACAGCTGAGTAGTATTCCATTGTATATATATATATATATATATATACAGCATCTTCTTTATCCATTCATCTGTTGATGGGCACTTAGGTTGCTTCCATGTCTTGGCTATTGTAAATAATGCTGCAATGAACATTGGGGTGCATAGGACTTTTGGAATTGCTGACTTCAAGTGCTTTGGATAGATACCCAGTAGTGGAATGGCTGGGTCATATGGTAGTTCTATTTTTAATTTTTTGAGGAATCTCCATACTTTTTTCCGTAGTGTCTGCACCAGTTTGCATTCCCACCAGCAGTGTATGAGGGTTCCTTTTTCTCCACAACCTCTCCAACATTTGTTACTATTAGTTTTAGATATTTTTGTCATTCTAATGGGTGTAAGGTGATATCTTAGTGTAGTTTGGATTTGCATTTCCCTGATGATCATTGATGATGAACATCTTTTCATGTGCCTATTGGCCATCTGTATATCTTCTTTGGAGAAATGTCTGTTCATGTCTTCAGCCCATTTTTTGATTGGGTTGTTTGAGTTTTTGTTGTTGAGTTGTGAAAGTTCTTTATATATTATGGATATTAAGCCTTTGTCAGATATATGACTTGCAAATATTTTTTCCCCAGTTAGTGGGTTGTTTTTTTGTTTAAATCCTGTTTTCATTTGCCTTGAAGAAGCTCTTTAGTCTGATGAAGTCCCATTTGTTTATTCTTTATATTGTTTCCCTTCTCTGACAAGACATGGTGTCCGAAAAGATCCTTTTAATAGTGATGTCAAAGAGTGTACTGCCTACGTTTTCTTCTAGAAGCCTTATGGTTTCAGGTCTCACCTTTAGGTCTTTGATCCATTTTGAGTTTATTTTGGTGAATGGTGAAAAAGAATGGTCAATTTTCATTCTTTTACATGTGGCTTTCCAGTTTTCCCAGCACCATTTGTTGAAAAGACTTTCTTTCCTCCATTGTACGCCCTCAGCTCCTTTGTTGAAGATAAGCTGTCCATAGATGTGTGGTTTTATTTCTGGGCTTTCAATTCTGTTCCATTGATCTGTGCACCTGTTTTCGTACCAGTACCATGCTGTTTTGATTACTGTAGCTTTGTAGTATGTTTTAAAGTCAGGGATTGTGATGCCTCCCATTTTGTTCTTTTTTCTCAGGATTTCTTTAGCAATTCTGGGTCTTTTGTTGCCAAATATGAATTTTAGGATTCTTTGTTCTAATTCTGTAAAGAATGTCATTGGGATTCTGATTGGGATAGTGTTGAATCTGTAGATTGCTTTAGATAGAACGGACATTTTAACTATGTTTATTCTTCCAATCCATGTACATGGAATGTCTTTCCATCTCCTTATGTCGTCATCCAATTCTCTCAGAAAGGCCTTGTAATTTTCATTATATAGGTCCTTCACTTCCTTAGTTAAATTTACCCTGAGGTATTTTATTCTTTTTGTTGTGATTGTGAATGGTATTGTGTTCTTGAGTTCTTTTTCTGTTAGTTCGTTATTAGAACATAGAAATGCTACTGATTTATGCAAATTGATTTTATACCCTGCAACTTTGCTGTAGTTGTTGATTACTTCTAAGAGTTTTCCAATGGATGCTTTGGGGTTTTCTATATATAAGATCATGTCGTCTGCAAACAGCGAGAGTTTCACTTCTTCCCTCCCTATTTGGATTCCTTTTATTCCTTTTTCTTGCCTGATTGCTCTGGCCAGGACCTCCAGTACTATGTTGAATAAGAGTGGTGATAGAGGGCATCCTTGTCTTGTTCCTGTTTTCAGGGGGATGGCGCTCAGTTTTTTGCCCATTGAGTATGATGTTGGCTGTGGGTTTGTCATATATGGGCTTTATTATGTTGAGGTAATCCCCTTCTATGCTCATTTTGTTCAGAGTTTTTATCATAAATGGCTGTTGGATCTTGTCAAATGCTTTCTCTGAATCTATTGAGATGATCATGTGGTTTTTATTCCTCAGTTTGTTGATGTGGTGTATCACGTTGATTGATTTGCGGATGTTGAACCATCCCTGTGTCCCTGGTATGAATCCCACCTGATCATGATGTATGATCCTTTTGATGAATTGCTGAATTCTGGTTGCCAAAATTTTGTTTAGAATTTTTGCATCTATGTTCATCAGTGATATTGGCCTGTAGTTCTCTTTCTTCGTGGTGTCCTTGTCAGGCTTTGGTATCAGTGCGATGTTCACCTCATAGAATGTGTTAAGAAGTCTTCCATCCTCCCTAATTTTTTGGAATAGCTTGAAAATGATAGGTATTAAATCCTCTCTGAAAGTTTGGTAGAATTCCCCAGGAAAGCCATCTGGTCCTGGGGTTTTATTCTTTGGGATGTTTTTGATTGCTGTTTCAATCTCTTTCCTTGTGATTGGTCTGTTCAAATTGTCTGCTTCTTCTTGAGTGAGCTTTGGGAGATTGTAGGAGTCCAAGAATTTATCCATTTCCTCCAAGTTATCCATTTTTTTGGCATATAGTTTTTTGTAGTATTCTCTTATAATCCATTGTATTTCTGCAGAGTCTGTTGTTATTTCTCCTCTTTCATTTCTGATTTTGTTTATTTGAGCTTCTCCCTTTTTTTCTTTGTATGTCTGGCTAGGGGTTTGTCGATTTTATTTATCTTCTCAAAGAACCAGCTCTTTGTTTCACTGATCCTTTCTACCGCCTTTTTCTTTTCAATAGCATTTATTTCTGCTCTGATTTTTATTATTTCTCTCCTTCTTCTGATTTTGGGCTTTATTTGTTCTTCTTTCTCTAGTTCAGTTAGGTGTAGTTTAGGATTGCTTATTTGGGATTTTTCTTGTTTGTTAAGATGTGCCTGAATTGTGATGAATTTTCCTCTTAATACAGCTTTTGCTGTATCCCATATCAGTTGGTATGGCATGTTATCCTTTTCATTTGTTTCCAGGTATTTTTTGATTTCTTCTTTAATTTATTCAATGATCCATTGCTTGTTCAGTAGCATATTGTTTAGTCTCCACATCTTTGTGCCTTTCCCAGCTTTTTTCTTGTAATTAATTTCTAGCCTTATAGCATTATGATCGGAGAAGATGCTTGTTATTATTTCAATTTTTTTAAATTTGTAGAGGCTTGCCTTTTTTCTCAACATATGCTCTATCCTTGAGAATGTTCCATGTGCACTTGAGAAGAATGTTTATTCTGCTGTTTTACGATGAAATGATCTATATACGTCTATTAAGTCCAATTGTTCTAGTTTTTCATTTAGCTCCACTATTTCCTTGTTGATTTTCTGTCTGGATGATCTGTCCATTGATATGATTGGGGTGTTGAGGTCCACAACTATTATTGTGTTGTTTTTAACAGCTTCCTTTAGGTCTGTTAACAGTTGCTTTATGAACTTTGGTGCTCCTATGTTGGGTGCATAGATATTTATCAGCGTTATTTCTTCTTGATGAAGTGTCCCTTTGATCATTATATATTGTCCCTCTGTGTCTCTCTTTACCTGTCTTATTTTGAAATCCACTTTGTCTGATATAAGAATTGCAACACCTACTTTCTTTTGCTTTGCTATTAGCTTGAAGTATTGTCCTCCACCCCTTCACTCTGAGCCTGTGTTTGTCCTTGGGGCTGAGGTGTGTTTCCTGGAGGCAACAAATTGTTGGATCTTGTTCTTTAATCCATTTTGTCACTCTGTGTCTTTTTATTGGAGAGTTCAATCCGTTTACATTGAGGGTGATTATTGATGCATGTGGACTTAATGCTGTCAATCTGTTGCTCGTTATCTGGACTTCCTGCATTACCTTTGTTTCTCATCCTGTGTGCTTTAGCCTACCCATTGAATACTGCAATTTCTTATGCTGGATTTCTTAGATTTTTCCTTATTTATGTTTTGTGGCTCTGTTCTGTTTTTTAGTTTAGTGGCTACCCTGCAGTTTGTATTTAGAATATCGTGTATAATATAGTCTATTCTCTGGTGGTCTCTTACTTACTTGGCCTAGACTGATTTAGTCCCTTTGCTCTTCCCCTCCTAAATTATTATTTTCATTTCTTATACCAACTCGTGTTATGAGTTTGTAGTTAGAGTGATAAGATCATCTTTGCTTTGGTAGTTTCCTTACCTTTATCTTAATGCTATAGTTGAATATTTGCTATCCTATTCTGGTTCTATCTATCTGTCTCTGTAGCTGCCCTGAAGCAAGAAGGGTTAATAATCACTGGAAAAGGCTTTCCAACAAACTGTGACCTGGAGGTGAGAAGGCCAGTTAGCCAATGATGGGTAAGACTCCAGGGAGAGGCAACTTAAGCCAGGCGCCGGTCGCCTGGGGGCACAGATGGAGACATGATATCGATATCGGGAGCAGGAGGGGCCGTTGCCTAGGAGACATTGCCTACTCCCAGATAAAAATATACAAGCACAGCAATAACATGATAATATCAAAACAGAGGCCGAGGGAGGGTTCCTTGAGAAATCACTAAGAATTCTTGGCATTCGCTGATTACTTCATCCAGAACACCTGTGTATGTTTAACAGATGTAAGCTATATATATATTGAAATGTTGGTATTCTAAACTCAGAGTGGCCATCAGCCCTCTCCGCATCTATCCTGATGTGTACATTGGATTGTGACACTGACAGTCTCCCTACTCTGTGGTTTGTGATCCCTTTCTCTCTTTTTTCTTTTTTTAGGTATGAGAGCCTTCTTGAGGATTTCTTGTAGTGGAGGACTTTTGGTTACAAATTCCCTTAACTTTTGTTTGTCTGGAAAAGATTTAATTTCTCCCTCTTTTCTGAAGGATATTCTTGCTGGATAGAGTATTCTTGGCTGAAGATTTTTATCTTTTAAAGTTTTGAATATGTCACTGCATTCTCTCCTAGCTTGTAAGGTTTCTGTAGAGAAATCTGCTGAAAGTCTGATAGGAGTTCCTTTGTAGGTTATTTTCTTCTGTCTTGCTGTCCTGAGTATTCTTTCTTTGTCTTTCATTTTGGCCATTTGTACTACTATATGCCTTGCAGTAGGTCTTTTTACATTGACAAATCTAGGAGATCTGAAAGCTTCCTTTATACACATTTCTCCCTCAATCCCTAGACTTGGGAAGTTCTCTTCTATAATTTCATTAAGCACACTTTCTGCTCCATTTTCCTTTTCCATGTTCTTGGGAATTCCTCTGATCCTTAAATTGTTTCTCCTCATTGAATCCACTATCTCTCGGAGATTTTCCTCATTCTTTTTAATTCTTAGCTCTCTTCCTCTGTCTGGAGCCATTCAGCCTGTCTATCTTTGATTATGCTAATTTGCTCCTCTGTGGTGTCTCCACGGGCATTCAGGGAATCTGTATTCTGTTTTATCTGGTCCATCATGTTTTTCATCTCTAGTAATTCTGTTTGATTCTTCTTTATAATTTCAATCTCTTTTGTGAAGTAACTCCAGAACTCGTTGGCTTGTTTTTCTTTCTCTCTACCTCATTGAGTTTTTTGATTAATAGCTTGATTTGATTTGATTATATTTGATTTGATTATAGCTACTCTGAACTCATTTTCACTTAGTTTACCTATTTCCAAGTCCTCAGGACTTAATTCTGTGTTTTTATTCTTTTCCTTCTGGTCTGGAGCTTTTATAAATAGCTGGATGGTAGAGGAGTGGTTTTTGCGCATGATGGTATAATTCGGTTTCAGTTACAGCCTGTCACCACTAGATGGGGGTTGAGAGCTGCACGTTCTGAGCTCTCTGCCTTTGGGCAAGATGGTGGCACCCAGCGCAGTTTGCTGGGAGGGAGGGAAGTTTCTCTCGTGCGCGGATCTGGATTCTGATCAGCTCTGTTCTCTGGTCTCCCACGGCCCTGGCTTTATGGGGTCCCTGTGCATGGAAGCTTTCCCCCATCAGAGGGCTTCCACTATACCGGTGGTGGGAGTCCTGGATGATCCCCTGGTCGAGCGGCCCCTCCCCCACTACTTCCTGCACCTGCGGCACCGATCCCAGTCTCTAGGGGAGGGAGTGAAGTTCTCTCTTACCCTGTTCCAGCTCCTCCGAGGCCAGCTGCAGCCTCTCCGTCCTCTGTCTTCTTCGTGCTGTAGGTCTCTGATGGTCTGGCATTAGGTTTATTAGGTGAAATTCAGTTTTTCCAATCCTTTGTTGTAGTTTGGAGGGGAGAGAGTCCTGGGTCAGCTCACCCTGCCATTTTGCTCTGCCTCCTTCCTGCTTTGGCTTATCATTGTCTTCTGTGTAATTGCTACAGGATTTTCCTTTGTGGGTTACCATGAGGCTTACATAAAATATCTCAAAATTATAACACCATATTTTAACTAAGAACAACTTAACTTCAATAGCATTCCTAAATTTTAAACTTTTACTTCTCTGCCTCCACATATTAGGTCACCGATGTTACAGAATACATATTTTTTTTTAATATTGTTGCCCAATAACCTGATTTTAGTTATGGTTATTTTTATACATTTGTTTTTAATTTTTTGAGTAGTAAGTGAATTATGCATCACTATTACCATTTTACAAAATCTAGCTTTGACTATATATTTACCTTTATCAGTGAGTATTATGCTAGCTTCTTATGATTTTATGATATTAATTAGCATCCTTTTACTTCCACTCAAAGAACTTCCCTTAGCATTTCTTGTTGGACAGTTCTTTTTTTTTTTTGAGGAAGATTAGCCCTGAGCTAACATCTGCTGCCAATCTTCCTCTTTTTGCTGAGGAAGACTGGCCCTGAGCTAACATCCGTGCCCATCTTCCTCTACTTTATGTGTGGGATGCCTACCACAGCATGGCTTGCTGAGTGGTGCCATGTCCACACCCGGGATCTGAACCAGCAAACCCCAGGCTGCCGAAGTGGAACATGCACACTTAACCACTGCAATAGTGTCAAGATTAAAGGTGATAGGGAGGAGGGCAATGAGGTGACCACATATGAATACCAGCACCACATCTTCTGGGTCTGCTTAGAGACAGCACAAAGCTTTGAGGTTGTATTCAGCAAAATCTACCAATAACTTCCATGGCCATCCCCCTGGGAGCCTGGTTATAAATAGAGAGCTAGCTAATCTGTCCCATCTCTACTACATTTCCTTAGAACAAATTGAGTAAGTGCACATGGTAAGATCAGTTTCAACATCTAGTACTATTAAGAGTAGAAAATCATGTGCAATTGAAAGTATATACTTCTTAAGTGAGATTTAGGCATTCTGAAAACAAACTCAACTATCCTACTGGAGATAGGTACCTAGGAGGAAAAATGTTACATCATTTCAAAAATATTTGAATATATTTGTCATACATACACACACATGTGTAATGCAAGTCAAAGATTAGGGCAACATTGATTAGCAATATCTGCTTTGCACTTGTAAATGAAAGTCAAACACATGCCCTCAGATTTTAGATTGTACAGACAAGAGAAATTTGACTGGAGAACTTAATACAAGACAAATTAATAGCTGTGGAACATTATAAACAATTAAAATAACTGCACTAAAACTTCATATAGCACAGAATAAAATGACCTTTGCTTATTATTTTCAACTTTTAAGACTATATATGAATGATATACTGGACAAAGATAGCCGAAGTAAATGTGATAAATCCTTTAAAATGCCTTTACTTTTAAACCTATGGGAATAATAGATGGGCTATGGAAGGAACACATATATAAATTATTCAAAATTCTCTAATTGCTGGATTGGAAATTTGGTTCTATAGATTTTGTTATGGTATGCTTTTTTATAAATAAGAAATTAAAACCAAGTTATATGACCTATATATTTAATATAAACATGAATGGTTTTGCTTCTACCCTGCTTGCCAATTAGATCACCTTTATCTTCTTACAGGACAATAACAGATTTCACTTGTTAAAGATTCCCACCTCTAAGTGCAACTCTTCCTTGGACTCTTGGATTACCATAGGCACTGTGTGGTTCATGCCCCACAGACTCCATTCCTCATTGCAGCACACTTGAAGACCCCTGCCTACCCTTAAACACTTGTGGCTCAATTGGGATGAGTATCATGCTTGTCTTGGAATCTCTTTCAAGTTATTATTTGTGGCTTAGAAGTCTCCCTTTTCAATATCTATCCCATATTTTGCACTTTCTAGATCATCAAAAACTATATAAATGGAAATTAACTGGGCATTACCACAACTGATCCAACCCTCTCTGTGACTGCAATATATTCCTGCAATGTTTTTCCAGATGGACCTCTCGTTGCATCTGTTTTTGACCATTCTAGCTTATTTATCTTTGTTCACTTGCTTCTATAGTTTTTAGCCTAGTACATTACCACCTAGAGGATTCTTTTGTTACCTTAAAACCATTTGTGCATCTTCCCCTAGAGTCTTATAGTATCTTGCCAAGCCGGAAAAGATGAAAATCCTGAGTAGGGCACCACAGGGAGAAAAACATCTGAAAACTACTCTGATGTGACTGTAATTCACTTACTCTTTGAACTTTTCTAGTCAATGACCGCCTTAAACCACTGCATCAGCTTTTCCAGTTTAGTTCATTGTATACTCCGATTTATGTTTTCCCTTGTCTACTAAACAAATGTAGCCTGACTCCACTGCAGAACCGACTTTAAGATGAATATTATAGGAGTTATCTGAAGAATAGAAAATCTAAACAGACTGTTTACTAGTCAGGAGATTGAATCAGTAATCAAAAACCTCCCAATAAACAAAAGCCCAGGAGCAGAAGGCTTCACTGGTGAATTCTATTAATCATTGAAAGAATTACTACCAATCCTTCTCAAACTCTCCCAAAAAATAGAGGAGGAAGGAACACTTCCAAACGCATTTTATGTGGCCAGCATCACCATGATACCCTGGTCAGATAAAGACATTACCAGAAAACTACAAACATGATGAAAATAGATTAAAAAATCCTCAACCAAATATTAGCAAACTAAATTTAGCAGCCCATTAAAGGGATCATATACCGTGATCAAGTGGGATTTATTCCAGGGAGCAAGCATGGTTCAACATCTATACATCAATCAATGGGATACAGCACATTAACAAAATGAAGGATAAAAATTATATCATTTCAATAGATACAGAAAAGACACGATAAAATTCAGCAACTATACATGATAAAAACTCTCAAAAACTTGGTACAGAGGGAATGTACTTCAACCTAATAAAGGCCATATATGACAAACCTACTACCAACATCATACTCAAAGGTGAAAAGCTAAAAGCTTTTCATCTAGTATCAGGAATAAGACAAGGATGCCTACTCTTGTCACTTTTATTCAACATAGTACTGGAAGTCCTAGCCAGAGCTATCAGGAAAGAAAAAGAAATAAAAGACATCCAAATCAGAAAGGAAGAAATAAAATTGTGTCTGTTTGAAGTTGACATGATACTACATACAGAAAACTCTAAAGATTTCACCAAAAATTTATTAGAACTAACAAATGAATTCAGTAAAATTGCAGGATACAAAATTAATACAAACATCAGTTGCATTTTTACACAATAACTATCAGAAAGAGAAATTGAGAAAACAATCCTATTCACAACTGCACCAAGTAGAATAAAATACCTAGGAATAAATTTAACCAAGGGGCTAAATGACCTGTATACTAAAAATTGTAAGATATTGACAAAAGAAATTGAAGACAACATAAATAAATGGAAAGATATTCTGTGCTTATGGATTGGAAGACTCAATATTGTTAAAATGTCCATAGTACCCAAAGCCATCTAAAGATTCAATGCAATCCCTATCAAAATTCCAGTGGCATCTTGCACAGAAATAAAACAATCCTAAAATTTGTCTGGAACCACAAAAGACACTAAATAGCCAAAGTAATTATGAGAAAGAAGAACAAAGCTAGAGGCATCATACTCCCTGAGTTCAAAATATATTACAAAGCTGCAGTAATCAAAATAGTATAGTATTGGCATAAAAACAAACACATAGATTAATGGAACAGAATAGAGAGCCCAGAAATAAACATATAGATATGGTCAATTAATTTATGGCAAAGGATCCCAAAATATGCAATGGAGAAAGAGTAATCTCTTCAATAAATGCTGTTGGGAAAACTGGGTAGCCACATGAAAAGAATGAAGCTGGACCACTATTTTATACCATGTACAAAAATCAACTCACAATGGATTAAAGACTTGAATGTAAGACCTGAAATCTTAAAACTCTTAGAAAAAAACATATGGAGTAAGCTCCTCGACATTGATCCTGACAATGATTTTTTGGCTTTGACCTCAAAAGCAAAGGCAACACCAAGAAAGATAAAAACAAATGGGACTATATCAAATTAAAAAGCTTCTGTGCAGCAAAGGAAACCATCAACAAAATAAAAAGGCAACCTACTGAATGGGAGGAAATATTTTCAAGTTATGTATCTAATATCGGGTTAATATCCAAAATATATAAAGAATTCCTATAACTCAATAGCAAAAAACCCCCAAACAATCCAATTAAAAAATAGGCATTGGAAGTGAGTAGACATTTTGCCAAAGAAGTCATACAGTTGATCAATAGGTACATGAAAATGTGCATCACTAATCATCAGAGAAATGCAAATAAAAACCACAATGCAATATCACCTCACACCTGTTAGAATGGTTATTATAAAAAAGACAAGAAAATAATGTGTTGGTGAGGATGCAGAGAAAAGAGAACCCTTGTGCACTGTTGGTGGGCATGTAAATTGGTGCAGCCACTATGGAAAATAGTATGAGGTTCCTCACAAAATTAAAAATAGAACTACCATATGATCTAGCAATCCTGCTTCTGGGTATTTATCTAAAGAAAACAAAATCACTATCTTGAAAAGATATCTGCACTTCTACATCCAGTGCAGTATTATTTACAATCACCAAGACTTGGAAACAACCTGGGTCCATCAATGAACAAATGAATAAAGAAAACATGGTGTGTGTGTATTGTTCAGCCATGAGAAAGAAGGAAGTCCTGCCATTTGCAACAACATGGATCGAACTTTGAGGGCATTATGCCTAGTGAAATAAGTCAGAGAGGGAAAGACAAATAATGCATAATCTTACTTATATGTGAAATCTAAACAAACAAACCAACCAAACTCACAGAAACAGAGAACAGATTGGTGTCAGTGGTAGGCAAAATGGGTGAAGGGGATCAAAAGGTACAAACTTCTAGTTATAAATAAATATTGGGAATGTAATGTAAAACATGGTGACTATAGTTAACAATGCTTTAGTGTATATTTGAAAGTCACTAAGGATGTAGATCTTAAAAGTTTTCATCATAAGAAAAAGAATTTGTTACTATGTGAGGTGATGGATGTTAACTAAACTTCTTGTGGAAATCACTTCATAATATATACATATGTCATACCGTTATGATGTACACCTCAAACTAATACAATATTATATGTCAAGTATATCTCAATTTAAAAAATATGATAATTTCCTAGGACTCACTTTACTGTCCAGTGAGCCTCCTAACACCATCATACACGAATTGCCTCTGTACTCATTGAGCAGTTCTGCTCCTGTATTTTCTGGTTCTGAAACGTACCTTGAGTCTTTAATTTTGCCTTCTTTAATTCCTTTATTACCTTTCCTAGATTCTGTTCCCTAATTTGGTAAATCTCTTGAGAAATGATTCCAAGGAGGGTCTAGGGGACTGAACATCCAGATCCATATCAACCGCTTAGGATGCCCCAAACAACAATGCGGCTCAGCAGAGCTTCATTACTTTCCACGCAACAGGATAGCTGTCTATTGAAGATATTCCACAGAAATTAGAGTACATTCTTAAAATACTGGAATTCCTTTATATTCAAATTGTTCCCTGTGAAGAATTGTTAGTGTCATCAAGTCGATTCCGACTCCTAGCGACCCTGTGTACAGCAGAATGGAACGCTGCCTAGCATTTTTGTGCCATCCTCTCACCTTCTGATGCTTTATCAGACAATGCTCTACCTACTGCTATTCCTAGGGTTTTCATAGCCAATTTTTTTGGAAGTGGGTGGGCCAGGTCCTTCTTCCCAGTTTGTCTTAGTGTGAAAGCTCCGCTGAAACCTGTCCACCATAGGTGACCCTGCTGGTATTTGAAATACTGGTGGCATAGCTTTCAACATCACAGCAGCACGCAGCTGCCTCAGTATGACAGTTGACAGATGAGTGGTGTGATTTCCCAAGCAGGAAAAGAACCTGGGCCATGCTGATGAGAGCACCAAGTGATAACCACTAGACCATCAGGGCTGGCAATTGTGAAGAATGGCAGTCTAGTTTAAGGAAAAGAATAGAAAACACACCAACCATTTTAATTTCTAAAAATACAATTTTCCATGCAACTAGATCGACTTCATTGATACCTTCCCATTCTGAGCTTACCACTGCTATTGACTATTAAGAGGTTCAGTAAGGGAAATGTCCTGAAGGATATTTGACGAGCTAGAAGAACCTTCAGGTAACAGCTTGTATGGAATATTGACAGAACGCATACACTGCAGTTAGAATATTTCTTTAGGCCATAGCTATTCTGCCATTATTTTGAGAAATATAGATACTCTAGAACTGCATCAAAGGCATTGGGAATTTGCGACGGCAACTTGGTTTGCAATGAGAGGCAGGTGGCTTTTCATGGAGTTGTATTTGCAAAGAAAACACACTTTCAGTTAAATTTCTTTGAAGGTAGCTTTAGGAGAGTCTCCTCTGCTTCATCCCTCTGTCACCTCCTGGAACCATACCTTCCTCCTGAGAGAAATGATTTTAGGTTTTTAAATAGCATTTCTTCTACCATACTAGAAGGTCTGCCTTTAATCCCCTACTTCCATGACCATCCCCTCTGTTTTATTCATTCCTTCTACATACATAGGATGGTCCTATATTGCACTATACAGGGTTATGATAACTGATTTCTAACCGGCCAGCTAGGAACTATACTTGTAATCTTCATGGGTGACCTCATTTCAGACATTATGTAATTTGTCTTGATTACCATGAGGGTTGAAAGAAAATTTGTAAAGTGTTTATGGAATTCTGCCTGTGATAAAGTCTTCAATAAGCCTGTATCAAATTAAGTGCAGTTTAAGTCAGGACAGAGAGTGCATATTCCTAAAGCAAGAGGCAGAGATGATTTCCAGATGCTCCTGTCTGCCATTAGGCTGGGCCTTGCTTTGTTCAAGCAGGAGTTAGGATATAGTCATAGTTTGACAGAGAAAAGAAAGGCCCTGTCTATTTGTCCAAACTAATCTGAAAAAGCCTCTGGGATCTCTACCTCTGCCTCTGTAGAGGTAATCTCTACAGGTATAATCTCTCCAGGTATAATGATCCAGGTATAAAAGAGCAATTGATAATAGCCATCATTGAGAGGCTTTTATTCAACTAAATGAATGACAGAAAAGAGTCAGCTTCACATTGGAGAGACCTGACATGCTAAGGTACCAACTGGTAGGAGAACAAATAAAAAGGGGTAAAAATGTCCTTCTATGCCATCCATAATTTGTTCTTCTGCAACATTTAGATACCACCTTCCTGATTCTCTGTGTTACCTGGGCTCTCAAGATAGGAATTGTGGAGAGGGAATTATCAAAATACGCATGGCCAAGTTCAAGGAGAATTTACTTCAGATGTTGCCTTTATGTCTTCCTCCTGAAATTTACATCACTCTAGATTTCCATTATTTAATGTGTAATTGACCTTCACCCAGGAACTTTTCATGATGTTGGAAATTGATAATTTGGGGTCTAACATCAACCCAGTAATAGTCTGAAAGTGTATAAGTGGATTGTGTTGCTCTATCTATGAAAAAGATAGTGAGTCTAACTTTAAGACTGCTAAACTAGCTTTTTAATTCAAGACAGTCTGCTTTTGCAATTCCTCTTGCAAGAAGATTGTGACCCTCCTTGAGACCCTGGTTTCTCACTTACCAGTCAAATTAGGAAGTTCTTCAGTCCCATGAACCTCTAAAGTGGATACTTGGGATGGGAAAGAGGGAATGAAGGTTTATATATTGCAAAGTCACTTGCAAATTTCTCAATGCTTTCTGAAATTTATCAGAGAAGACTTTTATTTGCTATCCATTAAAATCTGGGTAAAACAGCTACTTTTTGAAAATGAATGCAATCTCATATTTATTTGAGAAGACTAAAAAAGAATGCCAGAGAATTGTGGGAGGAGAAAAACCCACCAAATCTGTTAGCTCAAATCTTTAATAAAAGATGAGAACAGCTCAAGATGACTGCTCTGCAGGAAACAAGTAGCTTAAAGTTTTTATGGGAAAGATTGAGGCAGTTCAAAGTTCAATTTTATGCTCAGAATTTTTCACTCTTTAGATTCTCAGAAAGTCTGAGGAAATTGAACTTCAGTTAATCACAAGACAGACGCAAGGCTGAGGCTGCAGCTTAGCAGATGGTGGGTCAATTTGAGTTTAGCAAGGTGAGTGGAGAGGAATAGTTGGGGGCAAGGTCTTGCCATAGTCAGTAGAAAATTATCAGTCCTTCAGCATCTTTCACAGTATAAGTAAACCAATAGTGCCAACCCTATAGTTTGGATAAACAATGTCTTCTAAAAGCAAAGATTTTAGTTAGCACTCCAAAAATCCCAGAGTAATTAAGGGAATGCTGATATTCGAATGTCACCCAGACTTCGAACACATCCTTTGCCATATCTTCACTGATTAAATGAAGGATGTGGCTGCCATGGAGGTGCTTTGCTCAGATGTGCCTTCAATACTTGCTGGTGGTGGGGGAGCACAGTTGGTTAACAGGAACATTTGGGTGTATTCTGGTATTCATGGCAAGGCCAGGCTTCCCCAGGGCTGCTCCTAGCCAATGAGTGAGCACAGTGGAGATACCCGAGCTGGGCCATCCCCACATGACTGGCACTGGGATTTTTTAACTCCCAGAGTTCCACAGTGGTAAATGGCTTGGTAATGCACCATTAGCTTCCTTTTCTTCCCTGTCTCTTATGCTTATACTAGTATTTCCTGAAGATTATTTCCCAAATAAACTAGTGTACTTGTGTCCTTGTTTCATGATCTGCTGTTGATGGGAGCTAAACTAAGACAGCGGGCAACTGAAACCTGTTTTCCCCACCTGGGTATTGCCAGGCCTTAATGTATGGATAGCAGAAATAATGTAGAAAATTTGCTATTTTAATGGATAGCAAATAAAAGCTTGAGATCAATATCCATTTCCATTTCTATATGTGAATATCCTGGTTCTATGAGAATTTATGTAGTGGAAAGTTAATGGGCGTTAGTCAGTATTTGTCATCATATCTGCCTTGCTCAGTATTTGAGGTCCCTCTGGTTACAGCAGTCAGGAGCCAGAGGTAAAGCAATCTTAAACCTGAGAATCTGGTTTCTGCTTCTCCTAATCTCAAGAAAACACAATCCTCTAGGGTTTTTTTTTTTCTATTTATTCACTCACTGTTTGTACTACATAACAGGAGGGAAGGCTCACCACCCTGACCAAGCTCGATATAAGGGTTTCCCTGGCACATGGCTGAGCTCAGAAGCCAGAATCAGTCCTTGCTCCCTTGCACCTGACTCATTGCTTATTCTGCCACCTGCATGTAATTCAAATCCAGGTCTTTAAAAACAAGTCTAAAAGAGCCTAGCTTTTTCATTTTGATTTCTTTACTGCTTTTTGGATTTCCCTGCCTGTTGCATGGTGTCTGCACTCTGAGCAGCATTTTTGCGTTGTTGTCCTAGACCTTTGTGTTTTAGACTGAGGGCTGTCTACTATCCTACAGAGAGGACTGTTAGACAAAGCCCAACACATCAGAAATTGAGCATGAGCATGCTCAGGGAAAGACTGTCAAAACATTGCAATCTTCTGGTTGGTTGGTTCTAGACTTCCCGCTAGAGAATTACAGTGCTGACAACTGTATTCCCTGCAGTAATTCTTAGCTGCTGGAGAACTCAACCTCCTCAGAACTCTAGTGAAAAGAATCACAGCAGTATTCTTGGTGTCCCTTTTCCTTGGTACTGCAGAGAAGCTCATTTGTAGCCTAACATGCCTAGAAGTTACCTCATTTCCTTCCTGGTAAGAGCAAATATGAATTCTGATTGATGGCAGTCCTGCTGCCATCATCAAGACAAGGTATGTCAGGCTGCAAAATCAGTTGTAGTGTGAACATCTCTCCACCTGGCTTCTTCTGACTTCAGGCTGCGCTGAATAAACCTGTGACATTGACCACATGCCAGGAGACCAGAGCCTGAAACACAAGTCCTTTGAGCAGGAGGCCTAGACCTGCGAAGGTTTAGGAGAGCATTTGAGGGTGGTTTATTTGTCACTGCTGTTTAATCCTTCTTCAACCTCCTCCGTGTTTATTCACTGTTCAAGTTCCTGGAGAAGGTCTCCCAACATTTCTTTAGAGGAAAGAAGAGATATATGACTTCATGGAATTGACATCTGGGATCAGGCCCATTTCCCTCTGACTTTCTAGGCCAGTGTTAGAGGGTCAAAGCAGGTAATTACATTGCTTGCTGAAGATGAATACAGAGAAGACTGTTTAGTATTCAGCTTAAAGAAAATAAACAACTATATATGAAGGCTTGGGCCCCTATAATGTTGCTACTGGGTCTCATCACCTCTAATCTAAGATCACCTCTAAGATCAGCCTCTAATTTGCCTTAGATTGGCAGATAGTCACATATTTGGATGCGTTAGTATGAAAGAAATTGCAATATTTCTGAAGCTATTTAACATGGTTCTACCCTTTATTAAAACTCAAGACAATTCAGATAACTTCAGATAAGCCACCTGGTAATAGGCTTCCTCTCATATTTTATAGAAAAATAAATTGAAACTCTACTTCTGTGAAAAGAGAAGACTACAAATAGAAGTTAGTATTGAAGCCTAAATAGAGACCTTAGTTTAAGCAGAATGTTCTGGTATTCTCTTAAGAAGCACATATTTCCCTTGCCACTTCGTATCCCCACCCCCAACATCTGCTATAGGTGGGGATATACCTCTGGAGTTGTTTCATTAGGCTCTTGGAAAGAGCCCAAATTCTACTTGGGTCATGTATTTTTTATGAACATGGCTGCCATTCTCCTCTACAGTGTGGCTACTGAGACCCAGAATTCCACACTACATATCCAAAATCCCCCACACCCCTCTCCCACCAAAGTCGAGATTATTCCACACGATAGACACAATTCGACCAACGCCAGATTCTTGAGTTCACATTCATCTTCTCAAGCACTGGAAGAGCTGGTTCATCTTTCTATAACACATCTTCTCCACAGTGAATGGACTCTACTGAAATTGCTTTCCATGTTCCACAAACCTGAAATATACACTCCATTTTTATCCGCTTTTCTGAGGCATCAGAATCACAGATCATAAAAAAAAAAATTAAGACAGTGGAAAAGAATCAAATGATGACAGTGAGTAGAACAAGGAAAAGTAGGGCTATAGTGATAAATAGATGACACTAGGATGCCTTTTAGGGCCCCAGTAACTCTTACCATTGCTATATCTTGTGGCACTGCAAAAGCCATATCAGAACAGATGTAGACCATGGATGCTGGGTTCACAAATAAACTGCTCTGATGACAGCACTTTTGAGTGAGGCCTAGGCCAGTGGGCAGTTTTATGCATGTATCTGTGGGTCAGGGAGTATCCATTTTATGAAGAGGACCACTGAACGACCAAGCTCCAATGGAGAATAAAGTCCTGGGTTCTACTCCTGACTTACATATAGGATCATTTCAGTCCTGGATAGAGGATCTTGTGCTACATTCTGTTAGTATGTTGAACTGTTCATTTGGAAGGAGTGTGGAATAGGCTTCCTTATAATAAGGAAGGCAAAGTGATAAGGACCATCCTCAATACATCAATGGGGCTCTGAGGGGAGATCGAGTCTATTATCTTCAGGAGATTTCTAACAGAAGGGACAGGTCAGCTTTGAATTCAAGAAGTAACTTTCTCCTTCAGGCAGATTATATGAATCAGAGGCAGGATAGTTTGACCCCTCTTTGAAGAAGGAGGAGGAGAAAGAGGAGGATGACGAGAAAGAAGAAGGGGAGGAGGACAAGGACCTGGAGGAGGAGGAGAAGGAGGAAAACACCCCCAGCTCACATAAATCTGTCACTAAAACACATTAATGCTACTTGATCTAGAAAAGAAAACAAATAAAGATGTTAAATTCTTTGATGACTTCATAATGTGTCAACTTGGCTTGTCTGAACTATATTTCCACAATTCATTTTCTTGTGTGTTTCCAGTTAGGGTGGGTCACAAGGGAGATTCCTGAGATATTTGGAGGGCCGAAGGGAGGCAGCAGCCATTGCGTATTTCACACACGTTGTTATTGGTCTGCTGACTTTTCTCCTTGGCATGAAGTGGTAGCTGAGCCTACAACTGCTCTACCTTTCCCAGGTTTCTTCTTCCTCTTCTCTAACTCCTGGGCCAAGTATGTGTGTTTAGTTCTGTGAGGGACCCTGCATTTTGCAGGACACCCTCATCACCAGGGTCAAAGGCAACAAGAACTGACAATGATTTCAGTTTGTCCTTGAGGGGTTTCAGCTTTAACTTGTGAGTTCAGCTTGCCCTTGATTTCTCCTACTTTACATCCACCTTCCCTTTCTAACTGGCTCCCCTGTGGGCTTCAAGCTTCAGAAGATGCTGAGGCAATAGGTTTATGTTCATACTGTAGTACCGTATGTAAGTGGTGAGACTCAAGATTGACTTTTATACATCCTCCAGTTATTCTGAACTATATTATTAAATAACATTACTAAATATAAGCACTTAAATAAAGGAATGAAGAAACAGCATTACAAAATGGGGTCTACATTTTGTGCGGGGTATTTTTGACACAGTTAGAACTTCAAAAACATTAAGAGGCCCTGGCTTGGGTCAATGCCTTAGGGACCCCCTTCCCCCACTGGGTGTTCTTGTCTTGAATATTACACAAGCATAAATGCCAAGATTAAATTCTGAGCTAGAGGGCATTTTCCTAATTCATGCAAAGGAGCTAGGAGTTTCCTGAACTAGACCACTCCAGTGTTAGGGATGTAATGTATAGAATGAATGGCAATCTGTCTGAAGAAGGATACCATATTAGAGAAGGGGCCTCCCTAAGATCGCTGACTAGAACTTGGTGTTGGATTTGAGTCTCAAATCAAATTCTCAAAGTCAGTTTCTCTCTCACACTCACCCTTCTGCTCATTTAGTTACCTCAATAAAATTCAAGGCAGTGACATTTTAATATCACAGAACCCTCAGGGCAGGTGTCTGTTGCTAGCTCTGAGCAGTGAGAGACAGAACCTAGAAGACTGCTGCTATTCTTTGGGGACAGAAGAGAGGATATAGCATCAACTGTACCAACCTCAGTTCTTAGAGAACCTCTTTTCTTCCTCCTCTTAGAACCTCTCTTGGGGTCAAGGTCAGTGTAAGTGAGAAAGCAGGAATACATTGCTCACTTTGAGTAAGATTAGAGTAGGGTACTGATTTTCTACTGGGGGAATTGAAAACCACTCTTCAGTCATGAAGGAATCATGACAAAGGGAGATAATGTCTGAAAAAATGACTTCACCAGTTGCTGACACCCTTCGTTAGTCTTCCTTCTCTCACTGTTTCACTCTCCCTGCTTTCTTCCTCTAGCATCATCTCCCAAATTATTACCTGCACTGAAGTTCCTGTCTCAGGCTTACTTTTCAATGCCACCCAAACAAGCCTGTGTCTGTTCCTATTTCCCAACCTGTAAATGCTCTGGATCCTTGAGAAATTAGGTGATGAGGAATTAATAGAATTGAGTCAGGACTTGCTTAGCCTCTGTTGACCCTTTGTTTTCCTTTTGGCCTAATCTTTAGATTTGGAAGCCTACTATATGTTTTACCAGTCCAAGCCAACATTTAATATTGGATAACAGAAAAGATGCTGAACACAAGATAATAGAAGAAAAAAATCAACTCTAGTGGTCTTTTAAGAATTCCTCTTCTTATAGCCTAGCAGTACTGTACTAATCCATACAGGCAGCCCTATCCCCGTCACTTTCTGTTAGGAAGAGGGCTTGTACCAGCCTTGATCCACTTGTACTTTGTTTGTTAATTGCTTTTGCCACATCCATCACTTACTTTATCTCCAAATATTACAACTGTTCTAGCTTCTTAATTTTGGTTTCTTAGTTAACCAGTCTTTTGCAAAAAAAATTAGTGGATTCTTTATCCACTGCACCTTGACCTCCACATCCAGTGCTTGATAGCATTGCCAGCAGTGAATCTCTGTTCTATGTTCAGGCATGTCAGCTCCTAAGGAAGCAGTGCTATTAGACAGGATAACTTGGTTGGAGAGCTAAAGAATATCCTGGTGAGGCTTGATAACATGGATTTCTTTTATGGCAACAAAACTGGAGAGTTTCACTGATTCTCTTGGGACTCTGCAAAGAAAACCAGTATTTCTGGGGAAAAGCTGCATGACATTCCTTAGTGGAAGTGGGGAACCTAAAGCCATAGATTTCACCTTATAGCCAGTGCAATAGACATTTGCCTTAATTAGGGCAGTGTTAATGCTGTGAATCAGCTTAAAAGCCCCCAGTGATTCCAAGGCAGGTTACAGAAATCCAAGCCTCAACTTCACAAATCTGCTGTCCATGTCAACAAGGTTGCTAGAGAGTACTGCCCATTGAAGAAACACAAAAAGTCTCATTGTTCCCCTTTGGAACTATGCAAAGGCATGAATTTAGATAGAATCAAGCCTCCCAAATCAGTTCTTATCAGCCTAAAAGACTGAGAAATTCCAGGGATCACAGAGGATCCTTAGTCCATTTCTCTTGCCTCCAAAATGAGAAGACTGAAAGTTGGGTGAAGAAGTATCAGATCTCTGCCTCTAGAGGTGAACATGAGCATCAATATAAGTCATGAAGTCCTGACTTGGAGACAACTATCTATTGCTACCCTGCCCATATCCTGGGCCTCTGAAGTCCTGCTGTTAAGTTTTGGAGCTTGCCTCTTGCCCTAAAGTTGTGTGAAATGCCCCATCCTTCTGTATTGAGTGCCCACAGCACTTGGAGAGCTCCTCTTAGTATGAGTTAGCCAGGATACCATCTTCAGGCCCCTAGGTTGTGCTAAAATGACCATCTACCTGCCCAATGTACAGCTTAAACCAGGAGAAATTGATGAATCAAGACTGGGGTCCCATCACAGTGTTTTAAGATAAGAGGGTTTGTTGTCAGTAGGAACTTCTGTTTGTCTCATGTAAAGTGAGGAAACTCTGCCTGTTTATATTACCTGGGTACCAGCTACCAGAATATTATAGCCTGAGGGAGAGGGCATCTCTGCAAATCAGGGCTAGGCTTTTGAACATATATTTTAACCCCTTCTACTTGTCCATATTTCATTTGAGCTCCATGTATAGAGTTCACATCAAGGAAACTCATCTTCATCCAGTTATCACCATGCTTAAGATGTTTCCATGAAGAATTGTCCTTTTGCATCTACTGGGTCTGCCATCTTGGAAAACAATTACTAAATCTCCCCCTGCCCTGACACTCAAATCTCTACCTGGCAGCCAGCATGGCATCGTACAAGTCCACTCATAGGCAGAGTAGGCGGGCTATAAGAACATTCTCCTATCAAGGAGCCAAGGAAGAATTTTTCCCCTTGCCTGTCACCTTCCTACTTCATCCCCATCACTGGTGGGACTATAAGTGCATTTCACCCAAGTAACTGAGGGCTGCACCAAAAGTCCCCTTAGTGGGAGATATAGACTTATTGGAGTTCAGATACTGAGTTTGAATCATTTTCTCCATAAACACCTGGAAAGAATATACCCATATTGCATGGTAGAGAAGCAGGGAGTTAGTTTGACTTTAGAGCATTGATATCTGAGGTCAACTTCATTTTGTCTCTCTTGCTTACTAGATCAGCTGGAGTCCCTTGAACATTTGCTGTACAAACCTTAATGTAGCCTGAAACCTTCTTTGCTTTTTTTTTTTTTTATGGCGGGGGAAGATTTGCCCTAAGCTAACATCTGTTGCCAATCTTCCTCCTTATTTCTTCCTCCCCCACCCCTCAAAGCCCCAGGACAGAGCTGAATATAGTCGTAAGTTCTTCTCAGTCTTCTATGTGAGCCACTGCCACAGCATGGCTACTGACAGACAAGGAGTGTGGTTCCATGTCCAGGAACTGAACCCAGGTCGCCAAAGTGGAGTGCACTGAACTTTTAACTGCTAGGCCATCAAGGCTGGCTCAAAACCTTTTACAAATCAAATCATTTTCTTCAGAAACAAAGTCCTCTGATCTCTTAATGTTTAACTATGATGTCCCATCACTGAAAGCAAACTTATGTTGAAGACTAGACAATATTTATATATTAAGCCATTTGATTCTTAGAGTCTAGGAAATAAGGAGCACCTTTATAAATTAAAGGTGCTAAAACCAAGATAATCTGGGTCACCCGGGAGAAATCACCTGGTGACACAGCTTCAGCTTCTTCCTCTACAACATATGGCTGCCACCTGCTGGAAGTAACTTAGTTCTTATACTATGTATACAGAACATAGCATGGGGCCTAGAATATAGCAGGTTCTCAGCAATTGGTACTGAATTCAAATGGAGATGGAGAACTCTGTTTTAGCAGACAATTTTAGTAACAATCAGCAGAGGAGTTTCTCCTACCATCACCTGCCCAATCGAAGGATCCATTGTGAGAGTGTCATGGTGATGGCCCCTTTCAAATCCTGCTTAGGCCAGTTTCAGAGCATGGTGGCCACACTGCAGAGGAACAAAAGGAATGAGCCAGAACTCTGTTTGCCTAAATCACATCAGAATTTTACCTTAAATTTCTAGTAATTCCCTGTTGCCTCTAGGAGCTTAGATATTCCCAACTAACAAACATATGTTTAAGTCTGACTCCCTTTTTCACATTTGTTCTGCAGGATTATAGCAGAATATTGTGGTCAATGAAATTCCCTGCAAATTGAAGCACAGCTGTGATAGAAAATTTCATGCCTGTTCCCTGTTGAACTCTGATTTCTTGCTTTAGGACTTTCTCTGAGGCCATGTAATGCTGCTCAGTCTACTCAAAGGTACCAGTTCAGGAGTATCAACCAAGGAGTGATGGGAGTATGTTGTTAAATTCCCTATCTTCCTTGTCCTACAGTGGCTGTTAGAATGGCTGGCATAAAAAAATAAGGGATAACAAATGCTCATGAGGATGTTGGTAGGATTGTGAACTGATACAGCTACTACGGAAAACAGTATGGAGATCCCTCAAAAAATTAAAAGTAGAACTACCAGCAATTCCACTTCTGGGTATATATCTGAAGGAAACAAAATCACTATGTCAAAGAGATATCTGCACCCTCCTGTTCATTGCAGCATTATTTACCACAGCCAAGACATGGAAATGGATACATGGATCAAGAAGATGTGGTGTGTTTGTCTTTCTCTCTCTCTCTCTATATATACACACACAAACACATACACATACAATGGAATATTATTCAGCCATAAAAATGAGGAAATCCTGCCATTTGTGACACCATAGATGGACCTTGAGGGCACTATGGTAAGTGAAATAAGTCAGACAGAGAAAGATGAATGCCGCATGATTTCACTTATATGTGGATCTAAAAACACAAAAACAAAACCCCAAAATCACAGAAAATGGATCAGATTCATGGTTATCAGAGGCAAGGGTAGGGGGAGAGACTTCCAGTTAAAAGATAAATAAGTACTAGGGATGAAATGTACAGCATGATGACTATAGCTACCACTACTGTATGGTATATATGAAAGTCATTAAAGAATAAATCTTAAGAATTCTCATCATAAACAAAATATCTTTTCCTTTTTTTATATCTATACAAGATGATGGATATTAAGCATATAGTAGTAATCATTTCATGATATATGTAAGTCAAATCATTATGCTGTACACCTTAAACTTATACAGTACTGTATGTCAATTGTATTTCAATAAAACTGGAAAAAATCTAAATTCTGGCAATAACTAAAGGATCAATATGTACTGATGTGAAAGAAACTTCATAAACTATAAATTGTTAAATAGAAAAGAAAAATCCATGGCATAAAACAATGTCTATTCTAATGCATGTTTTTAAAAATGATGTATATGCATATGTGTATATATATATGTATATACAAAGATGAAAATATGTTTGTATATGTAGTACAATTTCTTGGAAGTACAAACAAGAACCTGTAGTTGCTTCTGTGGAGGTGGCTTGGAAAGACATTTAAATTTCACTATGTATCATTTTTTGTTCTGTTTATACTCTTTACCAAGTGCATTTGTTACTTTACTTTTTAAAGAAAACTATCTAATAAGGGAAAACTGCACTTTACAATAAAAAATATTTGTCTAAAGAGCAAATACATAAATAAATAAACTCTAGCAAGGAATGCCATCGTCTTTCATATTCAGTTCTACTCCAGCTTATTCCCTGGAGTGGATGCCTGAGGCTTGTCAGAACCAAAGGGTTATAACTCGTCCCCTAAAAGGCTACAGCAAGGAATGGCCAATGTAGCAGGTCAAGGTCTCGTGAGCATAAAGACCTACATGGTCAAGAACAGAGAACTGAAACCCTAGCCATATGGATACTTTGGAACTTCATTATTCTAAAGACACTTTAGTATGTTGCTAGAAAGAACAGTGTGACCCAGACTTATTTCAATATTAATTTTCAGATGGCCCTGTGCATCCTGTCTCTATAGAAGTTGCATAATGAAGATTTAGTGAAAATGAGTCGGGCTTGTCATAATCTCCACTTTCTCAGTCTGCGCAGAAAATTACCTTCAGCACTGTCTTTCTGATGGCTGTAGTCTGTCTTTAATATTGACAGACCAGTGTTAGGGATTCTTGCTCTCTCAGTCTGGCAGTGCTTTACCAAATCATGCATGCACAGCACCATTGCTGGAAGTCCACATTTAAAAGCATCTGAACCAGCTTCCCTGATCTACCTGCATCTTGCTCAGTCATTGCTTGTTATTTGGAGATTAATATAGTGGTGGATATTGACCTGCTCTAGCCTTTTAAGTTTAACTCTAATACATTTGTTTAGGCAAATCACACACTAGTTTATTTAGCCAGCCATAGCTTGAACTCAATGCCTGGACTGTATCACTGGAAGTGAAACATTGGTTCTTAGTTTCCTTCTCTAATAGCCTTAGGACTACTGATGACCTTAGAAATGGCACTAATGACTCCTCTCAAATTCTTGTTTTTTTAAGTTTCAGACAACTAAACATTAGTTCCTTGTTTAGCTCTTCCTCTCCTGAAAATCTGAAGCAAATAGAAATCTGTTCTCCAGTAGCTACGGAATTTCTGTAGAGAATGTAGTTGTTTTTCTGGTTTCCACATTATTGGTAAAATTGAAAAACAATTCATTGCAATTAGTAGGAGTGAGCAGAATCTGGGTGACGGTTTCCTTTGTCAGAAGGAAGCTGGGGACTATAGATTTGCCGTGGCTTTGGCAATACTCATAAGGTGGAATCAACATAAAAGCTACCTCATGTCTCCAAGATTGATTACAGAAACCTAAGAAGTGAGAGAAGAGTTGAAATTCTACCCTTAGATTGCTCAATTCAAACAAGCCTGCAGGGCACTGTCTGCTAGGGAAATGTACAGGAACTTGCTTGGCTTTCCTGATAAATTGACACAAATGAATCAGGAAGAAAGGCACTGGTATCTTGCAAAGTCCCATGTAAATTCTCAAAGGAGTAAGTAAAAGCAGTAATGATAGGGATTGCTCAAGACCCACTGTTCTTGTCTCTATGATGACATTTCCCAAAACTTGGTAAAGGACATTCAGGGCTTCATCTGGATTCTCAGTCCAGTGAGCATGAACATTCCTCTGATCCAGGAGGGGTTCTTACCACCTATCATTTTTAACTTGTCTCTTTATTTTGTGGAATTGTAGCTAAACTTTGGATCTTTTTTTCCAATTTGGCAAGATATCCATTGTTCTATTCCCGCAGAGCTTAGGACACCTTGAAATAATCTGGCATGGATGCCTGAGGAAGGCAGCTTGTTTGAGTTGAAAGGAATATCCCTCTGCCCAACCTGTAGCACCTTCAAGGGCTGAAGGTCTATCCAAGTCTCTCAGCATCCTAAGGTTTAGGGTCAGATGGAAAGTCTCCTTCCCCTGAGACAAGATAGGAAACTTAGAACCTGTTCATATCACCTGGGTACTTGTCATTAGAAAATGTCATAGACTGTTGGGGACCTCGACATCTGTGCAGCAATGAGAAGAAAATGGACCCCAGTTACAATTAGGATGTTGCTCTGGGTTATATCTCCTACCTGTCCTGCTTCAACTCTAGCTGGGAAGAAAAGGAACTGGGAAGGAAGCTCACATTGCTGATGTGGCTGATTCAGCTGTCATTCAGGCTATCATTTACAGCCTTTAAGAGCTGAGGAAGGATCTCGTCAAGATGGCGCTGTGAGCAGATGTTGAACTTGCCTCCTCCCATGAACACAACCAGGTTACAACAATTTTGGGAAGAATCACCCTGGATTGAAAACTGAAAACTGGATAAAAAGAACCCTACGACAAGGGACAGTCCTGACACAGGCAGAAGAGGCAGTAACTCCGGCTGGAGAGGAAAAAAGCCACCTTTGGGAGCAGTGGAGCTTCTCAGCTGGCCAGGTGGGAGCCACACTAAGGTACGAGCCCTCCCTGGAGGAGTGAGGTCCAGAGTGGGGGCAATACTGCTATAACCATCCTTCAGACTCAGCCCAACTGAGACAACGGTCTTACTGTCTGGCTTTTCAGGCTATTAACTGCAGCGAGGACACCCCAGAAAAGCTATGGGCCAAAAGCCAAAAAGATCCACATCTTAAAGGGCCCACTCACAAACTCACTCACTGCAGCAACCTAAAATCACCAGAGAGATGGCTGACTGTCCTTTTGTGAAACAAGACTCACTTGGTGGGCTCTGGGGGCATCTTGGTGAGAGGAGGATCCTCTCCTGAGACTGAGACATTGGTGGGGGCCATTGTTCTGAGCTGGTCCAGGCGTTCTGATACGGACACCAGTGGGGGCCATTGAGGTGCATCCCTTGGACTGTGGGGTCTGCCACACCCACTAGAGCACAGATTTAATCCAGTTCAGCCAGGGCAGGCAACCTGCCCTAGGGACTGGCCCCACCTAACAGCAAGCCCTCAGGCTACTTTTCAGCCTACATTGACTGAGTGCCTTGATCCTCTACAGGCAGGCAAGGGTGTCTGCCTCTGTGGGGCAGGGCCTGTGTGAGGACCAGGTGAACTGTGGGGGACATTGGGGCAGAGGTGGGGGCCTCTGCAGTGTGGCGTTGGGATACACTCCAGGGGGTTGAGAAGTGTGCACGGACCAGGACTGTGTTGACAGTGTATGTGGTCCAGAGTGGGGTGAGGCTTATCAGTGGCAGAAGACTTGTGCTTCACAAATAGCCATAAAAAGGATCAGCCCCACCTTCCAAAGCCTGAAACAATTGAGTGCCCCCATGCCAAGGGCTAGCCCCACTCAGCTGCACTCCTAAGAGAACTGACAACAGCCTTGTTGGCCTCAGGCCTGTCACAACTACACCCCTGAGCCTAGCAACTAGCTACACTGGGTACCAACCCAATTAAGAGGACAATTGCAATAAGAGTGTGCTGATAGACTTTGTAGCCAACAGTGCTGAGGCCCCCCCCAAACTGGATTTACAAACTGCTGGCCAGGGAAGGAAAGATCAGACTCGCTGGGTACCTGCAGTGGGGGCAACCCTGCCACAGCAGAAGAACACAAGTAGCCCACAAAGGGGTCACTCCTGGTTCTTATCGTCTGGTGACGAGAGGGAAGCACACTACTGGGCCTCATAAGGCATCTCATACATAAGGCCACTTCTCCAAGATCAGGAGACATAGCCAACTCACCTAGTACAAAGAAAACAGCACAGAGAAAGAGGCATAATGATGAGGCAAAGGAATACTTTCCAAGCAAGGGAACAGTACAAAACCCCAGAAAAAGAACTAAGTGAAACAGAAACTAGCGACCTCCTCGACAAAGAATTCAAACAAAATATAATGAGGATGCTGACAGATATGTGGAGAAGAATGGATGAACACAGTGAGCACATCAGCAAAGAACTGGAAGATATTAAAAAAACCAATCAGAAATGAAGAATACAATACTCGAAATGAGAAATTCACTAGAGGGACTCGATAGCAGAGTAGAGGAAGCAGAAGAACGGATCAGCGAGCTAGACAAAAGACTAGAGGAAATCACCCAAGCAGAAGAGAAAAGAGAAAAAAAGAATTAGACAGAATGAGAACAGTGTAAGGGAACTCTGGGACAATATCAAGCATGCTAACATTTGGATTATAGGGGTCCCAGAAGGAGATGAGAGAGACAAAGGGGCAGAAAATTTATTTGTCGAAATAATAGAGGAAAATTTTCCTAACCTGAGGAAGGAAACAGACATCCAAGTTCAGGAAGCATAGAGAGCTCCAAACAAGAGAAGCCCAAAGAGGCCCACATCAAGACATATTATAATCAAAATGTCTAAAATTAAAGACAAAGAGAGAATCCTAAAAGCAGCAAGAGAAAGGCCACAAGTGACATATAAAGGGAAGCCCATCAGGCTGTCAGCAGACTTCTTAGTCGAGACCCTACAGGCAAGAAGAGAATGGCACGACATATTTAAAGTGCTAAAAGGAAAAAACCTACAACCAAGAATACTCTATCCATCAAGGCTGTCATTTAGAATGGAAGGAGAGATAAAGAGCTTCCCAAACAAGCAAAAATTAAAGGAGTTTATCACTAAGAAACCAGTTCTACAAGAAATGCTAAAGGGACTTATTTAAGTGGGAAAGCAATGACCATAAATAGAGATAAAAAAAATTATCAAAAAAACCCAAAACAACAACAACAACAAAAAACAGGCAATAAAATCACTCGTAAGGGAAAAGTATAGTAAAGGCAGCAGATCAACTACCTGTGAAGATAATATGAAGGTTAAAAGACAAATGTACTAAAATCACCTATTTCAATGATAAGAGGGTAATGGATAGACACACACTAAAAAGACTATATATGATGTGAAAAACATATAATGTGGGAGGAGGGGAGTGAAAAAGTAGAACTTTTAGAAAGAGGCCAACCTAAAGAGTCTATCTACTCAATATAGACTGTTATATGCATAGTATATTAAATACACTCCTCATGGTAACCACAAACCAGAAACCTATAACAAGCAGGAAAAAAAGTAAGACAAAAGAAATCAAACATATTACTAAAGATAGCCATCAAACTACAAGGGAAGAGAGCAAGAGAAAAAGAAAGGAACTGAGAAGAACTACTAAAACACCCCCAAAAAAGAAAAAGTGACAAAATGGCAATAAATACATATTTATCAATAGCTACTTTAAACGTCAATGGACTAAATGCTCCAATCAAATCCCATAGGGTGGCCAAGTGGATAAAAAAACAAGATCCATGTGTATGCTGCATACAAGAGACACACTTCAGACCTACAGACACTCACAAACTGAAAGTGAAAGGATGGAAAAAGATATTCCATGCAAATGGCAAAGAAAAGAAAGCAGGGGTAGCAATACTCATATCAGACAAAATAGACTTTAAATCAAAAACTGTAATAAGAGACAAAGACAGGCACTACATAATGATAAAGGGAACCATCCAACAAGAAAATATAACACTTGAAAATATCTACGTACCCAGCATAGGAGCACCAAAATATATAAAGCAATTATTAACAGACATAAGAGGAGAAATAGACAGTAACACAATAATAGTAGGGGACTTTAACACACCACTTACACCAAGGGATAGATCATCCAACAGAAGATCAATAAGGAAACACTCGCCTTAAAGGACACATTAGACCAGATGGACCTATTAGATATATACAGAACATTCCATCCAAAAACCACAGAATACACATTCTTTTCAAATGTCCATGGAACATTCTCCAGGATTGATCACATATTAGGCCATAAAACAAGTCTCAATAAAGTTAAGAAGATCGAAATAATACCATGCATCTTTTCTGACCACAAAGGTATGAAACTGGAAATCAACTACAGAAAGAAAACCAGAAAAGCCACAAAAATGTGGAGATTGAACAAAATGCTACTGAACAATGATTGGGTCAATGAAGAAATCAAAGAAGAAATCAAAAAATTCCTGGAGACAAATGAAAATGAAAACACGACATGCCAAAATCTGTGGGATACAGCAAAAGCAGTTCTACAAGGGAAGTTTATAGCAATTCAGGCCTACCTCAACAAAGAAGAAAAATCCAAAATAGACAATCTAAAAGTGCACCTAAAGGTACTGGAAAAAGAACAACAAACAAAGCCCAAAATCAGCAGAAGGAAGGAAATAATAAAAATCAGAGCAGAAATAAATGAAATAGAGACTTAAAAAACAGTAGAAAAAATTGATGAAACCAAGAGCTGGTTCTTTGAAAAGATAAACAAAATTGACAAACCCTTAGCTAGACTCACCAAGAAAAAAAGAGAGAAGGCTCAAATAAATAAAATCAGAAACGAAAGAGGAGAGATTACAACGGACACCTCAGAAATACAAAAGATAATAAGAGAATACTATGAAAAGCTATACGCCAACAAATTGGATAATCTAGAAGAAATGGATAAATTCTTAGAAACATACAACCTTCCAAAACCGGACCAAGAAGATGTAGAAAATTTGAATAGACCGATCACCAGTAAGGAGATCGAAACAGCAATCCAAAACCTCCCAAAAAATAAAAGTCCAGGACCAGATGGCTTCCCTGGTGAATTCTACCAAACATTCAAAGAAGACTTAATACCTATCCTTCTCAAACTCTTCCAAAAAATTGAAGAGGAGGGGAGGCTTCCTAACTCCTTCTACGAAGCAAACATTATCCTGATACCAAAACCAGACAAGGACAACACAAAAAAAGAAAATTACAGGCCAATATCACTGATGAACATCGATGCAAAATCCTCAACAAAATACTAGCAAATCGAATACAACAATACATTAAAAAGATCATATATCATGATCAAGAGGGTTTCATTCCGGGGATGCAGGGATGGTTCAACATACGCAAATCTATCAATGTGATACACCACGTTAACAAAATGAAGAATAAAAATCACATGATCATCTCAATAGATGCAGAGAAAGCATTTGACAAGATACAGCATCCATTTATGATAAAAACTCTAAATAAAATGGTTATAGAAGGAAAATACCTCAACATAATAAAGGCCAGATATGACAAACCCACAGCAAATATCATTCTCAATGGAGAAAAACTGAAAGCTATCCCTCTAAGAACAGGATCAAGACAAGGATGCCCATTGTCACCACTCTTATTTAACACAGTGTTGGAAGTCCTAGCCAGAGAATCAGGCAAGAAAAAGAAATCAAAGGGATCCACATTGGAAAAGAAGAAGTGAAACTGTCACTCTTTGCAGATGACATGATTTTATATCTAGAAAACCCTAAAGAGTCCAATAAAAAACTTTTAGAAATAATAAAGGAATACAGTCAAGTTGCAGGATACAAAATCAATGTACAAAAATCCGTTGCGTTTCTATACACTAACAATGAAGTAGCAGAAAGAGAAATTAAGAAGACAATCCCATTTACAATTGCAACAAAAAGAATAAAATACCTAGGAATAAACTTAACCAAAGAGGTGAAAGATCTGCACACCGAAAACTATAAAACATTGTTGAAAGAAATCGAAGAAGACACAAAGAAATGGAAAGATATTCCGTGCTCTTGGATTGGAAGAATTAGCGTTGTTAAAATGTCCATACTTCCTAAAGCAATCTACAGATTCAACGCAATCCTTATCAAAGTTCCAACAACACTTTTTACAGAAATAGAACAAAGAATCCTAAAATTTATATGGTAAAACAAAAGACCCCAAATAGCCAAAGGATTCCTGAGAAAAAAGAACAAAGCTGGAGGTATCACACTCCCCGATTTCAAATTATACTACAAAGCCATAGTAACCGAAACAGCATGGTACTGGCGCAAAAACAGACACACAGATCAATGGAACAAAATTGAGAGCCCAGAAGTAAACCCACAAGTTTATGGACAGCTAATATTTGACAAGGGAGCCAAGAGCATACGATGGAGAAAGGAGAGTCTCTTCAATAAATAGTGTTGGGAAAACTGGACAGCCACATGCAAAAGAATGAAAGTAGACCATTCCCTTACACCATGCACAAAAATCAACTCAAAATGGATTAAAGACTTGAATGTAAGACCCGAAACCATGAGACTTCTAGAAGAAAACATAGGCAGTACGCTCTATGACATTGGTCTGAGCAGCATATTTTCAAGTCCCATGTCTGACCGGGCAAGGGAAACAAAAGAAAAAATGAACAAATGGGACTACATCAAACTAAAAACCTTCTGCACGGCAAAGGAAACCATCAAAAAAAACCCGAAAAGACAACCTAACAATTGGGAGAAAATATTTGCAAACCACATATCAGATGAGGGGTTAATATCCAAAATATACAAAGAACTCATACAGCTCAACAACAAAAAAACCCAAAAATCCAATTAGAAAATGGGCAAAAGATCTGAACAGAGATTTCTCCAAAGAAGATATGCAGATGGCCAACAGGCATATGAAAAGATGCTCAACATCATTAGCTATCAGGGAAATGCAAATCAAAACTACAATGAGCTATCACCTCACTCCTGTCAGAATGGCTGTAATTAACAAGACAGGAAAGGACAAATGTTGGAGAGGATGTGGAGAGAAGGGAACCCTTGTTCACTGCTGGTGGCAGTGCAAACTGGTGCAGCCACTATGGAAAGCAGCATGGAGTATCCTCAGAAAATTAAGGATAGATGTACCATATGATCCACTATTCCACTGCTGGGTATTTATCCAAAGAACTTGAAAACAAAGGCATAAAGATACTTGCATCCCCCTGTTCATTGCGGCATTATACACAATAGCCAAGACTTGGAAGCAACCTAGGTGCTCATCAAGGGACGAATGGATAAAGAAGATGTGGTATTTATACACGATGGACTACTACTCAGCCATAAGGAATGACGAAATCTGGCCATTTCTGACAACATGGATGGACCTTGAGGGTATTATACTGAGTGAAATAAGTCAGAGGGAGAAAGTCGAATACCATAGGATCTCACTCATAAGTAGGAGATAAAAACGACAAAAAAAAAAAAAACCACATAGCATTGGAGATTGGACTAAGTGGTTACCATTGGGGAAAGGGGGAGGGGGGAGGGCAAAAGGGGTGATTAGGCTCACATGTGAGAGGATGCACTATAATTAGTGTTTGGGTGGTGAACATGATGTAACATATATAGAATTCGAAATATGATGTACATCTGAAAAAAAAAAAAAGAGCTGAGGAAAACCCCCTCAGCTTTGCCGTTACCTACTTGTTATTTTGTTTGGCTAGATCTAGTGGCTTGAGAGACAAAGAATAAGTTTCCCTCCAACCCTGACATTCAAAGTCCTGTGAAGTTGCCTGTACTGCTTGAGTGGTCTCATGCATGGTTACATCAGAATCTGAATTACACGTAATATGTGGCCTATGGGAAATTCTGGAAGCAAGTGGCCGAGAAGGAGAGCCTGTTCTCCTCCTCACACCTTCCTCTTTCTACCCAGTCACAGAGGGCTTCTATGATATTTCACCCCAGGGCACCAGTGATAGACCGAGGAACCATCAGAGCAGGAGATGCGAACCTTGTTGACGTTTGTAGGGGTTTGTTAGCCACTTGACTGCCTCCACTTGGTGCTCTGGGGAAGACATATCCAGAACAAGGAGCCAATGTGGCTTTAAGGCACTGATGTCTTGGATAAGCTCCATTCTTTTCCCCATTGCCTTTTAAGGCCATTTTCAGGAGCCACAGATATTCATTGTACCATATCTGGCAAAAGGGTACCTCTTTTGTTCTCTTGATGATGGGGAAGTGTAGAAAAATTAGAGGACAGATGGTTTTGTCTAGTATTTATTTAGTGAAAAAATCCCTGTTTAGAATGCAGTTGTCATCTCCTTTTCCACATATCCAGACTGTCAGATATTAGTAGGTGTGGGTATACTTGCACAGAATACGTCATAATTATCAAGGTCTCTGGAGCAAGACAAACCAGCTACTTGTCAGATGAATCACCTAGTAAGAGTTTCACCTTCTCATCTTTTGGTCATTGCAACCCTTAGAGAATTAGTTATCTGCTACATTATAGAAAGTAAATCTCTATAGAGCCTGGCACAGAACTTGATATATGGCATTTGATCATATGTAGTGTTGAATTAAACTCTAGAAAGAGAAAATATGCTAAGCAGGCTACATTGACTGAAGCTGACGTTTTCCTATTAGCTGGGATTCTGTAGGCCTCTGGGGAAAGTAGGAAGGTTTGGAAATCCAGAATGTCTGCCAGTTGCAGTTTTGCTGTTTTTCTCAGAGTCCCAAGGTCAATCATAGTCTGGAGAGCCTTTGACACTCTGCAGGTTGTGGTTTATCTTTTCAGCTCACGTTTATGAGGTGCCTCAAGGATGGGCCCAAGATACTTTGCCTAACAGGTTATCCTTGCAGCCATATGTATATATGGCCAGTAGAAAGACAATTAAACTTGGGTCTTATTATAGAGCTAGACACTATTTGTTAAAGTAAATGCTTCCATTGTTGTGTGGATTATACACGTAAACTATACTATATTTGCATGAACTCTTTACACTTAACATTTTAATTCTTGAAATAGCCTCTTTTGATAACTGTTTTCAGGCTTCTTGTTGCTGTGTTAGAGATACTTGGTGCTTCAAATATCATTCTCCATCCACCGCTGGGCTGTGTCTTCAGGTTGAATCATTAAGGGCTTCATCTACATACAGATCTGATTTTGCTCAAGAGATCTTACAAAGGAAAAACCACGCATCTAAGATTCTAAGGGCCCTTCTAAAAAAAGACATTGTCTTCTGTCAGTTTCTCCCCCATATTGGCCCTTTCTGCCCAGTTATCTACTTCAGTGAAATTTTAAGGCTCTATCATATTTACAAACAGCACAATCACTGCAGGCATCTGTTGACTATGGTTAGTTGAGACAACTGGATAGTATAATCCTGATCCTGGGAAATTAGAGGAGATATAGGATCCACTGTGCCATAGTCCATTTGTAGTAGACATGGAGACGTGCTATCCATGTCCCTCTTCAAAGAAGGGCTTCCTGCCCTACAGAGAGTGTGGTCCCAGACGGCCTCCAATAGTCAGCTTCTTCAAGATCTACCTTAGCTGCTGAGAACCACCTCGCCCAAGCTCATGCCCTTCCTGGGGATGCCCATAGCTGGTGACCGAGTGGAGCACAGCCATTTAGGTCCAATGTGGGATGTCTCTAGATAGGTGTCTTGCTTAAGAGCTCCATCACCAGGTAGGCTGAGGCTTTGTTGCATCTGAATTGCAATAAACATTTTCCCTCTGCTCAATCCTGCCTCCAATTCTTTCTTTCCCAGATGTCAATCCCTAATAAACATCACATACCCTAAACTCCATTTTACAATCTACTTCTGGAGAGTCTAACTTGTGAGCTAATTTATTCTAGATTCTTCTACCTTACCTCAGGGCCAATGCCAGGGTAAATAAGAAAGCAGTGATTTTATATCATCTACTTTTCCATATCCATTTTTACCTTTCATTCTGTCCCCTGTCTGCATACCCCTAATCTAGAATTTACCAATTATGATCAAGCTAACAAAAATGTCTTTTGATGATAAAACTTTAGCTTCCTCCATAATAAAATGAAGATGCCACCTTTCACTGGGCTGTTGAAATGATTAAAAGGAGACAATTAAAAGACTATGTAATGTGGTATGTGGCAAACAGATGTCTTTAGTCACCGTTAGATTTAACCTCATAAAACCAGTAGTCTGAGGTGCCCCAGGCATATCCACATTGGGGCTGACATGTGAGAGGTACTTAATGTTAGAATTGAATCCTCAGAAATGACTTCGACCAGAATATTACCCCCAAAAGAATAAGATACTATTAGGCAGGGGCAGAGAGAGAGGGAGAATCAATATGTGTTTTTTGTATCCATGTCAATTCACTTGTTGGTTAATTAGGTCTATACAGTTGGTATGGACATTGGCTCAAATACTGAGCCAGTATTGAAGTCACATATACCTAATTTGGAGGAGTTTATTGTATTATAAATTTCTCTAAACCCTAGAGATCTAGGTAATCCAAGATACGGTGTCATGTAACATCAGTCATCTTTAAATTAACTAGTCTATCTGTTCACTATTTTATAATACCCACCAATCAGACATAAAAGGAAAAACCTCTTATTGCAAGATTACCAGAGGTAATTTACATGTTTAGTACCAAGGTGACTAAAATTTTCTCATAAAGGAATTTTTCAGCCCAATTAGCATACAAACTCCTTCCTCTCCATCCAAGTCAGTTTTTTCCACTGTAAACAGACAACTTTCTGAATACATACACTACTTTTTCTGCTACCATGATGGCTACTGACCAGTGGCCAAGGTGTGACATGGAAAGTGTTCAAAGATGGGCTTCAGTAAACGAAGGAGAAGTACAAGATCATATATGGTAGCACTCCTTGAGGTGAACTGGTGTGGCTATTAACATAATAGGTTTTTTTATTTAGCTTACTTTAAATTAATGCAGACCTCTGAGGCAGTATTCAGGAAAAACTCAACAATATAGAATTTTATGGCCTCCTCTCTGCTGTTCCCTTCTTCAAGGCTATTCACACTCTTCTATCAGACTCACTCTGGTTTGGTAGGTTCCCAACCCATATTCCAATTAACTGTGGTACAGATCACATTAGGTCTTTGAGGTTTGCCAAGACTAGTTAGAGCCACACAGAATTAGAGACATATCTTGCAAGCTGTATTCCAACAGTTCATATCACATAGCTCCAGACTAGGCTGCCTAAGCAGAGAAAAATATCCTGAGCCTTAGGAGAGACTAGTGGGGTTTTTTGGGGGGTGAAAATGTCAAGCAGAAGGGCAAAATTTTTTTGCAGGACTTGCTTTGCCTTTAGAACTGAATATATTCAGTCTTTTCCCTACTCAGAATTACCTTGTTTCTATAAGGAAACTAGCTAAAGTACTACCAGATGCTAGAAGAAAAAACATTTGCGGGATGTTACAAAGCAGTGAAAATGAATGAACTACAGATGCAAAAGTACATAAATTAGTCTTACATAATATCAAGTGAGAAAAAAGCAAGTCCCAGACAACTGCACGCTATGACAATTTTAGCAACTACAGAAACAAGATAAGCTAGGTGTATTAAGGCTTATAGGTGACAGTTATTTAAAAAGTAAATAATTCAGGGAATGGTTATCAGGTGGAATGTGAGGATGGAAGTGGAGGCGTGGGGAGGAATGAAAAACAGAAATATGAAAAATATGTGAAATGTTGATTTGGATGTTGGGTTCATTGGTTTGTTATATAATGTATATATATATAGAAGAACATGCCAAGTGTATCAACTACTATATGGAAGGAAAAATAGCTATGCTTTTTTCCTGGCATCTAATTGGTCAACTTTGTCTTCTTGACCTAGTAGTAAGTTTTCATTTTCAATCCTTTCTGTGAATAATGGCACCTTTTCCTAGGGCAGCTAGATTTCTGTAGCCAAGTTAATGATTCCACTTCAACCCATCAAAGACAACTATTAATGAATTCTAACATCTTAGCATGGAAACATGTGGCCTTCTGTAGTATATTTCAGTGTGACTGATGAGGCTTTCTTAGTAGCTCCTTGAAGTTTGTCTAAGGCAGGGGAATGCCTTAGCTGAATGGAGAATTTTCTTTTACCTTCAATTCCAGCAAAAGCGTTCCTCAGGAACAAGAGAAAGCCTGGGTCCTAACCCCACTGCCTAAGATGATATATTTTCACCTGATCTCACATTACAAAGAAATTTGAGCATTGCTTGACCCTCCTGCATATCTGCCACCAGAAAGTACTCCAAATGGTAACATGTCAGGACAATGCACATTCCTACACTCTCCACAGTCACATTTGATTGGATATGTACTGACTCTCTTAAGCTATGTGATATTGGGTTTAATCTGGATATCCAAGCCTTGGTAAGATCAAAACAAGAAAGTATGTTAATCTGTTAGTTTGTCAAATTTAATAGTTGTTGGATTCAATGATAATAGAACCTAGCCAACATAAAGACTATTTTGTTCTAGGCAAAAGACATCATATAAATTATCTCATTAATCTTAAGAGGTCTAGAACCTAGGTACTATTACCTCTATTTGGAAGAAGAGGAAGTTGAGGCACAAAGGTTAACTTAAGCTGTGTAACCTTCTGCAAATCATGGAGTTAGAATTTCAACCCTGACTATGTGATTCCAGAACTCCTATTCTTAACCACCGTACTCTACTCCTTCTAAAAGTTAGCCAAAGATCATGCCAGTATAAATCGATTATTGCCTTCTGTAAGGGGGTATCTTGGTATCAAATCAACTGGGAGCTGTCTTATTTTAAGTCATCTAACCTCTCTTAGCAGCCAGCCAGGCAAGTCAAAGAATCAAGGTCAAAGTTTCTATCTTAACCTTTCATTCAAAAGCACTGCCTAATGATAGCCCTGGCTGGGGACCCTAGAGGTGACCATGCACCTTTTAAGTCCATTTGTTTGGAATACGAAGGGTCTGTGAAGAATAGAAGCCTTGATAGATCTGTTTTCATTTAAAAACCTAAAGAGAAGGATACTCTTCTAGTTTGGGACAATTCAATATAGAGCACCACACTTTGGACTCAACAGTGATATCTGCAAGACTCACTGCCAAACAAATAGCCCCTAATAGCACCTACTTGACTAGGAGCTTGTTGTATATTTGGATAACATGGCCAAGAAGTATAGAAGAAAGTGATAGGATCTTAGGCAAGAAAGATCAGGGTATTGATCTTGAACTACTATATATAAGTGACCTTTATCCAGATATTTAATTTAGACTCCACAAAAACAAACCCAAGTGTAAGAACTCAATAAGCTAGTGATGGATTAAGCCCAATGAAAATTAGGATGAAGGAACTGAATATTCCTAAAGCTAGAGACAGACAGTTTTTCCTATTACTTGAGCCACATTGAGTGTTAAACTGTGAGTCCTTGCTCTGTCTGTGACAGGCAGATTTTAGATCATGATAGCAGCATTACAAAACAAGAAAGTTTGTGATCCAGTCCCAGAGTGCCATGTTACCCAAATCTTATCAGGAAGAGGCCTTGGACTCTAATAATTTTTATTTTGTCCTGGATTTGAATGGTCCTACTTTGAAAAGCCGTATCAAGTTAAACCAAAGTTTGTAATCCTAATTCTTTTCCTGAAGGCCAAACTCAAGTATTTAGCACCCACTGAGCCACAATACTAGAAAGTGATATATTACGACCTATTGACTAGGGCAACTGAGTGAGCCAGGGGTCAGCAATTTCCAGCAGCATTCCACTGTAACTTCTGTTATAGTTCTGGAGGAGGCAATCTCCTCCCAAGTAACTTTGTCTCTTTTGGAAGACCTCCACAGCAGGGTCCGCCCTCCTTTCCTAAGGGTGTGGGACTACATAGTATGGGCAGGAGGAAGAGAGAAGAGAAGTAGAATAAGCTTAGTCGATGGTTAAAGGACAGTGGTGCCCTAGTGATGAGGACAACAATGGAAGTACTTAGAAGCAGGGTATAAAGGAAAAATGGGAGAAAAGTGGTAGATGGAAGCCATGTTACTATTATTGAGTACTCATTTAAAACTACTAACTGCCTTAAAAGATGTTATTGATAAATTTAAAGCATAGAAATGAATGTTCAGCATTCAAGCTTTTTTGCAGAGTTGTTTCAAGGCCTTCATCCCTCTATTTTGTGTTCTTCCAAGACACACCTATGCTCTGGAATTGGTGATTATTCCAGTGTGGCCAATATCTTCCCTGACACACTCCCCGGTGTCCAGTCCTAGTTCTCACGACCTTCTAGGGTACTGTATTTCTCTTCAATCTCCTGACAGCCTTGTGAGCTCAAAACAGAGCTCTTGATTGTTTTATTATTTACAAGGCTGTCAAAAACCCCAGGTTCTTTATACTTTTCTACCAGATATCCTCCTAGGCAGAAGGGAGTCAACTCCATACCGAATGGCTTTGAGGGATAGACTTCCTGCTTCTAGGGGAACAGGAGTTCTTCCTGTCCAGGAGAGAATTTACATCCCTTAATGTCCTCTTATTCTCCTTTTATTCTCCTTAGAGCACACTACCTGCTTCGCATGGCTCCAAACAAGTGGCAAAGGAGCTCTTTACAAAAAGAGAAAGGTGTTCCACGGCAGCCTAAGGACAAGTACAAGGCCTCAGCCCATGGACTTATTCTGAGGGAAGACCTCTGGATGAAGGGCCCAGTGCCTGTCTCTGTGCTTGATCCAGCAACATCTGCTGCGCCTGGAGGGAGGATTGCTGATTACAGCCCCAGGGACGGAACTGATCAACCATCTCAGTCTGCCCCCTCTTTCTGGTGTCTCCTACCATTTGTGTGGCAGGCCATAAAGGTGTATCACGCATCACCAGAGCACATGAAACGGACCCTGCTAATACTGGTGCCCTGATAGCAGTAAGAGAATCATGTAGAATGAGAAGGCAGGGTTCCTATCTGTATACTGGAACGCTTTGCTTTCCCCAAGGGACTTAAGTGTTAGCTTTCTACCTGGAAGAAGCCATTCAGACACGCTTGTAGAAAACATGGAAAAGGGTAATATAACCTGGAATTATTCTTTCTTTATCTTAAAACTATGTGAAGAATACTCAAAGGAAAGTTCTAATACAATTAGTCCTGACACAAAAGGTAAAAATGGTAAGGAGGTTTTTTTTTAAAAAAAAAAAAAGAAAGAAAATTCCACTTCAGATAATGGTGGGCAGCACTGACTGAGTTTCCTTGAGAAGGAAGCAGAGAATGGTGGCCATGGTGCTGAATGGCGTAGGCTTGCATGATTCTCTTAGGTAAGCTCTCAAAGCAAAGGGCCTATGACCAGAGTGCTCTGTAGTTTCCAACTTTTCCACAAACTCAAGTAAAAAAGGTTCTTTTAGACTGCAAAATTGATGATGCCTCTTTGAGAAATTTCAAGTAGAATTCTTGGATCACGCCTCCTTCTCAATACACAGCTTTGCCAGAAAGTGTCCCTATAGCTTGCCTTCTGTCACATGTGTCAGATTCCTTGTGCCTTTGGGTTTTTCTGTCAAGCTTGCAGTTACAAATTTTGTGAGCACTCTTCCTTAGAGCACACCATCTGCTTCACATGGACCCTAAACCAGTAAGCAAAAGAGGTCTTTAGGAAGAGCACAAGGTGTTCTGCACTCTATACTCTGTATATCCATACTGTGTGTGTAGACTAGAGTAACAGACAGCTCTTATTTCCAAATTCTATCATTGTTAATAGGGACTTCCTGGCACTGCTTTCTTTGACAATGTGTCGATGACTGTTTATTTCTCAGGTACACTTTGGATATTCCAGAGTCCATGCCTTCATGTTCAACACCATCAAAGCCCTTCCTTCTCCCAGTGGTAGAAGTTGACCTCCAGTCCTGAGGTTTATTTGGTTAACACCTCCCTGACTGTGAACTGTGGGATTGAGGAGGTTGCGATGTGAAGTCACAGTGAATCCATCAGCCTCATTTTCAACAATGTCCATTATCTCTAAGAATGAGCCTAGTAGGTTGGCCTCAGTCAAGGCTCCTGTACAAGCACAGAGAACAAGCACAGAATCAAGCACCAACAGAAAAATAAAGTTAGCCATGTGGACAGAGATTCAAACTGTGACTGAAAAACAGAACCATTGAAGTCAGGCTCTCCACTCAGATTGGATTAGGTTGTATGGAACTTAAAACAAGGGTAAGTGGCACAGATATACCACAATAAAAATGCTAAAGGCTGAGACCCATGCCTGAGGCATTCCAGCTGTCCTGAGTAAAATCCAACCACGGACATTGTACTCTTCAGTCCGATCAGTTTGTTACAGAGATGAGAGGTGGCAGCCTCAACAGACATCTGTATATAAAAGATCTCTAGTGTCATATGTGTCAATTAATCAACATCACTTGTCAGATGGCTTAACATCATTTAAATGCAAAGAGTATCATTTACAGAGGCATAGAATTCAACAATATATTTCTCTACGAAGGTTTCTTGATGAAAACTGGCAATTTTGGCTTTGCAACAGGGAGACAATGGGATCTTGCTGGAGTTAGTCTCAGCAGATGCAATGGCCTATTTGCTTTGTTTTCTGAATGGCCCCATAGAGGATCCTAATTGGGAGGCCATGCACCAGTTTGTTCAAGTTCCTCATCTTATTTCTTTGGCATTGTGCTATATGAGCTTATCCTGCAGAAGCTGCTTCTCTCGCACATCAGCCAAGCTCAGACAATCTTCATGTTGGGCCAGAGGCATGACCCCTTCAAATACTAGTAAGTTATCCTAAAACAGTCCCAAAGCAATTCAGGAGTTTGTAACAGATTATATTAAGAAAGTTAAGGAAGGACAATCTCATTCCTCCCAGATTCTATCTTCCATTTAAGTTATCCAACACCTTTACCAAAAACCATCCATAGTGCTTCTGAGGCCCTACTGCACCAAGAAACCCTCACTGAAGGTGTAATGCTTGCACACTCCAAGACTGCCTCTCCTGGTCATAATGTGCACATGTACTTACCTGCAGGCTGCTAGGGGAAGAAGGGAGTGTGGCAGAGACATCAGCCTTCTTCTCCCTTTGCATAGGATCAGAGAACTTCTTTTCAGAGAATTTGCTGTAAGGAAACTTACAGTTTGTTTCTAGACACTCATAGACCCGTAACTTCACATTCCCTTTCTACTCTTTGTAGCTACAGGATAAAAAGCCATTTGCAATGCTGTTTTTTTCTTTCTTCCTGTCCATGAGCCAAGCCTACTTCAGATCTGCAAATGGATGATGATAGCACTTTATAGCATCAGCACTTCATTCCCTTTTATGGCTGAATAATATTCCATTCTTTGGATATACACCATGTTGTTTATCCATTCAGCTATTGAACATTTGGGTTGTTTCCACTTTTTGACTATTGTGAACAGTGCTTCTCTGAACATTCATGTACAAGTATTTGTTAGAATACATGCTTCTCCATCTTTTGGGTATATAACCTGGGAGTGAAATTGCTGGCTCACACGGTAATTTTACATTTAACTTTTTGAGGAAATACCAAACTTTTCCACAGTGGCTTCACCACTTTACATTCTCATTAGCTGTGTACAAGTTCTTTAATTTCTTCATATACTTGCCAACACTGTTTTTTTCTTTTTCTTTTTTTAAATAGCCATCCTAGTGGGTATGAAGCAGCGTCTCATTGTGGTTTTGATTTGTATTTCCCAAATGACTAATAGTGTGGAATATCTTTTCATGTGCTTATTCACCATTTGTATATCTTCTTTGGAGAAATGTTTATTCAAGTCCTTTGTCCACTTTTTAATTGGGTTGTTTGTCTTTATGTTGATGAGTTATAAAAGTTCTTGATATATAGTCTATATACTAGACTCTTATCAGATAATATTTGAAAGTAGTATTTCTTTCATTCTGTAGGTTGTATTTTCACTTCCTTGATAATGTACTTTGATGCACAAAAGTTTTTAATTTTAGTGAAGTTCAATTTATCTATTTTTTTCTTTTGTTACATGTGCATTTTGTGTCATATCTAAGAGTCTGTTGCCAAATTCAAGGTCACAAAGATTTACCTCCATGTATTCTTTGAAGAATTTTGTAGTTTTAGTTCTTAGATCTAGATCTGACCCATTTGAATTGTTTTTTGTATATGGTGTGATGTAGGGATCCAACTTCATTCTTTTGCATGGATATTTAGTTGTCTCAGCACCATTTGTTGAAGAGACTATTCTTCCTTCATTGAATGGTCTTGGCATCCTTGTTGAAAATCAATTAACCTAACGTGTGGATTTATTTCTAGATGCTAAGTTCTATTTCATTCATCTATATTTCTATCCTTATGCCAGTACAACAATGTTTTGATTACTGTAGCTTTGTAGTAAGGTTTGAAATCAGAAAGCGTGAGTCCTTCTAGTTCGTTTTAATTTTTCAAGCGTTTGTGTCTATTTAAGATTCCTTGTAATTCCATACAAATATTAGAATTTGCTTTTCCATTTCTTCAACATTTGGTCATTTAGAATTTGAAAAAAATTGTATTCAATATATAGATTACTTAGGGTTTTATTGCTATCTTAGCAATATTGTCTTCGAATCTATAAACATGGAATGTCTTTTCATTTATTTAGATGTTTTAAAATTTCTTTCAGTAATGTTTTGTTTTCAGTGTATAGGTTTAGCACCTATATATATATTTACCTATTTAGGTTAAATTTGTTCCTCCCTATTTTATTCTTTTTGATGCTATTGTAAATGAAATTATTTTCTTAATTTTATATTCAAATACTTCATTGTTAGTCTATAAAAATACAACTGATTTTTGTGTGCTGATTTTGTATCTGCAACTTCACTCAATTTTCTTGTTCACTCTACTAGGTTTTTTTGTGGATTCTTTAGGATGGTCTATACATGGGATCATGTCATCTGTGACTAGAGATAAATTTACTTCTTGCTTCCCAATTTGGATGCCTTTTATATCCTTTTCTTACCTAATCGTTCTGGATAAAACTTCTGGTACACTGTTGAATAGAAGTGGCAAAAGTGGGCATTCTTGTTTGTTCCTGACCTCAAGGCGAGAGCTTTCAGTCTTTCACAACTGAGTGTAATATTAGTAAATTTATGTAATTTTAACAAATGCCCTTCATAAGTGTTGAGGAAGCTCCCAATATTCCTAGTTTGTTGAGTGTTTTTATCATGAAGGGGGGTTAGAGTTTGTTAAATGCTTTTTCTGTATCAATCGAGATGATCATATGTGGTCTCCCCCCTAATTTTATTAATGTGGTGTATTCCATTGATTTTTATATACTGAGACATTCTTGAATTCCTAAAATTAATCCCACTTGGTTCTGATGTATAATCCATTTAACATGCAGCCACATTTGGGTTGCCAGTATTTTGTTGAGGATTCTTGCATTTATAATTTTAAGAGATATTGGGCTGTGGGTTTCTTTTTTTAGGATGACTTTATCTGACTTTGGTATCAGATTATGTTGGCCTCGCAGAATAAGTGTTCCTTTCTCTTCTAATTTTTGGAAGAGTTTGAGAAATATCAGTGTTAATTCTTTTTTAAATGTTTGGCAGAATTCACCAGTGACACCATTTGTCCCAGGATTTTCTTTATTGAGAAATTTTTGATTATGTATTCAATATCTTTACTTGCTATAGGCCTTCTCATATTATCTTATAAGATTTTTTATTTCCATAAAGTCTGTAGTAAAGTTTCCACTTTCATTACTGATTTTAGTAACTTGAGTCTTCTCTCTTTTTTCTTGGTCAGTCTAGCTAAATGTTGTCAATTGTGTTGATCTTTTTAAAGAACCAACCTTTGGTTCTGTTGATTTTCTCTATTGTTTTTCTATTTTGCTTATCTGCTTTCCAATCTTTATTATTTCTTTCCTGCTGCTAGCTTTGAATTAGTTTGCTCTACTTTATTCTAGTTATTTAAAGTATAAAGTTATGTAAATGATTTAGAATTTTTCTCCTTTCTTTTTTAATATGGGCCTTTACAGCTATAAATTTCCCTCTGAACACTGTCTTTGTAGCATCCCTTAAGTTTTGGTACGATGTGATATATTTTTTCCGTTTGTCTCAAAGTGTTTTCTAATTTAACTTGTGATATCTTTTTCAGCCCATTGATTATTTAGGAATGTGTTGCTTAATTTACACATATTTGTGAACTTTCCAGTTTTCTATCTGTTATAGATTTCCAGCTTTATTGTCACTTAGGTCAAAGAAGACAATTTAAAAACTGTATTTTTAAATTAGATTGATGTCAGCAAGATGGTGAAATAGGATGTTGTAGCCATTGTCCCACACACAAACACCAATTTAACAATCATCCACAAATGAAAATACCTTCATAAGAACTCTGAAATCCAGGTGAGAGATTATGGCACCTGAGTGGAGCACAGAAATGAGAAAAGATGCATTTAAAAGTTTAGGAAGAACAGTTTCGCTTTACCAATATCATCCCTTCCCCAAGTCAGAAAAGCACAGTGCTGAGGGAGCTCCCCTCAGCCCACAAGTTCTCCCATGGGAGAAACAGAGTGAGGTGAACATTTGACTTCCTCAGCCTTTTGGGATGCTACTTGAGGGGACTGCTTCTGTCATGCCTTACCCAGAACACAGGGGATTGGCAGGCAACTAAAATGGTTGGGGGTTCTCAACAATGAGTATATGGAGTTCAATGGCTGCCTGTGACTCTCTGGCAGCAGATCTGCCTACCCATGGATGGCAGTACTTGCAGCCCCATCTGCTGACAGACAATGGAACTAGGACTCTCCACCCATGTACTCTAGCACTTGCCTGCTCACCCAAAAACCCTGGCACTGGGGCCCCCATGGACCCTGCCAGCTGGCTTACATGTGGACTTTACCAATCAGCCTGCACAGAATTTCTGGCCAGGCTGACTGGTGAAGGGCTTTCCCTGTCAAAGCCAGTCTGTAGAGACTGGGAGAGGTGAATGCTTACTCAAATGTGTAGATAACAACACAGGGCTATAAGAATTATGAAAAATCGGGGAAACACGATTCCACCAAAGGAACAAAATAGAAGCTCCAGTAAGTGAGCCTAAAGAAATGTGGATCTACAAAATGCCTGACAAAGAATTAAAGATAATCATTTTTAAAAGTTCAATGAGTTACAAGAGAATACAGGTAGACAACCAAATTAAATCAAGAAAACAGTATGTGAACAAAATGAGAAGTTCAACAAAGAGACAGAAACCATAAAAAAGATCCAAAAATTCTGGAGGTGAATAATACAATGACTGAACCAAAAAAAAGTCAATACAGAGCTTTAACAACAGACTCATTCAAGCAGAAGAATTAACAAACTTGAAGTTAGTTCATTTGAAATTATCCTGTCAGAGGAACAAAAAGAAAGAAAGAATGAAAAAAGAGTGAAGAAAGTCTACAGAACTTATGGGATACCATTAGTGAAACATTGTAAACATTCGGGGATTTTGGGAATTTAGGGGGAAGAAACAGAAAATGGATCTGAAATCTTATTTAAAGAAATAATGGCTGAAAGCTCCCCAAATCTGGGGAGGGAAAAGGGCATATAGATTCATGAAGCCTAAAGGATCCAAATAGGTGGAACCTAAAGAGATCTTCATTGACATACACTATAATTAAATTATCAAAAGTAAAATACAGAGAGAGAATTTTAAAGCAGCAAGAAAAACTTGTCACATTCAAGTGTATCCTCATAAGACTATTAGCAGATCTTTCAGTAGAAACTTTGCAGGCAGAGAAAGACTGGGAATGATATATTCAAAGTTCTGAAAGGAAAAAAAAAATCTGCCAACTAAGAATATTATACCTGTAAAAGCTGTCCTTCAGAAATGAGGGAGATACTTTCCCAGACAGACAAAAACTGAGGAGTTCATAACTACTAGACCTGCCTTACAAAAGTGCTAAAGGGAGTTTCTCAAGTTGAAACAAAAAAGGATGCTAAACAATGACAAAAAAGCATAAACTTCATCAGTAAAGATAAAAATATAGACAAATACAGAAAATGTAATACTGTAATGTATGGTCCATAAATCAGTTATAACTCTAGTATAAAAGATTTAAAAAACAATTAGGAATAGCTATAACCACAAAATTTGTTACTAGATATATCATATAAAAAGAAGTAAATTCTGACATTAATAACATAAAATGTGTGTGTGTGGGAGGAATAAAAGTATAGAGTTTTTGTTTGTAATTGAAGTTAGGTTATCAGCTTAAAATAGACTGTTCTAACTATAAGAAGTTTTAAGCAAGTGTCATGATAATCACAAAGAAAAAAATATAGTAGATACATAAAGATAAGTACAAAAGAATCAAAGTATATCATTATAAAAAATCATCAAATCATATAGGAACACAACAAGAGGGGAAGAGAGGAACAAAAGAACCACAAAACAGACAGAAAACAATTAACAAAATGGCAGTAGTAAATCCTTACCTATCAATAATTACTTTACATATAAATGCATTAAAATAAATATCAAAAGATATAGAGTAGATGAATGCATTCATAAAGAAGATCCAACTATATGCTGTCTACAAAAGACTCACTTTAGATTTCAGAACACACGTAGGCTGAAAGTGAAGGGGTGAAAAAGCTATTCCATGGAAATGGTAACCAAAAGAGAGCAGGACTATCTATATTTATATCAAACATAACAGACTTTAAATAAAAAACTGTCATAAGAGAGAAAGAAGGTAATTACATAATGATAAAAGTGTTAGTTCACCAGGAAGATATGACAATTATAAATATATATGCACCTAACTTTGGAACACCAAATATATGAAGCAAACATTACCAAACCTGAAAAGGGAAAGAGATAGTAATAAATGATAGTAGGAGACTTCAATTTCCTATTTTCAATAATCCAGACAGAAAATCAACAAGGAAACAGTAGACTTGAAAAATACTATAGACCAAATGTACTTAACAGGCATATAGAAAATATCCCACCCAACAGCAGCAGACTATATATTCTCCTCAAGTGCACAAGGAACATTCTCTAGAATAGGTCCCATTCTAGACCACAAAATAAGTCTTAGAAAACTTAATAAAATTGAAATCATTCCAAGTATCTCATCAAATCACATAGAATAAAACTATAAATCAATAACAAAAGGAAAATAGAATAATTAGCAAGTTCATGAATATTAAACACACTCTTGAAGAACCATTGGGTTCAAAAAGAAATCAAAAGGGAAATAAAAAAATATCTTGAGACTACTAAAAATGAAAATATAACATACCAAAACCTGTGAGATGCAGCAAAAACAGTACTAAAAGGGAAAGTTATAGAAATAAATGCCAATATTAAAATGCAAGAAAGATCTCAAATAAACCTAAATTTACACCTCAATGAACTAGTAGAAGAAGAAACTAAGTCCAACATTAGCAGAAGGAAGAAAACAATAAAGATTAAAACAGAAATAAATCAAATAAAGAAGAGAAAAATTAATAAAGTTGAGTTGATATTTTGAAAAGATAAAATTGACAAATTCTTCGTTAGACTAAGAAAAAAAATCAAATAAAAAAATCAGAAATGGAAGAGGAGACATTACAACTGATGCCATGGAAATAAAAAAGATCACAGACTATTATGAAAAATTAAAGACTAACAAATTGCAACCTAGAAGAAATGGGTAAATTCCTAGAAATAGATAACCTACCAAGAATAAATAAAAATAATAGGAAGTCTGAAGGGACCAATAACAGATAAGGAGACTGAATCAGTAATCAAAAACCTGCCAACAAGAAAAGCCCAGGACCAGATGGCTTCATTGGTGAATTCTACCAAACATTTAAAGAAAAATTAGTACTGATCCTTCTTAAATTCTTCCAAACATGGAAGAGGGAACACCTCCAAGCTCATTTTATGTGGCTAATGTCACCTTGATACCCAAAGCAGACAAAAACACTACAAGGAAAGAAAACTACAGGCCAATGCAAAAGTCCTCAACCAAATATTAGCAAACCAAATTCAACAGTAAATTAAAAGGATTACACATCATGATTGAGTGGGATTTATCCCTGGGATGTATGAATGGTTCAACATACACAAATCAATGTGATAAACTACATTAACAAAACAAAGGATAAAAATCATACGATTATCTCAATAGATACAGAAACATCATTTTACAAAATTCAACATCCTTTCATGATAAAAACATTCTCAACAAGTTAAGTATAGAAAGAACTTACCTCAACGCAATAAAATCCATGTATGAAAAGCACACAGCTGATATCATACTTAAAGACGAAAAACTGAAAGCTTTTCATCTAAGATCTGGAACAACGAAAGGATGCTGGCTTTCACCACTTCTATTTAACATAGTACTGAAAGTCCTAGCCAGAGAAATCAATTCATCCAAATTGGAGAGGAAGAAGTGGTTATCTCTGTTTACAGATGACATGATCTTATATGTAGAAAACCCTAAAAACTCTGCAAAAAAAATCCTGTTAGAACTAATTACTGAATTCAGTAAAGGTTTGGGATACAAAATCAACATACAAAAATCCGTTGAGTTTCTATTATTAACAAACAACTATTCAAAAAAAAAATCCCATTCACAATAACATCAAAAAGAATAAAACACTTAGGAATAAACATAACCTATAATGTGAAGAGCTTGGACACTGAAAACTATAAAATACTAATGAAAGAAATTAAAGCAGACACAAATAAGTGGAAATAAATCCCATGTTCATGGATTGGAACAATCAATATCATTAAAATGCCCATACTATCCAAAGTGATCTACAGATTCAATGTGATCCCTATCAAAATTCCTAGAGCAGTTTTTTATAGAAATAGCAAAAGCAATCCTAAAACTCACATGGAACCACAAAAGACCCCAAATGGCCCAAATAATTTTGAGCAAGAATAACAAAGCTGGAAGCATTATATTGCTGGCTTTTAAATTTTGTTACAAAGCTACTGTAATCAAAGCAATATGGTATTAGCAGAAAAACAGACATATATACCAATGGAACAGAATAGGGAGTCCAGAAATAAACCCACACACAAACTGTTAATTGATTTTGACAAGAGTGCTGTGATATTCTGATTTATAAGAAATATATATTTGGTCTTCATCCCTGTTTCTAGCACAGAGATCCTAAAACTCTTGGAATTTCCTAAGTGTTGAGAGTGATAAAGGTGTCTTGTGTTATGCTAATGAAGTGACTTTTGGAAAGCATCTAAGCATGGGGGCTGGTTGCCAGTGGAGCCAACCACGTGATTAGAGAGTTGGAACTTTTATTCTCCTGCCCCCTGCCCACCTCCGGGGAGGAGAGAGGGGCTAGAGATGGAGTTCAATCACCAATTATCAGTGATCAAGGAACAAGAAAAGGATGCTGGATCTCACCACTTCTATTTAAAACAGTACTGGAAGTCCTAGCCAGAGAAACTAGGCCAAACTCCTTGGCTTCCTGACGTCAGAGTCTACCTTCCACCATGGAGATAAACAGCCAAGGACACTCATCTGAGAAATGCTTTGTCTCCTCCACTGGAGGGAAAATACCGACCAAGAAAGTCCTGGCCCCTCTCCCCTATCTAAAACACCAAATAAAAACACCTACCCATTTCTTAACAGGGAGCAAACAACTTTGGGGGTACTGGCTCTTGCTCTGCTCCCTCTGCCTAGCAAAGTAAAGCCTTTCCTTTTTAGTCCAAGACTCTGTTCTTATTTGGATTGGCATCAGGAACAGAGACTGAACTTTCGGTTACAACTGGGCATGAAGCTCAACTATGTTTTCCCAGTGGCTACATAATATAGTGAATTCTTCTATGGTCTCTAGAGAAACTTTCTGAGATTTTCCACATTTACCTTCAGTTAAAAAAATCAAGCCTCTAACCCGTTATTCTTTAATAAATTCTCCAACACATTCAGAATCTTCATACTTACTATTGTTCCATTGTAATCAAGTGGCTATGATAATTCCTAACTCATTTTCCTGCACTGACATTCCATCACATACACCCATCAGTAATGCTTTAAGGAATTGTGATGCCACTGAATGGTGCAGTATCCCATTGTTAGTATCCCATTGTTCCCCTGGAAGAAGGCTATCCATGCCTCATCCAACTGAGCAACACAGTCCCCAAATCCCAAATTATGGCTTATTTGCTGAGGCTATTTGTGGTATCCAACCCTAAATCAGTTAAGATTTAGGCTGGAAACAGAAGGCTGACTCTGAAGAGATTCTGAAGAGAACATATGGGAAGGGTTGCCACACAACATAGTTAACTAAATAAAGAAAGCATGTTGAGATACCTACAGGTGAGCAAGTTCAGAAAAAGTGATCCCCCAGGACTGTAGGGACCAGAGTAAAGTAATGTTAGCAAATCTTGCTGAGAGCTGGAGGCATAAAGAAGGGGCTTCTTTCCTCACTCAGGCTGTGTGGAAACCTGATCCTAGTTAATGGGTTGGAGAGGATGAGGTGAGGGCACCTCAGTTTTTGAGGACAAGCATTATCTTGTAAAGGATCTATCTATGAGGTACATGCATGGACAAGTCATTTATAGCTGCTGATATGCAGAGGGTTCAGGAGAAATAGGAGTTCAAGGGTCTCAGGTTTGTTTGCTTAAATGCTGCATCTCACTTCTTATGGTTCTATTGTTTCCGTATTTGGCCCCTGCTTTTAACATAAAAGAGTTGTCTGTCATATATTCAAGTCTCTTTTGCAGCTCCACTATGCCTACTAGAGAAATTCAGACCTGCTTTGGCTTGAAATTCAGACCGCCCTATGGCAGCAAGAGAGGAACTATATAGACCATGTGCCTCAACACATCCGAAGTTCATAGTTGGCTGACAAGAGCATATTTTTCTCTTTTATATAGACTTATAAGTTAACAAAAAGTAGCAAACTCCACAATCCTTATTACCATCGCCTCAATGCCATTCAAGTGATAGGTTTGTTCTTGTTTCCCCTGCTACCTCTATATCACCCTTATCCACCACAAATGATCTAAGTATTGGAATGCTATAACTTGCCAAGGATTATTATGAATGCATTTTCCCAGGCAACGAGGTCCTTGTTATTCTCTGACCATAAAGTGATCCAGTGTCTGAATCCGTTCCTGAAGGTTTGCTTTTTGGTACAACTTCTGGTACCAATTGCTTTAGTATGGGTAATTCTCAAAAGTGTGGCCTAAGACAAGGACTTGAATGCAATTATTTTATCTGATAGATGATGCAAGTATAGAAGATTGAGGGAGCAGAAAGAAAATGTTGAGGAATTTAAGAATGTGTTTTTAAGGTTATCAGGGTGAACAGTGAGGGGCTTGGCCCCATCAGGATCTTCTGAGAATTATACAGGATACCTTCCTATATAGTTTGACTACTGGAGGCTAGATCATTGATCCACTGGCTCCTGTCATTAAGGGGTCAACAATTTACCTCAAGGGTCTTAACTATGCATTTTATAACTCTGTTATACTTACATGGATATCCAGAAGGGTTGCTTAAAATTGCATGGTCCAGGGAAAATGCGCAGTGTATGCTGAGGCAATGCGCTCTCAGCAAGATATGAGTGTATGAGCGTGAGCTTCCATGAACTGTCCACCACAGCTGAAATCAAGTGGGACATGACAAGGGGCATCAGGCTTATCAGTAGAAGTGTATATCTGAGCTAACTAGGCCACCATAAATGTGGAAATGATGAAGCAAGCTCTCATGTCTGTTAAGAGCCTAGAAATATCATGCAAGTATCCATAAGGGGGATATTTTTCTGAGGGCTCGTAAAAGCAACATTTTCTTTAAGTCTATAGATGAATCTTTTAATGCTAATGTGGTCTAAGCTTGGGGATAAGGCCTGTCATGCATGATACAGAGGCTCCAATATATCAAGATAAATAAGTGAAATGGGTTAAAAGAAGTTTTAATTTATTAAATGTAAACATTTAATTAAAATGCTATTTATTTGGTTACAAAAATTAATTCACAATAGTCCACTGGCAGTAAGAACCAGAAATGATAAGTTTAAGTTTCTTAATGACCTTTGTCTTTAAATGTCAGTATCTTTGACTACATTATTTCACCTTGAAGGAATAGCTCAAATATATATTAGAGCCATTTCATGAATTGTGGTAAAGGTCAAAATCTCCCAGGATGATGGGTCCTAGCAGGGATTGGAATGTGTTGCCTTATAAATAAGTATGCCTTTGAGCGGTCAATAGGAAGCTTTTTGGTTAGTTCTATGGTTGAATTCTAGTAACAGTAAATCACACCCCACATCCCATTCATGCTCCTTGCTTGACTGGTGTACTCTATGGAGAAGGTGACCGTCATTCCCTCCTGTTGATATTACAAACATTGGGCGGGGTAATCTTTGCATTGTTATCAATTTGTTTCTTTACCTTAAAGTGCTTAAAGTTTTAAATGTGCTCATGTAAATACTCTGTTTGAAAAATTTCCAACCCAAGAAGGCTTATCTTGGTTCTGCTACTAGCTGAGATCTTGGGCCACTTGCTTAATCTCTTTAAGCTGCCTTCACTGAATCCCATCTGTTTTCACTCAGCCAATCTAGAAGGTGCTGACTTTTGAGAAGTTATAATATATATTATAAACAATAATATAAATATAAAAATATAAAATAAATAATGTAAATATAATATAAAGTTATAATAAAGGCATACCACTTCAGAGTTAGTAAAAGTCATGTAGTTTGATATTTATCCAGAAAGCTTTACCTGAGCTGGAGATGAGGAGTTCCTTTAATCAAGCTGGAGAACTATCCTGCCACTGATTCACATAGACTCTAGACGCTCACGGCTTTCTTCACCTGGCAGAGCAGACAGGTCGGCCCTGAGTTTTGTTATCTAAGGATACACCTAAAAGTCCCCTCCAAGATTCTAGATGAGATTAGGACAGTGTTCTTATGAAATTTCAGGGGGTGCAAGGAAGTTCATTCTACACCTATTTTATATGAGCAAACTCAGGCTAGCCAAATGTAATGAGAATGACCAACTCCAGGATTGAAGTAGCCTTTCTCTGAGTCTTGAAAAGGACCTGGGTCTTCCCACCATAGTCAATCCCCTTGTGCCTTGGTTTTTATGTGCTCTCTAGTCTCAGTCAGGATTTGATCAGAGAAACATAGTATCTGTAAGTGATATAGAAGTTCTTAAATATAGCTATCAGAATTTGTACAATTGTACCAGTTCTTGAAGAATTCTATGCTAGGATGTTGTATCTGCAACTGGTGTTAAGCAGGAGGAAGCTCCAGGTTAGTTGGTCTGGCAGTTGGACCAAAAAGTAAATCTAAAGAGGAGGATGGTGAGGATAAACTAACCACATCATTTTCTCACCGCTTCTAACCACGAGGAAATGAGTGACCTGTAGGAGAAACTGACATCCTTTTCTGCAGAGCTCCACATGAGCCTGGCCCAGTAATTGGAAGCTGAAAGAAGAGATCTCATGGCTCTGGGAAAACTACAGTCCCACAAAAGGATAAGGCAGGTGATCAGTGATGATAGGCATGAGTTCCTACAGGGCCAACACTGCATTAAAATAATTGTTTTCTTTCTACCTCCTATAACTCATGCAAGATTCTCTCATGATCAGTCACAAACCAGAACTGTAATGTATAGATCTCAAGCTAAGAAGACCAACCTAGTATTCATAGAGCTGTGACTCTATTTCTTTTTGTGCTGCTGGAGAACAACTGTCTTCTTTCAAAGCTTTTTTTTTTTTTTTTCCTAGTCAGTGGTTGTAATGCAACAGGAGGATTTGAGCAGAGAAGATGAAGTCTGTAGGTAAAGTGAGGGTTGGTTGAGGGAGTATGAAATGTGGAATGAAGGAGGGGGGCAGCAGTAGACCAATGTTGCCACACTGCTGAGCATGTCAACATGGAAATTATCCCTTCTGTTTGGGAGAGATGTGACACGGAAAGATGAATCAGTTACTGAAATGTCTCAAGAAACAAATGTGACTCTGGGTTGTTATTGTTGGAATCATCCAGCCATTCAGAGGACAAAGGGAGGTTTTTGAACCTCACTATGATATCCTTACTTGATTTAGGCAAGTAGAATGATGGTTCATAGCTATCTTTCTACTTTGCAATGTAGTTACTTTGTTCCAAAGCCTTGAGTAAGGCCAATGGGGGGAAAAAGATCAAATGTATTTATGTACAATGGAAAATGAAATTCCTAATACTTGTAAGAAAAATACTTTAAGTAAGGCTTTCTATATAGAAGTAATTCAACATTAATTATTAAGCATTTTTCTGTCAGGCATAATAAGGAATTCTACTTGTACATTATTAGCTTAACTCTTTATCCATACAAAAACAGATATCATCTGTATTTTAGGAGAAAGTAAGCTCTGGATATCAGTAAGATGGCAGAATAGAAGTTTCCAATCCTCATACCCCACAGAAATACTGATTTTAACAACCACTCACAGGCAAGAATACCTATATGAGAAGCAGGGAATTCAGCCGAGAGGTTCCAGCACACTGTTGGAAGGAAAACTCTGAGAAGAGATGCATTTAAGAGGGGAAGAAGAACAATTTCACTTTATCCACATCATCCCTCCCTCAGACTGGTATATACCTCAGTGCCATAAAAGATGCATTCAACCTGCCATTTCTTCCAGGGGGAAAGTCAGAGTGAAGTAAGCACAAGGCTTCTCCAACATTGTGGGATTCTGCCCAAGAAGCCCACTTCTGTCTTGCCCCACCTAGAAAACTGAGGGGATTGGCATTGGCATGGTTTAATAATCTGGGGGGTAACTAGGACAGGAAAAAGGGGCAGTTACTCATAGCAAACAGTATGTGGATCTCAAAAACTGGCCGCAGATCCTAGTAACCAGCTTGTGGACTCCACTAAGAACTCTGCCCATGAACCCTCACCTGTGGACTCCTTCAAATAGTCGACACACACACCCACACTCCATGGATCCCTCCTCTCATAGCTGGCACCTTGAACTCCCCCATAAGCAACATGTGAGTGAGCATCTGCAGATAGTGCTTACGAGCCTTCACAGACAGCATATGCAAGCCCTTATAGACAGCACATGAATATCAGCAACTGGCTCAACAGTACTGGATTGGGAGAAGGCACACAATCTTAAATACACCAGGATATTACCCTCAGGAAAATAAACAAGGAGCTCTCAGCATCTGGCCTGACTTGGTGGGATCAAGAAAAGGCATACAATCCTAAGACTTCTTCCCCAAGATGGAACAAGAGAGTGGAGTGGGCACATCCACAGAAAAGATCTGAGAGACTCCTAGATTCTCTAGCCAGGCTGACTGGTGAAGGTCTTTCTCTCCTAAAGCCAGATCGTTTAAAATTATCCAGTGAGAGGAACAAAAGAAAAAGGTGCAGAACTACTATGAAGAAAACCTACAGGCCTTTTAGGGCAATAGCAAATGAATCAATGCATATTATCAAAGTCCCAGAAATTGCAGAGGAAGAGAAAGAGTCGGGAAATTTATTTAAAGAAATAATGACAGAAAACTTCCCAAATCTGGGGAGTAAATAAACATCTAGATCAATGAAGCCGAAAGAACCCCAAGTGGACTGAACATAAAGAGCTCTTCACTGAGACACACTACAATCAAATTGTCAAAAGTCAACTACAGAGAGAATGAACAAAGCAAGAGAAACATGACTTGTCGCACACATGGGAACCTCTATAATACTATCAGTATCAGTGGATTTCTCAGTGGAAACCTTGCAGGTCAGCAGAGAGATGGATGATATATTAATGTAAGGATGCTAATTAGGAACATGAAAAGATATGAAAGTAAAACTCACTCTAAAGGTAAGGATATTGTTAAATTCAGAATATTCTGAATACTGTAATGGGAGTACATAAATCACTTTTAACTTGAGTATAAGTGTTAAAAGAAAAAAGGATTAAAAACCATAGCTGCAATGATTTGTTAACTACACACAATATAAAAAAAATAAATTGTGACATCAATAACATAAAATGGTGGAAGAGTAAATGTGTAGATTTTTCTACACAAAGTAAAGCTTTTTTCTGCATAACCGACTTTATAACTATAAGATGTTTTGTTTAAGCCTCATGGCAATCATAAAGAAAAAACCTGTAGTAGATACATAAAAATGATAAAGAGAAAGGAGTCAAAATGTCTCTACCAAAAACTCATCAAATCACAAAGGAAGATAGCAAGAGAGGGCAAGAGGAACAATAACACAATCTGAAAACAAAGAAAATGGTGATAATGTGTACTCACCTATCAATAACTACTTTAAATGTAAATGGATCGATATCTCCAATCAAAAGACAAATAGAGCCAGAATGGGTAAGAAAAAAACAAGATGCTGTTTACAGGAGACTCACTTTAGATTTAAAGACACATATAGGTCAAAGTGAAGGGAGGGAAAAAAAGATATTCCAAGTAAACGATAACCCAAAGAGAGCAGGGGTGGCTATACTTACATCATAAAAATAGACATAAAGTCAAAAACTGTAACCAGGAACAAAAAAGGTCATTGTGTAATGATAAAGGAGTCAATTCATCAAGAGGGCATAACTATTGTAACTATATATGTATCCAATACTGGAGTACTTAAATATATAAAGAAAATATTAAAAGAACCAGAGAGAGAAATAAACAATAATACAATAACAGTGGGGAACTTCAATACCCTCCTTTTAACAGTAGATGGATCATCCAGATAGATAATCAATAAGGGAACAGTGAATTTAAATTATACTTTACCTCAAATGGACCTAACAGACGTCTTTAGAACATTCCATCCAACAGCAGCAGAATACACATTCTTCTCAAGCACCCATGGAACATTCTCCAAAATAGATCACATGTTAGGCCATAAAAAAAGTCTTAACAAATTTAATGAGATTCAAATCATATCAAGCATCTTTTCTGACCACAATGGTATGAAACAAGAAATCAACTACAAAAAGAAAATGGGAAAATTCACAAATATGTGAAGATTAATCCACATGCTACTGAACAACCAATGTGTCAAAGAAGAGATCAAAAGGAAAATCAAGAAATACCTTGAAACAAATGAAAATGGAAGTGCAACATATCAAAACTTACGGAATATAAGTAACGAAGTTCTAAGGGGGAAGTTTATAGTGATAAATGCCTACATTAAGAAAAAAAAATCTCAAATAAACAACACAACTTTACACCTCAAGGAACTAGAAAAAGAACAAACTAAGCCCAAAATTAGCAGAAGGAAGGCAATAACAAAGATCAGAGCAGGAGTAAATGAAATAGAGACCAAAAAGGCAATAGAAAAGATCGAGGAGACTAAGAGTGGATATTTTGAAAAGAAAAACAACATTGACAAACCTTTAGTTACACTAAGAAAAAAGAGAAGACTAAAATAAATAAAATCAGAAATGAAGAGAAGACATTACAACTGATAACACAGAAATACTAAGGATCATAAGAAAGAACTATGAATAATTATATACCAATATTTTGGGTAACCTAGAAGAAAATGGATGAATTCCTAGAAACATACAACCTACCAAGAATGAATCATGAAGAAATAGAAAATCTGAAAAGACCAATAATGAATAAAGAGATTAAATCAGTAATTGAAAAACCTCCCAAGAAAGAAAGCTTCTGACTAGATGACTTAACTGCTCGATTCTAGCAAACATTTAGAGAATAATTGACACCAATCCTTCTCAATCTCTTCCCAGAAATTGAAAGGAAGGGAACAGTTCCAAATTTGTTTTACAAAGTGAACATTACTCTGATTCCATAGTCAGAAAAGGACGCTACAAGAAAGGAAAATTACAGGCCAATATCCATGAATAACATAGATGCGAAAGTCCTGAACAACATACTAGCAAATGAAATTTAACAGCACATTAAAAGGACCATACACCATGATCAAGGGGAATTTATTCCTGGGATGCATGAATAGTTCAATATACATGTATCAATAAGTTGGTAACCATATTAAAAATGAAGAATAAAAACATATGATTATCTCAATAGACACAGAAAAATCATTTTACAAAATTCAACATCATTTCACGATAAAAATTCTCAAGTTAGGTATGGAAAGACTTTAGCTCAACACAATAAAGTCCATATATGACAAACCCACAGCTAACATCATACTCTGTGGTGAAAGGTTGAAAGCTTTTCCTCTATGATCAGGAACAAGACAAGGGTGCCTACTGTCACTGCTCCTATTCAACACAGTATTGTAAGCTCTAGCTAGAGCAATTAGGCAAGAAAAAGAAATAAAAGGAATCCAAATTGGAAAGGAAGAAGTAAAGTTATCTGTATCTGAAGATGACATGACCTTGTATATAAAAAATCTTAAAGATTCCACCAAAAACTGTTATATTTAGTCACCAAATTCAGTAAAGTTGCAGGATATAAAATCAACTTACAAAAATCAGTTGCATTTCTATACACTAGCAAAAAACTGCCTGAAAAATAAATTGTGAAGCGATCCCATTTGCAAATAGAATAAAGCACTTAGGACTAAATTTAACCAAGGAGGTGAAAGATCTGTACACTGAAAACTATAAACATCAATGAAAGAAATTGAAGAAGACATAAATAAATGGAAAGATATCCTGTGTTTATGGATTGGAATAATTAATATTGTTAAAATGTCCATACTACCCAAAGTGAGCTACAGATTCAATGCAATCCCTGTCAAAATTCCAATAGCATTTTTTACAGAAATAGAAAAAAATCCTAAAATTCATATGAAACCATGAAAGAACCCTAATAATCAAAGCAATTTTGAGCAAGAAGAACAAATATGGAGTCATCAAACTTCCTGATTTCAAATTATATTACTAAGTCATAGTAATCAAAACAGTATAGTACTGGATTACTACAGACACACAGACCAATGGAACACAATAGAGAGCTCAGACACAAACCCATGCTTGTATGGTTACCTAATCTTCCACAAGGGCACCAAGAGTATAAATTGGGGGAAGGATAGCTTATGCAACAAATCATGGAGTCCCCACATGCACAGAATGAAAATGAACACTTATCTCACACTATCTACAGAAATCAACTCAGAATGGATTAAAGACTTAATCATAGACATGTAACCATAAAATTAATAGAAAAAACATAGGAGAAAAGCTCCTTGACACTGGTCTTGGTAATGAATTTTGGGTACGACACCAAAAACATAGGCAACAGAAGCAAAAATAAATAAGTGGAATTATATCAAAGTAAAATAACTTCTATACATCAAAGGAAACAATCAACAAATGAAAAGGCAATCTATAGAATGGGAGAAAATGTTTGAAAATCATGTATCTGGTAAGAGTTTAATGTACTTTATGGGGCTCTCAGACTTGGTCCACTATTCCTCTGCCTTATTCACTCCAGGACCAGGTATCACTAGATAGTCCCTTTACCCCAAAGCCCACTGAAATTATCCAAACTAGCCAAACCTGACTAACCTTGTTTACCCTGCCTTGCCTTTCCTATCCTGCAGTACCTACAATAAAGGCTCTAACTCATGTTTTCCCCTTGCTCCCTCTGCCTCCTGACGAACCCTGCTGTTTTCCCATGGTGTGCTGTGCTGTGCCTCCTCTTTCTAGGGATCTGTGAGTATAAAAACTCCTTCCTTTGTGTTAGTCATTTCCTTGTCTGCGAGTTATCATACCTGATTAAAACAACAATCTTTTATAATTTTGAGAACAATCTTTTATAATTTTTGTCATTTGATGGCCAGCTCTCACCTATCAGCTGCTCGACCCTAAGTCATATGTTTTTGAATTCTACTGGGCTTGCTCAAGTCAGAATTCCAGGCAAATGACTTACTGAGTAAATGAACAAGGACATTTGATCTTTGAAAAACATTCCACGAAGACTGGGTGTTTTAATCTTTCAAATGGCAAAAATGAGGCTCAGAAATGTTCATTGACATGTCTGAGGTCACACAGCTGAAGGTGAGTTGCAGAACCAAGCTGGTCCGATGGTGGAACAGCTTGAGTTCCTACCTGAATTGACTTGCCCCTCCTCTCAGTTCCAATCCTGGAATGTGCACCATGATCAGGGAGAAAAAATAAGAAGGGAATTTTATTTAATTAAATTTAGAGAGGGTATCAGACATGAGAGGTTTGGTTTGCTTGGTGATGGGTGCTGGCATTGATGCTATTGCTGCCGCCACAGAGCAGGATGTATGGTGTCTTCTGGGCCATTGTTTCTCCCGGCGCAAATCATACCTGTGGGTGTGTTGCTGGAGCTCATCTTCTTCAGGGGTGCCTCCTCATGCAACTTCTTCATCCATCTCCTTGTCTTCATCTAGCTTGAGTCCTTCCCATGGAAGGGATGGCACAGCTGGTGGAAACTTCCTTAGATATGAGCTTCTGGTCCATTTTGTCTACATACTTGATCTTAAAGATACAACTTACAGCCATCCTTTTCCTTGAAATCCTGAGTGAAGCCACAGTACTCTTCCTGCTGGCCATAAATGTCATTGATGGTCATCTTGTCCTTGAAGAAGTATAAGACTGAGGTTAGGAGCCCATTGAGCACCTTCACCCTGGCCACCTTCTGCACCATGATCTCTAGCAGTCCTTTGTTCTGACACAAAAGCAGGCACATTGCCAGCTCTCTATTCAAGATGGGCTCCTCATCCAGAATGATGGTGTAAGAGGCAAAGGAACCCCATTGCTGCTTTAGCTCATCCAGGTGGACTGTACTCCAGCTGATGTTTCCTTCCCATTGATCCCAGAGGAGAGTTTGGCTGAGTGTTCCCTATGTTCCTCATTTGGTTCAAAGTCCATGAGCTGCTCTTGCTGCCCCCAGTCTCCTCATACGTGGAGTTTTCCCCCTAAGTCTCAGCAGAATTCTGAAGTGGTGGTACACTTTATGGCGTTCTTTCACTCAGGAACCTCATTCTCCTGTCAACTGACTGGCCAAATTTTAGCTTCTTTGTGCTCTCCACCACTTTGTTGCCACTATCTTGCAGCTCTTATTGCTGTTACTCCCACCCCTGCTGATGACCCTTCCCCAGCTGCTTCTGCAGCACTATCTATGCTTTGTCTTCTAGCATCTATGGGGACCCCAATAGCAGAACTCCACACTCCTCTTCATCTATGATATCCATGTTCTCCACTTGGGAGTCATAACAATGTGGACTTGAGGCATTGATTGCTAATTCTCCTCCACCTGGGGATTCCTATTCATTATACATCCTGGTTTTGCAATCTAGAACAAAAGTCCCTGTCTGGAGTCTGGTTCCTAAGGAGCACAAAGTCATTGCTCTGAAAAACCATCTCCTAACTCTCCTTACAGTTTTTCTTTTCTCTCTCCTTTATCTTCTTAAAGGTCACCACCCCAATGGGAGTGAGGTGTTCAGAGGTGGGCTGGGATTCTCCCTTGCTCAGGAAATGAGCCTGAAACTGCAGTTTGACTGGATCTCCTGCAGTTCCCATTATCAATGGCTGAAGGCAGATTCGCCCCCATGTCAAGGAGAGGAATGTGGCTGCTTGCCATCAAACTCCGTCTTAGTGCATTTGAACCGGATACAGAGGGACTTTTTGATGCCACTTCACATAAATTCTCTTCTTCTATAGAGGGCAGATATTCAGGCTTCCTCTTCTGCTGCTCCACGGTGTGCCTGCTCCAGGTTCACAGTCACTAGAGCATCGTTCTCCTCCTATACTACATCTTTGTCCTTGCAGGGGAGTATCACAATCTCCCTGTCTTGGAAGGAATCGATGGCATGCTCCATGGGGAGGCTATGAAGGTGACCCTGGACACTGTGCAGGTCATGCTGCCCTGCCCAACCAACCTCTTCTTCCACCAGTGCCAATACCAAATTCTTGGACCATTTCCTCTAGTAAGTTGGCCCTCTTCTCTGCCAGGCACATCTCCATCTGAAGCTGCCAGCTCTACTGAGTTCAGGCTACAGTGTCATCCAGCAGGGCGTCATCATCTTCCCCCCGGGTTTTTTTTCTTCCTCAGCTTCTGGTTCAGTAAGCAATTTCAGTGGCAGATACCTGTTTCTCTAGTTGCCACAAGGTCATAGAATTGAAGAGTGCTCTGCAACCAGCCTGTCCTTGGAGCCTGACTCCTGGTTGAAGGCATCAATTTCCAAAAGTTTCAGTCCCAACTTTGTGTAAGTTTATTGGTCTCCACCATGCTGAGCAGGGCATCTCCTGGGCTGGGTTTGGAACTGGCTGCAGTGGTGGTCTCATAACTGCTATAGTGCTTCTCCTGGTTCTGCACAGCTGCTGGATGGACCTTGTCTGGCTGAGCTCCTGCATAGGTGCACCAGCCAAGGCCTGGGCCAGGTTCCTCTCTGACCTTGTGCCATCACTGCTCCCCACTGCTGCATTTGTGTTTCTCATGTCCACAGTTCCTGACTTCTCCAACCTCCTGCTGCAGCCTCTGTCACTTTGAGAGCTCCTTAAAGTAATTACCTCATGGAGGAACTTCAACTCGAGCCCTGCAGACATTGTAGAATGGAACATTCCCAGGTCACATAGCCGGAATTCAGGAGACGTGGCTTTTGTGGCAGCCCTGAGAGGCTGCCCCAAAGGCTCTTGGGAAGGCCAAAGGCCAGAAAAAGTGTAGGCTGCGTGTTCCATGCTGCCTTGGGTGGTGGCGGTGGGATGGCTGGGAGCAGGGTAGGGTGGGGTGGGGAGCTTTTTTACTGGTCCATGAAGCATGCAACATGTGCTCTTCCAGGTGCAAGGACCTGGCTTGGGGGACGCCAGATGGCAGACTCCCTCCCCTTGCACCTGCTGGGCATGGTAAGTCTTTCTCTTTTTTTCATTTAATTGAGTTGAATTTCACGTATGTAGTTTATTTAGTTGTGTTAAAGTTAGTTAAATTGAATTAAATCGAGTTGATTCATGTCTTTCATTTTATATAGTTAATTCCACTTAGTTCTTTCCTTTAGCTTATTTGGTTTCAATATTCAATGTTTACTTTATTTTTATTTTGTATCATTTTGAATTTTCTAATTTTAATTTATTTTTTAAGATGAAAAAGTTTTTGCGGCTGGCCCTGTGGCCGAGTGGTTAAGTTGGTGTGCTCCGCTACTGCAGCCCAGGGTTTCGCTAGTTCGGATCCTGGGCGTGTACATGACACCACTCATCAGGCCACGTTGAGGTGGTGTCCCACGTGTCACAACTAGGAGGACACACAGCTAAAGTATACAACTATGTACTTGGGGGATTTGGAGAGAAAAAGCAGAAAGAAAAAAAAGAAAAAGAAAAAAGAAGATGGGCAACAGTTGTTAGCTCAGGTGCCAATCTTTAAGAAAAAAAAAGAAGATTGGCAACAGTTGTTAGCCTAAGGTGCCAATCTCTAAAAAAAAAACGAAAAAGTTTTTATGTCATGAAATACCAGTGTTTATTTTAAGTCACCTGAAGCTTTTCTTTGGCTTACAAATATTTATTCCTATTCCAGATTATTTATAATAAGTTCTTGTTAATGATTTTTGACTGTTTCACTTTTTCTTTTAAGAAGTTTGATTTTAAAAAGTGTTCTTTTTTAATATTACATTCTGTTCGTCAAAATTGGCTCACAAGTAATAAGGTGGGCTGATACTCCTTGCTTCCTCTGTCACTCATGAGAAGAGTCTTCTTCTTAAGGATAGGATCTAGAATAATTCTGGGCATATCATATTTGGATGAGAAATTTTGGGACTGATCTGTCCTCTTTGCCAGTGAAAGAAAGTCAAGAGCTTTTTACAGTCTACTTGAAGGAGAATCAGCATCGTTCCTCTCTAGCTTGATGGAAGTATCGTCCCACACGTTGTTTAGGTAGAGATGCCTGGAAAAATACTGAATGACGTCAAACTATATGTCTTCTACTAACTCAGAAGTTGTAAGTACTGTATGTACATATTGTTTTTCAAATTACATTGCTTTGTACATTGGAAGTGTGTAGAAAGAGGGGATGCGCTAAATGTGGCTAAATGAGTTTAACAAAGGTTCCCAAGATCTGGACTGGTAACAGATCCAAGATTAGCTTATGTTGTTTAATGGGTATTTAAAAAAAATGTTTTAAATCAGATTCTTAGGGTGAGTAGATTGAAACAGTTAAATATTTTCAGGTGAAAGATTAGTAGACTAAGTACTGAAAGATTTCTTCTACATTGTCTACGGGGTAGAATATATTAGGGAATGAAAACTAACCCAGAAACAGAAATGGGAAAAAATTTGTTTATACTTAAGCTTAGCTATAGCTATAGGCAAAAAGCTTCCTATTGACTAAGCAAAGGCAACCTTGCTTCTGAAGCAACCCGTCTTCACTCCAGCTACGGACCATCATCCTGAGAACTTTTGGCCTGATGCCCAGGCAGGACAGGCATCAAATGGAGACGAGGTGTTATTGCCAGCTATGGTTACACAGTCAGAGAAACTGACATATTGAAAGACACAGGATATTAAGCAATTTTAAACTGGACTATTATTTCTGGTTCTCACTGTGAGTAGACCTTTATGAATGGATTTTTATAAAACTTGAGGCTACTCTAGTGAACCAAATAAATGAATTCAGTGTTTACACTTAACAAATTAAAAACTTGTTGTTAATCTCCTTCACTTGTTCATCTTGATAGGCTAGACCTTCTGCATCCCATGTGATTGGCCTTATCTCAGACTTGGGCTACATTAGCCTTAAAGGATTCATCCATAGATATAAGGATATTGCTGCACCTAAAGAACCTCAGGAAAATCCCCTGTATGGAAAATTCTGTGAAATTTTCAGACCCTTAACAGGTAAGAGACGTTCCTTCATCACATTTACATTTGTTAGCCTTGTCTGCTCCGTTATCCATCTGTGCAGATAATCCTGGTGCCTCTGTCATATCCTTTCTAGCCACTTGATTTCAGCCATGGTGAACAGTTGAGGAAGCTCAGACATTTCTTGCCATGAGCACATTACCCAGTACCTCAAGTATATGCTGTGCATCTTCCCCCTTTGTGTCCTTGGGCATATTCTGATGCCAAGTAATCTTGCTGTGTACTTAAACAAGGGTAGCCCAGAAGTGTACAGCTAACACCTTCAGAGGGAACTTTTGACCAATTAGAGACAGGAGCCAGTCGACCAGTGCTCTAGCGTCTAATAGTCAAACTATACTGGGAGGTATCCTGTATGAGTCTCAGAAGATTCTAATGGAATAGGCCACCTCATTGGTCATAATGGTTACCTTAAAAATACATTCTTACTTTGGCTTTTCCTCATCACTTTCTTTCTCTTTCCACAATCTTCTACTGTGACATCAATTCTCAAATAAAATACTTGTACTCAGTACCTGTCTCAGTCCACACATTTGAGGGTTAACCACATTAAAGAAATTGGTACAGAAATGGTACTAGAAAGCAGAAACACAGGAAGGGATACAGATGCTAAAACACTTGATAGTCATAGAGTAAAAGGAACCCCATTGACTGGGGCAATAAGTTCATAATAATTCTTGCCAATCTTCCAAGCATCCTAATACTTAGGTGTACCCTTTGGTGAATCAGGATGATGTAGAGGTATAAGGAGAAACAGCAGCAAATCCACCACTTGAATGGCATAGGAGCAATGTTAATAAGGATTGTGGAGTTTGTCGTTTTTGTTAACTGACTTAGAAGTCTTTAAAAACGATAACAGATTCTTGTCAGTCAACTACAGACGCAGGATGTGCTGAGCCTTATTTCCTCATCTCCTGCTGCAATAGACAACTTGTGCCAAAAGCAGGTTCATGATTCACTAGCAAGCAGAGCTATCAGAGACCGAATGCACAACAGACAGCTCTCCTATGTTAAAGCTGCGGTTCAAGTTAGAAACAAGACCATGATACATGGGACAGAGCATTTGAGCAGAGAAACCTGAGAACCTTGATAGAGAAGGAGCCACAGATGTCTAGTCCATGCATGTATCTCATAGACACATGCTTGCAAGATAATACTTGTCACTTGTCTTCAAAACCTGACTTTGCTTCTCCTTATTGCTTCCACCCCACTAACCAGGTGCAGGTTCTAACACAGCCTGAGTGTGGAAAAAGTCCTTTCTCCACGTTCCAGCTCTCACCAAGCTTTGATAACATTAATTTCCTATGGCCCTTTCAATCCTAAGAATAATAATCCTGCCCCCTACCTTGCTCATTCTTGAGTATCTCAACATCTTTTTTCAGTTCAATTAAGAATGATCTGTAGGTAGCCCTTTCACTACGTTCCTTCAGAATATTTTCAGATTATGCTTTCTATTTATGGGCTAAATTCTTACTGATAAAACATTTGTTATGAGAAGAGCCCCCAGTAACTAAGCCTTCAGTTGAGATTTTGGGTTTGATGAGGCACGGATATTCTTCTACCAGAGGAACAATGGCACAATGGTAATCTATAGTATTTAATGACATCGCACTTCCTCAAAACATTATTGATGGGTATCTGTGGTGGAATGTCAGAATAGGAAAATTAGTTGGGAAATTACCATAGCTACTTGATTGCAGTGGAGCAAGGGTAAGTATGAAGATTACAGACTGGACGCCTTTGAGTGTGCTGAAGAACTTATTAAAGAACAGTAGACACAGGCTTCAACTTTTAACTGAAGGTACTGGTGGAGACTGTCAGAAAGCTTCTCTAGAGACCGTAAAGGAATCCACTACCTTATGTAGCTACTAGGAAAATATGGTTGAACTTTAGATTCAATACCCAATTGTACTGGCTGTAGAGATCTATTACTTTGTCATATCTTAGGCAAATATTATGGCATTGTTTGGAATAGGTTGAGATATTGAGACTTGGCATGAGAACATTTGATTAGACAGAAGAAGCTGGGAACCATGTTTCTCCTAAATTGCCCAACACTTGTTTGCTTTGGAAAACAGCCCCTCCTCCATCTAAAGAAATCAGCCTTCCTCTGCTTAAAGTACTTTAAGAATGTCACCTAGGGCAGTTGCCTCTAAGACCATACTCTCATTGTTCCAGACACAAAACAGGAACTATACCCCAACATAGTCTTGGGGAAAATTTGAAGATCTGGTCAGGAGGAGATCGCTTACATATCAGAAGAGTTACAGGATCTTTATAAGTTTCATGGAAGAAACTTTATGTATGAAAAAGGATGATATAGAATTTTGACCACAGAGAAGAAAATAAGCTTTGGTCATGCCAAGTTCATCAATATGGTCATATTCACTTAAGTTTAATTATAGTCTGGAGTCAACTCTTATGTATTTAGAGGTCTAATGTTGTAATTTGTCTACAATAACAGAGAGTGGACCCCATTCCTGTCCACAGACAGGAAGATGGAAATGGTGTTCACTTATTACGTACAAGGTATTCAGTCACACCTTAACCATATTTCCTGAGAGAGTTCAGCAGTAGGGAAATATCAATAATTTTGAGATCTGTGTTAATATTCTGTTTAAGCCAGAAATGACACTACTGAAAAGACTCTCTGGTTTTATAGTAATAATTGAAGCCTAGGGTAGTAAGTATACTTTACTTTGGGGACTTACTCAAAGTAAAGTTTGGTATAGTTTCTCTAAGTCTGTAGAATGGAATAATAATTAGATCTTTGACTTGAATTGGTCTGTGGCAATAGCTAAGGAATCACAGAGTCCCTAGGGGTGAAATACTTTAGATGGCGTAACCATATAAGCAGACGTTGTATAGGTCTAGTAGACAGATATGAATTGAGCCACCATAGTAAGAATTCAAATTCTTGCCTCAGTTTCCCCAAAGATCCAGAGCTGCTTGACTGAAGAGGAGGCTGGGTCCCTTTGAGGATAAATCCCATGAAAAACAGCAAACAAGTATTTACTATAAGGTTGGCTGATAGTACCTTAGACAGAGAAAAGTCTTAAATATTCTGAGATTATTAGCTGTTGGCTTTGATATAACACTGAATACTTGAAACACAAAAAATTACCATGATCCTCTGTACTGAGGAGCCTTATACTTGTTATTTGATTAATAAAGTCTTGATGTAAGTCCATGTTGCAGTGGTTTCAATAGACTCTTATTTTGGTTATTTTCTCCTAATATTTATGTATTATAAGAATGGTTGTACTTAGTCTTAACAGAATCTACACATTGATTTGCTGATCTGTGGGGGTGAGGGCTACTATGGTAGGAAGTGTCTAGAAGCCTAATTTATTTTATGAAGTCAGTGATGTCCTCATATTAAAGTGAGTTAAGAACAATGTAAAATGAGATGGTTAAATGAATGTTACAAACATATAAATTGGTAACATTATATACAGATATATAATATTAATAAATCTGATATATATAATTTGATTATATATACATATAGTTGATTTCATATACATATATAATTTGATTTTGTATATGTAAAATTTGATTCCATATACATTTTGATTATGCATAAAATTTGATTATATTTATACATAAGATTAGGTTATATATACAATCTGATTTGATGTATATAATCAGATTGCACATGTATATTCATATATATATATATTTGGATTGTGCACGTGTGTATGTATAATCAGATTTCATATATATATATATATATAGCTCAGGTGAAACTCAGTCCAGTCATAAAAGGATAGCTTTTCACCTCCATATTGCTTGGGACTTTTAGAGATGGGTACCTACTTAATTACAGAGAATATCTGTAATCTAAGAATGTGGTATTTGGGAAAATTGTAGATAAGACATAAATCTCTCTTTTAACCACTGGAAAAGTTGAGGACAGAGGCCTTTGATAAAAGGCTTCATCCTAAGAGGTCTGGATCTGGAAGGAATATTTTTCCCCTCTCTGGGCAGGACATCAAGAACTTATGGGGGCTCAAACAAGGACTGCTTGTGAGCATCTGCTTTCCAATCCTGTTGGGGGAAAACATTGCCATGACTTTGCCACATCTGTGACCTTAAGGCAATGATCAACTAAGAAATGTCCTTTCCTAATTTGACCACTTTTCAAGTTTGAGGGCACGGGGAAGCCATGGGTCTCACACATCAGGAACTCTAGAAACTCTTGGTTGTATAAGAGTATAACTGCTGAAAAATCAATGAGTCTTGCTTAACCTCTGCAGTGCAATTACTACCACATCCAAAAGCTAATCTAAAACTCCTAATAGGGCCTCAGACCTGCTCAGCAGAAATACAAAAGGAATAGCCACACTTTTAAGGAATTAATGGTGTGATTCTTTCACCTAAAATAAAGACTGCACATGTGTCTTACAAAGAAATGTTCCCAGTTGAACGAAGCTGGGTACAAGTAAAATGACCCCCTTGAATTTAAAAATCCCTCTATTAAAATTCATGCCTTCATAGACTATTTGGCTGAGGAACATGATTGAACTGAGTTCTGTTCTAAGTTCATCTTCTAGTGCCTGGAGGACTGTGGAAGTGTAACTACAAAGTGTTTTGTTTTGTTTGTTTGTTTTAAAATCATATATAGATCCCTGAACTGTGTGAGAGTGGCTTGGGTAGTGTCAAGGAAGAAGGCAGGCAGAATATGAGTATTCTTAGAGTGACATGTTTCCTCTATCACAAAGTATCTGACTGGTCGCTAGAGTCTAGACGGAGTGAGGCTGGCCTCCCAGAAGCTTAGGGGATGGTAGTAAAAACATTTTGGAGACATCATCCATACTTGCAGGCACACAGCTGCAGTTAAAGTAAGCCTTGTTATTATTATTGCCAATTAAATAAATGGATCTTTGATGACACTTTTATAATGATGAAAATGAAATCCTGCAAGTTAGAACATCATTAAGAAATTTTTAACAGGCATTTAATGCAAGTATAGGGATGTCAGTTTTATGTGCTGAGGTGTGAGAATGAGTAATTATTTTGTTCAAGCTGCCAAAAAAGTGGCAAGAAATAAAAATATGAATTGAGTTCTGTTGGATTGGCAGTTTGCCCACGGTTCCTTATTTGTCAAGAAGTTTACGTAAAGTCTCAGAAGATTTTGCAACATTTTCCATTAAGGCAGAGATTCTGAAAGGCCACTTAATTCTTTCCAGGCAGAAATAATATTTCCTAGCATGAAATTACTGAATTTTGTCCTAACAAGTAGAAAAATCTGAAACCGTAGGACCTTACATACACCCTGCCCTGGAAATAAAGATGTGGATCCCTATTGCTGAGAGCCTTGTAAGATCAGTAGCAAGTCAACAGCAAGCATTTATTCTCAGAGAGAGATCAAATTGAGTTACTGGCAAACGCTGTATTATCAATGGTAAATTAGGTGAATAAGTAACATTTGTACTTTCAGATATGTCTTTATAGTGGGACAAAAACCACTATATTTCAGAATGCAAATTGGCTATCAGCATGCTTTGTGAGGGAGAAATCATCAGCACCTTCTGCAGATTACTGAAAACCTATGACTTATAAAAAGAGTTGTGAATGTTTTTCTTTAGCAGTTTGACCCATTGTGAGCCACAATGTAGACTTGAACAGAAATGCAGTATGTAGGTTGTATAAGGATCTCTAACGAGCTTAGCTAAGTCTTAGCACGCTACCGTGCTGATGGTGAACAAGAGGTTCGCATCTGTATACCAATGCTCATTACCTTGTTCACAGAGGACAGATGTTAGCCAGTAATGCCTCCTAATCTTGATTCAATATTGAATGAAAATGAAAGTTGGAAACTTACCTACTGAGTGTACCTTGAAATGCAACATAAGATAAGTTATATGCTAAGAACCAGATTGTCTGAACCAAATTTGCAGGCTTTCCAAGGACAAAGCTACTCAAAATGCATTTTTAATGAGGTTTGAGCAACATTATTTCATAATATTAAGTATTAGAAAAATTCATTTGTCTTCAAATGACTTGTCAGTGATAATTATCATCTGAGAAAGCCCAAGCTTACAATTTCAAAGACAACATCACAATATTAATTTCATAAGATCAGAAATTCTTAAGTAACTGAATTGTGGGTTAAAGTTGCTCTGTTACCAAGATTTTCATACTTTATTTAGAAAAGTAACTGATATTTGGCATATTTGAAAGCATTATTCATGTACTGTTAGGGAATCCAGAGCTTCATGCAACCAAAGAGTGATTCAAATCTCTGTTCACGGGGCTGACCCCATGGCTGAGTGGTTAAGTTCATGTGCTCTGCTTTGGTGGCCCAGGGTTTCACGGGTTTGGATCCTGGGAACAGACATGGCACCACTCCTCAGACCTTGCTGAGGTGGAGTCCCACATAGCACAGCCAGATGTATTCACAGCTAGAATATATATACAACAGTATACCAGGGTTGGGGGAGGGGGGTCTTTGGGGAGAAGAAGAAGAAGAAAAAAAAGGAAGATTGGCAACACTTGTTAGCTCAGGTGCCAATCTTTAAAAAAAACCCAACCGTTCATCACTCTCTCTCTTGTCAAAATAACAAAACTTCCAGGTTAAGTGTGATATGTCCATCAAGAGTGTCTAAATGGGTGCTGAAAGTGTTCAGGAAGGTCTCAGCGGCTCTATATTGAGATTAAAGAATGGTTATTATATCATTTCCACGACAGGCAAGGACAAGACAGCATTTGTCTGTACAGGAGAATTTTCTTCAACAGGAACAGTGTATGTCAAGAGAACCTTCCAATGACTAATGAAATAAGTCTCTGCAGAATCATATCACTTGCAAGGTTCAATTTACCTGGACCACAATTTCTTTGGCAAGATTCTGGAGCAGCAGAGCTTTTTATCAGTAGCATGTTTTTTGGTTAATTTGATGAATGAGAATTCTGCTGCCCCTTGGTAGAACATGGAGGACGGAGTTTTGCAGCAAAAAATAAGCCTCAGGTAACTAAAGCCCCGAGTTTGTCACTGCTCCTCACGATGGAGACAGAACTGAGAAAAACTCAGTGGAAAAACTCCCAACTGCTTCAGGCGGTCAGAGGGAAATGATTAAACATCCAGGTAGGGAGGGTCTACTCTTCTTTCAGTGGATGGAGGACTCTGCTAAGACCAACAATTAATACTCAAGCAGTGTTCTATACGGAGGATTGCAGTGCTGTGAACAAGCTGGGGAAAGCAGCTGATTCTCTACCAAATACAACATTCTAAGGGCATGAGAACAGTGTCTAATTTTAGGTATTTAGGGCAGGAACAGACATTAGAACAGAGGAATGCAGAGTCATTGGACAACAGTGGCAGGCAGTGACAAGTTCAAACTGACACTTCTATCCAGGAGTTGTTGTGCCTTTGTCCAGCTTAGGTGACAGTCAAGAATTCAAATAATTTCCATGGTCAAAGACTGTTTAAAATTGGACTATTCTTAGGCAAATCCAACCAATGACCAACACACCTTACAAATTTCCTAAATTTTTTTTGTGAGGAAGGGGAGGAAAGATCAGCACACAGATTTCTAGAATGAATTCATTCAGATAAAGGGACAGTTTCTGTATGATATGCCTTATTGATAAAAATAAGATTCTAGTACCACTGCTAATTAATCACTCAAAAGAAGATCTGCAATTGGAAAACAATTTGACAGAACATTGTTAAACGTGCAAAAGATGTTGTACCTGGATTAAGAGGACTGGGAAGACAACGTGGTGGGCCTTTTATACTGGCTGTGCCACTGAGATTCTGGTGTGAGACCTCTGGTTGCTTATTGACCATTTAAGGGTAGGCAACAGGTGGAGAGCTGTAGACCTCCACATAATCCACAGAAGCTTAAGAATAAACCTTAATCATCATGGCAGCATGAGAGGATCCCTTTGTCTCTCCCCTTCAATATACAGCAGGTAAGACACCCATAACCTAACAAAGGCTACATTGCCCAACACACCAGGGTGCCAGAGAGACCCACATATTCGTGCATATGGAGGTGGGGGAATTGGAGCACACAGAGGAGGCTAAATGGGGGAACGGAAAAGGCGGTTCCCAGGACCTTGGACACTGGCCATAGTGGCTGAGCTAGCTGCCACCAGCCCCAGAGAACCTGATGGGCAGCAGTGGAGGCAAGTTTGTGACTCCAGCCAGCCAGCCTCAGTGGCACCTGTGGCCATGGGTAGTGGAGCATGGAGCCCCATGAACCCAGGAGGATCACTGGGGGAAGGTGGAGCCCCATGACCCCAGGTCCCCAGCAACAGCTCAGAGCCTGGTAGCAGCAGTGGAGGTGCACACAGGACTCCCATATCCAACCACAGTGACGCCTGTGGTCACAATGTAACAGGCAACAGCAGAGGTGGTGCCCCCTGAACTCAGCTCCCTCCAAACCCTCTCCTACCCCTCCCCCTGCTACAGCAGTGGAGCTTTTTCTTTCTTTCTTTTTTTTTTTTTTGAGGAATATTAGCCCTGAGCTAACATCTGCCACCAATCTTCCACTTTTTGCTGAGGAAGACTGGCCCTGAGCTAACATCTGTGCCCATCTTCCTCTACTTTATACGTGGGATGCCTACCACAGCATGGCTTGCCAAGCAGTACCATGTCCTCACCCAGGATCTGAACTGGTGAACCCCAGGCCACTGAAGTGGAATGTGCAAAATTAACTGCTGTGCCACTGGGCCAGCCCCAGCAGCAGAGCTTTTGAACCAGGTGATTCCATTGTGGTGGAGGCATCAGCCACCCCTGTACTCCAGCAGTGAAGCCAGTGACTGCAGCAATACCACCAAGAGAAAGGCATCAGTGACCCCTAGAAGCACAGATGGCCATGATAAGAGTACATGCAACATCCCAAATAGAGGTGGTGGAGTGTGGGACATGCAGATCCTCAAATATAACCAGAGACAGCTTAAGTAAGAAAAACTGAAAACTATATCACTAGATACAGTACCACCTACTGAAAAACAAAAGAAAGTCCTCTAATTTCCAACCAGTTGAAAAGCTTGAATCAAAACAAACAGAGCTATGCCTAAACAAGAAAATGTTTGTTACAACAGATGCACCAGCAGAGTAGTAACTCAGCCAGTACCACAAAAAACCATGGTAACGTGGCATCACAAAAAGCAAACAATTCTCGAGAAACCAAACATGAAAGTCATGGAAGATTGTGATCTAACTGATAAAGAACTCAAAATAGGTATCCTGGAGAAACTCAATGAGCGATAAGAAAACTCAGAAAGGCAGTTAATGAGCTCAGGAGTAAAACTGATGAAGAGAAGGAGTACTTTGCCAAAGAGACTGAAACTCTAAAAGAAAACCAAACTGAAATTCTGGAGGTAAAGAACTCAATAAATGAGATTAAGAATGCATTATAAAGCACTGAAAATAGAGCCAACCATATGGAAAAGAAGATTAGTGAGCTCCAAGATAGAAACCAAGAAATGATGCAAGTAGAAGAGAAAAGAGAATTGATTTTTTTAAAAATGAGGAACTTCTACAAAAATCATCTGACTCCATTAGAAATGGCAATACAAGGATAATGAGGATCCCAGAAGAAGAAGGGAGAAGCAGAGAGCTTATTTAAAGAAATAATAGCTGAGAACTTCTCAAACCTGGGGAAGAAATTAGATATACAAGTCCATGAAGCTAATATAACACTCAATTACCTCAAGGCAAAAAGACTTTCTCCAAGGCACATGATAATAACACTGTCAAAAGTCAATGACAAAGAAAGAATATTAAAGGCAGCCAGTGTGTTTGTGTGTGTGTGGGGAGGGGGAGGCAGGCTACAAATTTAAAAGGGAAGGAAGCATTAAAAATAACTACAACCACTTCAATTTCATCAAAAACTCACAATACAAAAAGGGATAATTTATAATAATAAATATAATAACAAAAACTTATAAGAGGAGGAGGAAAAGGATGGAATCTGCCTAGGCAAATAAGGATAAGATGTTATCAGTAGAAAAGAGACTATCTTATCTATGAGACTGGTTATACAAACCTCATGGTGACCACAAAACAAAAATTCAGAGCAGACTCATGAAACAAAATAAAAGGAAACTGATAAACACATTACAGGAAACCACCAAACAGAAATGGCAGACAGAAAAACAAGGAAAAGGAAACAATGGAAATATAGAGCAACCAAAAAACAGTAGATAAAATGGCAGTATTAAGTCCTTATATATCACTAATCATCTTAAATGTAAATGTCAAAAGACACAGGATGGCTGGATGGATAAAAAAAAGACCCAACAACAAGCTGCCTACATGAGACCCATCTCAGCTCTAAAGACAAAAATAGTCTCAAAGTAAAAGGATGGAAGATGATACCTTAAGAAAATGGCAACCAAAAGAGAGTAGGTATAGCCATGCTTATATTAAACAAAATAGACTTCAAGCCAAAAAAGCTAACAAGAGACAAAGATGTACATTATATGATGATAAAGGTGACAATCCACTAAGAAGACATAAATATTTATTAATATATATTTAGCTAACGTAGGAGCATCAAAGAATATAAAGCAATTATCAATAGACCTAAAGGGAGAAATTGACAGCAACACAATAATAGTAGGAGACATTTACATCCCATTTACATCAATGGATAGATCAGCCAGACAGAAAGTCAATAAGGAAACATTGGTCTTAAATGAAATATTAGACCAGATGGACTTAACAGATACATATATATATATATATATATATATATATATATATAACATTCCATCCCAAAGCAGCAGAACACACATTCTTCTCAAGTGCACATGGAACATGTGTTGGGACACAAAACGTCTCAATAAATTTAAGAATATTAAAATCATAACAAGCACCTTTTCTGCCACAATGGTATGAAACTTGAAATCACCCACAAGAAGAGAGCTTGGAAAAGTCACAAATATTTGGAGAGTAAACAACATGCTGTCGAACAACTACTGGATCATTAAAGAAATCGAAGGAGAAATCAAACAATACCTTGAGGCAAATGAAAATGAAAACACAACATACCAAAATCTATGGGATGCAGCAAAGAGGGAATTGTATAGGAAACAGGCCTACCTCAAGAAACAAGAAAATTTTCCAATAAAAAATCTAACACTACACCTAAAGGAATGAGAAAAAGAAGAATAAATGGAGCCCAAAGGCAGTAGAAGGAAAGAAACAATAAAAATCATCATGGAAATAAATGAAATAAAGACTAAAAAGACAATAGAAAAGATCGATGAAACTAAGAGTTGGTTCCTTGAAAAGATAAACAAAATTGACAAACCTTTAGCTAGACTCACTAAGAAAAAGAGAAGTCTCAAATAAATAAATCAGAAATGAAAGAGGAGAAATTACAACAAATAACACAGAAATTTGCTAGTGATGTTGAGTTGATGCCAACTCCCAGTGACCCTGTGTACCGCAAAGCAGAACCCTGCACAGTGTTTTTGCTCTATCTTCTCACTTTCTGGTGCTATGTCAGACAATAACCCACTGCTACTTATAGGGGTTTCATGGCCCCACAGATTTCATGAAATACAAAGCATTATAAGAGAATACTATGAAAAGCTATATGCCAACAAATTGGATTACCTAGAAAAAAACGGATAAACTCTGGGAATCATACAACCTTTCAAAACTGAATCAAAAAGAAATAGTGAATCTGAATAGACCAATCACTAGTAAAGACACTGAAACAGTAATCAAAAATCTCCCAAAAACCAATAATCCACAACCAGACAGCTGCTCCAGTAAATTCTACCAATCATTCAAAGAAGACCTAATACCTGTCCTCAAACTCTTCCAAAAAATTGAAGAGGAGTGGATGCTTCCTAACTCATTTTACGAGGTCAACATTACCCTGATGCCAATACCAGAGAAGAACAACACAATAAAAGAAAATTATAGGCCAATATCACTGATGAACATAGATGCAAAAATCCTCAACAGAATATTAGCAAATCGAATACAACAATACATGAAAAGATTCATATACCAGAATCAAGTGGGATTTGTTCCAGGGATGCAATGATGGTTTAACATCTGCAAATCAATCAAAGTGATACACCACATTAGTAAAGTGAAGCATAAAAATCACACGATCATCTCAATAGATGCAGAGAAAGCATTTGACAAGATTCAGTACCCATTTATGATAAAAACTCCTAATACAATGACTATATAAGGAGAAGTACCTCAACATAATAAAGGCCATATACAACAAACTCACAGCTAACATCATGCTCAACAGTGGAAAAATGCAAAGTTATTCCTCTAAGAACAGGAAGGGGACAAGGGTGTCCAGTCTTGCCACTCTTATTCAACATAGTAGGGGCAGTCCTAGCCAGAACAATTAGTCAAGGAAAAAAAAGGATCCACACTGGGAAGGAAAAAGTAAAACTGTCACTATTTGTGGATGACACAGCTTTATATATAAAAAACCTTAAGGAATCCACCAAGAACAATTAGAAATAATAAATATAGTAAAACTGCAGGGGACAAAATCAACATACAAAAATATGTTGCATTTCTATATACTATAAACAAACTAGCAGAAAGAGAAATCAAGAATATAATGCTATTTATAATTGTAACAAAAAGAATAAAATACTTAGGAATAAATTTAACCAAGGTAGTGAAAGATCTGTACACTGAAAAGTATAAGACATCGTTGAAGGAAATCAAAAAAGATGCAAAGACATGGAAAATATTTTGTGCCCATGGATTGAAAGAATTAACATAGTTATAATGTCCATATAATCTAAACAATCTACAGATTCGAAGCAACCCCTATCAAAATCCCAATGACATTTTTCACAGAAATAAAACAGAGTCCTACAATTTACATGGAACAACAAAAGACCCTGAATAGCCCAAGCAATGCTGAGGAAACAGACAAAGCTGGAGGTGTCACACTCCCTGATTACAAAGTATAGTGCAAGCTACAGTAATCAAAACAGTACATGGTACAGGAAGAAAAAACAGAAGCACAGATCAATGAAACATAATTGAGAGTCTAGAAATAAATCCACACATTTATCGACAGCTAATTTTTGACAAGGTGGCCAAGACATACAATGGAGAAAGAAAAGTTTCTTCAATAAATGATGTTGGGAAAACTGGACAGCCACATGCAAAAGAATGAAACTAGACCACTCTCTTACACCACACACAAAAATTAACTCAAAATAGGCTAAAGACTCGAATGTAAGACCTGAAACCATATAACTCCTAATAGAAAACATAGGTAGTATGCTCTTTGACGTCTGTCTTAGCAATATCTTTTTGAATATATCTCCTTAGGCAAAGGAAACAAAAGCAAAAGTAAGCAAAAGGAACTACATCAAACCAACGTGCTTCTGCACAGCAAAGGAAACCATCAATAAAATAAAAAGATAACTTACTAATTTGGAGAAGATATTTGCAAATCATATATTTGATAAGGGGTTGATATTTAAAATATATTAAGAACTCATGCAACTCAATAACAGAAAAACAATTAAAAATGCTGATTAAAAAATGTGCAGAGTTTGGGGCTGGCCCCGTGGCCGAGTGGTTAAGTCTGTGCGCTCCGCTGCAGGTGGCCCAGTGTTTCGTTGGTTCGAATCCTGGGCACGGACATGGCACTGCTCATCAAACCACGCTGAGGCAGCGTCCCACATGCCGCAACTAGAAGGACCCACAATGAAGAATATACAACTATGTACTGGGGGGCTTTGGGGAGAAAAAGGAAAAAAATAAAAAAATCTTAAAAAAAAAAAAATGTGCAGAGGATCTGAATAGATATTTTCCAAAGAAGATATACAGATGGCCAACAGGCACATGAAAAGATGTTCACCACTACTAATTATTAGATAAATGCAAATCAAAACCACAATGAAATATCACTTTATGCCCATCAGAATGGCTATTGTTAAAAAGACAAGAAATAAGTGTTGGAGAGGATGTGGAGAAAAAAGAACCCTCTTATACTGCTTAGGGAATGTAAATTGGTTCAGCCACTATGGAAAACAGAAAGTGAGAATAGAAATTAAGAATAGAACTACTATGTGATCCAGCTATTCCAATTCTGGGTATTTATCCAAAGAACATGAAAACATGAATGCATAAGGATATATGCACCCCTATGTTCCTTGCAGCATTATTCACAATAGCCAAGACTGGGAAACAACTTAAGTTCCCATCAACAGATAAGTGGATAAAAAAGATGTGGTATACATACACATACACACACACAATGGAATACTACTCAGTCACAAAAGATAAAATCTTGCCATTTGTGACAACATGGGTGGACCTTGATGGTGTTATGCTAAATGAAATGTCAGATGGAGAAAGCAAATACTGTATGATTACACTCACATGTGGAAGATAAAATAACAACAACAACAAACAAAGACATAGATACAGAGAATGGATTGGTGCTTACTAGAGGGGAATGGGGGCTGGGGAGAGACAAAAAGAGTAAAGGGGAACTTTTGTACAGTGACAGATGGTAACTAGACTTGTGATGGTAGAGTCTATAAAGAAGTCAAAATATAATGATGGACACTTGAAATTTATATCATGTTATAAATCAGTGTTACTTCAATAAAACTGTAAGTAAAAACATATAAACCTTGGGGCTGGCCTAGTGGCACAGTGGTTAAGTTCGCACCTTCCGCTTTGGTGGCCTGGGGTTTGCCAGTTCGGATCCTGGGTGTGGACATGGCACTGCTTGGCAAGCCATGCTGTGGTAGGCATCCCACATATAAAGTAGAGGAAGATGGGCACAGATGTTAGCTCAGGGCCAGTCTTCCTCAGCAAAAAGAGGAGGATTGGCAGCAGATGTTACCTCAGGGCTAATCTTCCTCAAAAAGAAAATTACAAACCTCAAGTTCCTTATTTATTTTCTCTTTTAGTAGTCCATACTAAGA